>NC_136918.1:62543123-63153221 GCF_949752795.1 Hyperoodon ampullatus
AAATGACCCAATTTCATTCATTTTTATGGCTGAGTAGTGTTCCATTGTATATATGTACCACATCTTCTTTATCCATTTGTCTGTCAATGGGCATTTAGGTTGCTTCCATGACCTGGCTATTGTAAATAGTGCTGCAATGAACATTGGGGTATATGTGTCTTTTTGAATTATGGTTTTCTCTGGGTATATGCCCAGTAGTGGGATTGCTGGTTCATATGGTAGCTCTATTTTTAGTTTTTTAAGGAACCTCCATACTGTTCTCCATAGTGGCTGTATCAATTTACATTCCTGCCAACAGTGTAAGAGGGTACCCTTTTCTCCACATCCTGTCCAGCATTTGCTGTTTGTAGATATTATGATGATGCCCATTCTAACTGGTGTAAGGTAGTTTTGATTGTAGTTCCCAGCACCTCATTGTAGTTTTGATTTGCATTTCTCTAATGATTGGTGATGTTGAGCACCTTTTCATCTGTCTCTTGGCCATCCATTTGTCTTCTTTGGAGAAACGTCTATTTAGGTGTTCTGCCCATGTTTAGATTGGGCAGTTTTTTTTTTTTTTTAATATTGAGCTGCATGTGCTTTTTATATATTTTGGAGATTAATTCTTTGTCTATTGATTCATTTGCAAATATTTTCTCCCATTCTGAGGGTTGTCTTTCCATCTTGTTTGTAGTTTCCTTTGCTGTGCAAAAGCTTTTAAGTTTCATTACGTCCCATTTGTTTATTTTTGTTTTTATTTCCATTAATCTAAGAGGTGACTCAAAAAAGATCTTGCTGTGATTTATGTCAGAGTGTTCTTCCTATATTTTCCTCTAAGAGTTTTATAGTGTCTGGTCCTAGATTTCGGTCTTTAATCCATTTGGAATTTATTTTTGTGTATGGTGTTAGGGAGGGTTCTACTTTCATTCTTTTACATGTAGCTGTCCAGTTTTCCCAGCACCACTTATTGAAAAGGCTGTATTTTCTCCATAGTATATCCTTGCCTCTTTTGTCATAGATTAGTTGACCATAGGTGCATGGGTTTATTGCTGGGCTTTCTATCCTGTTCCATTGATCTATATTTCTGTTTTTGTGCCAGTACCATATTGTCTTGATTACTGTAGCTTTATCCTGACTATTGTAGTCTGAGGTCATGGAGTCTGATTCTTCAGCTCTGCTTTTTTCCCCACAAGATTGCTTTGGCTATTTGGGGTCTTTTGTGTTTCCATACAAATTGTGAAACTTTTTGTTCTAGTCCTGTGAAAAATGTCACTGGTAGTTTGATAGGGATTGCATTGAATCTGTAGATTGTTTTGGGTAGTAGAGTCATTTTCACAATGTGGATTCTTCCAATCCAAGAACATGGTATATATCTCAATCTCTTTGTATCATCTTTAATTTCTTTCATCAGTGTCTTATAGTTTTCTGCATACAGGTCTTTTGTCTCCTTAGGTAGGTTTATACCTAGGTATTTTATTCTTTTTGTTGCGATGGTAAATGGGAATGATTCCTTCATTTACCTTTCAGAATTTTCATCACTAGTGTATAGGAATGCAAGAGATTTCTGTGCATTAATTTTGTATCCTGCTACTTTACCAAATTCATTGATTAGCTCTAGTAGTTTTCTGGTAGCATCTTTAGGATTCTCTATGTAATGCATCATATCATCTGCAAACAGTGACATTTTTACTTCTTTTCCGATTTGGAGTCCTTTTATTTCTTTTTCTTCTCTTATTGCTGTGGCTAAAACTTCCAAAACTATGTTGAATAATAGTGTTGAGAGTGGGCAATCTTGTCTTGTTCCTGATCTTAGTGGAAATGGCTTCAGTTTTTCACTATTGACAATGATGTTGGCTGTGGGTTTGTCATGTATGGCCTTTATTATGTTGAGGTAAGTTCCCTCTACGCCAACATTCTGGAAGGTTTTTATCATAAATGGGTGTTGAATTTTGTTGAAAGCTTTTTCTGCATCTATTGAGATGATCGTATGGTTTTTCTTCTTCAATTTGTTAATATGGTCTATCACATTGATTGATTTGTGTATACCAAGGAATCCTTGCATTCCTGGGATAAACCCCACTTTATCATGGTGTATGACCCTTCTAATGTTCTGTTGGATTGTGTTTGCTAATATTTTGTTGAGGATTTTTGCATCTATGTTCATCAGTGATATTGGCCTGTAGTTTTCTTTTTTTGTGGTATCTTTGTCTGCTTTTGTATCATGGTGATGGTGGCCTTATAGAATGAGCTTGGGAGTGTTCCTCCCTCTGTTTTATTTTGGAAGAGTTTGAGAAGGATAGGTGTTGTCTCTTCTCTTAATGTTTGATAGAATTCGCCTGTGAAGCCATCTGGCCCTGGGATTTTGTTTGTTGGAAGATTTTTATTCACAGTTTCAATTTCAGTGCTTGTGATTGGTCTGTTTATATTTTCTATTTCTTCCTGGTTCAGTCTCAGAAGGTGGTGGTTTTCTAAGAATTTGTCCATTTCTTCCAGGTTGTCCATTATATTGGCATAGAGTCACTTGTAGTAATCTCTCATGATCCTTTGTATTTCTGCATGGTCAGTTGTTACTTCCTTTTTTTTTCATTTCTGATTCTATTGATTTGAGTCTTCTCCCTTTTTTTCTTGATGAGTCTGGCTAATGGTTTATCAATTTTTTTTTTCTCAAAGAACCAGCATTTAGTTTTATTGATCTTTGCTATCGTTTCCTTCATTTCTTTTTCATTTCTTTCTGATTTGACCTTTATGATTTCTTTCCTTCTGTTAACTTTTTTTTTTTGTTGTTGTTGTTCTTCTGTCTCTAATTGCTTTAGGTGTAAGGTTAGGTTGTTTATTTCAGATGTTTCTTGTTTCTTGAGGTAGGATGTATTGCTATAAACTTCCCTCTTAGAACTGTTTTTGTTGCATCCCATAGGTTTTGGTCATCGTGTTTTCATTGTCATTTGTTTCTAGGTATTTTTTGATTTCCTTGTATTTTTTGATTTCCTCTTTGATTTCTTCAGTGATCTCTTGGTTATTTAGTAGTATATTGTTTAGCCTCGATTCATTTGTATTTTTTTATAGATTTTTTCCTGTAATTAATATCTAGTCTCATAGTGTTGTGGTCAAAAAAAGGTACTTGATACGATTTCAATTTTCTTAAATTTGCCAAGGCTTGATTTATGACCCAAGATATGATCTATCATGGAGAATATCCCATTGGCACTTGAGAGGAAATTGTAATCTGCTGTTTTTGGATTGAATGCCCTATAAATTTCAGTTAAGTACATCTTGTTTAATGTATCATTTAAAGCTTGTGTTTCCTTATTTATTTACATTTTTGATGATCTGTACATTGGTGAAAGTGGGGTGATAAAGTCCCCTACTATGAATGTGTTACTGTTGATTTCCCCTGTTATGGTTGTTAGTATTTGCCTTATGTATTGAGGTGCTCTTATGTTGGGTTCATATATATTTACAATTGTTATATCTTCTTCTTGGATTGATCCCTTGATCATTATGGAGTGTTCTTCTTTTCCTCTTTTAATAGTCTTTATTTTGGAGTCTATTTTGTCTAATATGAGAATTGCTACTCCAGCTTTCTTTTGATTTCCATTTGCATGGAATATTTTTTCCATCCCCTCACTTTCAGTCTGTATGTGTTCTACATCTGAAGTGGGTCTCTTGTAGACAGCATATATACACGTCTTGTTTTTGTATCCTTTCAGCCAGTCTATGTCCTTTGGTTGGAGCATTTATTCCATTTATATTTAAGGGAGTTATCAATACATTTGTTCCTATTACAGTTTTCTTAATTGTTTTGGGTTTGTTATAGTAAGTCTCTTCCTTCTCTTGTGTTTCCTGCCTAGAGAAGTTCCTTTAGCATTTGTTGTAAAGCTGGTTTGGTGGTGCTGAATTCTCTAAGCTTTTCCTTGTCTGTAAAGGTTTTAATTTCTCTGTCGAATCTATATGAGATCCTTGTTGGGTAGAGTAATCTTGGTTGTAGTTTTCTCACTTTCATCACTTTAAATATGTCCTGCCACTCCCTTCTGGCTTGCAGAGTTTCTGCTGAAAGATCAGTGGTTAACTTTATGGGTATTCCCTTGTATGGGAATGCAAGGGAACTCCCTTGTATTAATTGTTGCATTTCCCTTGCTGCTTTTAACACTTTTTCTTTTTATTTAATTTTTGATATTTTGACTAATATGTGTCTTGGCATGTTTCTCCTTGGATTTATTCTGTATGGGACTCTATGCCCTTCCTGGACTTGATTGACTATTTCCTTATCCATATTAGGGAAGTTTTCAACTATAATCTCTTCAAATATTTTCTGTCTTTTTTTTTTCTCTTCTTCTTCTGGGACCTCTATAATTAGAATTTTGGTGTGTTTAATATTGTCCCAGAGGTCTCTGAGATTGTCCTCAATTCTTTTCATTCTTTTTTCTTTATTCTGCTCTGTGGTAGTTTTTTCCACTATTTTATATTCCAGGTCACTTCTCCATTCTTCTCCCTCAGTTATTCTGCTATTGATTGCTTCTAGAGAATTTTTAATTTCATTTACTGTGTTGTTCATCATTGGTTTTTTTTTTTTGTTTGTTTGTTTTTTTTGCTCTTTAGTTCTTCTAGGTCTTTGTTAAACGTTTCTTGTATTTTCTCCATTCTATTTCCAACATTTTGGATCATCTTTACTATCATTACTCTGAATTCTTTTTCACGTAGACTGCCTCTTTCCCCTTCATTTGTGTGGTCTGGTGGGTTTTTACCTCGCTCCTTCATCTGCTGTGTATTTCTCTGTCTTCTCATTTTGCTTAACTTACTGCATTTGCGGTCTCCTTTTTGCAGGCTGCTGGTTCCTAGTTCCCACTGTTTTTGGTGTCTGCTCCCAGTGGGTAAGTTTGGTTCAGTGGGTTGTGTAGGCTTCCTGGCAGAGGGTACTGGTGCCTGTATTCTGGTGTATGAGACTGGATCTTGTCTTTCTGGTGGGCAGAACCACATGCTGTGGTGTGTTTTGGGGTGTCTGTGAACTTATGATGATTTTAGGGAGCCTCTCTGCTAATGGATGGGGTTGTGTTCCTGTCTTACTAGCTGTTTGGCATAGGGGGTCCAGCACTGCAGCTTGCCTGGTCGTTGAGTGGAGTTGGGTCTTAGAATTGAGATGGAGCTTTCTGAGAGAGCTTTCCACCATTTGATATAACGTGGGGCCAGGAGGTCTCTGGTGGTCCAGTGTCCTGATCTTGGCTCTCCCACCTCAGAAGCTCAGGCCTGGCACCTGGCCACAGCACCAAGACCCTGTCAGCCACACAGCTCAGAAGAATGGGAGGAAAAAGAAAGAAAGAAGGAAAGAAAAAGTACATAAATAAAATAAAGTTATTAAAATAGAAAAAATTTATTAAAATTAAAAAAGTAATAAATAAAGGAAGAAAGAAAGAAAGAAGAGAGCAACCAAACCATAAAACAAATCCACCAATGATGACAAGTGCTAAAAACTGTACTAAAAAAAAAAAAAAGGACAGTCAGAACCCTAGGACAAATGGTAAAAACAAAGCTGTGTAGACAAAATCACACCAAGAAACATACACACTCACAAAAAGAGAAAAAGGAAAAAAAAATATATGTAAAAGAGAGCAACCAAATCAATAAAGAAATCTACCAATGATAATAACCTCTAATACTAAACCACAATAAACATAAAACCAGAAACAAATTAGATGCAGAAAGCAAACTCCAAGTCTACAGTTGCTCCCAAAGTGCAACACCTCAGTTTTGGGATGATTCATTGTCTATTCAGGCATTCCACAGATGCAGGGTACATCAAGTTGATTGTGGAGATTTAATCTGCTGCTCCTGAGGCTGCTGGGGAAATTTTCCTTTCTCTTCTTTGCTTCCATACCTCCTGGGCTTCAAATTTTGATTTGGCCCTGCCTCTGTGTATAGGTTGCCTGAGGGCGTCTGTTCCCCTCCCAGACAGAAGGGGGTTAAAGGAACGGCTGGTTAGGTGTCTCTGGCTCACTCAGGTCAGGGGGAGGGAGGGATATAAAATGCGGGGCAGCCTGTGGTGGCAGAGGCCGGCATGACATTTCAACAGCCTGAGGTGCACCATGTGTTCTCCCGGGGAAGTTGTCCCTGGTTCACGGGACCCTGTCAGTGGTGGGCTGCACAGGATCCCGGGAGGAGAGGTGTGGATGATGACCTGTGCTTGCACACAGGCTTCTTCGTGGCCGTAGCAGCAGCCTTAGCATCTCATGCCTGTCTCTGGTGTCCATGCTGATAGCCGCGGCTCGTGCCCATCTCTGGAGCTCGTTTAGGTGGTACTCTGAATCCCCTCTCCTCGCGCACCCCAAAACAATGGTCTCTTCCCTTTTAGGCAGGTCCAGACTTTTTCCCAGACTCCCTCTCAGCTTGCTGTTGTGCACTAGCCCCCTTCAGGCTGTGTTCACACAGCCAACCCCAATCTCCTCCCTGGGATCTGACCTCTGAAGCCCAAGCCTCAGCTCCCAGCCCCTACCCCCCCACCCAGCGGGTGAGCAGACAAGCCTCTCAGGCTGGTGAGTTTTCCTCGGCACGGATCCTCTCTGTGGGAATCTCTCCGCTTTGCTCTCTGGACCCCTGTTGCTGCGCTCTCCTCCATGGCTCCAAAGCTTCCCCCCCCCACCACCCCAGTCTCCACCAGTGAAGGGGCTTCCTAGTGTGTGGAAATTTTTCTTCCTTCACAGCTCCCTCCCCAAGGTGCAGGTCCTGTCCCTATTATTTTGTCTTTGTTTTTCCCTTTTTCTTTTGCCCTACCCACGTATGTGGGAAGTTTCTTGCCTTTTGGGAAGTCTGAGGTCTTCTGCCAGCGTTCAGTAGGTATTCTGTAGGAGTTGTTCCACATGTAGATGTAGTTTTGATGTATTTGTGGGGAGGAAGGTGATCTCCACATTTTACTTCACCATCTTGAAGGCCGAGAGCGAGACTAGAATTTTATTAGACTAAGTCCATGTGGGCTCTTTCAAGATTACTTGGGAATAAAATTTTTAATATGTAACTATTTATCCATATGAAAATAACTAGAATTTTAAACAACTTTAACTTCTGTATACTGAGTTTTCCCTCCCTGAAGAAGTGGATAATACCATGTACTTATATTTATACATTTACATCTTACAGTGATTTTTATTTTGTAACCCGTCTTTTACAGTCAGAGGAACTTATAATAAGAAGTGATGAGACTGTGCAGTATGCCAAACCAACTTCCCAATAAAGATTAAAATATTTCAGGGACTGAATCACTCTTGGAGGTCATCTATTCCATCTTTCTCATTTGCCAATTTGAAAACAGAGGTCCCAAACAAAATGAACGAAAAACTGTTAAGGATCACATGGTTAATTGGCAAAACAAGATCAAGATCTATGTTCTCCTGATTTCTCACCTAGAATTTTTACAATATTATGTGTCTTTGTTGTATGATTTTAGCCATTATAGGTGCTATTATGTAGTGTTGGCAATTTAGTGTATCTCAAATTAGTCTGCCAATAAGATTTCTTTTATCTAAACAGACACAACATTGACTAACCATTCTTCATAAACATGAACATAGACTTCAAAAGTATGTGTGTTCACACACACATGCATGTGTGTGTATAAGGCCTAAATGCAAATACAGAAAGTTTCCTGTAATCTAAAGGCAGCAAATACAAAGCTGTCCATTCAAAATTTAGGCAATGGATATTTTTTGAAGAAAATATATCAAAGAAGTAAAATAAATTGGAAGTCAATATTTATATTTCAAACAACTAGATATTAATTGAATTTTAAAAATCTGCTGATGACTGAGGCATAAAAAAACTATATTTTTCTGGAGGGAGAAACGCCTCAATGAACATGGGAGAAAAACTTGTAATTAAAGAGTAAATCTGTGCTATGGCATGTAAAATTTTTTCTGCATTATTTGCTCTGGACCTCCAGCCTAATAAATGAGTTATTGTAAAATCAAGGTCAGTTTCTCATACTGACAGTATTCCCACAGCATCCTCCCACTCATAGTACCTTTGTTCGAAAGCCATGTGATCAGTTTAACAGAATAAATGCTGTTATCATGCAAAGAAATGTGAAGTAACATATGCATCTGTATTATCTATGAATCAATGTATTGAAACTTCTCTAGGTATGCTAAAGTTGGAAGATATTTGTGGATCATTTTTTTCACATCTCACAATAGTGGAAAATTCTGCCAATGTATTGTTAAAAATTAACTCTGGCATTACAAGAGGGCCCTGAGTGGCTTTCAATACAAAAGCTAATACATTTTATATTAGCATTACTGCTTGGAAAATTCTTAACTAAGCTGCCAAAGGGGGTTAATAAATTTGAGTTAGAAAACAAATTTGTTATTTTTTATATGCAGCCTCATGACTATACTGTTTAATATTTATTAGTAGAGTCAGTAAAATTTCCTTGAATTGTTTGATTGTATCATGACCTAAAAATCACTCTCACAAATGTTTTGACAATATATACACTTAATGTCTTGAGCAATTAAATTATCATTTTTCTGAGTAGATACTTTGATTAACACCTTAAGTTCATGATCCAGAAAGTCCACCTTGATCTGTCTTTCAGCCTACAACATAGATTCCCCTTTTAAAATATATAATTAACACGAGTTATAATCCCTGAAGGGTACAATATTGAAAATAAATAGTTGCATAAAAAATAAAATGCTATCCCTTTTCACATAAAGAACCTACTATTTCCATATAATTTGAGTTAGGTCTTAAACTAAAGATATGAAATATTGAGAAAAAAGAACTGATGGCATAATTATAAAAGATTAAGCACATTGTAAGTACCAGGTAATAATAGTATAAATACTTATTATTAAGCTTTAATATGATTTTATTTGTGATAGATATTATAGTCATGTTTTTAGATGAAGACACTAAAACTCATCTTTTGAGTAACTTGTCTAAGCTTACATAGTTCTCTGCACTAGTAAAATGCTCTATGTATTTCAAAATACATCATTACTCATCACTCTATACTGGGGCAGAGCCTCTGGATATATGGCTCAGGGTCCACTCTTCTAAAACAGACTAAGTCCTCCACACCACTTATTCCTGCCTGTACCAGTTAATGTTAAAGTGTACATGGCCCTGACCACCTATCTTCTATCACCCTAAGTGTTCTGATCTTCCTTATTACCTGAATCCTAAACTTTTTCATTGTACTCTCAAGAATTGTGCACCATAATTAAGAAATCCTCTAATAACTTTAATCTCTCATCTAAAAGTTCTCTCTACTTCCATTCTTTCTTTCAATGAATCATTATTGAGAATATCACTGGACTGGTGGCTGTTCAATAATGTTCTTGAGTGACTGATTTTTTGTAGATTTTGGGGTTTATTTCAGTGTCCTCTGTTATCTCTGCAGATAATATTCAGAGATTATTGTTAATTCCAAAGTTTTAAAGAAACGCTGCTGCCATGGTCTGAATGTTTGTGTCCCCCTAAAATTTCCATGTTGAAATCCTAACCTCCAAAAGTGATGTGTGATGGTATTAGTAGGTGGGGCCTTTAGGAGGTGATTAAGTCATGAAGGTGGTACTCTCATGAATGGGATTAATGCTTTTATAAAAGTGATCCCACAGAACTCTTTAGCCACTTTCACTATGTGGAGGACACAATTAGAAGTCTGCAATGCAACAGAGGGCCTTCACCAGAACCTAACCATGCTGGTACCCTTTTCTTAGACTTCCAGGCTCCAAAACCATGAGAAATGAATTTCTGCTCTATATGAGTTCTCCAGTTTGTGGTATTTTGTTATAGCAGCCCAAATGGACTAAGACACCTGCCATGTTCTTCTCACATCCTTGTGGTTGCCCTCATTTATTCCTGCTACAAACAGTTCATCAACGGCATGAGATTTATTCTCCTTAAATTCCAAGTCCTGCTTTGTTTCTGTGCAACTTCTATGAGCAGCTGAATATTCCATCAATCTCTCTGTTCGGTGAAGTCCTTAGCCTATTCATAACCACTGACCTTCTAATCTTTCCCACTTCAACCAGTCATTACCACGCTCACACCTGGAGCCCTGTCAACAAATTAAGTCAATCCAATTCCAAATATGATTCAGTCATCCCACTCTGAAAAAACTCTTGGCTACTCCCAGCTTGCTCATTTCTCTGGTTCTTCTTTTCAACCTTGTCAAGATGTGCAATCCATTTCTCTACTTTTTCCCGCTCCATTAACATTATTTATAATTATCCTCTTATTTTTAATTTTCTCATTATCCAGCTTAGATTGCTAATTCACAAAGATTCTTTGCTGGCCTAAATTTTTTCGAACCTTGTTTAAAAAAATCCCAATATTGAATGAACCTAATTCTGGATATTCTCTACACTGACATTTAAGCAAACTAGTACTTCTAGGAAAAAAAATCATACTAAGAGACAACTTGTTTCTTCCATAAATCTGTGAAAAAACAAATAATAATAAGCCATTAGAAAGACTAAGCAGTATTACCATCTCTCTAATCATTCTCTCTACAATGACTAAATCAAATTTTTTCTTTTCAGTCTGAAATTTCTAACTCTTCCCTTCATTCTCAGAAGATTACTCTGCTTTCTGATTTATAGAGACAGTAGAAGTTATGAGATGGGGACTCCTTTATTATACAATTACTCAACACAAAATACTACTTATATCTAGCCGTGTTTGCCCAAACTACCATCCGAAAAAGCAGAATATGGGCAGCATCAGCAGCTTTGTGCAAGAGCTGGTGAAAAGATGCTACCAAGTGTTAAGAGCTTGGAATAATAAACCCTCCAACAAGTAATTCATGCCCAGAAGGAGAGGATTCTCTGAGTGAGAAAAGCAGGAATTGAGTATATGAATTATTTTAAGTACAGATGTTGAAAAATTTGAGAACTGATAAAAATCAAGAAGTATTAAGAAATAAGACTCATTTTAGAAATGAAGTTTAAATTAGGAGAAAAATAAGATAAAAATATACACCACAAAAAGCACAATAAATAAACTAGAAAATAGAAAAGGAAATTGTGTTATTAAAATTTAAAAGAAAAAAATGATTTGAAAGGAAGCAATAAATGCAGAGCATAATTAAAGAGGGTGCAACATGTATAGTTGGGATCTTTGCAAAGGAAAGCCAACTCAAGAGTTCAGGGCAGGTAATTAGCTAATAGAAGAAAACTTTCCTGAAATAAAAGGTGATGTATATCTATATATTGAAAGGTACATTCTGAAACTCTCTTCATTAAATATTTCTTGAATTATTTGATTCAATGAAAGTTTCTAATCTAGTTGCTGCTCTCTTCATACATGGACTGAGTCCACATTTATGAAAACTGGTTTATTCTGAAACAGCATTTTCTCAAGGTGTGTACCTGTGCTAAATTTCTCTCAACATTTAAGTAGTTGTCATCTCTGGACACTGTAATAACTTTTAGTTATGTCTAAATACATAGGAAGGAAATTCTTCATGGAATGAAACTGCCTTAAACTTTCTCTAAAATAGTCAAAGACAACTAAAAATCCAAGATCATGTGTTTGAACAATCTGTTGTCTTATACTCTTGCTCTCATTCAAGCACTTGCACTTTTTAAAAGAATTTGGTCATGTAACATGTATGAAGGAAAATCATCTCTACATTTGCCTTTTAATTAGTTCATTCAATTTGCTGAGCCTCTCTTCTCTCTTTGTTTTCTAATTATGACAGAGAATCTGAAACAGATGGAGAAGAAGCATGACCTACTTGGAAATTCAGCAGCCAGGCCTCTAAGTTTTGTAGAGCAATATCAACACTAAGGAAACATCAATTCAAGTGGATTCCAATACGCAACTGAAGTCATTAGTATGGATCGTGTCAAGCTTTTAAGCATTTACCTTATTTACTGAATGACCTAATATTTCTAAATGGTAATGGGGAGATGCTGGAGTAGGAAGATAAGGATAGACTCTAATACGAAGGTCCTTAGGGCCTCCACCTGAATTTCAGAATTACTGTCAAATAAATATTTACTAGTGTCCTTTCTCTTATATGTAGACAATAACTATAGATATAGGTGGTTGACTAAAAATTAAGTGCTAAGCTGCAATCAGATATTGAAACTGAATTCCAATATTCTCTTTAGTGAATCTCCCATGATATATATTCCATGCATGAAATATTTTATTTATGTGCATATTAATTAAAACTATTAAAATAATCACTGAAAATATATCTCCTGATCTATAGAATATATGAAATGTATGTTCTCAGGTCCTTGTGCTAGATACAAAATAAATGAGTAATGTGAATTAAAATTCCCATGAATGTATCATTTTGCAAAATGAGCTTTACAAATTCCATGTTTTCTGCAATCCCGAAAAGAAAAAAAATGATTACCAAACCAAATGATGTTGCTGAAACAGTTTATCAGCTGAATGATGGCAGTCAGCAATTAAGAATAGTCAAGCTTTGCAGAAACCAGCAAGATATTTAAAGGAAAGGTACTTTACAAATATTATGAAAAAAGGAAAATATCTATGACTCTTTTGTGTTTTTAGAATAGGAAAATAAAAGTAAGAAAAGAAACTTTTAAAGTTAAAAGCACCAGAATACATTTTAAATTTTATAAAATAACAGTAAAACAGTATTATGAACCCTTAACTTATGTCTTTTTATATTTTAAAACAATAATAACATAACTAGGACTTGGTTGTAATTCTAGTTCTAGCACATCCATTTACAATTTATTTTATGTTTCTAAACCTCAGCTATATCATATATAGCTGGACTATATATAAGCGGACTCCTATGATAATGAAATGAGGTAATCAATGTACGATAACAGGCAAACCAAATGGCATACTGTAGCTTCCCATAATAGGTGTTCGGTAAATACGGGTTTGTTTTTCTTGTTTTCCTCTATTATAATCCATTTTTCCAAAGTATGAGTAAATGAAAAATGATGGTTACACCCACCACTTCAACAATGATTATATTCACAATCAATTCTGTCCTTTCTATCTCTATTTTTAGATAAGGCCATAACATAAATGACTTACCATTATTTTTAGATTAATTGGCTAATAAAATAATGTCCATGGAAACCATAAGATACCAAAGGAATATAGATGCAAATAAGTTAATGATAATTTAGAATTTGTATTAGTTATGGTAATAGAAGTTCCTATACAGATAACCCCAAAATAATAGTTTAATGTAATATAAGTTTATTTCTATTTCACTATTCTGATTTTTGATGGTAAGAGCTGTCACTGTGCCTCACAGTCCTTTAGGTGTTTAGTGACTTAGGAGTTAGAAAATATGCTTTTACATTTGGCTACTAAAATTTCCTTGAGAGTCACCCTCAATTCAGCAAGGATTGAGAAGGACAAAGAGACTGTTGAAGTCGTGCGGCAAGTTTCATATAGAAATGGCATGGAAGAGGTGTGCATCACTGCTCTTTATAATTCACTGGCCAAGGCTTAGTCATTTGGTCGTAACTAAGCTCAAGGGAGACAGGAAGAAAAGGGAAACTGGTTTTTCTGAATTTGCTAGTCAATCTGTGCCTAAGAAATAGTGAGAACTAAATATATAAATAGGAATAACATAGTAGCTTTTATATGGCTATATGTGTAACATACTTATCAAAAAGTTTTCCATGTGTGATAGAAAATTTAATTTAGAAATACATATATTCATTACAAAATAAGAAGTCTTTGTCTGTGCATATTAATCACCCCAGTGAGTATTCAGTATTGGATCAAAAAGCAAGAATTTTTTTTTTGACTATATATATTATTCTGTATTACCACATGTGTATATAACAGGTGGGGAAGCAAATTAATAACCTTTATAATATGTGTTAAAGATAAATACAGCACCTTTCATCATTAATGACTTTCTGGGGTGGGTGAAAGGGAATAGAAGTATTAGTCCAAAAATAGTAATTTTGCAAGTCTTGGAGTTAGATATCTTAATCCAACTATAAGCAGGTTTTAAAGATTTTAAAATTTGAGATATCAAGCTAAGGAACAAAAGAAATACTTTTAAGGTAATTAGGGGAAAAATCGCTCCATTAAAAAAAATTAAACCTATCTTCATCAACTTTCCCTGATATATTTAAACATTTCACTTAACCACTTAAATTTAGCTTTATAAAAAGTGATAAGATTTTTCTAAATAAAAGAATTTGACTCCAAAAAGAATTTATTTGAACACAGAAAACAAAATTAATCTTTTCAATGAGCCATTATTCTCTATTAAATCTAGTATTAATAAGAGTCATTTGAGATCTTATACTGGTTAATGTTAGAACCCCTACAATTCAAGAAAAGAAAAAAAGAAGGCAATCCAATAAAAAGGCATACCATGATTTAAGGATTAAAAAGAATTAAGGAATATGACAGGCATTATTTAAAACAGAGAAAAAATAGGTTATTCTAATAAATGTTTTTAGGTCCTTGGAGGAAGGTAAAAGGAAATAATATTACTTATTAATTTCCTTTAAATTATTATTAACTTATATACTCACATTTTCCCCAGTTTTTCATTTCTTTGTTTTTGCTTTATTTTATTTATTTATTTATTTTTCGTGCCTGTGTGCCTAATAGATTTAGAGGGCAGTAGGTTGTATTTGTCTTTTGGCCATTGACATTAATGAAGACCACTACTGCCAAGAGTTATTTCCTGTCACAAATAAGTAGAATGTGAAATTGTATTTACGTAGGTTAAAATTAAGCTGTTTTCAAAATGGGAGTTTTATACAATCAATATATGCACCAATAACACTAATAAAATTTTTCCAAACATAATTTTAAATGATATTGCAGAGTATATTAATAAAATAGGCTATACTTTTAGACAAAAGTTTTGTTCAAATCCTCCAATTAATGACTCCCAGTGGAGAACATGTTATTTCCTACAGGAAGCTTCAAATGTCAAAAAAGATGGAGTCTGTTAGAGAAAGATTAAATTAGTATGTTGGATTTCAAAAAAGTTCATAGCTTAATACAGTTAACTTTGCTAAAGTGGTCTGTGTGATTTGTAGTCAAGCCTTGTCAAGTAAAAGTTTATGCTAATCAAAATGTTTTTCTAAATCGTTTTAATGCATAAATTAAAGGTTTTGACAATGTGATGCTGTTATTATTTCATCTAAGTTTCAAAAGGATTCATTAATGATGCTTTTCACAGACTACCATACAGTCGCCTAAACATTTTTTTAGTATCAGTGATAGTTTCAGTCCAAGTTTGGGAGATTAAAAAATCAACATGTATTCTTTGTCCAAATAACATGATACCAAGTATTATCATAGTTCATAAACTCTCTGAGCCTTGCTCTTTATCCTTCTAGTAGACTCTGTGAATGATTGCAAATCCCCAATCTTTTAGATAGATAGATACATACATACATAGAAGATAGATGACAGATAGATATTATGTATTTATATTTAACAAATGTACATCAGTCTTTATCTCTCTATATGTAGTTATTTGAAGAGATAAAAAAGGACAAACCTTTAGCTAGACTAACCAGGAAAAAGAGAAGCCTTAAATTCTTAAACTCAGGAATGAAAGAGGGAACATTATTACTGACCTTCCAGAAATAAAAATGACTATAAGGAAATACTATCAACAGTATGCTTATGTGCATGTACAGATGTACACACACATATTTGCAGCCAATACTCGTCAGGCAAAAAAATGTATAGTTATGGGTTTTGATTCAGTTATCAAGAATCAGTCTTGTGGCTTGGAAGCAAAGAAATCTAAATGATACTGTATCATTGTCAGCAAGGTGAGGGTGAACTAGTTTCATAGATTCTGAAGGAGGGGCAGGAAGTACCAACTCTGGTTGGTTGACATTTGTTTGAGCTCCCAAACCTGAAACTTTTAACAGAATTTCTTGGGTTTGAGGAACAAAATGAAAACAAATTTAGAGAAACTCTCAGATTTATTAAGTCCAAATTTCCTGGAGGAAGGAATTAAATATTGTGATTTAAACATTAGATCCAGTTATTTGTTATGTAGTCAGAGCAGGTATATTCCTGGAGGGGAAGTCTTCGTGTGACTGCATAAGTGTAAGGTGAATGATAACAAAGCTTCAGTTCTGAGTTTTAGTTTCCAGACTTTGAGAATGTAAAGCACCAGTCACAGGGCACACACTCAATTAAACCTATAATACCATCTACCTATCTATTGGAAATCTGAGCATCAAATGCATACAAACACAAACAAGCTGTATATTAAATATGCTTCATTTGAGGCTACACATACAATTAATTAATAATGTTTTAAATTAAAAATTGGAACTGGAAATTAAAGTAGATGTGTTTAACATAAATTTCTATTTCCACAGGTAGAAAGAGAGAGAGAGAGAGAAGGGAAGGGGAGAGAGGAGAGCTGAAAGGCAAGAGATGATGGTATTAGAGAAAATAGGCATTTCATCCTCAGTGTCACCATTTTGCCCACATGGGTCTTCATGCAATATAAATACTATTATTTTTCTGTTGTTGTTTACTTTAGTGCTTACATTCTACTGATTTAATACACAATTTGACTAAAAAAAAACTCTTTAATTTTCAAGCTATTTCTTTTGTCTGCATATTTCTCAATATAGCTACATAGATATGTCAAATTTAAATATTTTCCATAGCATATAGATATGTAATTATGGCTATTTTTATATCTCTTAATAAAAAGAAATAGTTTAAGTATTAAATAATAAGATCACATAAAGACTCTCATGAGAATTTATGGTCATAAATCATGCTTTGAATTTTCAAATATATGAGATAATTGATATGAGCCTCTAGATTTACAGGCTGAGAAATCGACTTTTAATTATTTTTTTTTATGTAGAATATTTTCAGTGTTTTTGTGAGTGAAAAGAATAGAGAGAAACTGAGGCTATTACATATACATTAGTCTCAAATTACAGTCACCCAATGAAATTACTCAGGTTACAAAAGGTCCTTTCCCATATACAAGCAAGTATCTCCTCAGATTGAATCACAACTGCTGTGAAACTCTGTAACAGATAGAACTCCAGTCTGTCACTTAATTACTATAAAGAAAAAAAATACATGATCTTTTGATTTATGGAGATGTTAATAATAAAATATCAGTCATAAAATTGTATTTTCTTTTTTTTAATGGAGAATACTCTTTATTAGTAGAAATCAATAATTCATCATATGACTTTATACTTTATGACCCAGGTCTAGAAAAAACCATTCAATTGCTAAACTAACTCCACCCCACTATTAGAAGCAATCACTGGACAGTACAAAGTTACCCCTCTCCTCTTAGCATCCAGGTTAGGACAGTATACATAACATCAATTTGGATGAAATTCATCCACAGATACTGATTCAAAATATGAAAGACTTCGCTGGCTAAGAGAATGTGCAGAACTCTATTTAAGAATTTAGAGGGACCTCCCCGGTGGTGCAGTAGTTAAGGCTCTGCACTCCCAATGCAGGGTGCCTGGGTTCAATCATTGGTCAGGGAACTAGATCCCACATGCATTCCACAACCAAGAGTTCACATGCCACAGCTAAGGAGCCTGAGAGCCGCAACTAAGGAGCTTGCCTGCTGTAACTAAGACCTGCTGCAACCAAATAAATAAATAAATATATATATATAAAAGAATTTAGAAAAGACTGCAAAAAGCTGTGGAAGGTCTAATAGACCTGTTGCCCGGCTCTAAACCCCTTTAGTCCCTTAAAATTGCTAATACTACAATCTCAGACAATTCTAATGAGAGGAAAAATGAGCAAAATCATCTTTTGGTTTTTAGTTATCTTATTGGTTTTCTTAAAAATAACAAGTATTTAATGTAACATGCAAATGGAAGTATATTTTCAAACGTCAAAAGAGAAAGTTGGAAAATAGATTGAAAAACTTTCCCAAATAAACATTTTGGTACGTACCCTTCCTGAGTCTCTGCACCAATACCACATAGGTTTTTGATTTATAACTAGAATCACACTATATATAGTTTATCTAGAATTTTTTGACTTGTCAGTACATATGAAAAATTTGTTTTTCGTTGCTATATTCGTTGAACGCAAGAGTCCCTGACACGTAGATAGAACTCAGTTTACCTCAGGCTTCCTAACATCTCAACAGCACCCTATTACACGAATGTCCCATTGTTCAATTATTTCCTTGCTGATGGACTTGAAGTTAATTTCAAACTTTCCCTATTAAAAAAAACAAAACTCAAATTGGTTATATCCAGCTCAGATTTCTCCCCTGGGCTTCAAATTTGAAATGACCACTGTATTTCCACGTCTAACAGACATCGAAAGATTCACACAGCCCAAACTGCAATTCTTTAGTATCCTCCCCATTCCCAGCCCCCAAATCCCTAAACCTTCTCTTCCCTTCCCTACCACCACAAACCCACTTACTTAAACCAAAACCTCGTATTCTTCAACCAGCCAATCCTGTCAGTTCTACCTTCTAATTTCCTCCCTATATTTCTTTCCCTCCATGCCAGCCTTAACCCAAGCAACTTCATCTCATTTAGATTAATGCAAAAATATCCTTCTTCCCTTCTTGCACCCCATCCCCCATAATCTATTCTTCACAGAGCAAAACAACTTCATTAAAAGACAGAGTTAGGGCTTCCCTGGTGGCACAGTGGTTGGGAGTCCACCTGCCGATGCAGGGGACACGGGTTCGTGCCCCGGTCCGGGAGGATCCCACGTACCTTGGAGTGGCTGGGCCCATGAGCCATGGCCACTGAGCCTGCGTGTCCGGAGCCTATGCTCCACAACGGGAGAGGCCACAGTGGTGAGAGGACTGCATACCAAAAAAAAAAAAAAAAAAAAAAAAAGACAGAGTTAGATCAGGTCATTCCTCTGTTAAAATCTTTCAATCATTCCTCAAAACTCTCAGAACAAAACCCAAACTCCTATCAGAACCTGTAAAATTCTAAAAGGGCTTCTGCCCAACTCTCTAAATGGGCCAAATCCTCTTACTGAACCCAGGACCCCAAACGGCACGGCCACGTGTTCACCAAAACATGCGCCTCCCAGGCCCAAAGCCTCCCCCTTCCTTTCAGAGCAGGGGGACAGAAAAGGCACCCACGCGATCCTGAGCACTGTCGTCTTCTCCTTACGTCTTTCCCTCTCCTCTCCTACCCAACACCCACCTTCCACCTGCAACGGCTCAATCTACCACCTACCTTAAAGATGACGTAGCCGACGGACGTTTCAAACAGCACCAACATGGTGAGGACGGGTCAGGGCGCTGCACGGTCCACCCCCGAGCTCTTATATCAGTGAAAAAAGACCAAATCTGAAGCTCCCCAAGGCCTGCAACGTCGCGGGCGCCCACCATCCTGCAAAGAACCAGCCCACGTTGCCTAAACGTTCCACACTGCACTACAAGCAGAAGGCGTGAATGCGCTTCTTCTTCAAGGCTTCTGGGATAACACAAAATTGTATTTAATTCTCCTCTGTATCCTCTTATCCAGTCCCCCTTCCCCTTTCCACATCCTTGCTCACAATGGCCCACTCCCAATTAAAAGTAACCATAATTTGTAGTAGGGAGAGGCCTTTTTGTAAAGTATCCATTTATTGAGAATTGATAAAACATTACTGAGATTTGTTGCTAATGCTGTTAGAAGGGGATCATATCTGAAATTGTAGGACTCTCCAACATTGTCATAAATTTGCTGAAAATCTGATCAGGTTTTATTATTTCTTTTCAGTGACAAGTTCTAAATAAGTTCTAAATATATATGATTTGTATTATATCCCCCTCACACTATCTGGAATTTGATATAAGATATTTCCCGCATCACAAGAATTTTTCATTAAAATAAAATATTAAATGGGAAAATGATGAATATTTACCTCAAAGCCACATCAGGATTCTGGGATTATAGCTTTAATAACAAAAATATGTGATTTTCATGAAACTGATGAAGTTGTTTGGGTTTGGAATGTCTTTTGCCTAATAATGACCTTAAGATGTTTGAAAAATGAAGATATTTTGATATATGCAAAATAGTTGCGCTTATGAAGGTTAATAGCATTTAAAATAATTATAAATTTCATAGATTTTCCAAGGGGTTAATTTCTAATATCTTTGAATCATTATGTCACAAGTTTTTATTAATAATTATATCTTAGTTTTCTGATAAAATGATATAATAGGATTTAATGCAACTTGATTCTTTGTAATAACAGATAGACCTCATATTTTATTTAATAATATGTAAATTATTATGCATCTATTATTAAAATATTTTAGTCTTTAGATAACATAAAATATTATTGTCCTGTCCTTTTTGAGATCAATAATGGATTATCATTAAATTTTATATCATATAAATAAGATGCCATTTCATAAGTTAGTGAAAACATCATAAATATATGAACATTGCTTGTTACTTATCAAGAACCCAATCAAATGTAATGACTACATAGTAAATTTTTTTGAATTAATTAAAGTATCTCTTTTTCTTCTTTCCCTTACAAAATATTTGTCTTAATTTATACCATATTAATGATTAAGTCATAAGGAAACAATTACTGTACATACCCTTTATGAAAATTCTGATAATTTGAAAGTTATTTTTATTGGCTTTAAATTAAAAGCAAGCTTTGTAAAATACACATTTAAATAAGAAAGAAAGAAGTGGTTGCTCATGGAATTTTTTTTCTCATAGGGAAAGTAGTTGTCACATTCCTCTTTATGTTTCCTCTTTTGGAAATCAGCTTCTTTTTCCCTTCTTTGCAACCTTTAACAATAGGACTAAATCATGGAGCTTTAACCCATTACCTCATGTATGCACATTCTCTGCCACTCTAGACCTTGAGCGATGCCGAAGGTGGTCTATGAGAGAATGGAAGCCAAATAGAATGAGTGCAAAGGCAAGCAGAGGAGACTCAGGAGGTATTTTCTGTTGGAATCCTCGGAACCCACATGAATATAGTGTAATTTTAGCATTGTAGAAATAGAAGCAGAATACAAGTAGGCAGGGATTGGTTCAGAGATTATGGTACCTCACCTTTCTTTGAGTACTATGTGGCACGGAAGGGATCCAAAGGTTCTAGGGAGGAAGGTCAAACATAGCTGAGATTTGGGAGAGAGCCCTGACCTTCAAAGGGTGGTGTAGTTGAGTGAAGAGACCTTGAATTAGAATCTGTGGAATGTATAATTTAGGCAAGGACCATATAGAGGACATAGCTAAGAATCTGGTATTTGCAGAACCAGGGAGAAGTGCAGGGGACAGACTGGAAGATAGTGGGCCCTGACTACATCCAGATAAGAGACCATACATTAACTATAAATAATTTTTATTAGGAGAAGCAGCAATAGAAAGCATTGAAATGAATCCAGGAAATGGACTCACAGTGGAGTGAGCAGGCAACAGAAAAAGACTGTACAAATGATCAATCACTCTTTCCACCATGAGGATATATACACCTTCTTTTGTCCCTAGATGCCAACATGGTATGTCTTAAATCCTTGGGTTGCCTCTGGATTTGGGGGTTATTGTCTTTTAACAAAAATGAAAAAAATCAGCCATTATTTGAGCATCTCTTCTTTCCCATTCTCTATATTCCGCTTAATCAGGTATGTGTTCAGCAATCTCATACTATCCTTCATACTATTTAACCTTCTCTCATATCTTCCATCTGTCTACCTAGACTACATTCTATACAATTTATGTTTTTCAGTTTTTGTTTCTTTAGCTGTGTTTAATCTGCTAGTTGATCCATCATTGAGGGTGAAATTTGAACTACCCTATTATATATTCATTTCATTTTTTCTTCAAATATTCTTCTCCCAAGCTTACAATTTTAGTCTTATCTTCTAATGCAGCAAATGTACCAAACATATTTATTTTATATTTAATTCAGGTAATTGAAATAGCTGAAGTTATTTTGGATTTGTTTCTGCTGTTTCAGTGAATTAGGTATATTAGAAAGCTCAGGATATGAAATTTACTCAGAGTTTGTCCCATGCTATAAGTGCAGCAGTGGTGAGTAAAATCTGTTTCATGTTGTCCCTTTCTTTGATGTTACTAGGTTTGTCTCTTTTCTTCCTGTCAAGATCTACTTCTTTTTTCTTGACCTTCATTCATTTTGATGCTTCCTTTATTTTGTTGACTTTTTTCCCCTATTTTTAATCCTTCACTCCTTCCATTCTTCTCATTCCTCATGCTGTACCTATCTCTTCATTAGGACCATCACCTCCTTTCATATGTCTGTACCTGTGATTTAAGGACAAATTACAGAATTTCAAAGTGAATCAGGTAAATTTCCTACTGGTCTGTGATTGTAAGGAAGGTGTGTAACTAAGTGGAACCCAATGAGTAAAGTCATATATGTCTTTGTAGCAGACACTATGGTCCATCACTGACTTTTTCTGTAGCCTGAAATAAATAATTCATCTTAATATTCTAGGTCTTTCACTCAATAAAATTACATAACTGGTATTTATGGAAATATAAGTTTTCTGGGCCTTAAGTTTCTCTAAGCTCCAAAAATAGATTAATAAGAATTAACAGAAGGCATGTCCTTATTCATTTACATACTGATGTCATTCCCTCAACATTGATCTAATATTGATAGAAGACAAAAATACTAAGTGAAAAGAACTTAAAATTTCTGGAAATATTAATAATATATTATATTCTTATACAATTTTCCTTTCTGTAATGCTGCAGATGAGGGATATTATTCATAATTTTAGTGATAGAGAGCTTTTCTCCTAAAGAATTGGCATTCATCATCTTTTCCAACAATGAAAACTAGATAACTGCTTATGTTTTCCTGTTGTGCTTTGTTTTCTATGAAACTCTGGGACATCTAAGCTCATACATAAAAAGGGCATTAAGATGCATGCTTGGTACCTTTGCTATTTTCTTCTTTGACTACGATTTTCTATTTTTGTTTTACCATTTCATTTTCTATGACTTTTCTGGTAAGCCATCAGCCTTGAAACATTTGCATGAAGAGAGAGATATATGTATATGCAAAATGGCTTGTAAATGGGAGATTCTGCAAATGATTTAGAAGGTTCTAAAAAGTCAAGTAATCCCACATGCGTTTGACATTTTTATAATGACAACAACCATTATTTCTTATGATCCTTTTTCTGTGGATCAGAGATTGATATTAGCTGAACAATGTAACAGCAAACCAAATTCTGTTTTCACCTGTGTTATCTTGGAAATTAACTTAAAATTTCAAAAATATAACACAATTTGTATTTTGATTGTAACATAATTTTCATAAACTTATAGATAGGTCTATAAGTCAATATAGAATAGAAATGAACACTATAATACATAAACACAAAGCAATGTTAGAGATGAATATATATAAAAGTCATGTTTTTATTCATCTAAATCTTGTCTTTTTCACTTTAGCCAGAATGTGATTGACATTATAGAAAATCATCTTAAACAAAGAAATGTTATTTATATGTGGATGAGGTGGGGAGGTTTGATTTTATGTGTCATTGAATAAATAGAAATTTATTTTATACTTTATATTATTGGAGGAAATTGTTATTGCTTAATTAGTAAAAATCTGGTTTTCCCATGCCCTATCATGTCTTGTACTAGATATAGGATCAATTTTTAGATAAATATTTTTAGAAATAAAAGAATATATATGTATATTATATTTGTTTCATAATAGATAATGTATAGGTTTTCTCTACTAAAATCTAATTAGCCATCTCTAGTGTGATAGAATAAGGGAATGAAATCCAAGGCTCCCAGAGAAAGCTATCAAATTGATGGATTAATGGAGCCCAATTCATTCAAGTTTTCTGATTCGTTTTTTCACTTGGTTCCTATATTTTTCATTTTATACTATTCTGTTTAAGAAATGTTCAGTTTTTGAATCTTTAAAATTGAATTGTACTTATAATATAGTAAGTATCAAATAGTTCATTTAAGAATACAGTTTTCTCTGCTAGCTATAGTATTTCAAATTTGTTTATTTTCTACTTTTAAAATGTGTCATCCAATTATATTAATAATTTATATAGTTTATTTATTAATATTATAGACAATTAAAGAATAAACCAGTGGGAACTTCTTTAATTAAAGGGAGCTTATTTTCTTCCAAAGAAAGGAGAAAATTATAGAAACTTTAATCTCTCAGAAAGTTTGGCATACAAAATGTCAGTAAGCATTCCAAGTTTCAACCTCAAAATACTCCTAATTTCTACCAAGAAGTGGTTAACCAGTTCATATAAATCATTTCTAATAAATTAAATTTATGTCACTGGAAAGTGAAGACAAAACATAATTTTAAAAATGAAACTCTAATATGAAGATATTATTTCACTTCATCTATTAATGTGGTCTTCTGAAAAATTAAACTTTTAGTCTAAATTCTGTTTTCCCTCTAATCAAAGGTCAGTAGATAAATTAAACATATGTCTTGGGGAATCTTGATCTTCTTTGGGGAGAAGGGGAAAAAATTACTGGAGCAAATAGTTTTCAAATTTAAATTCACCAACGCTTACCAATTCTGATTGTTTGCATAAACCCTAGAAACATGGATCAGTGCATTTTTTGTGGGCATATAAATTTGTAAGGTAAATGATATTGGTTCTTCAACATTAATGCACCTGAACCAAGAAAAAAATCTTTTATTATACTATTATCCAGTATGGTAGCCATGCAGATGTTATACTCAGATCTTTAGTTGTCTCCATAGAGATCCAGAGCTGACTAAATTCCCAGCCAAGGAAGGCCTCTTACCTAAGACATGGAAAAAAGGAATGAAGACATCAAGATGGGTTCCCCTGATCACCGAGGCTCCTCAGACTTCTCTGAACACTCGGCGCTTGTAGAGGTGGCCCATCTAATGTATTAAGAACTTGCACTTCCCTTGCTTGAGGAGATACTGTGGACTAATAGGTATTCCCCTCAGGAGCTGTCCCAGGATGATAATTGCAGTTAAATCTCGGCATAACCAAGCTGGCAATATGCTAACTTCAATATAGAGAAAAAAGATTACAACCCAAAGGAGCTGTAAAAATTAGCTAGCATGTAACAACAGGATCCAAGGGAGTATTCCCGGTATTGGATGTTGTCCCTAGCAACACTATGTTTTATTAACTAACTCATCAGATTCCTGTCAGTAAAGCCCTCTTGGCTGTTCCTTTGACCTTGCTGATTTTTACAGTGGTTAAGTAACACCACTGGCCTCTACTGCTGTATTTCAAGGGACCTGGAATAGGAACTAAAAAGCAAGAATTCATTGACTTAGGGGCACTTTTATGGAACAGAATATTTAACTCCCTGGCAAGGACCCTAGGGATTATGCAAATGAGCTTCTAGGGTGGCAATTATAAAACCTAGAAAAAGTGATGACCCCTAGTGAGGTTGAAGTGCCTGAGTTACCTTGGCAGATGCTAGATAAAGGAATAAAAACACTCAAGGGGTATGTGTATAAAATAATTATGTAATGTAAGACCAGAGGACCCACAAAAGAGCATGTGCCATAGGAAGGACCAGAGAACTCACATTTAGTCAAAGATTTAATAACTGCAGTGGTGAAAGGGACACTAGCATCACTGAGAGGAGGCTCTCCTCCACAGGCTGGAGCTAACGGTAGAAGATGTAGCCACAAAACTTGTGTGTTAATAAAAAGGAAAGAATGGGTCTTCAGAATAATAGAGGCCAGGTGTTGTTGCTTAACCACCTGATGCCAGAGAGTCACAAATTGCTGAAAAGTTCAAGGTTGGAGAATGATAAAGAGAACTTTACTGAGAAGGAGTTAAGTTAGTTAATAGAACACAACATTACTGGGGCAAATCAAGCAGGGAATGAAGATGCTCTTCAATATCTATAATCAGAAGAAAGCATGAATGGAACAGTAGGAATTTGAAGGTGGTTTCCCCAAAAATACTTATGATCCCTTTCTCAGTTCTTAGACATGAACCAATTTTCAGATCTAGAACTTGTTGACTTAAGTCAGTATGTACTGAAATGATTTCTCCAGTTCTTCCCCAAAAGAGCCTATGGATATTTACCCAGGTGACTGCAAACCACATGAAGGCAAACACCTAGATATTTGAGGACTGTTGGATATAGGGTCATAATTGAGATTTATACCTAGAAACCTGAAGTGCATAAAGGCCCCATATTTAAGTGGAGGTATGCAGGGACCAGGTATTAAGTGAAATATTAACTAAACTTGTGTTATTATTTCCCCAGCCCCTGAGTGTTATAATTGGAACTGACATCCTTAGCAATTTAAGTCCTTCACCTACAGGGTAAAGGTGTAATAGAGGGAAAGACCAAATAAAAACCTCTGAAATTGTTCACTTTCAGGCAAGAGAGTAAGTCAAAACAATAATGCATCTCATGAAGGAATGGGGGTAGAGAGTGAGTAATGGTAAATAATGGTGTAATCTTTGAAGTTCTAAAGTATTCAAACTTGGTGGTCCTAATGTAATTCCATTCAATTTATCAGTGTGTCCTCTGCCAAAATCTGATAGATCTTGGTGGCCATTGCAACTCAAACAAATAGTAGCCACAGTTGCAGCTGCCATTCTGGACATATTTATTGTTGCCATAGATTAAATAGACCTCAGATTCATGGTATACAGCTGTTGATTTGGAAAATACATTTATTTTTATCTCAACAGAGAAGAAGTTCCAAATCATTCCATAACCCCTGGACTGTACAACAATATTCATTTACAGTTTTGCCCCAGGCCTATGTTATATTTCCTTTCCTCTGTTCAAAGTGCTCTAGACCATCTGGAAATCCCATAGAATATCACTCTGAATCATTATATCAATAGCATCATGTTGATCAAGCCAGATAAACATGAGATAGCTAGCCTGCTGAAGGCTTTTGTAAGCTACATGCACTCCATACAGCGACAGATAAACATTTTGAAGATTGAAGGATCTGCAACTTCTGTAAATTATTTAAGGATACATCAGACGGAATACAGCAAGAAATTCCCTCCAAAGTAAAAGTCACTTTGCTGCATTTTGCATCATATACTGCAAAGGAGCCACAGTGCATGATAAGCCTCTTTACATTTTGGAGGTAATACATTTTACAGCTAGGGATACTGCAACTGCCCCTGTTCTCTGTGACATGGAAGTCTGCCTGATTTCAGTGGAGTCAAATGTAAGAAAGGGCTCTTCTCTAAGTTAGGGTACAATACAAATAGCCTTACCCCTTTGGGCTACACAATTGGAGACCTTATGTTGTTAGAGGTATCATTGGTGGGATACGACCCAGTATGGAATGGGTGGCCAGACCCAGTGGCAGAATCAAAATGTGAGCCACTGGACCTTTGGAACAAAGCCATGCCACCTGTACTGGAGTATTACACCTTTCAGGAAATAGGTTTTAGTATGTTAGTAGTTCTGATAGAGACAAATGTTTTACTCTGGGTTACTAAGTGCCCATTCATTTGGAACTGCTCATTATGAGCTAAATTCTATTGGACCTCCCAAGACATGAAGATGGACCAGCTCAGCATTAGTCCATCATATGATGGAAATGGTACATATAGTGTCAAGCCCCAAGAAGACCAGAGAGCATGAGTAAACAATACAAGCAAGTAGCTCAGACTTGCATGAAACTCCATGGTATAAAAAAGGGTCCTTAGCTTACATATATGGCTACAAAGAAGGGGGCTGGTTCCCATTCAGCTAGCTGAATGAGGAAGAAAATCTTGAGCTATGTTGATAAGTCTGCTCAATGGGTGCATGTAGCTGAAAAATGGATGGCAGCTACATTACAGGGGCATTCAGGGTTTTCCTTGAGAGGTAATACTGAGATAAACTCTTAGCAATGAACAAAAAGTTCATTCAATGAATGAAAAGTTTCAAGAAGTGCACTGATCATCCACTTCCGTGAGAGGTGAAGTGGTCTGAGGTAAGAATATATACAGAATTCTGGGCAGTGGCTCATGACGTAGACTGCTGGTCAGGTTCTAGAATAACAATGTCTAGAAGATCTGAGACAAAGAGGTGGAATAGAATCATGTACATGGACATATGGGATTAGACAAAAAGTGTGAGCATTTATATATTAATGTTAAGGCCCACCAGAAAATATCCACCATGGAAGACACACTGGAAAACCAAGAATACAAAAATGAACTGGCTAATCAGTATCAGCCAGCCTTTGTTATTAGCCATAATGGAGTGATGACCACAGGAATGGAATGATCACAGTGGCAGATATAGAGGCTATATTTGGACCCCAAAGCATAGACTCCTCCTTACCAAGGTCAGTCTAGCTATCGCCTCATGTGAATGTTTAGTCTGGCAGAGATTAATACAGATTCCCCCAATATGGCACTATTCCTCAAGGAGAATAACCAGCCACTTGGTTGCAAGTTGATATCTTTGGGCCTCTTCCCTACTAGAAGAGCCAGGGGTTCATCCTCACAGGGACTGATACATTTTCTGGGTATAGGTTTCCTTTTCTTATTTGCAGAGTTTCATCTAGCAACACTGAATGGGTCCCTACCAAGTGTTTGACCCATAGCCATAGAATCTTATAGACCTTAGCATCCAGCTAGGAGCCATTCACAACAGTGGAGGTGCAGAGTGGGAACATGACTTTTTGATCTGCTGGTTGTATCATATGACACACTATCAAGAAGCAATCGGCCTGATAAATCTTTGGAATGACCTATGGGAGACAAAACTGTAGCATCAGCCAGAGAATATACTCAAGTACCAGAGGAAATACTCAAAAAGGAGAGGTTACCATCCTCTAGGGTACATTATATATGCTAAAAGCAGGCCCTTAGTATGCATTCCTGAAAGGAAGAATACATGATTCTGGCAACCAAAATAGGAAGAAAGAACAGCCCCACTTATCATCCCTACCCATGACCTCCTACTAGAGAACTTTGGCCTCCTGTCCCTGAAACTCTAAGCTCTGAATGATTAGGAGTGCTGGTTTCCATAAAGGCCACACTCTTGCCAGGGGACATAGTAAGTATCCTATTGAAATGTATATTATAGCTGCTATCTGGGCACTTTGAATTCTTTGAATCCATTGATTAGTGGGTGGGAAGAGTCACCCTTTTGGCAGGAATAATTGATTCTTATCAACAGGAGAAGCCGACTGTTTTGACACAGTTGGAGCCAGAAAGTATAGAACCCCAGTGATTTACCTGTTTGCCATTTGATTCTCTCTTGCCTAATAGCTACGGTGAGTAAACAAATACAGCAACCCTGGCCTTTAGAAGCATAATATTATCTAAGGCTCAGAGGATTAGTGAATAAAAATTTGGATCACATTACCAGGAAAGTATTAATAAAGACCTACAGAGGTGATAGCTCTGAATAAGGGGAATTTAGAATGAATAGTGCGGGGAAGAAGATGATTAACATTTGCAGCCCTAAGACCATCACTAGTGACATGAGCTATAATTTGTCCAGCTAACTTCCCTCTTCTAAGTTTCTCCTCAGATGACAGGCTACAGAAAACCTGGAGAATTCTCTGCTAAAAAAAAATGTGGAGGATTGATGCAGCTCAAGAGGTGTAAGAAGTCAGCTATACAGGCTAATAAGTGTGCCAACCAGATCTCCCTTCAAGTGAGAAACTGATCTGAGAACTATAGACAACAGCCTCCAGCTTCTATATATTTCTTTTGATTCACTGTAGCACCAAGGCCATATTCTCTCTGGGCTGCCCCCAGCCAATGTCTAAGCATGGAAAATGTACTAGAAGTACTATAGCTGTAGTCTAAAGTGCTTCCTACCACCTACTTTCCCTTTCTTCACCTTCTTGTTTCACAGCTATCAGATGTTCGTTGAAAGTTTTTCTTGCCAACCCCTGATCCTTCTCCTCTTCACCTTTCCTAGACATTAACCTTAATAAATCCCATTCATGTTTAATTCTCTCCATGCTTCTACTTCTTATAGGACCCAACATGGCACACTAACTCTACCAATCTACTAACTCTTGCACCCAGAGGAAATGAAATAAGACCCATAGCACTAGTAGTACCTTAGTTCAATTATAGTTAATCCATCACAAGGTACATTTTCTAACTGCCACAATATGGCAGATAGATATAGATATAGATATAGATACAGATATAATCTCCAACTATTGTCATACATGTGCACATATAAATGAATGAGATATGGTCTTTATTGTCAAGAAACAATGGGTGTATCTGGAGAGACAGATACATGCAAAATTACTAAAATCACATTCATTCAGTGATAAGACCATGTCATAAAGGAAATGTATCAAAGTGTTTTGGGAGGAGAGAATCTCTGGGAGGATTTTATAGTGAAAGCTTCTAGCACTGATCTACTTGTGGTACATTATATTTTCCAAAAATGACCATAAGAGAATTTGTAGTCTCACATGATCTTTCAGAAACTTGTCACTCTCTCAAAAGGTAGAGTCCATTTCCTCTCCCTTGAACCTGCTATTGTATTTGAAACTGACATTGAATAGAATGGAGCAGAAACGATACTGCATAGCTGCTGAGTTCTAGGTCTTAAAAGGCAATGCAGTTTCACCTCAGGATAGATGAGCTAATGCATAAAAAACAAAACAAAACAAAACAAAACAAAACCACTACCTTAAAGATTCCATGTTGGACAGACGCAAGGAAAGACTGAACAGAGATAGAGGAAAATGGTCAAGGAGGCCCAACTCTAAAGCCTCCTAGTCCAGGTCCCAGACACATGAGTAAACAACTCATCAGATGATTACAGCAAGCAGCAGCCTTCCAGCTGCTCCAGGGGCAGCAGAGCCTAGCTTTCCTTTTCAAGGACTTTCCAAACTGCAGTCCAAATCACGACTAAAACAGATTTTATTTTAATCAGTTAAGATTTGATGTACAAAATGAGGTCAAATGTACAAACTTCCAGTTATAAATAAGTCATGGCAATGTAATGTACAGCATGGTGATTATAGTTAATAATACTGCACTGCATATTTGAAAGTTACTAAGAGAGTAGATCTTAAAAGTCCTCATCAAAACAAAAAAAGAAAATTTATAACTATGAATGGTAACGGATGTTAACTAGACTTATTTTGGTGATCATTTCACAGTGTATACAAATATCAAATCAGTATAGTGTACACTTGAAAGTTATATAATGTTGTATTTCAATTATACCTCAATTAAGAAATTTGGTGTAGTTTTCTAGATTCAATTGTAAATGAATTTCAACAGTTTTTCAATTGATTGATAAATAGAAGTGTATATGAGTGTGCATGTATTATCTGTTCATCATATATTCATTACGGGGATTTCCACTCATTGATTTGTATGAGTTCTTCATTTTTAAAATATGATATTAGTATGATTCATAACTGTTATTTTCAAATGACAAAAAGTTTCTTGACTGAAGCTAAAATGGAACTTACCAATTCACAGAGCCAGAAGGGCCAGGCATTTAAAAATTCCAGACATAGACTCAAATGTTCAAGCGATATTTTAAGAATCTTCCATTTTATCTTTCAAATGTAGTCTTATTTTTATGTGTTCATTTTCAAACAGTCTCTCTCTTTGTGGTACTAAAAATGGCCCTCAGCAGCTCTGGATTCCATGATCCACACAGTCAATTATACCATCAAACTCAGATCATTTCTTAGAAAGCCGTTGTAGCATACTTCCTGAAGATGATCCCTTGGGTTGGCTGGAGAAATATATTCATCTGTGAATTGATACGTATGGCCTGAAAGATGGATTGCCCTCATTCCCTCAATCTTAGGCCTAAGTCATTGGTTAAGCTCCACCACAAAATACAGACAAATTCACTGAAATATCCTTTTAAATAATTTATTACAAATATATTTTCCTGTTTCATTTTTAGCCATTTTTTAAGGTATTTCTTCTTTGATTAATAGTTTTTCATTTTCATGTAGACAAGAGAATTTCTCTTTACCTCTTTTCTCTTTCCTTCAGCAATTTCTAATGACTTTGTGTATTTGATAAAAGTTATTTTCTTCTACTTTTAGACAGTTTTTGGTATTTATTATATTTTAATTACATAAAATTTGAAATTGATCTGAGCATCTATATTGATTTATTTATCCAAGTGTTAACATCTTATCTGAACATCATTTGTTGGATAATTCTTCCTTTCTTCATTGATTTGTAAATCGTCTTGTCATAAATTAATTTTATATGCATAGTAAGTATATTAAGGATTATTTGGGGCTATGAATTTCACTAAGTTGTTGACTCTCTTTTTTATCAGTAGCACATTTCTTTGACTTCTATATCTTCTCATAATTTATTATTCAGGAGTTTCACTGATTCTACCAATTTAAATTACTCATTTTTATGCCATACATTAGCCAGTAGTTCAACCCTCAGAAATATATTTGTTGTAATGAATTGTCTCAGCTTTCTTTCTTTTGGAATGAATTACACTTACTTTGTAACAGCTTTATTGAGGTAAAACTGACATACTATAAAGTCCACATGGAAAAAGTGTAAAATTTGATGTTTTGACATATGCATATAACTGCGAACTATCACCTCAATCAAGATAATAAACATACCCATCACCCCCAAAAGATTCCTCATGCCTTATTTTAATCCTTCCTTCCTGACCTTTTCCACAGTTGACGTCTTGTAGTAAGTGGTCTGCTTTCTGTTAATATATGTTAGTTTGCATGTATAAGATTTTATATAAGTGCAATTCTATAATATGCATTCTTTTCATCTGGATTCTTTCACTCACCATAATTGTTTTGAGCTTCATCCATACTGTTGTATTAACAGTCTCCTCCTCTATATTGCCAAACAGTATAATTCATTTGTCAGATTTGCCACAATTTGTTTATCCATCCTTCTACTTATAGCTATTTGAGTTGTTTCCAGTTTGGGGCTAAAACAGAAAATTAGGCTTCTATGAACATCTGTGCAAAAGTCTTTGTGTAGATATAAGCATTCATTTTTCCAGATAAATAAATATCTAGAAATGGAATGGCTAGGTCTCATAGCAGATGAGTGACTGACTTTCCTTTTCAGTGTCTAGTTGTGTTTTAATCTTAGATTTAAAATGAGGAGTCAGCTTTATACCTGCTTGCTTTCATAGGAATTATCATCTGTTATGAATCAGATGAGCAAGGAAAACAATACAAAAAGAGACAAGACCATGGGGTCCTAGAATTTAAAGCAAGAACAACTCTTGATGATCACAGATTCCTAATCCCTCATTTTACAAAGGGAAAAAAACTAAACAAAACAAAACCTCAATACCTGAGAAGAGTAAGTGACTTGCCCAGAATCAGGACAATTTCCAAAGATAATTGCCGATCTATTTATTTTACCACTAACATTGACTTTAAATTTTTTTTCAGTCAGCCTTTTTAGGCAGGGAAACATGCAAAAATATATTTTTTTAATATTTAGAGAAATTTCACATTCACAGCAAAACTGAACAGAAAGTACAGAGATTTTCCATATACTTCCCGCCCCCAAACAAACATAGCCTTCCCTATTATCAAGAGTCTCCACCAAAGCAGTACATTTGTTACAAATGACGAATCTACATTGACATACCTTTGTCACCCAAAGACCTTAGTTTACATTCGGGTTCACTCTTGGTGTTGCACATTCTATAGGTTTGGACAAATGTATAATGACATATACTCACTATTATAGAATCATACAGAGTATTTTCACTGCCCTAAAAATCCTCTGTGCTCCGCTTCTTCATCTCTCTCTCCCCCTAATCCCTGGTAACCACTGATCTTTTTACTGTCTCCATAGATTTGCCTTTTCCAGAATGTCACAGAGTTGGAATGACACAGTATGTAGCCTTTTCAGATGGGCTTATTTTACTTAGCATGTGTGCATTTAAATTTCCTTTCATGCTTGATAGCTCATTCTGTTTTACTGCTGAATAATATTCCATTTTATGGATATTCCACAGGCTATCTCTTTACCTACTTACTGAATGGCATTTTGTTGCTTTCAAGTTTGGGCAATTATGAATAAAACTGCTATAAACACCCTTGAGCAGTTTTTTGTGTGGACAATAATGGACTTTTAAGGAAACTACAAACTGTTTTCCAAAATGTGTAATTTTACATTTCCTACCACCATTTTATAAGCATGGAGCTTATTTTCCAATTGGAGCAGTTTCTCCAATTCTCAACCAATACTTAATATGGTCAATCCGTTTCATTATAAATATTCTAATAGGTGTTTTCGTGTATCCTATTGTGGCTTTATTTTGCATTTTCCTTACAAGTATTTGTTGAGCATCTCTGAAGGAGCTTTTATGAGACCCAAATATCACTTGACATCCAAATAGGATATGATTTGACATCTAAATATCAAATACTTTTCTCATTTTTGAGCTTTCTGGTTCCTTTACTGATTTTTTCAGAAATTTTGTATATTGTGGATCAAAGTCCTTTATCAGATAAATGATTTGGATATGTTTTCTATCATTCTATGAATATTATTTGTCTTTTCTTTCATTTGACATCATTTAAAATCAAAAATGTCTTTCAATGATGAAATTCAAAATTTATAATTTTTTCCTATTTTGGATTGTGTTTTTTGTACTGAAACTAAAAAATCTTGGTCACTGAAAGTAACAGATATTTTCTCATTTTATTGTTGGAGTTCTATACTTTTAGGTATAGACTTATGTCTACGATCCATTTTGAATTTCCATTTGAATTTATATATGAGGCAAGGTATGCATTCAAGTTATTTATGGTTAATTTCCATTATGTACATAGAATACATTCAGGAAGATAAGTTTTGATAAATTGAATACTTTAACATTATGAAATAAGATTCTTTAGTGCTTTTATCATTATTTTATCATCTGAAACCTACTTTGTTTGATATTAATGTAGTCACTCCAACTTTTTCTTTCAATTAGTGTGAGCATGTGTGTCATTTTATATCCTTTTACTTTTAATCTATTTGTTTATTTATATTTAAAGTAGGTTTCTAGTAGGTAGCATAGAGTCGTGCCTTCCTTTTTGCTCCAGTCTGACAATTTCTGCCATTTACTGGGGTGTTTGGATACTCTACATTTAACATTATTATGTATATGTTATAGTTTTCAGTTTAGGTCTGTTCTTTTGACATTTCCTTTGTATTTGTCCCATATGCTTTAGTTCATTTTCCCTCGTTTTTCTAACCTCTTTGGATTAATTGAATATTTTTTATAATTTCATTCTATCTCTTTTACCTATCGCTCACCAAATGCTGATGGCAAAATGACATTCATTAATGTTTCCACAGGGGAATATCTCTGTTTTATAGTTCCTACAGATTATATAATTGTTTCACCATTTTTTTCCATTAGGGGTTTTGCATACAATAGTTCATCTTATTTTTTTAGACAAAATCATTAATCTCTTTTTAAACTATAGTTACTCTGTTATTTATCCAATTAACAGCTGATGTTTTCTGCAGTGATAGGCTATTCAGGTCTTTCTCCTGGATCACCCAAGATTTTTAAAAGAGAAATGCCCAAGAGTCCTGGTCAACATGACACAAGATCACAGTGAGAAAATATATTTAACTACCATCCACCTTTGGTCACACCATCCTCTAAACTGAATGTTAAAATTAATTGCATATTGGGTTTTACAAATGATTTTATTCTTTGGCCCTTTAATTCTATTGATTTGGGCACACTACCCCCAAACTTCACTTTGCCTGACATTCGTTGCCCATTCCCTAAATCATACCATCACTTCCATCTCTGCATCTAGTACAATTTTGTTGCCTAAGAGAATACTTCCAAATATTATTTCACTCTAAATTATTTTGAACTATTTTAAATTGGTTTAATTCTATTAAAAGTCCAAGGTAAAAAAAAACACACTTAAATATTTAAATGTTAATTAACTATTATAATTGTAATTGATTTGACAAGTCCATAAGACCCTTAAATGTATTTATGTAGTATTTTCTCTAATGTGTTCTAAACATCAGTTTATAATGTACTGTTAATTCAGCAAGAATATTTTATTAAGCACATGCTATAAGCCATGAACTCTGCTAGATGCTCTGACAATTCATGACTCAGAGTATTTCTCAATTAGGTATTGCTCTATCATTTACAACTACTCAGATTTATGCTTAATGTGTTTATTTGAGCTGCACTCCTTATTAGGTAAACAAGCATTTGAACAGACCATACTGTTCACCATATTTATTTCTATCAGTTATTTCTTGCAATTTAATATTAAATAATTAAGATAGAAATGAGACTATTTGCATTTGTATTAGTAAATTGATCAAGTTATGGTAATAGGCTCAAATAAACAACTTCACATTATTATCTGAAAAAAAGCTATGGACAAAGACAAATTTCATGAATTAAATATATAGAGGTGTTTATCATCATGGCAATGAAAAAATGGAAGAAAGTTGACGTTTTCAAAATTTATTTTTTGATTTACTCATTTGCAATTGTTTTGTCAAATATTTGAAAGCTTTTGATTCTTGCTGGTCATCAACATAAAATTAAACACAATAGGTGTTCTGTTTGATTCAAAATAACTAAAATTTCATTATAGTTTTATCATCTGCAATGAAGCTATGACAATGAATAAGTAATTTAGATTTTGCCAATCTGAGATTTTATGTTGTAAGAAAATACATAGTGATATCAAAATAATTGCTTACAGTGATACTTTTTTTGACAGTTTCTAATTCTATCAGCCTCCTAGTATGGTATGGAATTAAATATATGTTATATTTTGCATAAGATAAGGGCCTCACAATATGCAATCATCAACCGTATTGACTATAAATTGGCATATGTGAAATTTCTAAGAGGAAAATCTTTAGATGTAAGTCTGTGAAGTAGACATAATTATCCCATCTTTACTTTGACTTCTGGAATGGATATACTACAGATACATATATATATATATATACATATATATACACACACTTAAAAACCCTTTTATTTTTCAAGGACAGATGAATAAAATATAAATAACTGTCTAATTCAATGACTCACAGTGAACACAAATTAAATTACTATGGTATATGAATAGGAATACTCTATGCAAGGTCTGGGACCCAACCCCAAAAATAAAAGTACTATTCTGTATCATAGATATGAAGATTATTGTTTTTATTTGGTAGAAGACAATTCAATATGCCTCCAAATTTCAGTAGTGCCAAAAAGGCAAAGAGGTTAACTATAAAACCATTTGTGGGGAGTGATGATAATTTAACTTAAATATCAAATTAAGATACCATTTACAAAACTAACACGACATTGTACATCAACTATACTTCAATTAAAAAAAAGAAATATCATTTGCAAATCAGGAGAATGCATTTATCACTGCTGCTAAGATATAGTTTATTGGGTGTTATAGATTGTGAAAAAAAATACACAAGGTTTGATATATATTCATACTGTAGAGTGATTTCCTATTGCAAATGATTGGAACACACTTCTGGCATCCTAATGTTCCTGTGCTGATGGGCTCTTGTTTTGTTCAACGTGTCTAAAGCAATAAAATCTGCTTGTAAGCTCTCATCTGGCAGCTGAGCACTGCATGCGTTCAGGTCATTATGGCGGTAGGGATGCTCAGTTGGGAAAATGGTACATAAATAATGATAACGTGAGCAGAGTCTGATTAATCCTTACTGGCCAGTGACTATTTTTAGGATCCTCTTGCCTTTGGGAGGATTTATGCTTCTGAGGAATTGAATGTAACAGTGTGAATGCTAACTCTATTCTGACAGCACAAGAGGAGCTTTTAGAAAACAATTACTTTAGAAATGAGTTATGAAAATCAGAGCATTTTTAAGTATACTTATGTAGTTTTTAAGTAAGTATGTACTATGTTTTGAGAACTATTACTATGAGAATATTTTATAAAAGTCCCCCCAAAATGTAAATCTCAGGGAAAGACAACAGTTGTTTTCCATTAGTATTATACTCTATTTCTTAGTGATAACTTTCTGATGTAGTCTCTGCAATTCATTTTATTTTATTTCATTATTTTAAAAAATTATTTCTACCTGGTACACTTTCTCATTCTCTCCTTTCTTTTCTCTCTCTCTCTCTTTCACACACACACACACACACACACACACACACACACACACACACCATAGAGATATAAAAGATTTTTTCCCAAATAAAGAAATAAGGTAGAACTCAAAGAGCTGGATACATATATTCATGTATCTGATATTTGGGATATTTATATAATTGCATTTCCAGTTATACAAAGCAACATGGGTAGCTTCCAAACAATTAAGTATTTTAGCTCTATCAATTAAGAGAAACAAGCTTATATTGTCAGTTAATAGCATACATTTTCATATCAACTGTGACTACATATTTTAATGTTTTCATTACCTCAAAACCACAAAACATCTGATCAAGCTACACCTGTCTATTATTTGAAGCTTCTTCTGTGCTGGTAGGATCTAATGTTTGACAAACATTATATAAGCTCTATCAGACACTTAATTTAGATTTATAAGTACACTACCACAAATATTTTGTGTTGATGACTTAACCAGATTGATAGTTATCTTAATTCCAATATGATAGACTTATTGGTGCTTTCGTCTAGCCAGTCTTTAGATGACCAATAATACAGACTGTGATTACTTCTCCTGGTACTAGCCACCAATTTTTGAACATTTGTAAGAGATGCTATTCCAGCTATTCACATTTATGATTTATAATTATCAGACCTACTGTGAATGTTATAAAATATTATCCCTATTATACAAATAAGAAGGGCACTACAGTTCAAGGGTAATAGCTTGACCTATATAACAGAACTAAGTTAGTGAGCTAGGTCTATAATGTAAAGCTGTATGGTTCCAAAGCCATGTTATTTTACACATTATGTCATGCTACCTGAGGTTGATTTAATTTGATTTCTATTTTTAAATATTTTTGCAATCTATCTGAAATCTAATCACAATTTGTCATTATCTCTTACCATAGGCAAAATGAATTCTTAAAACTAGTCACAGCCATTTATAGTGAACATTTGTGACTCATGTTTGCCATGGGGCACTACAAAGATGAATGTGATAAGACCGTAAAAGAAACACATTACAGATTATAATGAATAGTATTAATACACACATGGGATTTAAGAATGCTATAAAGGAGTAATTAATTTTAACTTGTACAATCTAGCAATCCTTGTAGGAGAAATAGGTCTTGACAAATAAGTAAAACTTGAACACATAGATATGGGGACAAAAAGGGGAGATAAAAGATTTTAAGCAAAGGCACTGAACTTGACAAACATTAGACTGAAAACTGCAAGCATGGACAGAACATAGTTTTGCTTTCCCGAGATGGTATATGTCTAGGATTTGTGTTTGTTGTAAGATACAATGATAATACCCTCACTACCACCACCACTACAACTTATTTACTTCTTTCCCTTCCTTCTGAAAATACTAAAGTCGACAATTAAATATAGTAATTGACTAAAATTATAGATTCTATAATATATAATGTGCTTTTATACACATTTTAGGTTATTTTTGTTATAAAATAGTAAGCCAATTCTATATTTCAAAATTACCTTTATGACCTATTGAGAGTTGTTATGAATGAAACTGCTTGGACACTGGGAATAATTTGATTTGATGATTACAACTCACCACATTCTAAGGAAGAATTAAACTTGGAAAGAAATTGAACCTATGAAAGAACATGTATATACATGAGCACATTTATTAACTCTTATCTCCTATATCATCTCTCAGCATTTTGTACCTGCTTTTAATATATCAGTTAGAGAACTGTATTTGAATTATTTATTTTTCATGTTTGTTTCTCCCCCCAAATTCAGTCTCTTCTGAATGAAGTTCCACATCTTTTCATTCTTTAGATTAATAGGACAAAATACTTTGTCATATTTTCATCTTTTGAAAAAGTGCAAAGTTGATTTATATTTAATAATGCCTTGTTAAATTCAGAGAATAACCTTTACTATGAAAGCACAAGTATTGTCATATTTCATACAGAAAAATATGCACTTGTATGACTCTGAACCAAATGCATCTATTTTATGAACACTATCGCTTTTGTAGTTTAAGAAAGCTCAACAATTATTTCAAAAATGATATCTTCAATTAGGGTATATTAATGTAGACAAACATGCATAATTCATCTGGATAAATGGCTAATGAAAAACAATGAGATAATTCTATTTTAAAGAAGGAGAGACATAAGTCATTTACAATTGTTAAAAGAAGTATAATTAAAACCATAACAAAGAACCAAACAGAAATTATGGAGTTGAATAATAAAATTAATGAAAAAATTTAAAACTGCAATGTAGAGTGTAAACAGCAGACATGAAGCAGAAGAAAGAATCTGTAAACTCAAAGACAAATTATTGGAAATTACCCATACTACCCAAAGTGATTTGTAAAGTAAAAACAATCCCTATCAAAATTCCAATGGCATATTTCATAGAAGTACAAAAAGCAATTCTAAAATTCATATAGAACCAAAAAATATCCTGAATATACAGATTAATCTTGAGAATTAATCTTGAGAATCTTGAAAAAGATGAACAAAGTTGGAGGCAGCACACGTCATGATTTCAAACTATATTACAAAGCTATAGTAATCAAAATAGTATGGTATTGGCAAAAAAACAGACACATGGATCAATGGAGCAGAATAGAGAGCCCAGAAATAAACCACACATATACGGCCAACCAAACTTCAACAAAGATAGCCAAGAAGACCCAGGGAAGAAAGAATATTATCTTCAAAAATGATGTTGGGAAAACTGGATATCAACATGGAAAATAATTACATTGTACCCTTATCTTACATCATACACACAAACCAACTTAAAATGAAGTAAAGACTTAAACGTAAGACCTGAAACTATAAAACTTTTAGAAGGAAACAAAGGGGACAAACTCCTTGACATTGATCTTGGCAATTTTTTAAAAATTTGATACTGAAAGCACAGGCAACAAAAGCAAAAATAGACAAATGGGACAGCATCAAACTATAAAGCTTCTGCACAGCAAAAGAAGCAATCAACAAAGTGAAGAGGTAACCTATGGTATGGGAGACAATATTTTCAAATGATGTATCAGATAAGGGGTTAATATCCAAAATATATAAGGAACACATTTACTCAACAGCAAAAAAAAAAAAAAAAAAAAAAAAAAAACCAAAAATGCAATCTGCTTAAAAATTCATCAAGAACCTAAATAGACATTTTTCCAAAACACATACAAAGGGCCAAAAGGTATATGAAAAGATGCTCAACATACTACTATTTCAGAGAAATGCAAATCAGAACCACATTGAGATATCACCTCACACCTGGTAGACGGTCATTTCCAAAAAGTGAAAAAAAAAAAAAAGTATTGGTGATGATGTGAAAAAAAGGAACTTTTGTACTCCATTGGTGGCAATGTAAGTTGGTACAGCCATATGGAAAACAGTATAGAGTTTCCTCAAAAACTTAAAAATAAGACTATCAAATGATTCAACAATTTCAATTCTGGGTATATATCCAATGAAATAAAATCATTATCCTAAAGAGATATTCTTCTCCACATTATCCCTGACCTCCAGTATCATTGTCTTCTCTCACCAAATGCACATACTCTAATATATTTCAATTCTGTCCTTGGGTATATATCCATCCTCATAAAATATTTAGTGTTGTGTTTGTTTATAGGAATTTATGCATATTTCCCTTTTTATTTTCATAACTGCTATAACTCTTTAGATTTTATTTATTCCTTGCTCTTTAAATGTACATAGTTATTAAAGTACATGTATATTTGCATTTGTAAATGCTTTTCCTTAGAATTCCCTAACCGAGCAGCAATTTGAGATTTTTGTATTTTCTTCTACTTTATTTCTATTTTTCTAAATTTTAACATATCTCCATCCTAATTTTAACTTCTGCTTTAATCATACTGAAACTCCTTTGTTCCCAGGCCACTTGACATGCTTTTCTTTCCTTTCCATCCTTTTCATCTTCCTAAAATCCCTTTTCCTTTCCTGTGTGCTTGAAAACTCTCTTCCAAATACTGTTTCTTTAACTTTTTTTTTTTTCTTTTTTTTATAGTGTTTATTTTTACTTGTTGACAGTTTGCTTTATCTATTTATTTATTTTTGGCTGTGTTGGGTCTTCGTTTCTGTGCGAGGGCTTTCTCTAGTTGTGGAGAGCGGGGGCCACTCTTCATCGCGGTGCACGGGCCTCTCACTATCGCGGCCTGTCCTGTTGCGGAGCACAGGCTCCAGACGCGCAGGCTCAGTAATTTTGGCTCACGGGCCCAGTTGCTCCGCGGCATGCGGGACCCTCCCAGACCGGGGCACGAACCCGTGTCCCCTGCATCGGCAGGCAGACTCTCAACCGCTGCGCCACCAGGGAAGCCCTGTTTCTTTAACTTTTGACATTGCCTACATTATTAGTAAGTTAGTTAAATAAATGAAGTAAATTAAAACTTAAATTGACTTAAAACACACGCACACACACACACATATACACTCGTTAATTTACAGAACCAGAGTCTTGAAGAGAAGGCAGGTAGATGATTAAAGCAAGGACAAATTGTTTTGCTAAAATCCTGGCTTTGCTCTGCCCCCAGCATGTTTGCTACATCCTGAGACCGGACCCTTCATAACTGCAACAGCTATTTGGGCTACGCTTCCTCATGCATAGCTGTGAGCAAGGGAGCCTGTCTTCCTCAGGTTGTATTTTAATGGTAAGGAATCTTCTTTCCATGAAGACTGGTTAACTGACCAAATTTGCTTAGGCTTGCCCTTTTGTATGTCAGATACTTGCAAGGGGGAATGTGTTTACCAGGATTAGATTAGACTGTTTTGAACACATCAATCAGTTTCCCTTGAAACACATGGGTTGAGATCTTGAGGAAGCATATGTGCATCAATCAGGTATCTCTTACAAAAGGAGAAAGCAGCATTTGTACACCGAGAAGAAGCAACATGGATACCAAACAGACTCACTCCTTACCCTGTTTAGTAAAAGTAAATAAATGCTCCTATCTCAGACTTACACAGCACAATAAATATAAACATTCATACGGGTATCATATGTTTCATTGTGTAAGATCAATACTTTTAAAAACTGGATGAATATTAAAGAGTTAACTTTATTAGATTTGACTTCCTCATCATTAAAGAAGGGACATGATGTTAATCGCCTCCCTGCACGGTTGTAGTTTTTAGCACCATTATTAGCACATCATACTTGGTATCGTCCTAAGCCTGGGTTGATTATTCAACAGTGCTATTATTAATAACTCTCCGTTCGAGATGAGCATGAGCTCTGCAGTTTACCATTTTCTAGTATGATTTAAGTTATAACATTTGGCTAAAGTCAAAGTTTAAAAAAAACAGCCTCTTTCACTCTTGTAAAAAATTATATTATAATTGGAGTTGTTTTTGAAACACACATTTACACACACACAAACACATACACACACTCCCATACACACCCTCAGTGTAGAGATTCTCAGTTGCAGGTGAGATAGTATCAGGATTTCTTTTCAGAGATATTTAGAAACACCCATCTATTACCTTAATGTATATTTAATGTTTTTCATTCTCAGATATCCTTCCTGTCTTAGTACACTCAAACTTGCCTATTTATCTTCTTTTGATCTTTCACACTTTAACACGAATGTCTTTTCAGCAGAGACAGCTTCATTGGCCCACCCCTCCAATACTAGGACCGTGCTTTAAACAGATACCTAGGACCATGTCCTTTGTATTCATAATTCAGAAGATTTATTAAGTAATAAATTATACATTTATTTGTAATGATTTGATTGTCATGTTATTTTCAACAACACTCTTTTTGGATTTTGTTCATAATATTATTCATTTCCTACCACACATTCTATAAATATTTGTTAAATATGGTGTACTGGGTAAGATTCTCTGGAGGCTGTTAATTTATGAGTGTTCTGTGTGGCCTGGGGGAAAAAGTCAGTATTCTAAATGGATATCAATCTCAGGCTATAACCTCAGGTATTACAAATATAACTTCACTTTTCTATTAAAGAACTTAATTTATAAATGAGCTTTATTACATTACATGATAGAGAAACATTATTCAATCAATAATGAAAATCTCAACCCATTATGTGTTTCCCCAGTCAAAACAGGGCTCTTTCACCCCATAGTGAGTTCTGTTATCTGGGGCTTAGGTAGTAACCTACGTGGAGGGTGAGATTATAAGTTCTTTGGGTATAGTCACCTCACCCCACTGGCATCTGCTGAGTCATCTCCATCCTCACCAAGTCTCACAGAGTCAGACCATATAAAGTGTTGTTGAGGCCTCCTTCTCCCAATCACAAGACTTCTCTAAACCTGGTTGCCAACACCATGTCCACACCTTTCTTGGGCACAACTGAAACATAATGTTACTCATACTGGTACATAAAAACCTAACAACACCTTCTCAGGCCCCTCTGACTAAAGAGCTCTTGCTAGTGTTTCTATCCTATGACGTCTGAACTATGCTGGATGCCATAAATGCAGTGAGGTGTGCCAACTTCTCAGGCAACATAAAGAAAGCAAGGCTACATTAACAGTGTCAGTTAGAAAGGTTTGATTGATAAAGAAGAATCATATGACCCAAAATAAAAATACTTACATACTCATAGTCTATTGCAGGAAAAAATACAATATGATGACAGCATTAAAGTAAGGATATGTATCACAGATGAAGGATACCTCATAGGAAAGTGTCCAAAGAAGCCAGGTGTGAGCCACAATTGCCCTGCTTCTGTGGGGTTTATCAAACAGATTTTCCCTCTCAGATCGGGACCATTATATGTATACAAAATACCTCAGAAACAGAACCCAAAATGGGGACTCCCTTGAGGTTTCTGATGGTCATGTAAGCATATTCTACCTAATCAGACCCAACTGAAAATTGTCCCAGAAACCTCACAGACAGCAGGTGCAAATCATCAATCTCACTGTTATCAATAGAAGAATGCTGACAAGCTGATACAAACCATCTCCAAACTCCATAGACCTATGGCTACCAACCAACACTATTTAATCAATATGTTTCATGCCTCGATCAGCATTCAGTGCCCTGCAGGTAATTCAGCAAACAGAGCAGGCCAATTCCAGGGTGGAATTAAACTCAGCACAAAGGAAGAGCCTGGATTTATTTGAGCAATGTCTTCCAAAATATATTTACACCTAGATTATTTCTCTCCTTTTATTCTCCAACAACAGTCTATGAATATTTAAATCACTTGGAACTGCACCAGTGTTCTGACAGGAAAAGAAGGCACATTCAAATACAGCAATTAAGGAGCCTTCAATAAAGAGACATTTTCAAATGGCGGCTGGTTTGACCAATACAGGATGTTGCTATTCCCAGAACTAAAAACAATGGTAGAATATTAGCAGCCCTAGGTCAGAGTAGCCAAGGAAATAATACCTTTTGGAAATAAGAAAAAGTAACTGTATGGAAAGGATACCTGATGGAAGGTCCAAGAGCTGTGCACTTCAGACACTGGATGCAGCCAACCAATGTTGATCAATACCAATATGGCTCTAGGGGAATGGAGAATACATACCCTGGCTGTATTCTCTTCCTTGACTCTGATACTCTTCCAGAGGGCAGGGGAAGTCACTGATACATTCAATACGGTGCAGAGTCAGAGACACACAGCATGCGAAGAATATGAAGAATGCATCTGGAGAGGCAAGAGGAGAATATCCATCATGGTGTCAGGGAAAGTTAAAAACCTGGCTCTTGGGGGCCTCCCTGCTGGTGCAGTTGTTGAGAGTTCGCCTGCCGATGCAGGGGACACGGGTTCGTGCCCCGGTCTGGGAGGATCCCACATGCCGCAGAGCAGCTAGGCCCGTGAGCCATGGCCACTGAGCCTGCGTGTCCATGCCTGTGCTCCACAATAGGAGAGGCCATAACAGTGAGAGGCCTGTGTATCAAAAAAAAAAAAAAAAAAAAAACCTGGCTGTTATGTTATGGTGCATTTTTGAATATCCATAGTATCCATGGAATATAATTTATGCTCGACTACCCTCAAGGATTGTAAAGTAACATTGCAGGACAAAACAACATGAAACCATAGGCATTTTATACTCAGAATCATTTTTTTTCTTTTAATTGGGGAGATTTATTTTATTTATTTATTTATTTATTAATTATTAACAACTTTATTGGGGTTTAATTGCTTTACAATGTTGTGTTAGAGTCTGCTGTATAACAAAGTGAATCAGCTATATGTACACCTATATCTCCATATTCCCTGGCTCTTCCATCTACCTCCCACCCTCCCTATCCCACCCCTCTAGGTGGTCACAAAGCACCGAGCTGAACTCCCTGTGCTATGTGGCTGCTTCCCACTACCTATCTATTTTACATTTGGTAGTGTATATATATTCATGCCATTCTCTCACTTTGTCTCAGCTTACCCTTCCCCCTCCCCGTGTCCTCAAGTCCATTCTCCATGTCAGCATCTTTATTCCTGTCCTGCCCCTAGGTTCTTCATAACCATTTTTTTTTTTTTAGATTCCATATGTATGTGTTAGCATACAGTATTTGTTTTTGTCTTTCTGACTTACTTCACTCTGTATGACAGACTCTAGGTCCATCCACCTCACTAAAAATAACTCAATTTTGTTTCTTTTTATCGCTGAGTAATATTCCATTGTATATATGTGCCACATCTTCTTTATCCATTAAGTTCTCAATGGACACTTAGGTTGCTTCCATGTCCTGGCTATTGTAAATAGAGCTGCAGTGAACATTGTGGTACATGACTCATTTTGAATCATGGTTTTCTCAGGGTATATGCCCAGCAGTGGGATTGCTTTCTCATATGGTAGTTCTATTTTCAGTTTTTTAAGGAACCTCCATACTGTTCTCCATAGTGGCTGTATCAATTTACATTCCCACCAAGAGTGCAAGAGGGTTCCCTTTGCTCCACACCTTCTCCAGCATTTATTGTTTATAGATTTTTTGATGATGGCCATTCTGACCGGTGTGAGGTGATACCTCACTGAAGTTTTGATTCGCATTTCTCTAATGATTAGTGATGTTGAGCATCCATTCATGTGCTTGTTGGCAATCTGTATATCTTCCTTGGAGAAATGTCCATTGATTTCTTCTGTACATTTTTGGATTGGATTGTTTGTTTTGTTGATATTGAGTTGCATGAGCTGCTTGTATATTTTGGTGATTAACCCTTTGTCAGTTGCTTCATTTGAAAATATTTTCTCCCATTCTGAGGGTTGTCTTTTGGTCTTGTTTATGGTTTCCTTTGCTGTGCAAAAGCTTTTAAGTTTCATTAGGTCCCATTTGTTTATTTTTGTTTTTATTTCCATTTCTCTAGGAGGAGGGCCACAAAGGATCTTGCTGTGATTTATGTCATAGAGTGTCCTGCCTATGTTTTCCTCTAAGAGTTTGATAGTTTCTGGCATTACACTTATGTCTTTAATCCATTTTGAGTTTATTATTGTGTATGGTGTTAGGGAGTGTTCTAATTTCATTCTTTTACATGTAGCTTTCCAGTTTTCCCCACACCACTTACTGAAGAGGCTGTCTTTTCTCCATTGTATATTCTTGCATCCTTTATCAAAGATAAGGTGACCATATTGTGTGGGTTTAACTCTGGGCTTTCTATCCTGTTCCATTGATATATAATTCTATTTATGTGCCAGCACCATACTGTCTTGATTACTGTAGCTTTGTAGTATAGTTTGAAGCCAGGGAGCCTGATTCGTATAGCTCCAATTTCTTTCTCAAGATTGCTTTGGCTATTCGGGGTCTTTTGTGTTTCCATAAAAACTGTGAATTTTTTTGTTCTAGTTCTGTGAAAAGTGTCATTTATAGTTTGATAGGGATTGCACTGGAACTGTAGATTGCTTTGGGAAGTATAGTCATATTCACAATGTTGATTCTTCCAATTCAAGAACATGGTATATCTCTCCATCCCTTTTTATCATCTTTAATTACTTTCCTCAGTATCTTGTAGTTTTCTGCATACAGGTCTTTCATCTCCTTAGGTAGGTTTATTCCTGGGTATTTAATCTTTTTGTTGTAATGGGAAATGGGATTGTTTCATTCATTTCTCTTTCAGAATTTTCATCATTATCATATACAACTGCACGAGATTTCTGTGCATTAATTTTGTCACCTGCTACTTTACCACATTCATTGATTAGCTCTAGTAGTTCTGGTAGCATATTTAGGATTCTCTATGTATAGTATCATTTCATCTGAAAACAGAGACAGTTTTACTTCTTTGCTGATTTGGATTCCTTTTATTCCTTTTTCTTCTCTGATACTTGTGGCTAAAACTTCCAAAACTATGTTTAGTAATAGTGGTGAGAGTGGGGAACCTTGTCTTGTTCCTGATCTTAGTGGAAATGATTGCAGTTTTCACCAATGAGAACGATGTTGGCTGTGGGTTTGTCATATATGGTCTTTATTATGTTGAAGTAAGCTCCCTCTATGCCCACTTTCTGGAGGGTTTTTTTCATAAATTGGTATTGAATTTTGTCAAAAGCTTTTTCTGCATCCACTGAGATGATCATATGGTGTTTCTCCTTCAATTTTTTACTATGGTTTATCACATGGGTTGATTTGTGTATATTTAAGAATCCTTGCATTCCTGGAATAAACCCCACTTCATCATGGTGTATGATCCTTTTAATGTGCTGTTGGATTCTGTTTGCTAGTATTTTGTTGAGGATTTTTACATCTATATTCATCAATGATATTGGCCTGTAGTTTTCTTTTTTGTGACATCTTTGTCCGGTTTTTGTATCAGGGTGTTGTTGGCCTTGAGGAATGAGTTTGGGAGTGTTCCTCCCTCTGCTATATTTTGGAAGAGTTTGAGAGTGATAGGTGTTAGCTCTTCTCTAATGTTTGATAGAAATTGCCTATGAAGCCATCTGGTCCTGGGTGTTTTTGTTGGAAGATTTTTAATCACAGTTTCAGTTTCAGTGCTTCTGATTGGTCTGTTTATATTTCCTATTTCTTCCTGGTTCAGTCTCAGAAGGTTCTGCTTTTCTAAGAATTTGTCTATTTCTCCCATGTTGTCCATTTTACTGGCATATAGTTCCTTGTGGTAATCTCTCGTGATCCTTTGTATTTCTGCAGTGTCAGTTGTCACTTCTCCTTTTCCTTTCTAATTCTAATGACTTGAGTCTTTTCCCTTTTTTCTTGATGAGACTGGCTAATGGTTTATCAATTTTTTTATCTTCTCAAAGAACCAGCTTTTAGTTTTATTGATCTTTGCTATCATTTCCTTCATTTCTTTTTCATTTATTTCTGATCTGATCTTTATTTCTTTCCTGCTGCTAACTTTGGGGTGTGTTTGTCTCTCTTTCTCTAATTGCTTTAGGTGTAAGGTTAGGTTGTTTATTTGAGATGTTTGTTGTTTCTTGAGGTAAGATTGTATTGCTGTAAACTTCCCTCTTAGAACTGCTTTTGCTGCATCCTATAGGTTTTGGGTTGTTGTGTTTTCATTGTCATTTCTTTCTAGGTATTTTTTGATTTCCTCTTTGATTTCTTCAGTGATCTCTTGGTTATTTAGTAGTGTATTGTTTAGCCTCCATGTGTTTGTAATTTTTACAGATTTTTTTTCCTGTAATTGATATCTAGTCTTGTAGCACTATGGTCAGAAATGATACTTGATATGATTTCAATTTTCTTTAATTTACCAAGGCTTTATTTGTTACCCCAGATATGATCTATCCTGGAGCATGTTCCATGAGCACTTGCGAAGAATGTGTATTCTGTTTTTTTGTATGGGATGTCCTATAAATAGCAATTAAGTCCATCTTGTTTAATGTGTCCTTTAAAGCTTGTGTTTCCTTATGTATTTTCATTTTTGATGATCTGTCCATTGGTGAAAATGGGGTGTTAAAATCCCCTACTATTATTGCGTTACTGTCAACTTCCCCTTTTATGGCTGTTGGCATTTGCCTTATGTATTGAGGTGCTCCTATGTTGTATGCATAAATATTTACAATTGTTATATTTTCTTGGATTGATCCAATGATCATTATGTAATGTCCTTCTTTGCCTCTTGTAATAGTCTTTATTTTAGTCTATTTTGTTTGATATGAGAATTGGCTCTCCAGCTTTCTTTTGACTTCCATTTGCATGGAATATCTTTTTCCATCCCCTCACTTTCAGTCTGTATGTGTCCCTAGGTCTGAAGTGGGTCTCTTGTAGACAGCATATATATATATATATGTGGTTCTTGTTTTTGTATCCATTTACAGTTAAGGTAACTATCAATATCTATGTTCCTATTACCATTTTCTTAATTGTTTGGGTTTGTTTTTGTAGGTCTTTTTCTTCTTTTGTGTTTCCTACCTAGAGAAGTTCCTTTAGCATTTGTTGTAAAGCTGGTTTGGTGGTGCCGAATTCTCTTAGCTTTTGCTTGTCTGTAAATATTTTAATTTATCTTTCAAATCTGAATAAGATCCTTGCTGGATAGAGTAATCTTGGTTGTAGGTTCTTCCCCTTCATCACTTTAAATATGTCTAGCCACTCCCCTCTGGCTTACAGAGTTTCTGCTTTAAGATCAGCTGTTAAACTTATGGGTTCTTTCCAACTCCAATGTTGAGTGGAGTTGGGTCTTAACTTTGAGATGGAGAACTCTGGAGGAGCTTTTGCTGATTGATATTACATGGGGCTGGGAGGTCTCTGGTGGTCCAATGTCTTGAACTCAGCTCTCCCACCTCAGAGCCTCAGGCCTGACCCCTGGCTGTAGCACCAAGGCCCTGTCAGCCACATGGCCAGGTACGTGGGGAGTTTCTTGCCTTTTGGGAAGTCTCAGGTCTTCTTTCAGTGTTGTTTTGTAATTTTCCACATATATATGTATTTTTGATGTATTTGTCCATTGGAAGGAAGTTGTTCTCCATGTCTTACTCCTCCACCACCTTGAAGGTCCTTCCCTATAACATCTGAGAAGCAGGTGTTCTGGCCTGGGTGATCTGGCTTTGTGTGTCTCGGTGAAACCGGCCTCACTGCATCATTCTCCATCAGATGAATTTTTAATAACCCAAGGGGCACTGCTGAGGTCCCAACACATCTTTAACCTGATGCTGTTTTCAAACTCATAAACTCAACATACTGAGAGGCCAACCAGAAAGTATTCATATTCTTAATTTTCTTTATTAGCAGTATATATGAAAACAAGGTTCTCTTTTTTTCACAGCTCTCCCAGGAATCATGAATTGAAGTGTGAGAAATGTAGTTATGTAGAGCTATGATGGAAATTATCAACTAAAGCAGTGCCATTCGAATTGAACTCTGGATACAAATGCTGGTCCAGGAACCATTTGATTCTGGTCTTTAGATGGCTTGCATGAAATAGATTTTTGGTTAATTATAATAAGGCAGAATGGAGGAGACTCCTTGCCTGACAGCTGTTTTCCAACAGCCAGATGAAGAGACACATAAGGCGGGGTCCTGAACAAAGGAGCTCCTGTCTTCGTGGAGTTTGGAGACCTCTTTGGGTCGGTGGGAGTTTCTCACCCTCCTCCCCTTCTCGCCCATTCCCAGCAACCAGAGAGGTAATCACAGAAGGGACCAGAGAGGTGGCGGCAGGGAAGAGGGCAGCAGCTGCTGCAGCCTCCTCTGGCTGTGGTGTGGTGCCTCCCGCATAATCATTTTCTCTTTTGTTTTTTTAGGGTGGAATTCCGTCCTGCATGTAGTGATAAATTGGCTGGGGAAAAGGCTATGGGGCAAAAGGAAATTACCAAAAGCATAAAAGACATTGTGTTAATATACTAAAGTATCATTTACTACTATGGTTATAAATCCTTTGATTTCTATTATCTCATTTTAATTGATAATAAGGTATTTATATCTTTAAATAATGTTTTGATATTTATATATTTATCAATATATTTAAGCTAATCTTTTCTATAGTTGGACAAATAAGGATATTTAAGCTCCAAGAAATTAAACCACTCTTCTAAAGTCAAACATATAGTGGTTGCTTAGTCATACCTAGAATCCACACCTAGTTCTCTGATTCATTTTTCTTTCTACTATAAATCTGACTATATAAATCACTTATTTGATGTAGTATAATAAATAAATAAGCAAACAAAAATTGGCCATACCATTTCTTCCAAATTTCAACCATTTCTTCTAAATTTCAACATGACACCGGGGCACAAATATTAGAAAAAAATACAAAAGTTATGCATTTTGGAAAATGAACTCAATTAGACAACAACATAATAGAGTATACTACACTGTGACTATTTACATGTTGGTATAATATTAAGAGTCAGAGATTGAATATTTTAACAGCATTCCAAATGTTACAAATTAAAATATGTATAGTTACCATCTCATTTTATGAATTAGATTTTTATAGAAATTACAGACAAAATGAGATATTTCAGACATGAAACTTATTGATTAACATGCCCAAATAAAAATCTATAATTTTTTTGAAATTAATGTTTAAAGTCCATCACAGGTAAGTGCTACATTGTTATTTCCTGGAAAACTTTTGAGTAGTCAACTATACCTATATGGTACTAAAATGAATTTTCATGATTTAAATTGCAATGACTAATCCAAAAGCTGAATTATTGGGTGTGATGACAAATTTTCTATGTCAACTTGGCTAGGTACCTAGATAGCTGGTCAAATATTATTCTAGAAGTCTATCAATATGCTTTCTACTTTCTTGTCCAGGTTCACCATTAACCACTATTTCCTATTCCAGGGCCTCTAGGTAAATAACCCAATGAAGTTTGTATTCATTGGTTCCTAAACATTTCATTCTTTATGCTTCTTAGTCTTAGCTAACTCTCCTCTCTCCTTGTCTTCAATGATTTTTCAGTACTCTTTCCTTCCACTCTGGAAAAATCATTGCTTATTCTTTAACAGAGTGCCCAAAATTGCACTCTGTTAAGTCTTCTTTAACTTTTCCAGACAAATTTGTCATTTCCTTCTCTGTGCTCCCACTGTATTACTCACACTTGACATGTACTATTAAATATTTCTGATATTCAAAAGCTTAAACAATAATTTGAGAGAATCATGCTCACACAAGCTATTGTAAGAAACAAAATATTATCAGTAAAATAGAAGCCACCTTCTTCTCAGAGTTAACCACTATCTTAATATTGGTATTTGTTGTTTTTATAGATATTTTATGTTTTTATTACATTTTATATCCTTAACTATATAGAGATATACAAATATATAATATATATATTATTTGCATGTCTTAAAGTTTTAAATTAATATTCTCTATGCATGTATTAATATGTATGTATTTATATATAATATATGTGTATGTACGTGTGTTTGTGTGTTCTTTCTTCTACAACTGACTTTTTTGGAAAAGAGGTTCAATAAATTTGTGGTGTATATATTTATGAGGAAATTTGTGGTATCTTTGCATGGCATAGATGTAACTTATTTAATTGTTATCCTGATAACAGACATTTTGGATGTCCGTAATTTTTTTTGCTGTTACAAAATCTGTTGCTCCAACATCTTTGTACATATATGTGCATTACTTTCTCTAGGCCTCACACTAAGAAGTGGAATTGTTAGCATCTAGGACATGCATATTTTACCTTAATTTTTATATACTGCCAAATTGTTTTCCAAGGAGGTGTTCCAATTTTATCCAACTAACAATGCATAAAAGTTCCCATGGGTCCCGGAGGAAGATGGCGGAAGAGTAAGACGCGGAGATCACCTTCCTCCCCACAGATACATCAGAAATTCATCTACACGTGGAACAACTCCTACAGAACACCTACTGAACGCTGACAGAAGACCTCAGACCCCCCAAAAGGCAAGAAACTCCCCACATACCTGGGTAGGGCAAAAGAAACAAAGAATAAACAGAGACAATAGGATAGGGACGGGACCTGCACCAGTGCGAGGGAGCCGTGGAGGAAAGGTTTCCACACACTACAAGCCCCTTCGCAGGCGGAGACTGCAGGTGGAGGAGGGGGAAAGCTTCGGAGTAGCGGAGGAGAGCACAGCAACAGGGGCGTGGAGGGCAAAGCGGAGAGATTCCGGCACAGAGGATCGGTGCCCTCAGGCACACACCAGCCCGAGAGGCTTGTCTGCTTGGCCGCCGGGGCGGGCGGGGCTGGGAGCTGAGGCTCGGGTATCGGCTTTCAGTCGGAGCGCAGGGAGAGGACTGGGGCTGGCGGCAGGAAGAGAGCCTGAAGGGGTTAGTGCACCACGGCTAGCCCGGAGGGAGTCCGGGGAAAGGGTCTGGAGCTGCCGAAGAGGCAAGAGACTTTTTTCCCTTTTGTTTCCTGGTGCGCGAGGAGAGGGCATTAAGAGGGCTGCTTGGGGAAGCGCCGGAGACAGGCGCGGACCTCGGAGACGGGCGTGGGACGCTGGGGCTGCTGCTGCCGCCGCCGCCGCGGGGCCTGTGTGCGAGCGCGGGTCACTGTCCGCCCCGCCTTCCGGGGGGCCTGTGCACCCCGCCACTGCCGGGGTCCCGGGACCCGGGGACGGCTTTCCCGGGAAAGCGCACGGAGAGCCTCGGGCTGCTGCAACGTCACGCCGGCCTCTGCCGCCGCAGGCCCGCCCCACACTGCGCGCCCCTCCCTCCCCTCTGCCTGAGTGAGCCAGAGCCCCCGAATCAGCGGCTCCTTTAAACCCGTCCTGTCTGAGCGAAGAACTGACGCCCTCCAGCGACCTACGCGCAGAGGCGGGGCCAGGTCCAAGGCTGAGACCCGGGAGCTGTGAGAGCAGAGACAGGGAAATCTCTCTGTGCAGCCTCGGAGGCAGCGGATTAAAGCTCCACGGCCCATTTGATGTGCCCTGCGTCTGTGGAGTGCATAAATGGACAGCGAATCATCCCAAATTGAGGAAGTGGACTTTGAGGACAAGATTTAAGACTTTCCCCCGTTTTCCTCTTTTTACAACGAATTATCCCAAATTAAGGAGGTGGACTTAGAGAGCAAGATTTCAGACTTCTCGCCCTTTTCCTCTTTTTACAACGAATTATCCCAAATTGAGGAGGTGGACTTGGAGAGCAAGATTTTTGATTTTTCCCCCTGCTCTCTTTTTGTGAATGTGTATGTGAAATCTTCTGTGTAAGATTCTCTCTGTATAGCTTTGCTTCCACCATATGTGCCAGGGTTCTATCTGTCCGTATTTTTTTTCAAAAATTACTTTTTAATTTTAATAATGCTACTATATTTCATACTTTATTCTATTTTACTTTACCTGCTCTTTCTTTTTTTCCTCCCTTCCCTCCCTCCCTCCCTTCCTCCGCTCCTCCTTTCCTTCTTTCTTTTCCTTTCCTCCCTCCCTCCCTCCCACCCTTCTTCTTTCCACTTTCTTTTTCTTTCCTTCCTCCCTCCCTCCCTCCTGTCTTTCTTTCTTTCTTTCCTTCCTCCCTCCCTCCCTCTCTTCTTCCATTCACTCTTCCTTTTGCTTTCATTCCTCCCTCCCTCCCTCCTTTCTTTCTTTCTTTCTTTCCATCCTTCCTCCCTCCCTCCTTTATTTCTTCCTTCCTTCCTTTCTTTCCTTCTTCTTTTCTTTCTCTCTCTCTCTTTCTTCTATTAATTCTTTCTTTCTACTTTTTCTCCCTGTTATTCTGAGCCGGGTGGATGAAAGGCTCTTGGTGCTGCAACCAGGAGTCAGTGCTGTGCCTCTGAAGAGGGAGAGCCAACTTCAGGACATGGGTCCACAAGAGACCTCCCAGCTCCACATAATATCAAGCAGTGAAAATCTCCCAGAGATCTCCATCTCAACACCAGCACCCAGCTTCAGTCAACGACCAGCAAGCTACAGTGCTGGTCACCCTATGCCAAGCAACTAGCAAGGCAGGAACACAACCCCACCCATTAGCAGAGAGGCTGCCTAAAAACATAATAAGGCCACAGGCACCCCAAAACGAACCACCAGACGTGGACCTGTCCACCAGAAAGACAAGATCGAACCTCAACCACCAGAACACAGGCATTAGTCCCCTGCACCAGGAAGCCTACACAACCTACTGAAACAACCTTAGCCATGGGGGACAGACACCAAAAACAACGGGAATTACGAATCTGCAGCCTGCAAAAAGGAGACCCCAAACACAGTAACATAAGCAAAATGAGAAGGCAGAAAAACACACAGCAGGTGAAGGAGCAAGATAAAAACCTACCAGACCTAACAAATGAAGAGGTAATAGGCAGTCTACCTGAAAAAGAATTCAGAATAATGATAGTAAAGCTGATCCAAGATTCTATTTCCAAGATCCAAAATCTTGGAAATAGAATAGACAATATGCAAGAAACAGTTAACAAGGACCTAGAAGAACTAAAGAGGAATCAAGCATTGATCAAAAACACAATAAATGAAATGAAAAATACTCTAGATGGGATCAATAGCAGAATAACTGAGGCAGAAGAACGGATAAGTGAGGTGGAAGATAAAATAGTGGAAATAACTGATGCAGAGAAAAATAAAGAAAAAAGAATGAAAAGAACAGAGGACAGTCTCAGAGACCTCTGGGACAACATTAAACACACCAACATTCGAATTATAGGGGTTCCAGAAGAAGAAGAGAAAAAGAAAGGGACTGAGGAAATATTTGAAGAGATTATAGTTGAAAACTTCCCTAATATAGGAAAGGAAATAGTTAATCAAGTCCAGGAGGCACAGAGAGTCCCATACAGAATAAATCCAAGGAGAAATATGCCAAGACACATGTTAAACTAACTGTCAAAAATTAAACACAAAGAAATCATATTAAAAGCAGCAAGGGAAAAACAACAAATAACACACAAGGGAATCCCCATCAGGTTAACAGCTGATCTCTCAGCAGAAACTCTACAAGCCAGAAGGGAGTGGCAGGACATAATTAAAGTGATGAAGGAGAGAAACCTGCAACCAAGATTACTCTACCCAGCAAGGATCTCATTCAGATTTGATGGAGAAATTAAAACCTTTACAGATAAGCAAAAGCTGAGAGAGTTCAGCACCACCAAACCAGCTTTACAACAAATGCTAAAGGAACTTCTCTAGGCAAGAAACACAACAGAAGGAATATACCTACAATAACGAACCCAAAGCCATTAAGGAAATGGGAATAGGAACATACATATCAATAATTACCTTAAATGTAAATGGACTAAATGCTGCCACCAAAAGACACAGAGTGGCGGAATGGATACAAAAACAAGACCCATATATATGCTGTCTACAAGAGACCCAGTTCAGACCTAGAGACACATACAGACTGAAAGTAAGGGGATGGAAAAAGTTATTCCATGCAAATGGAAATCAAAAGAAAGCTGGAGTAGCAATTCTCATATCAGACAAAATAGACTTTAAAATAAAGACTATTAGAAGAGACAAAGAAGGACACTACATAACGATAAAGGGATCGATCCAAGAAGAAGATATAACAATTGTAAATATTTATGCACCCAACATAGGAGCACCTCAATACATAAGGCAAATACTAACAGCCATAAAAGGGGAAATCGACAGTAACATAATCATAGTAGGAGACTTTAACACCCCACTTTCACCAATGGACAGATCATCCAAAATGAAAATAAATAAGGAAACACAAGCTTCAAATGATACATTAAACAAGATGGACTTAGTTGATATTTATAGGACATTCCATCCAAAAACAACAGAATACACATTTTTCTCAAGTGCTCATGGAACATTCTCCAGGATAGATCATATCTTGGGTCACAAATCAAGCCTTGGTAAATTTAAGAAAATTGAAATTGTATCAAGTATCTTTTCCGACCACAATGCTATGAGACTAGACATCAATTAGAGGAAAAGATCTGTAAAAAATACAAACACATGGAGCCTAAACAATACACTACTCAATAACGAAGTGATCACTGAAGAAATCAAAGAGGAAATTAAACAATACCTAGAAACAAATGACAATGGAGACACGACGACCCAATACCTATGGGACGCAGCAAAAGCAGTTCTAAGGGGGAAGTTTATAGCAATACAATCCCACCTTAAGAAACAGGAAACATCTCGAGTAAACAACCTGACCCTGCACCTAAAGCAATTAGAGAAAGAAGAACAAAAAACCCCCAAAGTTAGCAAAGGAAAGAAATCATAAAGATCAGATCAGAAATAAATGAAAAAGAAATGAAGGAAATGATAGCAAAGATCAACCAAACTAAAAGCTGGTTCTTTGAGAAGATAAACAAAATTGACAAACCATTAGCCAGACTCATCAAGAAAAGAAGGGAGAAGACTCAAATCAGTGGAATTAGAAATGAAAAAGGAGAAGTAACAGCTGACACTGTAGAAATACAAAAGATCATGAGAGATTACTACAAGCAACTCTTTGCCAATAAAATGGACAACCTGGAAGAAATGTACAAATTCTTAGAAATGCACAACCTGCCAAGACTGAATCAGGAAGAAATAGAAAATATGAATAGACCAATCACAAGCACTGAAATTGAAACTGTGATTAAAATCTTCCAACAAACAAAAGCCCAGGACCAGATGGTTTCACAGGCAAGTTCTATCAAACGTTTAGAGAAGACCTAAAACCCATCCTTCTCAAACTCTTCCAAAATATAGCAGAGGGAGGAACACTCCCAAACTCATTCTACGAGGCCACCATCACCTTGATACCAAAACCAGACAAGGATGTCACAAAGAAAGAAAACTACAGGCCAATATCACTGATGAACATAGATGCAAAAATCCTCAACAAAATACTAGCAAACAGAATCCAACAGCACATTAAAAGGATCATACACCATGATCAAGTGGGGTTTATTCCAGGAATGCAAGGATTCTTCAATATACGCAAATCAATCAATGTGATACACCATATTAACAAGTTGAAGGAGAAAAATCATATGATCATCTCAATAGATGCAGAGAAAGCTTTCGACAAAATTCAACACCCATTTATGATAAAAACCCTCCAGAAAGTAGGCATAGAGGGAACTTTCCTCAACATAATAAAGGCCATATATGACAAACCCACAGCCAACATTGTCCTCAATGGTGAAAAACTGAAAGCATTTCCACTAAGATCAGGAACAAGACAAGGCTGCCCACTGTCACCACTCTTATTCAACCTAGTTTTGGAAGTTTTAGCCACAGCAATCAGAGAAGAAAAGGAAATAAAAGGAATCCAAATTGGAAAAGAAGAAGTAAAGCTGTCACTGTTTGCAGATGACATGATACTATACATAGAGAATCCTAAAGATGCTACCAGAAAACTACTAGAGCTAATCAATGAATTTGGTAAAGTAGCAGGATACAAAATTAATGCACAGAAATCTCTGGCATTCCTGTACACTAATGATGAAAAATCTGAAAATGAAATCAAGAAAACACTCCCATTTACCATTGCAACAAAAAGAATAAAATATCTAGGAATAAACCTACCTAAGGAGACAAAAGACCTGTATGCAGAAAATTATAAGACACTGATGAAAGAAATTAAAGAGGATACAAATAGATGGAGAGATATACCATGCTCCTGGATTGGAAGAATCAATATTGTGAAAATGACTCTACTACCCAAAGCAATCTACAGATTCAATGCAATCCCTATCAAACTACCACTGGCATTTTTCACAGAACTAGAACAAAAGATTTCAAAATTTGTTTGGAAAAACAAAAGACCCCGAATAGCCAAAGCAATCTTGAGAACGAAAAACGGAGCTGGAGGAATCAGGCTCCCTGACTTCAGACTATACTACAAAGCTACAGTAATCAAGACAGTGTGGTACTGGCATAAAAACAGAAAGATAGATCAATGGAACAGGATAGAAAGCCCAGAGATAAACCCACGCACATATGGGCAACTTATCTTTGATAAAGGAGACAGGAATGTACAGTGGAGAAAGGAAAGCCTCTTCAATAAGTGGTGCTGGGAAAACTGGACTGGGACATGTAAAACTGTGAGATTAGATCATTCCCTAACACCATACACAAAAATAAGCTCAAAATGGATTAAAGACCTAAATGTAAGGCCAGAAACTCTCAAACTCTTAGAGGAAAACATAGGTAGAACACTCTATGACATAAATCACAGCAAGATCCTTTTGGACCCACCTCCTAGAGAGATGAAAATAAAAACAAAGATAAACAAATGGGACCTAATGAAACTTCAAAGCTTTTGCACAGCAAAGGAAACCATAAACAAGACCAAAAGACAACCCTCAGAATGGGAGAAAATATTTGCAAATGAAGCAACTGACAAAGGATTAATCTCCAAAATTTATGAACAGCTCATGCAGCTCAATAGCAAAAAAACAAACAACCCAATCCAAAAATGGGCAGAAGACTTAAATAGGCATTTCTGCAAAGAAGATATACAGACTGCCAACAAACCCATGAAAGAATGCTCAACATCATTAATCATTAGAGAAATGCAAATCAAAACTACAATGAGATATCATCTCACACCAGTCAGAATGGCCATCATCAAGAAATCTAGAAACCATAAATGCTGGAGAGGGTGTGGAGAAAAGGGAACACTCTTGCACTGCTGGTGGGAATGTGAATTGGTACAGCCACTATGGAGAACAGTATGGAGGTTCCTTAAAAAACTAAAAATAGAACTACCATATGACCCAGCAATCCCACTACTAGGCATATACCCTGAGATAACCATAATTCAAAAAGAGACATGTACCAAAATGTTCATTGCAGCTCTATTCACAATAGCCCGGAGCTGGAAACAACCTAAATGTCCATCATCGGATGAATGGATAAAGAAGATGTGGCACATATATACAATGGAATATTACTCAACCATAAAGAGAAACAAAACTGAGCTATTTGTAATGAGGTGGATAGACCTAGAGTCTGTCATACAGAGTGAAGTAAGTCAGAAAGAGAAAGACAAATACCGTATGCTAACACATATATATGGAATTAAAAAAAATGTCATGAAGAACCTAGGGGTAAAACGGGAATAAAGACACAGACCTACTTGAGAATGGACTTGAGGATATGGGGAAGGGGAAGTGTAAGCTGTGACAAAGCGAAAGAGAGGCATGGACATGTATACACTACCAAACGTGAGGTAGATAGATAGTGGGAAGCAGCCGCAGAGCACGGGGAGATCAGCTCGGTGCTTTGTGACCGCCTGGAGGGGTGGGATGGGGAGGGTGGGAGGGAGGGAGATGCATGAAGGAAGGGATGTGGGAACGGATGTATATGTGTGACTGATTCACTTTGTTATAAAGCAGAAACTAATAAAAAATAAATAAATAAAAAAGTTCCCATGGCTCCATATGTTTGCCATCATTCGGTGTTGCTAGATATTTTATTTTTCATAATTTAATGGATGTGACATAGTATCTCACTGTGCTTTTAATTTATTTTCCACTAACTTCATATCCTCTTGGTCATTTATTGTTTTCTCTTCTGTAAATTGTCCATTCATTTTTTTTTTTCTTCCAGTTTACAAGACATCTTTTCTGTAGCCTGTGATAACCTCAAGGACAGAGGCAATGTATTATTCATTTTTCCACCCTGGCATTTTATGATGCTCAATTAAATGTTTGATGATTGAAAATCATAAGTTCCCGATAGGGGTTAGTGCAGGCTAGGCTTTTGGTATCTTTCTCATGTGATAGCCACTACATAAGTTCTTACATTTATGTTACCAGTCAGGGTACAGTTTCCTATTGTGCTTTGAATTTTATGTGCTTGTTTAAAAAAGTTAATTCAAAAAATATTCTAGTGGAGAAGAATGATACATTTACTAAAAATGCTGCACATGGCTTCCTCTGCTTAGCTTAATTATAGCAATTTTAAGTAGTGAAATCCTGTGGTGGAAAATACTTTTTAAAAGTTTTTCTTTATTTTTGTAGTCTTAAGTATATGGCTGAGAATTCATAAGGCATAACATTTATGAAAGTCATAGTGGAAATATTTTCCTTTGTTTTCTTTTGAATGTTGCTGCAAATAAATTGTATGTTAGCTGATGCCTGTAAGTATTTAGATTTTATAATAATGCTGTAGTTTAAATAGAATTTGTTCCAAATGATTTTGAGCTTCATATGAACATATCGTCCAATATTTTTCTGTCTATGCCAATTATTATACTTAACAATTATTGGGCTTCTGTAATGTACTGTTTGAAAAATATAAATTATATAAAGCATTTAGTAGAGATAATTCACATTGTAGAATTTAGAACGTAAAGATGTTCAAATTGCTACATACAAGGCAACCAAATTTTGACATATTAACTGTTGTGACCTTCCTTTTTATTTAGGAGGTATTTGGAAAATTCTGTGCTCACTTCTTTCATATAAAAAATGTGACTCTTCAGAACAAAAACATTGAAATGGTTGGCTTTGATTTTGAAAGCTAAGGTCTAGGCACATGCAAAAAAAAAAAAAAAAGGTCAGTAAAATGATGACAAAGTTTGATTTTCCTAACATTGAGTAATACCTCAAATTAGTTTGACAGGGAGGAGGGAGAGTATAAAGTAACAAGAGCAATAGAATAGATATAGTATAGATATCTGAATAGAGGGTCTCTGAATTGCAGGGTACTCTGGAATGAGGCCAAAAGGCCCATAATGCTGTATGAAGGAGTTCAGATTTATACCATAAGGAATGACAAGGCATTGCAAAATATTAAATATGGGAGTAGCAGGATTAGATTTGCGTTATACAATAATTAATACAACTGAAGAGTGAAAGATAGAGGAGGGAGTGGTTAAAAGTAGGGGCACTTAGACATCAATGGCAGGTCTTAAGGAGAAATGGAAACTGAACAATTGATATACAATGGGGAAAGGGAAGAATAAAATCTAGAGTCGTTTTCCCAGATGAATTGAGAGGGCTTAAGAGTAAGAGTAAAAATAGCTAACATTTATATTGTGGTTGCAATATGCTAAATAGTAGCTAAGCAATGGTGGCTAGTAAATGCTTAACCACCAGCTCTCTTGAACCAGGGCTGGGTCAGGGGAGGGCTCTGATTTGTAGTTTGTCCATTGTTTTGGTGTAAATACCCCCAGTATGACCAACTTCAACCTACCAATAAAATATCACTCAATAGCAGTTGGTCAGAGATGAGAAAAATCTGCTCTCACAAGCTGCTGTGAGTTGGCTCCAATATGCCACTAAAATTTTTTTGACATGTGTTAACTTATAATCCTCATGACATGTCTAAGTCAGGGTTTCTTAACCTCGATACTGTTCACATTTTGAACAAGATAGTTGTTTGCTGCAGGGTGCTGTCCTGCAAGTTGTTTAATGTCTAATATCATCCTGGCTTCTACCCCCTAGATGCCAGTAGTACATTCCCCACACTAGTTGTGACAACCAAAAATGTCTCCAGTCATTGTCAAGTGTTCTCTAGGGGGGGAAAAAAATCAACTCCAGTTGAGAATGACCACTTTAAGGCATATAATTTTCTTCTTCTTTTCCATCTTCTTTTCTTCCTCCACTTCTTCCTGATACTTTATTTTCCTCTACTTCTTTTTATCTTTGCAAATGAAGAAATTGAAACTTAGAAAAGTTAGATACATTTCCTGTTGGACCATTCAATATATAAGCTGACAGTCTGACCCCAAAGCAGATAGATGGAAGGACAGATATATAGAGACATAAACATAAATATGTAATCTCAATGCTATAATTATTGGATAGGAATTATCACAAGTCAACCAGTCCTTATCCTGACACCCATTTTGCATGGTCATTAATTTCATCCTTCGTTTAATAGAGAGTTTCTGCTTGTAGAATAAAACAATATATTAAAATTAATAAATGATTAACATTATTTTAAGATAAAATTTTTTGTGATTGTTCATAATCATATCTCTGTGACTCAGTTTATTTTTTGTGAAAATGGGATAGTAATATATCTACATCAAGAACTGTGATGCAAAAAGTAAAATAAGAGAAAGACAACTACTATATGATATCCCTTATATGTGGAATCTAAAATAGCTGAACTCACAGATACGGAGACTAGAATGGTGGTTACCAGGGGCTGGAGGGCGGAGAAAATGGGAGACATTAGTCAAAGAGAACAAATGTCAAGTTATAAAATGAATAATTTCTGGGGAATCTAATGTACAGCATGGTGATTATAGTCAATAATAATGTATTATACACTTGCAAGTTGCCAGCAGAGTAGTTACGTCAGTACCTGTTTTCACTAACTGAAAGAAACCTGAAGAGGATTTCCACTTAAGAAAAAAACCATTACTGTACTAATACAGCTATTTTGGACAAGCAAATTGGCATGACTGGAACTTTTGGAAAGCAGGGGAACACCCTTTGCTTTAGGCCAATTCGGCTTAGGAAAGGTTTCAAAGGAATACTCTACTTTCAGAAAGCATGGAAAACCTGTGTTAGCTCACATTATGGTAGTAATCATTTTGCAATATATAAGTGTATCAAATCAACAGCTTGCATACATTAAATTCACACAGTATTATATTTCAATTATATCTCAAAAAAACAGGGAAAAAAACGGCTTGTTATGCATATTAACTAAGAGACCTACTCTGCTTAGAATAGTGCCTGGCACATAATTAGCTATGAATGAGTCTTAGTATAAAACAAACAAACAAATAAAAACAATGAAGAGAGATACTATTAAAGAGTAGCAATGGTTTGCGTATTTTCAGTTTTATCAGATGTTAGGAAAGTTTCAGGTACAAATTTGGGGAATCATTGGTTTCTAAATCTACAAGATAAGCAACAAGACCTTGTTCTAAGCACATCACAAATGTTTTAAGAAAATGTTATGACATAAATTGTCCTACACGTATAATATATTATATGTCCTCTAAGACACATAATGTTATGGATATGCATACCTAAAACTTTGGATTGGTAGTTTATCAAAAGAAGAAGAGGAAGGAGTAGGAGGAGAAAAGGGAGAAGAAAGAAGAGGAAAGAGAGAAAAATTATTTGGAAAATTTGTTTACTTCAGTGTCATTTTTTTTCAAAATTTTTAATTATTTTGGAGTATGTTCAGAGGTCAGTAGGAAACTCACCATAAGTCAAAAAAACAAGAAGCCTGGGAATCAACTTAGGAAATTATTCTGAACACATGTGCCAGTACATGGTTTAACTCTCAGTAAGCAGAAAAAGTCTAAAGCAATTTAGTACAAGTAACATTTTTTTATGTGTCCCTTTTAGTTTTTGTTTAAATATCTATTGTGCCTTGATTGAGAAATGTGATTAAATACAATGCTCTCTAATTTCCCCAACGAAGTTAAGGAGAAACTGGACTGAAGGTACAAAATTCCAAGTCCAGCTGCAAAATTATATTATAAAAGTTTCCATTAAAGGAAAGTGTTTTCAGTCCCCTCCCATCTGGACCTACTGATATCATCTCCATAAAACTTAACATTTCAAAAACTTTTGTTATGTATTTGATTTGTTTTTGGTTATTTGAATGAAATAATTTTTAGATCTTCTAAGGTGAAAATTTTCAAACATATTTTGTATAGTCCTTTTATCTTTATAATATATTATTGTATTGAATACTGCAATATCTCGATCCTGGTGAGTTAGGCAAAACAGGGCTTTCAATCCAATTTTTAGAATAAAGAAATTGAGACTCAGGGAATCTTACATTATAACTTTAGTACACACAGCAGGTAGCTGCCAGAGATAGTAGGAATGTGATCTTCCTATCCTTAGTGACTTAACCAAGCTTGCTTTACATTATAAAAATTCATTCTGATTTCATTTATGAATGTAATTTAGTTCTCTGTGAACCCTGCAGGGGTTCTTTCTTTTCCTCCTGGGTAGTTATAACTCATAATGAGTATGTCATGTTTGCAGATTTCATATTTTAAAAATTTGAATTAAAATATACTTTCCATTTTAAATTTACTAACTTTTGATATATCTGTCATAATAATTTCCAAAAGTTGTGAGCTTTCAATAATTAAACTATCTAAATAGTTTCCCCACGTTTCCAATTTTGTAACACTCATCCAACAAATATCAAATGCTGATTAATGCCAGACTTTGTTTTAGGCATAAGGGATACACTGGAGAATAAGGACTAATCCTCTCCTTTTTGTGGAAATCATGGCAGAGCTGGAGAAGCAGGTAATAACGAGATAAAAAGACATATTTTAAAACAGTGATAAGTGTTCTGAAGAAAAGTTAGGAAGGGAAAGTGGTAGGGTATTTTATTATGATACAAAGTAACATGATACCCCTAGAACATTATCCCTAGAATTTGGGAGTTGACATTCTTTATAATTTGGGAATTTCTGTCTAATCATAAATACAATAAATTATCAATAATTTTATATGCAAATATCTACCCTCATCCCAGGAATTGGTTGACTAATTTGGCTGTTCTTTTTTTGTAAACTACCAAGTTTTCTTTTAATATATAACTTATATTGGTGTCCTTAATATTAGTTGACTTTATTCTTCAGTCTAAATCTCTAATAGTTGGATCATAGCTCACAAACTTAGAATTTTAAAAGTAGGAAGAGATCTAAACATAGAATTCCAAAGTAGGAAGGGATTAAGGAATTATATTTTGCTGATCAGGGCCATTTGGGCTTAAAGAAGTTAACCAAATTTCTGAACTCCTAAGGTGACTTGAAAACCCAGCTTTCCATTTCCTATTTTATTATTTGTTTTATATTCTTTGTGTTGATATGATACACCTTACACATACCTATACTAACCTGTCACCTATGTGATGCAATCTTAAGGGGAAATATTAGAGACTCCGTATACCCTCAAAAATCACCTCTCATGGTGGATGATGCCTGTAACCCACACAGTTCATGAACAGTTCATAAATATTCCTTCTTAAATTTCACAAAGCCCTGGCACGTGTGATATAGTAAACATTACTTGTTATTCACCCATTTTTTTATGAATTAAGCTTATCATATGCTTTCTGAGATCAGGATTTAATAGTGTGGAAAAATAAGAAATCTTATCACCAAGGGGATGAGGATTGATAGGCAGCCATATGGAAAACTCAAAAAGCAAATGTTGCCAATTTCACAGTTTGGTTTAATAAACACAGCCATGAGAGTAGAGAGGTTCTCCAAACACTGAATTGTTTTCTGTGGGAAGGAAATGTGGAGGTCATATCCTATAGGAAATCTTTATCTCCTGCTTCCAGTTCAAACACTCCCTGTCCATTACCTGAACTATTTCTTAGTTCCTCATTCAGTCTTCCATTGCTATGCTCTATTCTAGTCCATTGCATGGATACCAGGTTAGTTTCTCAAATTCAGATCTAATTATATCACATTCTTCTCAAAAGCCTAACTTTTCCCTCCTTCTATTATCTATGAAAAGAATCAAAATTTCTACTGCTAGTCAAGATTTTCCCAATCTAACCCTGCCTATGCCTTTTTTCTCTTTACACCTTGTATCATTATGTGTCTTTCTATAGCCTCAATGAACATGCTCTTTAAATATATTTTCAAGAGAATCTTTAGAGGTAATTGTTTTATGGAACAAAAATAATCATGCTAAGGTGGTATATGGTTCAGAGAAATAAAAAAGGGAAGGAAAAAGAATTATATAAGAAATGGTGAGCAACTAGAAGAATGATTTCTAATTATATCTACTATAAAATGATCTTTTCATAACAAACATGAATTATACATTGTGTTTCAATGCAGATGCATAGTTATGTTATAATAAAATATTTCACAGCTCTAAGATTTGTTTCTGGCCCTCCAAAGTTCCTGGTCCTCAAATTCCAAAATAAGATTCTAAATTTATTTTTAATCCTACCACTCAGGTAGGTTAAAGCCCAGGAGGAGGGCATAACCTCCTCTCTGATTCTCTGTTTATTCAGAAAGTAAATTTTAAAATTGAGAACTTTTAGTTATTATACAGAGAACTTACCTACCTTGAACAGAGGAACTAAATGGAGAAACTGTAATCTGGATTAAAGGTGGGAAAAAAGGGTTTCTAGAGAGTAGGCTTTTTAAAAATAAAGTAATAAAAGACTCAAGATGATTCAGAAAAGCATTATGCAAGGATGGAGAGAGTAGAATAGGAAGATAAAGAGTAGACCTAGTAATGGGTTAGGTCAGGGATACCCTAATATATATTATTAGAGATCTAATTCTGAAACTGCCTTTATTCAACAAAATCATTTTTTTCTCTACATTTTCATATGTTAATATAAGTAACCCTTATAAATCTCTTCAGAGCATGGATCTGAAAATTGGAATTATTCAACACCAGGGATAACCCAATTATTCTGGGAATTGTCACTAATATCTGCCAAAAACTTGTTTTCTAGTATAGTGAATGCTAACAAAAGGTTATTATCACTATAGATTATAAAGCGATATGCACACAAAAAGTTCTGTTAATTTCTCTGGAGAATGAGATAGTGGAATTTGAATTGCATTTCTATATTTAACTCACAACTAGAATATCAAAATATAAGAACAACATGAAAGAGAAACCCTTTGAAATCTATTTATTTTTCCATAACTGCATATTATATTAGCTTTAAGAATGCACCACCCAAGACGTATACATTAATTGATACTTTTGGTTCAAAAGAATCGTAGTTCAAACAACACCATTTTATTTGTATTTTCTTAATAATAAATGACACATCTTATCTTGAATTTATTATATTAATTTGAGCCTACCAACCTGCTGTAATTAACATTTAAACACTTTAATGTTTACTGAATTTACCTCAGATGCAGCACAGGTACATCTTTATTTTTACTAAAGTGTGGAATTGTGAGTTTACCCAGACAAAATATTGTACAGTTCCCACGGGCCCTATCTTAGCCTGAGTCCCATACAAAATAAATTGATATGAGGCAAAAGTGTATGTGCTAACAGTTAATTTAGTAGTATAATTGCAAGGAAGCAAAAGTGAGGGATAAAAGGGATATAAAATGAGGGAGAAAGGAGAGCAAGTACAGGAGATGTTTTTCTAAACTAGCCACAGTTTCGAAACAAGCTCAATTTCATAGGGCAACTTCAGAGCTGCCCCTTGAATTATTGTGCCTGACAAAATTCCACGGGGGCTATAAGTGGTAGAGAAGCATATGTCTTATTTCTAACCACATTTTCTTTCCCCCTTCCCCTTCCTATCCCATTTGATTACATTTGCCATTATCTGCCTTGCACTTCCACAAGGTCCTGTCACCAGTCTCCTCCAGGTGACTGATGCAGAAGCCAGACTCTGCTATGCACTGTCTGCCAATGCATAAATACATCAGTGTGTACCTCTTTGTCAGTCTGTGCTGCCCATGGGGCCTAGGGATCTGTAGGAACAGCAGTGGCAGTTAGCTAACACCACAAACTTCTGCTAAAGCCACATCAGAATCTGGAGTAACACATGGACTGACTTTTGTAGAGACTATAACCTTTCCTAATGTAGTAAAATATTTTGGGTGGTCTTCTTATAAAAAAAAAACCCACAGTGGTCTTTGTATTAGTCAAGGTTCTTCAGAAAAACAGAAGCAATAGAATGTGTAAATATAATATATTAAGAGATTTATTTTATTTTGACACAAACCATCATAGGGACTGGCAAGACCAAAATCTGTAGGGTAGACTGGAGACTCAGGGAAGATTTAATATTGCAGCTGAAGTCTGAAGACAGTCTGCTGGCAGAAATTATTCTTTCTTGGAGACCTCAGCCTTCAACTGACTGGATGAGGCCCACCCACACTATGAAGGGTAATCTGCTTAACTCAAAGCCTACTGATTTAAATGTTAATCACCTCTCAAAAATATACCATGACAGCAACATCTAGACTGGTGTTTGACCAAAAACTGTGTATGATGGCCTAGCCAAGTTGACACATCACATCATCCATCACAGTCACCTTACCTTAAATGTATAAAATGTGTGTACGTATGGGTATATGTATGTGTGTATACATATATATTTCCTTTTTGTTCACATTTCACTGATCAGAAACATCTTCCTGAGGGTTCTTCCAGAGGTCTTTATGATTTGCAATCCAGACTTCAAAATCAAATGAAAAATTTTTCCTCATTTTAGGTTACCTTATTCTCCAACCTCATGCTTATTTCTCTGATATCTGTTGTGTCTGATGCTAAACCTCATTCTTGGTCCCTTTCTTCAATTATTTCAACCTTAAACATGCTTTATTAACATTCTCCACTCTTGGAAGAAGTAATTTTGATGATTCCAATGATCTAACCTCACCTATATTTTTATCTTACCAGTTAAAAATTCCTACAAAAAGTTTATTTATTTATTTATTTATTTATTTATTTATTTATTTATTTTTGGCTCTGTTGGATTTTCATTGCTGCACACAGGCTTTCTGTATTTGTGGCGAGTGGGGTTTACTCCTATTGTAGTGCATGGGCTTCTCATTGTGGTGGCCTCTCTTGTTGTGGAGCATGGGCTCTAGGTGCATGGGCTTCAGTAGTTGTGGCACGTGGGCTCAGTAGTTTTGGTTCATTGGCTCTAGAACACAGGCTCGGTAGTTGTGGCACACAGGTTGAGTTGCTCCACAGCATGTGGGATCTTCCTGGACCAGGGATCAAACCCATGTGCCCTGAACTGGCAGGCAGATTCTTAACCACTGTGCCACCAGGGGAGTCTAATTTAAAAGCAATACAGCTCATCAATGAATTCAGTAAAGTTGCAGGATACAAAATTTATATACAGAAACCTGTTGTGTTTCTATACACTAAAAACAAACTATCAGAAAAAGAAGTAAAGAAAACAGTCTCATTTATGATAACATCAAAAAGAATAAAATGCCTAAGAAAAAACCCACCTAAGGAGGTAAAAGACCTGTACTCAGAAAACTATAAGACACTGATGAAAGAAGTTGAAGACAGCACAAACAGATGGAAAGATATGCTGTGTTCTTGGATTGGAAGCACCGTTAAAATACCACACTACCCAAGGTAATCTACAGAATAAATGCAATCCTTATCAAAATACCAATGGTGATTTTCACAGAACTAGAAGAAAAAGTGCTAAAATTTATAGGGAAACACAAATGACCTGAATAACCAAAACAATTTTGAGAAAGAAAAACAAAACTGGAGGTATCATATTCCCTGATTTGAAACTATTCTACAAAGCTACATTAATCAAAACAGTATGATACTGGCACAAAAACAGACACACACATCAGTGGAACAGAATAGAGAGGCAGAAATGAACCCACACTTGTATGGGTGATTAATCTACAACAAAAGAGGTGAGAATATACAATGGGAAAAAGACAGCTGCTTCAATAAATGGTGTTGGGAAAACTGAACAGCTACATGCAAGAGAATTAGATCAGACTACTCTCTCACACCATGCACAAAAATAAACTGAAAATGGATAAAGATTTAAATATAAGACCTGAAACCATAAAACTTCTAAAAGAAAACATAGACAGTACTCTCTTTGACATCAGTCTTAGTAATATTTTTTGGATATGTCTCCTCAGGCAAGCAAAACAAAAGTAAAATTTAAAAAAAAAAGAACTACATCAACCTAAAAAGTTTTTCCACAGCAAAGGAAACTATCCACAACATGAAGAGGCCACCTACTGCATGGGAGAAGATATTTGCAAATGATATATCTGAAAACTGGTTAACACTGAAAATATACAAAGAACTCAACATTTAAAAAAACTCAAACAGTCCAATTAAAAAATAGGCAGAGAATCTGAATATACATTTTTCCAAAGAAGATATTCAGTTGGCCAATAGGCACATGAAAAGATTCTCAACATCAATAACCATCAGGGAATTGCAAGTCAAAGTAACAATAAGATACCATCTCACCTCTATCAGAATGGCTATTACCAAAAAGACAACAAATAACAAGTGTTGGTGAGGGTGTGGAGAAAAGGGAACCCTCTTGCCCTGTTGGTGGGAATGTAAGTTGACACAGCCACTATGGAGAACAGTATGGAGACTCCTCAAAATTAAAAATAAACTGCAATACAATCCATCTATTCCATTCCTGGGTATTTACATGAAAAAAACCACATTAATTAGAAAAGATATATGCAGCCCTATGTTCATTGCAGCATTATTTAGAAGCTACTCAAGTGCCCATAAATAGATGAATGAATAAAGAAGATGCAGTACATATATACAATGAAATATTACTCAGCCATAAAAAAGAATGGAATCTGGACATTTGTGAAAACATGGATGGACCTAGAGGGTATTATGTTAAGGGAAAGAGAAAGACAGAGAAAGACAATGATATCACTTATGAGTGGAATCTGAAAAACAAAACAAATGAACAAATATAACAAAACAGAAACAGACTTATAGATACAGAGAACAGTTGGTTGCCAGAAGGAAAGGGGAGGGTGAGGAGAGGGAAGAAATAGAAAAAAAATGTTAATAAATAAAAATAAAAGCAATATAAATTTCCTGTATCAAGATGGTGAGGTAAAGACATTATACTTCCCCTTCTTTTATTTTATTTTATTTTTTATTTTTAAGCTCTTTTCATTATGAAATCTATTGTATACATAAAAGACTGGATGGCTATACTTTGCCAATATATGTGATGCTCTCTGAGTATTCTTTTTTGACTCTATTCCCTTCCTTACCTCCAATATATACACTATTCTATATATTATGGTAATAATCCCCACGTTTTCCTTTAAAATTACCACATATGTGTATGTCTCTAAACAACATGGTGTTTAGTTTTTACTGGATTTGATTTTATATAATTGGAATCACATGTTTTTCTGCAGTTTATGCTCAATGTTACGCATTATTTATTTATTTATTTTTTGGTTACATTGGGTTTTCGCTGCTGTGTGCGGGTTTTCTCTAGTTGCAGCAAGCGAGGGTTAGTCTTCATTGCAGTGCAAGGGCTTCTCATTGCGGTGGCTTCTCTTGTTGTGGAGCACGGGCTCTAGGTGCACAGCCTCAGTAGTTGTGGCTCGGTGGCTCTAGAGAGCAGCCTCAGTAGTTGTGGCGCATGGGCACAACTCTGCATGTGGGATCTTCCTGGACCAGGGCTCAATGCCATGTCCCCTACTTTGGCAGGTGGATTATTTACCACTGTGCCACCAGCAGTCTCAATGTTATGCTTTTAAGAATGCACAGTATTAGTGGAATCAAACAGTATTTGTCTGCACCTAATGTATATTGGAATGCATTTTTAAGGTTAACTTAATATGTGTCATGCAAACAGATTGTATCTTCTTTCTTTTTACCCTATGCTATACAGTGGGCCCTCACCAGCCATCTACTTCATATACAGTAGTGTACATATGTCAATCCCAATCTCCCAGTCCATCCACCGCCACCCCCCACCTTGGTGTACATACATTTGTTCTCTATGTCTGTTAATGTTTAATGGGGACAGAGTTTCAGTTTAGGAAGGTGAAAAATTCGGAAGATGGATGATGGTGAGAGTTGCACAGCAATGTGAATGTACTTAGTGCTACTGAACTGTACAGTTAAATATGGTTAAAATAGTATGCTTTATATTATGTGACTTTTACTGCCATAAAAAACATTTTAAAAAAAGAATACACAGTATTGATGCAAGTAGCTGTATTTCCTATACTTCCTCTTCTTTAAAAGTCATCTTAAACACAGAGAAAAAGAAACACAAATAGCAATTTTGATGAAACTAGGAGACAATTGTAAATCTACATTACTGTGCATGAAGACTGAAAGTAATTAGAAGAATAATAAATAATTTTGTAGAAATTAGGAAGGTTATCTTCAGGCCTGCAGAAGAAAATGCCCCTGAGCAATAGGTTTATAGAGCTCATGTACCTCTTCAAAGTCAGAAAGACACTTAACAAAAGGTGTGTGTGGGTGGAGGTGAGGGATGAAAATGCTGAAAAACAAGAGAATTGTATTAGTATCTGTTTAAAGAGCAGTTAGGCCTAAGGACTGATTCTATCCACTTCTATCCAATTCTGAAGGAAACAGGTATATTCTCTAGGTCAGAAGACTTAGGAATCCTGTCACAGATAAGGACTGGAATAATGTTCCAAATGAAAATATGCCCAGACCATCAATGTGCCCTATTCAATCCCAGAATTCTAGGTGTAAGGCATTTTTATCCTAGGAAGGTGATTACAGCATGATTCTGTGGAAAAACTTAACTGACCTAGAGAAGCAATGTGCCCCAAAGAAAAGACCACAAATCCTTTTTGAATGTAAAACTGAAGGCCTCCAATTATTCAAAATCCCATATGAAACCCCAGAAATTGATAAAGCCCACTCACACCACTTTAGAGATTAAAATCACAGATTCAACATTACATTAAGATTCTGTTAACTATTGAAGTCTGCTTGTCAGAAAAAAAAAACAGGGGGTGGGTTGGGTGGGAAGGAATCATACTACTTAATTCCCTGGGCAGTCTCCTTCACCTACCTTTTTTTTCCCTTTTTTAACCCACCGTTATTTTGAAACCATTATCCTGACTTGGCCTACTAATGTAAACAAACAATCAGGTTTATGAGATGCTGGTAGGTGACTGCTGGTTGAGTAGAGTCTTCCAACAACACATTCCAGTAACTCTTAAGGGCTTCATTCAAATATAATACATAAAGAAGCATCATTGGACATTTGTGAAGAACTTCCAACATGAAAGGGAAAAAGCCCACTAAAGAGAATTAAGGGGACTAGGAAAAATCAGAGAAAATGCAATGAGCAGAAGGGGTTATAATTCATTTAATAAAGAATGGGGGAATAAGAACAGGATGCTACATAGTAGGGAGACCAGAATGAGGCTGAGGCACATAGACACATACACATACTCACACACACTGTTTACAGTAATTATTTAAATGCTGAAATTAAAAAAAAAAACAGTGAAGGTGTTAGAAGATAAAATTGAAGAAATTTATTAGATTGATTTTCAGAGTAAAAGCAAGAGAAGTCTCAAATGACAACCAAACCGTAGCACTATGGAGAACATTCCAAATTGCAGCAAATGCATGCAGGGCCCTAGTGCTTCAGAAAAGAGCAAACTCAATGGACAAATTTCTTAAATAGATTTGGTTGAATGAAATTAGATACAACGGTGGATTTTGCAATGTTATTAGGTAGGGATAACTTAATAATGGGTTTAAAGAAAATTAAGCACACAAAAAAGAGAATTATCAATGCCAAGAATAACAGAAAGTTGCACAAGAAAGGGAATTTAATCATAGTAAACTTCTTGTGTTCACAGTGAGAAATTATTCATAAAGGCATACAATGTACAACATTTACAAAGAACATACAAGTACTAAGCCAAGAAATTGTGATTGAACTATTTTGGGAGTATGGTCAGAAGGTAGAGTGATGGAAGGAAGTAAAATTTTTCATCTACTGAAATTGTAGATTTTAAAGTGAATTTAAAATTGATGAATCAGGAAACAATTTTTGGTAGAAACACTTAGGAAAATACCAGAAGCAATGCATAATAGTTAAAAGTGATTGTCTCTGTTGAATGGGGCAATGATGGAAAGGGGAGAGTCACAGGTAGAGCACTATATATTTTTTAATCTTTTAAAAAAATGTCTTGTAATGTTTCTGCACATTTTGCTTGTATTCACTCACTCCTTTTGTATTTAAAACTAATTAAAGGGGAAACATTATAGGCTTTTCAAAGGAATTTTGGAAAAGAAGATAAACAACATTACTCAAACATAAAACTGCTAACATAGTTGGATTTCTTCCCACACTCTGTTTGCAAATTTTAATAAACTAAACAATTTAAATACTGATTTTTTCATATAACATGACAAATTAAACACTTTGATGTTATTACAAATTCAGTATGAAGATTATTTTTATTTGTTAAAATACAATTGCTTCAAATAAATATTCCATAATTTATCTATTTGCCTCTCTTGGTCTGTTAAGTAGTTTTGTTGTGTGATATTATGAGTTCAGAAATGACAAGATGAGAACAAACATCTAAAGATCATTTTCTCAAAATACACTTTCAGAGTTGTAAACACAAATCAAAATTTTAATGCTTGACTCTGTATTGCCAAAGTGCTATCCAAAGTGATTAAACTCACATACCCTACCATCAGAAATAAGTATAAGTGCTTATTTCCTTATGGCTTCTCCACTTTTTCCTTGGCATTCCTAGGATAGTTTCTAAACTGCCAATCAGAAAATCTATCCTCCTCCCATTTCAGGGTTTGATAGAAGAAATGAATATTTCCCCAAGCAAGTGTTAAATGAAAGTATATTCGGTTATTATTATTACGTGTACTGATATCTCCCTATATTCCCTCCCCATACAGAATATGCCCTTACTTCTAATTCTGTATTCATATCATCAATCTAATTAAATGAAATATGAATTGTGAATGCCAGACATTCACCAAGACAGTTTTTGGATAAGAACAAAGGATCTAAATTGTACAAACAGGGGAAACAATATAACTTTACCCCCTTTTCAACCAATATAAGCATAGCATTTTAACTAAAAAAAAAAAAAAAAAAAAAAGAGAGAAAAAAAACCCAGGAGGATTTACAATCGCCAGTTTCAAAATGGAAACTTCAGGGCTAGGAAAGGAGGAAGGAGGGAGATAGGTAGTGACTGAGGCTATAAAAGGGTAGCATGAGGAATGCTTGTGATGGAAATATTCTGTATCTTAACCATGGTACTGGTCATACAGATCTATACATGTGATAAAACTACACAGAAATTACATAGAATTACTGTGTACAAAATACACATAAACATACTCAAATGGTTGCATGTAAAACTGATTAATTCTGAGCAAGTTTGATGGATTGCATCCATGTCAATTACCTAGTTGTGATAGTGTATCATAGCTATGCAAGTTGTTACCATTGGAGAGACAGGAAATCCAGGATCTCTGAATCTCTCAGTATTATTTCTAACAACTGCAGTACAAAACTCCAATTATCTCAAAATTGGATTTTTTTAAAAAGAACAATCTTAGAAAACACAGAAAGGGGCCTGAGGTCTATTTTTTTCATGTCCTCTTGATGGGTTCCCTGATTTCAAGACACTATAGGAAAATATTAATCAAGTTTTAATTAAAAATAAATGTTATCTTTCATAACTGTAAATCTGTATATATTTATTATTTAAAGGTCAATAAAATACATGATACAATTCTATAATTACAAACTCTTCAAATGAAGGTCTAATTAAGTAATTTTTCCCCACTGTGGTCAAATAGTTAAATATACAACAAGCATAGGATATCTGGACAGACTAGAAAAGTCTTTTAATTTAATCCATATAAATGATTTGCAAGATTTGCAAAATACATTGCTCTATTATATTAAATTCCTATAATAACAAATTTTAATAACTTAAACTTTCATATAAGATTGCTTCCATTTTCTTCCTTACTTAAAATGAAAGAGTCATAGCACAGTTCTGGAAAAAAATGAATGAATGAATGAATGAATGAACAGTTTACGGGGAAGTAACCATGATGATAGGGGTCTAGAAAAGGAAGTCGTGCAATTTTCTGTCTTGGAGCTCTCACAAATTTCAACTACTGAGAAAAATCTACTCTTACACAGGAGAGAAAGGAATAAACAAATCTTAGATCTGTTAGAAATTTTCCCTAAGGAGAAACTCACAAAAATTCCGTACTCTTGGATCAAAAAAATATAAGTAATTTCAGTTAAGGGAATTATTTTATAATCACCAAGAGGAGCAATCCCCCAATGATTCCTGAGACTACCCCCCAAAAATGAAAAGGACTTATCAGATGGAGCCCATATGGCCTGGAATCTTGCCCTATTAACCTGCATGTAAAGAATGAAGAAAATTCTTGTTTTCTTTCATTCAATTTGTTTATTCATGGCAGAATTCTTATTGAGCAAAATTAATTTTTACCTTAAAGATCAGAGGGAGGACATAGCTAACCTCAATTTTAGCAAATATAAATGAAAATTCAGTTCCACATTTCTTGACACTCCATGCCTTATAACTTTAATGTCTAGCAAAAAGGAAAAAAAAATCAACATGATTTTAAAAGATTGCAGCACAGGTTGCTATGGGAGAATTGAGGTTGGAAACTTAGCCAAGCTTGAGAGTTCAAGGACAACTTCCTGTAGGTGATAATGCTTAGCTGAGAAAGTGCAACATTTGATCCCATACTTGAAAAAAAAACAAGGTTATACATTGAACCTATAAAGGGAAAGGGGGGAATTAAGTTCTTTAGACACTGTTTTCAACTGTTTCCTCTTTTAATTTTCTAGAAATTTGCTGGGTGTTTCAAAGTTCAAGCTGTAAAGATATTTGCTTTCAAAAAAGGTAGCAGGAGTTGGTTTTGTTTATATTAGATGCAGAGCAAAAAGCAAAAACAATAACCAAAATGAAATAAAAAGCACGCTCATTTCTTCTTTTATTACAGCACCAAAAATACACATGATTTTTTTCTATATAAGATAATATAAAGTAGAGAAGATACATCTAGTTAACATTTCCAAATCAAACAAACATTTTTATATTTTCCTCTGGGGGCAACACATTTAACCTCTTAACACTTTTTTTTTGATTCTGTTCTTCTAATGGTTTTAATCTTCCCTCCATGGCTGCTCCTTTTCAGCCACTTTAGAAAATACCCATTCATTGCCTTCTCTCTTAAAATCAGTTTCCCTAGGGGTTTAACCTTGTCCTCGTTGCTTGAACCCTCTCCTTGGGTAATCATATTTACATGCATTACCCCACATTAAATATTCAGAAATCTACATATCAACACATACCTACTCACCAGTTTCCATCCCTACTCACCACATCATATGTTGGACATCTCCACAAGCATCTCTAATTCAACATTTCAAAACCTGCCTTCCCTTCAGTATTTCTTGTTTCAATGAACGGCGCCATCAAACCCAGTTACCAAGTCAGAATGCCACAGTGACTCTTTCTTCTCCCTTATTGACATATTCAGTCTATTATCAAGTCTACTGTCTTCTTCTATCATACTCTAAAAATGCTGTTGTTCTTTATTCTAAATGCCAAAGCATTGTCCAGATCATCATCACTTAAAATATATTTCTAGGAGACCCTCCTTACTAATCTTGATTAATTCACATTTACCTCATTTGAAATCATTTTTTTGTGATGAACCTGGAATAACCTGTATTGTATGTGTCCCTGGATAACTCTCTTCTCAAATCCATTCAACAGCTTTCCATTGTATTTAGGACTAAGCACCACTCCCTCAACAAAAACTTTCAGGGTCTTGCATTCATGATTATGTCTTGTCTCATCTATTTCCACTTCTAACTCTACCTTCCAAATATGACTTACTTCTCATCTCTGGATAGTCACACATTCTGTTTCCACAACCTAAAATACTTGCCACCTTTTCACTTACTTAGGAAATCCTATTATCTTTCAAGTTTCAGCTTAAACGTTGCTCACCAAATATATGAATTCTAACATTTAACTTGATTCTCACTGGTGTTTTTTAGGATGACAAAAATAAACAAATAAATAACTTCCTCAATCAACAGAAAACGAAAAGAGTCTTTCCATGAGGAGATAAACAGGTCACTAGATAAGAGGCTTAACAATGAATTTAATATAGAAACCAGAATGACTATAGGAAAAAGTATAAGAAGATAAATATCTTACGAATGCTCATATTTCCTTCAGTCTCCCATTCCATCTTCGTAAAGCAAAGTTATCAAATCTATTTTTCAGAAATTTACTCACATGACATACTAATTGTGAGATTTATTGGCAATTGTTTAGCTCCTTATTTGTGCTGGTCTATCTTTAAAGAATTCTCCAATCATTTATTTTTTTCTATCACTCAAATAAAAATATTAGTGAGCCATACTGTCAGAATGTATTTAGTATCAAATTCAAATGCCATGATGTAGAAAATAAGTAATCAAAAACATGTATATTGTCACTTTCTGTCAAACTCCTAAGAGTGGGTAAAACATGGTAATTAGGAACAAAAATGTAAAAGCCAGGCTGACTGTATTCAAATATTGGCACTGCCATTTCCTGGTTATGTCGTCTTGGATCAGCTAATTAACCTCATCTAAAAAATAAAAATAATTTTAGCACACATATCATAGGGTTTAATGCTATTTGAAAGAATTAGAGGTGTAAATTTTGTAGAACAATGCCTGGCACAGAGTAAACATCATGTTAGTGACAGCTATTATTATAAATTATCTGTGCAACTACTTAGCATTTGATATGGGATTTCAGTAAAAGAACAAAACTGCAAAGTGAAAGAAATAACCTCATATTCTAATCTCTCACTCACTCCAATCTAGTCGTTTTGCATACATAAATCAGAGGATGCAGAATTGGCATTCAAGGAAACTGCAGAACTGTACCAGCCAGCAAATGATACAGTGATCAGTGATGACTGATATAAATTAAATTATACAAAAATATACAAATTAACATGCACGTCATACTGGAATTTTCTACACTAAAAGCTAAGTCATAAAAATAAACAATGGGTCTCTCACTAGGATTCAGGCCATCAGAGTTGCAGATAAAGTGTTCTCTTTTCTTTTTTTTTTCTTTTCTTTTTGCTTCTCTCTTCTCTTCTTTATTCTTTTCTTTTCAGTAGAGAGCTCTCCTATCATTTTGACACTATACCAACTCACCTATTTGTATCAAGATTCTGTCCATATTGTCATACAAAATCGAGGTACTTTTGTCTTAGAATCCAGTTGGTTAATGTACCTGTCTTCAAAGAGCTGTCACCACACTACCAAACATAACCTGTGTGCTTTGTGTCAAAGGAGGGAAGATGTCAAATGCCTATAAAAGCACCATCTGAGAATCATTTTATTTCTTAGTACAAGCTTAGTGCCTGGCTCATAAATAGTACTTAATTAATATTTGCTCAATACATGCCTATTTATTGGAATTCATATTAGAATAGCTTTCATCATAGAATGGATCCCATGAAATTATTTTGGTCTCACAAAGAACTTAAATACCAGCTACATAATCAACCTAACTCAAGTACATATATTTATTTAGCCACTGTTTTTAAGTACCTAAGAGGAAGTATAACATGGAAGTTATCTGGGGAGTCTCAGATATCTGACTTATCTTAAACATGGCTTCACCACATACCAGTCATGTAAATGACTAGTGTCCACATCAGTAATATGGGAGAATATGTATGTCTATAATATAAATTCATATATATTTATAAATTCATATATATTTATATATACATATAGGAGAGAAAAATTACATGATGTCAAGAAATATTAGTACCTCATATAGCCTTAACTCAAATAGATATGTCCTAGAATACAGAAGAATTATAGAACATCAAAAAGCTTAAAATTCAGCTTCTAAGACAGAACTGAAGTCACATAATACAGTTGGATGACAGAATTAATTAGTACCTAATGGAGTCTTGGCACAGGACTAAGTGCATGGATGGAGGGGGTTAGAATACAGAGGAATGATATAACATTCATCCTACCTTCAAGAAGTTTTCGAATACTAAATGTAGCAAAGTCCAGAATTCTTAATTGTAACATAAAAAATCTGGACTGGTCTTTGTCACAGTTTCTTCCCAATTTAATATTCTGTGTTCAGTGTACCAGTAGCAGCAAACAATTCAAGAGGTTAGAGCCTAAGCACTTGATGCAGTCAGCAAGTGTTGTGAAGGTGAGAGGTAAGAAAACTAAACAAGTATTACATTCTGTGTATTTTTATATCAAATCATCATTTTGTATACCTTAAATATATATATCATTTATTTATTAAACATAAATACATTTTAAAAGAAGAAAGAAAGAGGCTGTGTAAATTTTGAAGAAGTAAGTGACATAACTAAATAGTCTAATTACTCTGGCAATAGCAAGGAGGATGTATTGAAAAGATCAAAGCCTAGAAACTAAGGTTATCAGTGAAGTGACCCTTTCTGTAGTCGGACTGTAAAGAGGTAATATGCCAGGGTAGAATCATAATAGTGAAGACAAAGGAGAAAGGAACTGAGACGTAGCTTTCAGAAGTTGGACAAATACAGGACCTGAAGGAAAACAATGACTAAAAGATTACTTTCTGGTTTCAAACCGAGGTGATTGGAAGACTGGGGATGCAGCCAACAGAAACTGAAATAAGAGGAGGGAAGTGTTTATTGAGGAAAGAAATACTCTTCATTTGTGACATATTGAGTTTTAAGGGATGGTTAGTTAGCTACCACACAGAAAGCTGAGTGATGCAGCTTATAAATCAATTGGAAAAAAAGGCAGAGATTTGAACTATGTAGGCAGCCACGTAAAGCTCAGATTGTGAGCCTGGGTAATTCTGCAAGGAGAGAAGAGAATGTTCCAAGAGTTGAGTTTTGGAAAAAAAACACTATTAAGATTCAAAAGAGGGGAAGGTGGATCAAGAAGCTAAATTACCTATGAAACGTCTATTATAATAACTTATGTAATGTCAATTGGCCCAATAGCCCCTGGAATGGCACATATTTATAGCCAAGAACAATTTTAAAAGTCAAAGAATACAAATTAAGTTAGAAAAGAAATATATGTCATTTCATCAAAAACAAATGTTGACATTTTAATTAGGCATGCCTTTTCTCTCCTACAAGCTCTGTGTAACACAGAGTACATGTAAATTGAACGTGGGCTGTTTGTGAAACTGAGCTTGAATATTCAATATGGTTGGCAAAGAGAACCTTATCTGGTAAACTGTGACTATTGCTTGATATTGTGGTAATTAATTTGAATATCTGAAACCATGTATCTTACCAGAAAATTCATAAGTCTAAGATGGCTTTTCTTTTGCCTGTCTAAAAGGTGAGCAATCATTATTGTGTATTTGTAAATTATTTACAGATTATTCACAGGAAGCAACATTTGTCTTCTCTCCCATTCTTCTTCATATGTAGATTTTTGCTAATTCTTTTTTGCTTGTTTGTTTTATTTGTTTCTAGATTCATTTTCTCTTGATGCTTTTATTTTACTTTATTTTATTGGTCTTATTAATATTATTTTTATTAATTTTATTCATTACTTAGATTTCAGGGAACATTATAGTTTGTGGAAAAATATTCTGCTATGTGCATTTGTAAAAAATAACAAATTTTAGAATCAGAACCAATATTTCTGATTTTTTCAACATTCAACATTTAACATTTTTTTCATTTTATTTGCAGCAAACACAAACATAAGTGCTTTATGTGCACTAACGTTCCATGTACAAGACAATGTTATGAGGTAGGTATTTCTGTTACACGAATGTTTTGAACATGAGAAAAATGAGTCATGGTGCAGTTAAATGACCTACCTAAAACCACACCTGTAAGACATCCCAGCTGCTTTCTTAAGACATCTGAGATTTAATGACAAGACAAATTTTTTTGTTATTGTTGAGGTGAAGCCATTAGAAAACAAAGAATATTGGGTTGTTTCTTTTATAGTTTCATTTTATTTTCCTCCTCATCTGCACTTTGTGAAATCTGCTATTATTTTAAGTTTGTCTAGCAATACTACTTATTCATAACTTACTTATTTCTGATTATCTTCTAGGCACCACTATGACATTTTAGGCACCTGACATCAAATGAAATAAAGTGACTGAGATTTTGGTTTTATAGATCTAAAGTTCGATTTTCTACTAGTGTGAAATAATAAAAGAGAGAAAACACTTAGCACAGTTCATTTTGCTTTTTTCCCCCAAGAAACATATTGTATTAGTTTGCTAGAATACCACAGACTAGATGGCTTAAACCACAGATATTTATTTTTTCACAGTTCTGAAGGCCAGAAGTCCAAGATTAAGGTGTTGAGAAGTTTAGTTTCTTCTCAGTCCTTTCTCCTTTTTGTGTAGATGGTCACCTTCCGGCTGACCTCATGTGATATTTCCTCTGTCAATGTGCAGCTATAGTGTCCCTCTGTTTGCCTAAATGTTCTCTTTGTATAAGGACACCAGTCAGATTGGATTAGGGCCCCACCATAACACCCTTATGTAACCATAATTACCACTTTAAATACCTTCTCTTCAAATTCAGTCACAGTCTGAGGTACTGAGGGTTAGAACTTCAACATATGAATTTGGGGAAGGCATAATTTAATCTATAATGTATTATTAATAAATTCATAATATATATAATCAATAAACACTGATTTTGCATATAGTTTTCAGTAATTGTTACATTAGTGGATAAAGTTTTATAAAAGGCAAATACCTGGTTACCTTTCTGATACCAGATTTAAGTGTTACTAATCAATGTTAAATGTAACTTTAGTCTAAACCAAGTCTGAAGTATTCACTTTGAAGTATCTCTCTGCAATTATAGTCCTGAAGGGAATATCTAGTTTGTTCTCTGGGTTTTAATTATAGATTATTTTAGGATTTGGCAATAAAGGACTTTTACGAATACTTCCCCCATTCTCTATCTTTGTTAGAGTAGGTCTTGTCCCAATCTAGTAATGAAACCTATATTTGAATATAAGAATCTTTGGCTTCACAGACTTTTATTTTGATGTTGGCCAAACTCAAATTATTGTGGTTGTGGGCCTTTTGAAGTATTGTTTTAAATTTGTTGTATGTCACTTATTATGGGTCACAAAATAGATTTAGTTTGTGAGAGCCATTATTATTATTCCAAATGAAACAGAATAAAAGAGAAATAACAGAGTACAGCATAGGTTTTATGCATTTCAGGTGTGTGTGTGTGTGTGTTTGTGTGTGTGTGTGTGTGTGTAGTGTCATGATGCAGAAAGTGTATTTTTAATGTGCCAGAGTTAAGAGGTTCAAAAGTCACCATTCTAAACATATTGTAAAAAGGATAAGTATCAGATTTGCTTCTGAATCAATAATCAAAATCCCCTATTTAATTAATTACTTAAAGATTTTACATAATTTCTGAGCCTTTAGAGAAGAGAAGAACTACTTTAAGCCTAAACACACAGGTACTTAATGAAAAACCTTTTAACTGGGGCCATAGTAGCCAAGAATAAGCACTTATTATCAGCTATAGCTATACACTTTATTTTCTCATTCCCGAGAACCACTTATACACCAGCCATATCACTTAGAAATAAGTGTGGCTTGTGATGAATGTTGTAGACAGAAGTCCCCTTGGAATTCAATGTTACTAATAGGAAATGCTCACCTTAATGGATGACTCCAGATAAACTGAGGGGTCATCTAATTTTCAAGATATCACCTAAAGGATCAAAACAATTGGGCCACTGTCTCCCAGATCAGTCAGTTCCTACTCTGTTGTCAAGAGTAGGAGATTCTTCCAAGAGGAACATATGTACCTGAATTTTGGGGTCAAAAATACACTGTTATGTTTTACTGGCATATTTTCTTATATATTTTAAATGATATTAACATTAGACAACAGCACAACATTACTGCAAATTTTCTGATAATTTAAAAGATGTTTTATCTTTTTCAAAATTGCACTATTAGTAAATAAATATATTTGGTATTTTTATTATTTATTCTCCCTAATCAGTGCAATCAAATCTTTAAAAGAAAGCCCCTGTACACACATTTATTTATAGGGATCCATGATAGTACTGCTATCATGAAAAGATAAACAGCGAAATAAACAAAAAAATTAAAACAACACAGATATTTTGGAAAAAAATTTGAATGAGATAGGAAAGAACAGTTGAAAGATACAACAGATAGAAGAAGAACATATTTAATTTTAGGTAGAAACTATTTAATAATTGCACCAGGTTTAAAAGAATAATCTATTGCTTAAAAAATGAAAGATAACATAGTAGAATAAAATAAAAGCATATCTGATAATGCCTAGAATAGACATTAAGGGGAAAGCAACAATGATTTCATAGAATTTAAAAAATAAATTATTAACACCTAAAACACATAATTAGCACTATTTATAATAAAAAGAACATAGTATAAGCTTTAGGACTCATAAAGAGATACTAATAAGATAGACCCAGGAAAGGAAGAGACTGTCATTAAGAAGAGAACAAATAAAACATAAGAGAAGTGAACTTTGCTGAAAGAGCTTTTGTATGTAATTTCAATGTGTTTTAGTCCCATAAAATTTACCAAGTAAAGCAAACAGATGACCTAGAACATAACCAAAAACAAAAATGTAAGCTATTTCTAGGTCTATTTTCCTTAACATTAGACTTCAGAAGACAGAAGACAGAGGAAGATAAAATAATGAACCCCCAGATTTTTCCAAATGAGAACATTTAGAAACACTTATAATGGCAAACAAATGAAATAATGAATAAAACAAATAGTCAAGAATTCTGAAAGTATGTCATCCCTTCATAAAAGGAAATATAATTTGAAACTAAAGAAACCTATCAAAATAAAGTTACAAGTAAGGAACATATGAAACATATGAAGTACAGTGCTTCACCACTTTGGAGCAGGAATATGGGAAGGGAGGAATGAAACAGGGCAGAATTCTTGTTTGAACTAGGACCCTCAAAATCTGTCTTGGAGTCTTCTAGGATATTGCTGTTTAAAACTGGCTTTTTTTCCAGGGTATTTTTAGGGACTTTATGAGATAAAAATCCCCATCACCAGGCACTTCCCACCAATGGCTGTTTTTACCCAAGAGAGTGAGTCCTTGCTTCATGTGGCTGCAAATATTTCTTTTCTCAGTTCCAAGACTTCTCTTGGTTCACAAGTCTCATTCTGCTGACCTCTCTTCTCCTCTTCAGGTGGCAGCAGTATGCAAAACTTAACACAACTTCATTTATTCTTTTTTTTTTTTTTTGAGGTAGAGTTGATTTACAATATTATATGTTTCAGGTGTACAACATAGTGATTCACCATTTTTTTTTTAGTTTGTTTTTGTTTTTGCGGTACACGGGCCTCTCACTGTTGTGGCCTCTCCCATTGCGGAGCACAGGCTCCAGATGTGCAGGCTTAGCGGCCATGGCTCACGGGCCTAGCCGCTCCGCCGCATGTGGGATCTTCCTGGACCGGGGCATGAGCCCGTGTCCCCTGCATCAGCAGGCAGACTCTCAATCACTGCGCCACCAGGGAAGCCCCACCATTTTTAAAGGTTATACTCCATTTATAGTTATTATAAAATATTGGCTATATTCCCTGTGCTGTTCAATACATCCTTGCAGCTTATTTATTTTATACATAGTAGTTTGTACATCTTAATTCCCTAACCCTATCTTGCTCTCACCTTTTCCCTCTCCCACTGGTAGCCAGTAGTTTGTTCTCTATATCTGTAAGTCTGTTTCTTTTCTGTTATACTCACTAGTTTGTTTTATTTTTTAGATTCCACATATAAGTAATACCATACAGTATCTTTCTCTGTCTGACTTATTTCACTAAGCATAATACTCTCCAAGTCCATCCATGTTGTCGCAAATGGAAAAATTTCATTCTTTTTATGGCTAATTCTTAACAAATGAATGTTTTCACAACCTTCTCTTATTATTCTTCAAGTAAGGGAAGGCATTTAAGAGTCTTCAACACTCCCAAAACAAGCTCTCTCCAATTCTTTTAACAATCTGCATGTTGCATTTGACATTTTGTTTGTGAATTTTACACCTACTGTATGTCCATGTCACACAGAAACTTCAATTTTTAAATATCATTGCAAGAGAAACTAAATTAAAAGAGAAAAACCTAAGTAGAATAATGAAGGAATTTCAAGCTAAGTTAAATAAGGAAATCTTGACCTTGTGGCTTTGACTATGTAAAAGATAAATTTGAGGAAATGATATTTGTCTTCAAATATTTGAGGAAATAAAATTAGAGGTGTTGAAAAACTGATAGAGAATATAACTGTTTCCAGGGTGTAAAACCTTATAGGAAAGAAGTTTTTCTCAATAAAATTGAGACCTTTCTAAGAAATGAATGAATAAATGTTGAATGAATCAACAATTAATGAGTGAACACAAGAAAAACAAAACAGTCATCCTCATAAGCAATAAGATACAAAGGACACTGATTTTTGAGATTACCTAAATATTTCCCCATATCATTCTTTCTTGTCATAAATTTTAAGTACTCTTAACATTATAAGTGAGTGGAGGACAAACATACACACGCATTTTCTCACACATGCTACATCATTTGCTATTCAGGAGGTCTAAGATCCTTTCATCCTGCTCAATATTTTTACCGTATTCACAGCTTTAGAATTTTGTTTGGCAAATATGCAAACATATCTTATCAAAATGAAGTTCTCATTTTAAAAAATGCACTTTAGATACTGGAGTCAAACTTTACTTAGTAGTCCTTGATTTTTGTGTTTTAGGGCTTTTGGTTTTCAAAGAAAGCCTATTTTAGAAAGCCGAAAAACTACATCCTATTTCACACTGACTGGGGCCATACCAAAACAAATTTTTTTTTCCTACTCTCTGAAAATAAATTATTAAGTAAGGCAGAGAACATTTATTTTATGTTTAAATATTTAAAAAAGCATTTACAAAATTAACTGAAAGAAATCTTTATTCTTTTCTGCCATTTTTTTCAGTGCGTAACCATCTCTAAAACAACAAGGGCACAGTCCCATAGGTCTGGGAATGATATGGACAGATGGACAGAAAAGTCCTCTGGGTTCTTTATTAGTTTCTGCCATTCTTGAAGTGGTAATCAATAAAAAAGTTTTCTCATAAAATAAATTGAATATTTCACTAGTAAAAAGTGATTATCTTCTTTACTCCCATGGCTGACCTTAATAACTCACAAACTCCGTAGGCATTTTGTGTTGTCTATGAGTTATGAGACTTTCATACTCATAAAAGAAATAGAATAATCACCCTTCACTGCAGAGATATTCTACACTCCTCATATTAAATCAGTAAGAGGCACATGGTTCCTTTTGATTGCAAGAAGACTGAATAAACATGTCAGGTATCTATCTAAATTCAGATGTATGACACCTGAGGATCACTATTTTGAAAAGGGATTTTATGTCTGTATTGCCAATAATTTTTTTAAAAAGTCAAGATATTTTATTATACTTGACTTGAATTAGGAAAATATGATTCTGTATAGCCTATTACATTTTAGGAGGGCTCCTTGACTTATTTTGTAATTGCTTATTTAAGCATATCACCTTCACGTTAAAAAATACAATTAGATTATTTTAGTCTGTCATCATTATATTTTTATAGAAAGAGATTTAGCAATTATGTTAACTTGTAATTTGTATGTATCATCTGCAAAACACCCACTGTGGTATATAAAACCGTGGGGATTCCAACAAAATTGGTTCCCTGACAAAAAAAAGGTACTGCATAGACTGCATTAACAGAAATGACTAGATCAATTGAACTCTCCTGAGAAACATAAATAATGCATCTCTGTATACTTACTGAATAAATAACCCTAAACAAGACAGAAGGATATGATAGTGAGACAACATTTTATATTTTAAAGGTAGCAGTCCTTTAAAAATAACAGTATTTTTCTGTTTTCATTTATGAAGAAATGCTGGCTGGAGAAGTTGAATAATTTATTCAGGAATACAAAATTATATTTGGCCAACTGAAAAACTAGAACTAATTATTATTTAATTATTTTTATTTTTTAAATTAACAAATAGAAAATTTGAATCTTCTTGGTGTACAACTTTAGCACATGTATAGATTTGTGTAATTACCACTACAATCAGGACATAGAATGATCCCATTGCCCCCAAAACTCTCTTGTCCTGCTCCTTTGAAGTCGTATCCTCTTTCTACCACTAACCTCTGGCAAACACTGAATATTTTTTGTCACTGTAGCTTTGGCTTCTCCAGTATGTCATATAAATGGAATCATATAATATATAATCTTTTGCAACTGACTTCTCTCAATCAGCATAATGCCTTTGAATTCATCCATGTTGCTAATTCTGTCAGTAGAGATTATTATACCAATATATATATAATATATATATATTTATATTTTGGGGGGTTCATGCTAGCTCTCCTGTGCATAGTAGAGTATAGGCAAGAGTAGAAAAAAGAAGAAAGGTAGGACAGTAAGGAGGCTAGAGCTATAATCAAATGTGAGAAATGGTGACATATTCTGGAGGTAGTCATGGTAGATGTGAAAAGAAACAAATACAATATATATTTGGAAGTTGGGATTGACAGAATTTGCAGTGTGAGGGAAAACAAAATCAGGCATTATTTTTTGCTGTCTTAATTTCTGTTGGCTTTGAGGTTTCTCTGGTTTAGACAGCACTGTACCACCTTATTCCATCCTATATTTCCTCTCCCTAGCCCTAGTTTTCCACTGAGTGAGCAGAGTAACTGTATCATTAGATTCGGTTACACAACCCAAATAGGACACCATATTTAAGGTGTGGAAAAAGATGTTAAATGTCTTATTTATGTCTTTGCCAATGAAGAACCTAAAATCCACTCAAATACTCAAATACAGTAGAAGAGATATTGAAAAACTGGCAGAATGTCTTCAAGTGCACACTTAGACTAAATGTCATACCAGACTACTGAAGAATTAAGTATTTGTTCAATTGTATTTTTGTTTTCAATTTTTATTTGCACTGCCTAATTTAGCAGCTTATAGAATTATTGGATTGAAGAACTGGTTGTAAATTAAAAACAGCACACAATAATATTATTGATTTAAATTGCACTGTTTATATCTAAGTAAAATATTTATCTGTTATCTGTGTATGTATCTAACTATCTAATATTTCATATAGATTCTCTTTATCCTCCAAACCTGTAAGTTACATTAACTTTTTACAATTTTTACATTATTCATGTTAGTTCTGTTCAAAGCAAAGGGGATCTGTGGTCAGATAAATAGAATAACCCATTGAGTGTATGACTCTTACCCTTTCCAAAGGTAACTTATGCATACTTCAGATATATTCTAAGAATTCATTATTTAAATAAAGTATTATATTTTATACTTAGAAAACATGGTTTTCCTAGGATTAACTCCAGGTATTAAAAGAACTTGAAATTAACCGTGGATGCAATTTTTATTAATATGTTATATGTAAATTATTAACAGATTAAGAAAGTAATCAGGGCTTCCCTGGTGGCGCAGTGGTTGGGAGTCCACCTGCTGATGCAGGGGACGCGGGTTCGTGCCCCGGTCCAGGAGGATCCCACATGCCGCGGAGCGGTTGGGCCCGTGAGCCATGGCCGCTGAGCCTGCGCCTCCGGAGCCTGTGCTCCACAACGGGAGAGGCCACAACAGTGAGAGGCCCGCGTATCGGAAAAAAAAAAAAAAAAAAAAAAAAAAAAGAAAGTAATCAAAAGTCATATCAAATATTCTTATTTATATCTAATATATATGTCCATAATTTTGCAAGAATATACATACATACATATATAATCATGAGCAATAGAAAATACAAATTTTAATAAATAGAAAAATAGAATGACTGAAGAAAAGCAGCATAAGGAAATGCCTCTGGAGTAGGGAGTATTTTGTTTTCATGTTTACTTGATCTGCTCTGTTTGCCTGGATCTCACGAGTCATCTATTCACCAGGATTAAACATTCATGAGTCCCTTAAAAGCAGGTGTTTAGTTTTTCCAACTCTGAATATGGGAGTTCCAAAAAGTCTTCACAGAAAAGTGAAGCTCTCATAAGGGAGTGTTTCTTTTTGAAATGCTTAATTAGTTTTCAAGACTCTCACTGAATTTCAATAAAGTTGAGCTATTGACCAGAACACCTGCTTGGTTTGAAGACCACTTTCAATTTAATTTAGGCTTGTTTAGTTTTAAGTAAAATTAAAAATATACCAGCAGCATTTAAAAATTAAGATGGTATTTGCATTAGTTCCTTTGGTAAATACTGTTACAATATCCATCTAGAGATACTCACTTGATAGTAATAAGGATATTATAAGAATATCTATGGGGTTTCATAATAATTTAAAATTAGTTAAAAGAACTATTAGTTTAAACTGTAATCATTTTCAAACACAATAAACACAAGAAGGTCTTAGTATTTAGTGTTCTTAGTATTTAGTGTTTTTAAATTATTATTTATAATACATTACCTAGAATCTCTCTTTCCATTAGCACTTCCCATTAAATTTTATCAAGTAATATACAGTGGAATTAAAATATTTTAATGCTATTAAAACAAAAATTTTATTCAATCTAAATCAGTATTTTTAAACCTAGAAAGTTGTTTTGGGGAACACGTATTTATATGTGTGTGAGTTTAACACTGTGAAATATATACACACACATATATAAACACACATTCATACATGCATAAATATGTATATATATAATGCATTATTACAAAACACGCACTATGTTTTTTTTTTTTTTTTTTTTTTGCGGTACACGGGCCTCTCAGCACTGTGGTCTCTCCTGTTGTGGAGCACAGGCTCCGGACACGCAGGCTTAGTGGCCAAGGCTCACGGGCCTAGCCGCTCCGTGGCATGTGGGATCTTCCCGGACCGGGGCACGAACCCATGTCCCCTGCATCGGCAGGTGGACTCTCAACCATTGCGCCACCAGGGAAGCCCCAAAACACACACTATTACTATAAATGACATTGAGCTTGAAAACTGAGGCCATTTTTTAATGAATGTGGTTATTTTTTTCCCATCCTTTTGTTTTGATCTATTTCATATAACAGGGTAATACCTTAGTGAATACATTGCTGGAGGAAATAGGCTGAGGAACTAAAAAGGGATGAATATGATGTCCACAGCCCTCTTTTCCCTCTTCTTCTACACTGTGACCTCTTCCTTCATTCCCAGACATCCAGGGCCATTTGCCTATGCTTAAGCCACCCCTTTCACCACTTTTGGGTAGTCTTTTATTATTGATTTACTTTAGATATAATTTTATAAATACTTGTTTCATTGTAAATTTTCATTGAAATAAATTAAGATCTTGGTGTGAAAAAAATTATGACTCACAACTCCTCTAACAGTTATAACAGGTTTCTACCATAATTCCATCTGGTTTCTTTAACATCAAAAATCCAGAGCACAACTTAAGGCTTAAAATAAGTAATGCAACTTATTTTTTAATAACCATGTGCATGTTTTTAGAGTACTGAAATAAGAATTTAGAACTTGAGTTCAAATTCTGAGTCTTAATGTATGATGCTTGGGTAATTAACTTAAACATCCATGGATCTAATTTGTCTTCTCTGTAAAATCAAAGGGTTTTTACTAAATTTCTAATCAAACACTGATAGCAAACTATTGAAATGAGAGCACAAATCAGAAAAACAAAACAAAACAATTTCCCAATGTTAGGGAAGTAGCTAAATATGGAGATATGGTTGATAATCTGGTGCCCTATGCAAACATTATAATTCATGTTTTATATAGCATATACTAGGGGACAACACTCCTGATATCATGACAGAAACAAGTCCATTAACAAAGACAATGAACCTAATTTAACATAGAAAATAAAAAAACACCTAAGAAAATGCCTAAAATGAAACATACTACAATTTTATTGTATTTTCCCCTGTTTTAGGAGTATGTGTACTTTTTCTATACTTTTATACTTTTTGTTTTATAGAATTATTATAATTTCTCTTATTATTAGGAAAACCATGCTATTTTTGGAAATGATGGATTGATGTACTTTTAGGCAGTAATACCAAGGCAGTGTTATCTTGATCTCTTGCCTAGTTGTTCTTAGTAGCATAAACTGTGAGGATCCTGAGAAAGATAATCACAAAGAAAGCAAAGCAATAACTTATTTATTAGCTAGGATTTGGCTTACTCCTATGGTAGAGCTCTATCATGCTGAGCTGGAATATGAACATGGCACCTTTCTGCTGTAGTAGGAAAGCCAAAGTCTGGAAATACATCTTTTCTTTAAAGTCAAAACAGGTTTTCTATTTATGTACTGATTTATTTGTACGTCAAGTATTTATTTTGCACCTGCCATTTCCTCCAAGCAACAGGAAAAAAAACCTATAAAAACCCCTTCCTACATGGAGTTTATATTCTAGTGGAGGAAGAGGAGATAGACATTAAACAGGTAAACAAATAAAAGGTAGGTACATCAGATAGTAAAAAAATAATAAAGTCTACTAACACAACATTGTAAAGCTACCATACTCCAATAAAAATTTTAAAAAAAAGAAGAAGAAAAGAATAGGCACATTATAATTTGTACTATGGTCCCTTAAAAATTAGGAGCAATGATAGGAAAAAAGAAAGATGTATTGAATCTAAATAAATCTCCCTGCCTGTGCAAAATTATTTTCTTCAATATACTTTGTAATACTTCATCTAGGCTAGTTTTAAATGTCTCCAGGGATTGTATTAGAAATATTGTACAGAATAACTATTCTGTAAACTTGCTAACCATAATGAGTTGTAATAAGGGTGGAGTGGCAGCCAGAATAATATTTCTATTAAATTTTTGTCAATTTAAGTAAAAAAAAAAAGAAAATAATAAAATCTAAAACTTGAATGTTAAATAGAGAGCAGGGAGAGGATACAATGATTGATTCAAGCATATTCTCTTCACCAGAGTAGAAGATGGTTTAGCTCATGAACCACAGAACTGTGAGCCTTTGAGCCTAGGGCATCAGGTAAAGAAGGATGTCCTATACAACAGCATCCATATTATGGCATATGAATGGGAGAGAGAGAGAGAAATACATGAAAGAAAAGATGGTAGGGCTTTCTTTCTAAAGAGCCCTGGGTTTATGTCCCCTTGAGACTTGTGCGAGAAAGCAGGAAAGGAAACTGATTCCAATTAAAGGAGCACAATAAATTAATGAGCACCTTCTTTGGAAAAATGAACCTTGCTGTTATTTCTACTCCAGTATGTAGGAAGAAAAATGCAACAGCAAAAGAAGTCTCAAAAAAAAAAGGAAACCACAGAAAATAGTCACTAATTTTTACTACTTTAGTTATATTGGAGAAAGTCTCAAAAGGGACCATAACTATGTACATTTGAAATTTTAACTCAGTATACCAATATTACCCATTGTCATGGTTACTCATTTTATTATTCTAAAACCTGAATAACCCTTTTACTCTCTGGGGATGAAGTGACTTGACCAATGTTTGGAGACTGGAAGAGGATGCTATGGAGGAGTTTTGAGTTACCTCTAGAAGTTTAACAAGGATTGTTTTTAAAGGGATTATGATCTATGATATATAATCTAGCAGTTACAGATCCACCAGAAATATGATCATCAAATGGCTCTGTCTAAGCAGAAATACTAAATATACCACTTAGGCATACTAAATGGAGGACAAGGGACACAAGATTTCCTTCAGCCATTATAATTATATTTCCTCTTCTTTCTTGGATTTGATGTAGGCCCTTAATATCTGTTGTAAAAATGTGTCTTCTACCAGTCTATCCACAGTTGATACTTTTAAAATAGTGGCTTTTATGGTACCTAAAAATTTTAAATGACATACATTAACTCAACACTGAAGTATGCATTTTCCATATATAAACTCCTGTAATTTTCAAGCGTGTATACACACACACACACATACCCCTTATCTGTTAATTTATAATTATTCAAAATTTTTACACATCAAAAAAACTGAGGCTCAGTGTAAAAGTAAGGAAATTACCAAGTTTTATACATATTGTAAGTAGTGGAACCAGAAGTGAAATCCAGTTCTTGTTTCCAAGCCTCTTCACTTTTTACTGACTAAAATTTTCCTCAGGCATGATGGCAATGATAAACCCATATCCCTTAGAGCACTCTTTACTTTAGAAAGCATTTTATTTCTTTTATGTCAGGTAATCATATCATCAGCTTTATGAAGAGGGTAGGATACGCATTCTTATTCCTATTTGACAGGAGAATGTTTTTGAATACAAAAAGTGCTATACAAATGTAATATGGTATTATCAATGTCTTTGAAAACTAAACGTCAGTGGTAAACAATTGAAACACAATATTTACTGTACAGTTCTTCCATTTACTGCATCAAGATCCCATTGATTTTCTAGTGTGTCTAGGACTAGGTCGACAGTATGTTTTTAGTGATGAAATACAATCTAAGTTGATGATAAAGTTGTCAGAAGAAAGAAATATACAATTATCAACATTTGTGCTAAAACTTCAGTTGTTAAAAATGAAATGTTCCTTCAGGAGCATTGCTTTAAAATACAGTTTTATTTCCTACACAATGCACTCTCTTGAATTCCTGAAGTTAAATGAAGCATAGATTGAGGATATCCACCATTCTCATCACAGCTGTTGCAAAATCATGGAGCACATTGCGAGCTCAATGGGAAAGAAATTAACTGCCCATCTGTGCAGTATATATTTTTTGGCTTCTCATGCTTGATTAGTGGAAGGATTTTTCAGTATACAATAATCTAACCATTTCACAGAGATTATGTGTGAAACTGAAACATGAACAATAAGATCCTTCCTTTACCTGGAATCTTCTAGAAACAATTAGGACCTACTGCATGAATAAGTTATATTATTGCGATTTAACAAAAATATTTGAGAGAATTAGTATCTCTGAATCAGACAGTTAAGGATTAATGGCCTCAAAACTAGCATTTGATGGACATTAGATATGAGCCCTTTAGGAGAAAAGTAATAGCTATAATATTGAAAGGGGGGTTAATATTTTTGTGACAAAAAAATAAATGCTGCCTGAGAAATAAATGGTTTGCATATGACTTTGCTAGTCCTCATTAGAGAATCACCAGCAAAACATGGGCATATTCTGCTCTAGTAAACAGAAAAATTTTCACAGAAGAAGTCAACATATATAATCAGTAGACTTATACAGTGAATATAAAGGAATTTAATGGAAACTTGATAGTAATCATTAAAAAGCAATAATCAATGTAATAAAATAATGTATGACTTCAAATGATTGAGATATTCTTAATTATGTCTATTTTACACAGTGCAAAGTCTGAGCAAGGACTAGAAGATGGTGAAATAAAAGTATAACATTCATGTTCAATCAATATTTCTTATTTGTCTACATTAGCTCACTTATGGAGCAGGAAGATAAAGTTCAAAAGATAAGGAGAAGAAAGACATTCTAAATCAAAAGTGCACTCTACTTTGTAACCAATAGCAAAACGGTAATATATTCAGTAAGATGTTGCATACCACACAGTCATAGCCTGAAAATTAATTCACTATTTAGGTAGCGTTCAGCCTTTCATTAAAGAAAAGGAATGCAAATAATAGATCTTCCAATACAGTTAACATTCAAATTATCTCTAAATGTCAGCTCTTTCCTTAAACATTTTAAGGAAGAAACTTAAAAGCAAATTATATGTGGCTTTGCTATAACAGAAGTGAGAGCCACAGGTTATGAAAAGAGGGAGAGGGATGGGGATAGGAATCAACTAGCCAGGCTGGGTGAACTTCGAGCTTAATTTGGAAAGGTTATCAGTCAGTTTTTGAAACAAAAATGCTGTTAAAAATCACTCAAAATTCAGTGGTTTATTACAGCAAACATTTATTCTCATGTTCAGAGGTGTGTGGATTGGAAGAAAGCTTGGGTAATGTCAGCTGGGCTTGAATGGGCAGCTCTGCCTAAAGCAGTGGTTACATTCAGCTTAGATCCAGCCTGTGGGTGGAGCTCACATCTGTCATGTATTTTTTTATCTTCCTTGGTTAGTGGCTACCCAAGACATGTTTTCTTCTAGAATAGTGGTAGCGCAAGGGCCAGGTCAAACTATACAAGCACATTTACAGCTTCTGAATATACAACAACCACTCCTAATCCACGGGCCAAACCAAGTCTCATGGCCAACGCCCAAATGAGAGAAATAAGAAAGTACACTATGCTATGATGAGAGGAGGTGCTGAAGGCATTCATAACATAGAGACTCTAGGAAACAAAGTCATACAATATACTATAGACTGGAACAAAATTTCATGGGGGAAACAGATAACACACCCTTAAATGGGTCTTTGTTACTTGCAGTGAAAATCACAGGCAAAGTGAAGAAATTGATTCACTGAACATTTTGTTCCATGATGAAAGTCCAAGATTTGCATTGATTTTATTTTCAACACAAACCAATTACACCAGGTGAATATAGAGAATCTTTGAAGGAACTGTCCATGATAACTACTGGGTGAAGGTGCAGCTAATGTTACAGAATCTCAGCTAAACCTGGAGTATATAGTAGGGTTTATTTACTTTTTGCCTTCAGTTTTACTCTGACTTTGATTTTTCATGTTTTGCTGTCAGCAGGAAATAAATGTATAGGAAGGTGTCCAACCAGAAAAGCAAAGTAAAATATCCATGAGTATGTATTAATATTTCCCTTTAGGGCTTCCCTGGTGGCGCAGTGGTTGAGAGTCCGCCTGCCGATGCAGGGGACGCGGGTTCGTGCCCCGGTCTAGGAGGATCCCACATGCCGCAGAGCGGCTGGCCCGTGGGCCATGGTCGCTGGGCCTGCGCGTCCGGAGCCTGTGCTCCACAACGGGAGAGGCCACGACAGTGAGAGGCCTGCGTACTGAAAAAAAAAATATATATATATTTCCCTTTAAAAATAATATTTTAGTTGCACTAAACATTGTATATCTGTACTAAATAAATCAAATATATAGGGAAATTACAAATAAACTCATGTTATTACTCTAAATTCTCAGTCCATTATTATTCTCTAGCATACTTTAAGCACCTACTATGTGTTAGCCACTGTGTTTACTCCTGTGGTTACAAGGATGAAAATGACATATTTTCTGACTTGAAGAACTAGTGCAATTGGGATTAGACTCTTTAGACATTCTTTCTATCCTTACAGTGGTTGATTTTTTTTTCTTTTAAGAAAAAATATTGGACAATGATAGGAAATACACTTGACTAAGATTTAGGAATTTGGATTTTAGCCCTAAATTTGTCTCTGATTATACATGCTACTTAAGCAAGTGATGAGAATACACTGTATCTATTTCCTCTTCTAGAGAGTGGAAATCATGGTACTTGCCACACATATTACTAGAGTTTCTGTGAAGGTCAAATAGAAGTGAACATAATATCAAGTTAAAGAAAACTATGGAAATTACTCTTTCAGGTCTGTATCTTACTTGTGATTCTTTGGTCACTTGACATGAAAATAATAAAACTTAACATTTGAATTTTGCTTTTAATTTTTAAAAATATTTCCCATATATTATTGTGGAATAATGGCTCCACAAGTGTTCCTGTGTCCTAATCCCTGGAACCTATAAATATTTTTCATTACATACTAAAAGATACTTTGCACATCTGATTTAATTAAGCATCTCGAGACAAGGAGATTATTCTGATTTATTTAGACGGGCCCAGTAAAATTACAGGATCCCTATAAGAAGGTCAAAGCGAAGAAATGTAAATGTGATGGAAGCAGAGGTTAGAGTAATGTGGCCACTAGCTAGTGAAATTGGTAGCCTCTAGAATCTTGAAAAAGCAAAGAAAAAGGAATGTCCTAGAGCCTCAAGAAAGAACCAGCTCTAGTTACACCTTGACTTTAGTCTAGTAAGACTGATTTTGGACTTCTGACCTCCAGAACTAAAGGTAATAAATTTGTGTTTCCCTATGGAAATGTGTGGCAATTTGTTTTAGCTACAGTAGGAAATTAATATACCCATGTATTACTTTATCTCATTATTTTGTTATTATATTACTTTATTCATAGCCTTATCTCCTTATTACAAATTCTTTCAATGCAAGTCACTGCTTTTACTCAGTATTATTTACTATAGACATGTATTTTTCCCCTTTAAGAGAGAAGTGATTAGTCATTTCAAAAAACCTAACAAATATTAATTTATTATCTATATATAAAATTTCCATCATATAAATAACTATTAATATATATTCATTTAAGACTAATAAGAATAGTAGAATTATATTTTTAACTAAAACTACACATGAATGAGAAAGAATTTTCACATACAACTATGAGATAATTTATGATATTCAAATATTTGCTAGAGTTTATACAAAAGAGTGACAATGGAAAAGCTTACCACTAGTTCAGAGAACCTAAAACTAGGAAAATGAGCTAATACTTAGCTTATACACTGAAAAATGAGATTTTTAACCACAGGTTATAAACCATGAAATCAATGATTTGAAAATTATCAAAAACCTAACAATTGAAATAGAGCCAAGAAGAGGCACAATTTGAAATAAAAGAAGAGGTAGATGAAGAGGCCAAGTAACGTTGTAATTGAAGCAAGAGAGACGGATCTAAGAGTAGAGGCAACATAAAGAACATTTGGAAGTCAGTAAGAGAGAGAAAGGGAGAATGAGGGGGGAGAGATAGCGGGCAAGAGGAAGAGAAATAAATTATATTATAGTGCAAATAGATGTCAGACCATCTATCCAATACTGGATATAGATTATGTAATTAGTATAGTAATATTTTATATATGTAAAAAGTTTTGAAATTCAGGGCTTCTGCTAGTTTATATCTGTTAATTAATTACAGATTTTCTAAGAATTTGATTTTCTGACAGATAGAAAAATTTTAAGGAGTACAGATTTTCTTGGCCCTATTCTGACAAGTAAAACAAACATGGAAAACAGGAATAATAAAATACTCATATTGATATGGCCATACCTAAAATAAATTTTGACTATATAAGCACAGACCCCAGACCCCCTATGCTGGTGACTCTCATCAAAGGGGAAATTAGCCTTTGGAGGCTAAGAAGAAGGAAATATTTAAGTAAGAAGAGTACCTGCTTCAGAGTTTGAAAAGGCAATTGGTGGTCCACATTCAATACCATAAGGACTTGACATATTTTTAATGTAATAAATGTTTATGGTTAAAAAGGAGTGAAGGACAGAAGAAATAATAAGGAGGAAAGGAGACAGGAATGAAGAGAGGAATAAAGGAAAGAGAAGAATAAAAGTATTATATGATAATTAAAATCAGATTCAGAGAATAACATGAGTTTGCAGGTATGATAGAAAATGGGTTAATAAATCAAGGAGGAAAGTTTTGTGAAATGCAGCATTATGAGATGCTAGTCAGAAATTGTTTTTAATGTGCACTGATGAAAATTCTGTTCAAAGAATGTAAAATCACCAGAGGCAAGATACAGTCTTAGGAATTGAATAAGTAGAAATTTGATGTGATAGACCTGCATTTTAACCTCTGATGTGATAGACCTGGTTTTAAATTCTAGGTTCCAGTTTTCCTCTTTCCCCACCTCCTTTTGTTTCTAGTATAGGGGTATATGTAGGGAAGTCTGGGAAACTAGCAGAGAAGTCAAGTCTTAGGGACTTAGGCATAAATGATAACTGTTTAAACTGGCCACTCCTCAATGAACAGTAAAGAGCTCTTCGAGGGTTCAGCTCTCTCTGTCTCTCTGTCTCTCTGTCTTCCTCTCTGTCCCTCTAATGTTCACGACCATAACTCTTAGTGGAGATATTGACTCTTTTCAGAAGCATCTTAGATAAGGGAGCTATTACTCTCCTGTTGGCTGTATGCTTATTTCTGGCAGGTTTAGGTGGAGATAGTCTTTACATGGCTAGTGAGAATAATGAACTCCTTATTCACATTTGTCTCTCAGTTTATTGAGCATACCATGCCTGTTCTTACTCTAGGGTCTTTATGTTTCCCCTGAAATACTTTTTTTCTCCTTCAAAACTTATGCTTTCTTATAATTTTTCAAATATTTTCCTTAACAGATTTTCCTTGGAAACTCTTTAATAAACATTCATATTCTGTGGATTTTCCCATCATAGTTCTTCCACCACAATTGTAATTATTTATTGTTTGATTATTTGTTTAACATCAGATGTCCTCTACTGTAAACTTCCTAAGCATAAAGATGGAATCTCTTTTATTCACTATCTCTGCTTACCTATCAAGGTGTCTGAAACATAAGTGTCTAATTTTACCAGTTAAATTAATCAATGGATGGATAGGTGGATTGAGAGAGAATGTATCAATTTGTGTGGCTCTCCTGAAAATTCACATGATTAAGTTATATAAACAAATAATGAAAGGATTGGCAAGGTACTGAAGAACAAATATGACAGAATTCTCACACACCTGTAAAAGTAGCATAGGAAATATAAAAACAAAGGTAGATGGTGTTTATAAAAATGCTGAAAAAAAGCTGTTTTGCATATTTTGTTTAAAACAAGAAACTTTAAACAAAACCAAACAAAATAACACTGTTCTGTTCTATGGTTTGACTGTTTTAACAACCTGGATCTGAATTAGCAAGTCCCTCGTTAAGCTGTTGCCTTAATTCTTCCAAAATATTTTTATGACTCAGATAGAATTCAGGATGTCTAACAGTCCTCTACACATGTTCCTGCTGTTTCATTCAGGCGGCTTCTTCTCTAGATATGGTTACTGAGTCTTGATCTCAACGATGACTCTGCTTTGTGAGGAACTTCCTCTCTATCAGGTCTAAGACTGATTTTCTAGAATAGATTGCACTGGTAGCCATTCCTGACCCTTCTCCTTTCTTAGTGGCAAAAAATTCTATCCCCTACACACCAGGCTAGTACAGCAGCACAGATGAGACAAAAAAAGGAGACCATGTATTATGGAGAGAGAGGGGTAGGCGTAAGATTTGCCCGTCCTCTGCTCTCCCATTGGACTTGAAAAAACATTAGAGTGATCTTGTCCTTGATTCATAAATTCAGATAAGTTTGTCTGTCAAATTGTGAAAAAGAAGTGGGAATCATTTGTATTTTTATCAATAAATGGAGACCTGTTTGTTATAGCAAAAATAACAAATAAATAATTAAAAAATAAATAGAACTAAATGATACAGTTGTAGACGTTGTTTAAGAAGCTGTCCTTGAGGACATTTCAGTGTATCTTTATTTCTGTGAGAGAGGCTCAGTTTGATAATTAGATGTGTTATTTTACTAAAACTTTCAACTTAGAACTGGCATAATGGGCCTGGGGATTCAGTACACTGAGGATAAAATTTTGGGACATTGTCATTTCATGTTACTGTGGCATTAATTGAAAGCCTATGAAGCCTTAGCATTGCTGGATCAAGTATTCAACTGCTTGGATTTGAATTATGAATTATAGCTTCTACTCTTTACTTTCTTTATGAAGAATCTTAAATTTTATGTATCATTCTCTCATCTGTAAAATGGGGATAACAATGATATATAGTTCATATATTCTTTTTTTTTGTTGAATCAGCAATACAAATTAAAAATCTTAGCACAGTCTTTGGCACCCAGTACTCAACAGATGTTGGCAATGTTTATTTTAGCCTTCAGAATTCAACTGATAACTGAACGGGGCATGTGGTTATGGCATGAGCAACTAAAACTACCTTGGTTGAGGACATCACTATGGATCATAGAGCAACTAAAACAGAGATTAAGAGTTTCTTTACAATGGAACATTCTTCAGGGTGCAGGGTAATATTCTTCAGGGTGCAGGGTAGTATCAGAGTCAGATATGACAAAAGGGGCCTGAATATATGTGTCCTGACACTGCTGTTCACGAAGAGGGTATCTTGTCATACAGTTGGTGGTGATCATGCTTGCAGAGTCCAGGAACAAGGTATCCAGTGAATGATGTTAGTGCCCAGATGTGTGGTTTGGCTCTCCAGTGGTTTAATTATTTTTACCTTAATATTTTGTAGATTACTAGACAGTTTTATAAAATCCTAGTTCCTATCATTTTTGGATATATTTATGTTGAACATGTGCAATTCTCTATTCCACTGTGTCTCAGATATATACCCATCAGATATATAATCACTGAAAGTCAAAACCTGTGTGAGACAAAAATCACTCCACTCAACATGACTGACTACAATGTCTGTCTTGTGGCAAAGCATTCTGTATCTAAATGTCATTCGTTACAGGGTCAATACCCATTAGAGTCAAGCTTCCACTAAATGCTGGTTAGTGACCTTGATGATGAAAAATACACTTTTAAATTTGTTAACTTAAGAGACTATTTATTATTATGCCATATAACTGTCTAGGACTATTATTCTAAACATAATGGATGGGATGGGTCATGAGACTGTTTTACGTTTGCAAGTTCCTCCTAACGCAAATAATTGTTTTTAGAAACCACACCTTTACCTATAATATACAATCATCATTCTTCCCTCCTGTGACAGATTAAAGCAGCTTGCAAGTTATAAAACTGATTTAATTCTGGGTAGCAAATGCCTTTCCTCAAAATTTAAACACCTTTTTCTTTTTTTTACATTAAGAATATTTCTTGGTAATAAATATCACTTGGTTGCTGGAGTCTTTTCCTTGTTTGATGTTTTTGTAAACTCAGTACATTTTCAATTTTTCTATTATTCATAAGAAAATTCAGAACTGCTGTTCTTTCTATAGTTACAGGATAATTACTTGTTTTCTCTCTTGGGACATATGTGTGAATAAGAGAGGCCACTCTTGGGAAAAATTGGATGCAGAAGAGGGTGCTAAAATTATGTGGTGGAGTTTACAACAAAGAAAACATAACAAAATGAAGTTTTAAAAAATGCCTTGAGGTAAATCCAATTATGCATGCAAGTTTTATACTTTTATTTAATAATTGTACTATTTTATTTTTGCTGTTCTCCCATGCTCTCTCCCTTTTATAAATGAAATTCAATCTACCAATATTTATATTTATTTATTTGGTTTTGTGGCTGGTGGTGACTTCTGGTTTTACCAGATATTTGATTTCAACAGCTAGACATGACTGTAGTTCTACTCTTAGAATTAGGTGGCACTATATCCTGCATAAAATACATTTTGAAGAAAATATACCTCATCCTTTCAGCATAACAACAAATTTGGAGTAATTTGAACAGCATGGATAACATCTTAATATACTTCATTTCAATCAATGATGCTTAGTTGTAAGGCACTTTCACATATCACATATTTTGCCAGAATTTTGTAGAATGGGAAATTAAATAAACTGACTTGCCATTAGTCTGGGCGTAAGTGCCAGATCTAAGACTTGAATGCAAATATTCTCATTCCAAATATTACTATAGCTCTAAAAATCTAACATGTGTAAAATCAAAATAACTCTATTACAACTTATGATTTGGAATATTACAATTAAAATAGAAAAGTACATTTTATACTTATGTTGTAATGAACAACCTTAAAAGTGTCCGAAACATAATATTAGAAGCTGTAGCATTTGAGTCTTTAAGAATTAACTTTGGCCACTGAAATTTCTTTAATTTTAAAGAAAGTAAATTCAGTGCATCCATTTCTTCTTCCTTCAGAGTCTTTGAAATAATTTAAAATATATTTCCATGTAATCACTGAACAAGTCTTTATGTATGATAGAAAGTAAAGATTAGATAATAATCTGCTTAATTTGAAAAATGTAGTCATACTCTATGTGTTGTATATTTTTGTCTGTATAATTTTGTCTCAAACATGAACTGGGGTGTGTTTATTTTTATGTTTTGCCCTTTTTTCCTCTAAGTTCAGCAATCTGATTCAGTTCAAAATATTTGGTGACTGCTACAGTTCTACATTTTATGATCTTCCTATGTACTGATAACTGTGCTAAAGATCATAGGGTGAAAAAGAATAGTTCTGTTTCTCATCAAGTTGATAGTCTAATGGGAAAGACATGTGTAGTGAGATCATTTCAATACCTAAGTTAGGGAGGTGCACAAGAAGCCATAGGATTACAGAGGGCAAGCATTAAATGTAGCTGTCACTTAGAAAAATAATGCTCAAACTTGTCTTTCTTGGTATAATTCTTTTAAAATATTTGCTCATTTTACATTTAAAAAATGTTGCAGAACATCACGTTCTTTATTAACTTCAGTAGTTATATACTGTGATGGAAGAAGTTCCCTGGGCGTCAGACTATGTTCCTGCAACAGTCCAGGGGAACATATAGCTTTTATGTCTCCGTGACCACTTACATCCCTTAATATTGGCTTCTTTTTATATAGAACAGGAATTTGAGAAAAGTAACATGGGTTTTTTCTCCTGCAGCCCATATGCTGAACTGGCCCCCTGGAAGTGGACTGCTCTAGATGTTATGCACATGGCCAAGCCCTTTGAAGGTATTAAAACTCTAACTTAACCACTCAAATTGAGTTGGATGAATTCATATTCCACTTATCATACTGCCCTGTAACTGTCAAATTACTAGCCTGTATCTCCAAGATCCTGTCAACTCCTCAAAAGCAGAGATTTTCTTGTGCATTTTTCTAGTCATTGAATCTGGAGTTGTAAAAAGCACATAGTTCAAGATGCTCAATAAATATACATTGAATTAATTAAGACAGGATTTAATCCACCTCTTGAAACTAAAACTCTTTTTTTTTTTTTTAACTGTTAGGATACCAATTGTGTTATGTCCTAAATTCTGTGTGCCCTGAAAAGAGGAAAAGAAGTTTTCCAATGTAATAGTAAGCAGATGCTTAAAACAGATCAAAATCATTTAAAAAGGTTTCCTTCCTTATATAGGAATTTGACTCTGGAGAACATTTGATTCACTTTGGTTATTCAGGGCTGTATCTTTGGTACAAGAAGTCTAAGTCTCTGAGTGGTTACTGTAACTTGTCAATGAATCAGAATCCTTAGGGAGCAAATCTGTTGACAAGTTACAGTAACCACTCAGAGATTTAGATGCTTTACCAAACGTCTGTTTTTATTCTGTTGTGTGTGTGTGTGTGTGTGTGTATATATATCTATATCTATATCTATATCTATACACACATATATAAAGATATATATATACCAAAGATATATATATGCCAAAGATATATATATATATATATATATATATATATATATATATATGTGAATAAAAATAGAATATATAGATGTTAAATAGAAAAATGATGGGTGAAAAGAGCGAGTAATCAATTAATTAAAGATCAGGGAAAAGGGAAAACAAAAATAAATAGAAAAATAAAATTAACAAAAAATTAAAACTAAAATACAAAATATGTATACACATGTAAAATCAATAGTTATATTCTACAGTTCTTCAAACTGGATGGACAAAATCCAGGTATTTTGTTTATGAGCAATACAACTACAGAAAATGCTTAATATGAAGGTTCAGGCAAGGCTCTAGGAAAGAAATGTGAAAATAAAGAAACAAAAGCAAAAGACATAAAAGACAAAATAATCTCTATACCAAAATAATTATTAGTAATAAATAGAGCCCTTACATATTGGTAAAATAAATAATACAAATAACATGCAAAAATCTTGTACCTGAATTCACTTCACAATACATTCTCTACATATGTAAAGCAAAATATGAAACACTGAAAAAAGAATTACAGTCAGTCATAGTAGAAAATCTAACAGATTTGTTTCAGAAAATATTCAATGAAGTATATAATTTAAGGATATAGGTAATTCGAGAAACACATGAGCAGGTGGATATACATAGATTTCTACATTCAATAATTAGACAATACTCAGTTTTTTTTTTACAAATGCACACACAACAGTTACAAAATGGAAGTCATAAATAACAAAGATTGGATAGCATAGTAATCTGTCAAATTAAAAATTAGAAATCAGTAACTAAAATGTACCCCCAAATCTCCATATTTTGTGAAATGTAGCATCTATACACTTCTAAATACCTCATGGATCAAAGAAATCATAACAAAGTAAGTATTTATGAGAGAAAAATAGGAAAACACTACATGTTTAAACTTGGATGTAACTAATGCAGTACTTAGACATAAACGTATGGCCTTAAATGCTTATATATTTGAAGAAAAAGTAGAATATTAATGAAATACTACAAAGTAAAAATGGAAGATTAAATTCATTCATTATGTTCCTTCCTGAAAACTCACTATGACAATAATAAAGAATTAATAGTGTATAAACTCACACCTACAAAGAAGACAAGAGACACATTTTGGAGGATGGAAAGAAAATACATTAATTTTTACTGACTTACAAAGTGCAAAATGCAGATTTGTAATGCAGGGTTCCCCCTTTCCCCCCACTGCAACACACACACACACACACACACACACACACACACACACACACACACACACAAGACCAGGTGTCAGAAGCATGAAGTTTCTTTAAAATTAAAACTCGTGATGGATTTAGGAAAGATACAAGGCTAAAATGAGGATGGCTGCCTACAGATGGTTAATTCCCTCACCAAGCTTGCCCAGACAGGAACTCCCTTCCCATAACACAGTACCTAGAAGAACTACAGAATTTTATGCTTAAGATAATTTAACTAGGTGAGATATGGACTGAGGAGCTCCAAAAAGTTCTGGTGGCTGGGATGAGACAGACTTGGTGGGGTGTGAAGAAAAAGAGAGAGAGAGAGGAAATGAGAATGAAAGAGCTGCTATGAACATTTGCATGTAAGTCTTAGTGTGTGTGGATATAGTTTTCATTTCCTTGGGTAAACACCTAGGAGTAAAATTCCAGAGAAATGCAAATCAAAACCACAATGAGGCATCACCTCACACTGGTTAGAATAGCTATCATCAAAATTCGACAGATAATAAATGCTGGAGAGGATGTGGAGAAAAGGGAACCCTCCTACACTGTTGGTGGGAATGTAAATTGGTGCAGCCACTGTGGAGAACAGTATGGAGGTTCCTTAAAAAACTAAAAATAGAGTTACCATAAGATCCAACAATCCTACTCCTTGGGCATAAATCCAGAATAGATGAAAACTCTAATTCGAAAAGATACATGCACCCCAATGTTCACAGTAGCACTATTTAAAATAGCCAAGACATGGAAGCCACCTAAGTGTTCACTGACAGATTAATGGATCAAGAAGATGTGATAAATATATATCTATATAAATATAGATATATACACAATGGAATATTACTCAGACATAAAAAAGGAACGAAATATTGCCACTTGCAGCAAGAAGGATGGATCCAGAGATTACCATACTGAATGAAGTAAGTCAGACAGAGACAAATATTATAAAATAACACTTATATGTGGAATCTAAAAAATAACACAAATGAACTTAGTTCAAAACTTAGAACAAAACAGAAATAGACTCACAGACATAGAAAACAAACCTATGTTTACCAAAGGGGAATGGGGAGGTAAATAAGGAGCTTGGGATAAGCAGATACAAATACTATATAAAAAATAGATAAACAAGGTCTTATTCTATAGCACAGGGAACTATATTCAATACCTTGTGATAACCTATAATGGAAAAGAATATGAAAAAATATATATGTGTAACTAATCGTTTTGCCTTACACCTGAAACTAACACTATATTGTAAATCAACCATACTTCAATAAATAAATAATATATAAATGATAGTGTTCTTTTGTCTTTTGAGCTAGTTAGATTACAGTGTTGTTCAAGTCTTCTACTTGCTTATTGAACTTTTGTCTAGATGTTCTATCCATTATTATTATTATTTTTTTTAAATTAATTAATTAATTAATTTATTTTGGCTGTATTGGATCTTCGTTTCTGTGCGAGGGCTTTCTCTAGTTGCGGCGAGCGGGGGGCCGCTCTTCATTGCGATGCGTGGGCCTCTCACTGTCGCGGCCTCTCTTGTTGTGGAGCGCAGGCTCAGTAGCTGTGGCTCACAGGCCTAGTTGCTCCACGGCATATGGGATCCTCCCAGACAAGGGCTCGAACCCGTGTCCCCTGCACTGGCAGGCAGACTCTCAACCACTGTGCCACCAGGGAAGCCTCCTCTATCCATTATTGAAAGTGTAGTATTGAAGCCTCCAACTCATTATAGAGCTGTTCTCTATATCTCCTTCCAATTCTACAAATATTTGCTTCATATGTTTTGAGGTTCTATTGTTTGTTGCATATATGTTTATCACTGTTATATCTTCTTGACGAATGGGCTCATCAATACATAATCCTCTTCATTACCTTTTATCACTTTCCTTTTTTTTTTTAACATCTTTATTGGCATATAATTGCCTTGCAATGGTGTGTTAGTTTCTGCTGTATAACAAAGTGAGTCAGCTGTATGTATACATATATTCCCATATCCCCTCCCTCTTGCATCTCCCTCCTACCCCTCTAGGTGGTCACAAAGCACCCAGCTGATCTCCCTGTGCTATGAGGCTGCTTCCCACTAGCTATCTATTTTACATTTGGTAGTGTATATATATCAATAACATTCTCTCACATTGTCCCAATTTACCCTTCCCCTCCCTGTGTTCTCAAGTCCATTCTCTACATCTGGGTCTTCATTATTGTCCTGCCCCTAGGTTCTTCAGAACTTTTTTTTTAGATTCCATATATATGTGTAAGCATACGGTATTTGTTTTTCTCTTACTGACTTACTTCACTCTGTATGACAGATCTATGTCCATCCACCTCACTACAAATAACTCAGTTTCATTTCTTTTTATGGCTGAGTAAACATAGGTGCAAAATCTTCTTTATCCATTCATTTGTCAATGGAAACTTAGGTTGCTTCCATGTCCCGGCTGTTATAAATAGAGCTGCAATGAACATTGTGATACATGACTCTTTTTGAATTATGGTTTTCTCAGGGTATGTGCCCAGTAGTGGGATTGCTGGGTCATTTGGTAGTTCTATTTTTAGTTTTTCAAGGAACCTCCATACTGTTCTCCATAGTGGCTGTATTAATTTACACTCCTGCCAACAGTGCAATAGGCTTCCCTTTTCTCCATGCCCTCTCCAGCATTTGTTGTTTGTAGATTTTCTGATGATGCCCATTCTAACTGGTGTGAGGTGATACCTCATTGTAGTTTTGATTTGCATTTCTCTAATGATTAGTGATGTTGAGCATCCTTTCATGTGTTTGTTGGCAATTGGTATATCTTCTTCAGAGAAATGTCTATTGAGGGCTTCTGCCTATTTTTGGATTGGGTTGTTTGTTTGTTTTTTTTTGATACTGAGCTACATGAGCTGCTTGTATATTTTGGAAATTAATCCTTTGTCAGTTGCTTCATTTGCAAATATTTTCTCCCATTCTGAGGGTTGTCCTTTGGCCTTGTTTATGGTTTCCTTTGCTGTGCAAAAGCTTTTAAGTTTTATTAGCTCCCAAATATCTATTTTTGTTTTTATTTCCATTTCTCTAGGAGGTGGGTCAAAAAGGATCTTGCTGTGATTTATGTCATAGAGTGTTCTGCCTATGTCTTCCTCTAAGAGTTTTATAGTGTCTGGCCTTATATTTAGGTCTTTAATCTATTTTGAGTTTATTTTTGTGTATGGTGTTAGGGAGTGTTCTAATTTCATTCTTTTACATGTAACCGTCCAGTTTTCCCAACGCCACTTATTGAAGAGGCTGTCTTTTCTCCATTGTATACTCTTGCCTCCTTTATTAAAGATAAGTTGACCATATGTGCGTGGGTTTATCTCTGGGCTTTCTATCCTGTTCCATTGATCTATAGTTCTGTTTTTGTGCCAGTACCATACTGTCTCGATTACTGTAGCTTTGTAGCATAGTCTGAAGTCAGGGATCCTGATTCCTCCAGCTCCATTTTTCTTTCTCAAGATTGCTTTGGCTATTCGGGGTCTTTTGTGTTTCCATACAAATTGTGAAATTTTTCGTTCTAGTTCTGTGAAAAATGCCATTAGTACTTTGCTACGGATTGCATTGAAACTGTAGATTGCTTTGGGAAGTGTAGTAATTATCACAATGTTGATTCTTACAATCGAAGAACATGGTATATCTCTCCATCTGTTTGTATCATCTTTAATTTCTTTCATCAGTGTCTTATAGTTTTCTGCATACAGGTCTTTTTTCTCCTTAGGTAGGTTTATTCCTGGGTATTTTATTCTTTTGGTTGCAATGATAAATGGGAGTGTTTCCTCATTTCTCTTTCAGGTTTTTCATCATTAGTGTATAGGAATGCAAGAGATTTCTGTGCATTAATTTTGTATCATGCTACTTTACCAAATTCATTGATTAGGTTTAGTAGTTTTCTGGTAGCATCTTTAGGATTCTCTATGTATAGTATCATGTCATTTGCAAACAGTGACAGTTTTACGTCTTCTTTTCCATTTGGATTCCTTTTTTCTTTTTCTTCTCTGATTGCTGTGGCTAAAACTTCCAAAACTATTTTGAATAATAGTGGTGAGAGTGGGCAGCCTTGTCTTGTTCCTGATCTTTGAGGAAACGGTTTCAGTTTTTCACCATTGAGAATGATGTTGGCTGTGGGTTTGTCATATATGGCCTTTATTATGTTGAGGTAAGTTTCCTCTATGCCTACTATCTGGAGGGTTTTTATCATAAATGGGTGTTGAATTTTGTTGAAAGCTTTTTCTGCACCTACTGAGATGATCATATGGTTTTTATCCTTCAATTTGTTAATATGGTATATCACATTGATTGATTTGCATATATTGAAGAATCCTTGCATTCCTGGGATAAACCCCACTTGATCTTGGTGTATGATCATTTTAATATGCTGCTGGATTCTGTTTATTAGTATTTTGTTGAGGATTTTTGAATCTACGTTCATCAGTGATGTTGGCCTGTAATTCTCTTTTTTTTGCAACATCTTTTTCTGGTTTTGGTATCAGGGTGATGGTGGTCTCGTAGAATGGGTTTGGGAGTGTTCCTCCGTCTTCTATACTTTGTAAGAGTTTGAGAAGGATAGGTGTTAGCTCTTCTCCAAATGCTTGATAGAATTCACCTGTGAAGCCATCTGGTCCTGGGCTTTTGTTCGTTGGAAGATTTTTAATCACAGTTTCAATTTCAGTGCTTGTGATTGGTCTGTTTATATTTTCTATTTCTTCCTGGGTCATTCTCGGAAGGCTCTGCTTTTCTAAGAATTTATCCATTTCTTCCAGGCTGTCCATTTTATTGGCATATAGTTGCTTGTAGTAATCTCTCATGATGCTTTGTATTTCTGCAGTGTCAGTTGTTACTTCACCTTTTTCATTTCTAATTCTGTTGATTTGAGTCTTCTCCCTTTTATTCTGATGAGTCTGGGTAATGGTTTATCAATTTTGTTTATCTTCTCAAAGAACCAGCTTTTAGTTTTATTGATCTTTACTACTGTTTCCTTCATTTCTTTTTCATTTATTTCTGATCTGATCTTTGTGATTTCTTTCCTTCTGCTAACTTTGGGGGTTTTTGTTTTTCTTTCTCTAATTGGTTTATGTGTAAGGTCAGGTTGTTAGTCCACTGCCTCAGTTTTAGGATGATTCATTGTCTATTCAGGTTTTCCACAGATGCACGGTCCATCAAATTGGTTGTGAAGATTTAATCTGCTGCTCCTGAGGCTGCTAGGAGAAATTTCCCTGTCTCTTCTTTGTTCATACAGCTCCTGGTGTTCAGCTTTGGTTTTGGCCCTGACTCTGCATGTAGGTCACCTGAGGGCGTCTGTTCTTCACCCAGACAGGATGGAGTTAAAGGAGTGGCTGATTAGGGGGCTCTGGCTCACTCAGGCCAGGGTGTGTGGGGGAGGCAGAGGGAGGGGTATGGAATGCAGGGCGAGCCTGCGGTGGCAGAGGCCAGCATGACGTTGCAACAGCCTGAGGCACGCTGTGTGTTCTCCTGGGGAAGTTGTCCCTGGATCACAGGACCCTGGCACTGGAGGGCTGCACAGGATCCCAGGGAGGGAATGTGTGAATTGTGACCTGTGCTTACACACAGGCTTCTTGGTGGCTGCAGCAGCAGCCTTAGCATTTCATGCCCGTCTCTGATGTCCACGCTGATAGCCGTGGCTCATGCCCATCTCTGGAGCTCATTTAGGCGGTTCTCTGAATCCACTCTCCTCGTGTACCCCAAAACAATGGTCTCTTGCCTCTTCAGCAGCTCCAGACTTTTTCCCGGACTCCCTCCCAGCTAGCTGTGGCGCACTAACCCCCTTCAGGCTGTGTTCATGACCCCAGTCCTCTCCCTGGGATCTGACCTCCGAAGCCGGAGTCTCAGCTCCCAGCCCCAACCTGTTCCGGCTGGCGGGTGAGCAGACAAGCCTCTTGGGCTGGTGAGTGCTGGTTGGCGCTGATCTTCTGTGTGGGAATCTCTCCGCTTTGCCCTCTGCAGCCCTGTTGGTGTGCTCTCCTCCGTGGCTCCGAAGCTTCCTCCACGCCCACCCCCCGTCTCCACCAGTGAAGGGGCTTCCTAGTGTGTGGAAACTTTTCCTCCTTCACAGCTCCCTCCCAGAGGTGCAGGTCCCATCCCTATTCTTTTGTCTCTGTTTTTTCTTTTTTCTTTTGCCCTACCCAGGTACATGGGGAGTTTCTTGCCTTTTGGGGGGTCTGAGGTCTTCTGCCAGCATTCAGTAGGTGTCCTGTAGGAATTGTTCCACATGTAGATGCATTTTTGAGGTATTTGTGGGGAGGAAGGTGATCTCCACATCTTACCCCTCTACCATCTTGAAGGTCCCTCATATAACTTTTTATTTACAGTGTATTTTGTCTGATATTAGTATAGCCACCCCAGCTCTCTTTAGATTACTATTTTTCATGGGCTATTTCTTCCATCCTTTCACCTTCAACTTGTATGAGTCCAAAGTGAGTCTTTTATAGACAGTGTGTAGTTGGATCATGTCTTTTATTCATTCTGTCAATCTCTGCTTTTTGACTGGCAAGATTAATCCATCTACTTTTAAAGTAATTACTGATAAGGAAGTACTTCTGCCATTTTGCTATTTGTTTTCTGTATGTCTTATACCTTTTTGTCCCTCATTTTCTCCATCACTGCTTTCATGTTTGATTTCTTTCTCTCTCTCTCTATTTTTCTTTGTGCGTGTGTACATTTCTTAGGGGTTATGGTGACAATGTGTTTTAACAAGTCAAGCTAAAGACCTCACACTACGTGTCATATGTTGAGCCCTGTGCTGTGTGTTTTAGTGGCATCTCCTCAACATTCTATAGCTCCTGAAGTAAGCAGTGGTGATTGAGACCACAGTGATCACAACCAGGTGTTGACCTCAGTGAGTTTCCTATATTTATCCATTTTACAGAAGAAGAAACTGGGGCTTAGAGGTTTTGAGAGATTGAGTGACTTGCCAGGTTTACAGAGGGGTCACTGAGCTGGGTGGCAGATGGGTGGGGCTGAGGAAAGTTTTGGAGAGTTGGAGGCAGGAGTCCCTGGACCTGATACTAAGCAGGGTTTAGTGCAGCAGATATGTGTGGATCAGTGTGGCAACTGGACAGTGCTACAAGAGGAAAGTGCAGAGCCCTGCCTCTGCCTCCTAGTGACAGTGGCCTAAGCAGCTGCATGCTTTAGGTGCTGAATCACAAACTCTTTGTACTTACTCAGCTCCTTCCCAGCTGGGCCAGCGTCTCTGGGCCTCATCAAGTTCCTGGCCAGGCTGACCATGGCGTGCCTCCCTGGAGGAGTTGAGGCTTGCACTCTGACCCAAGATGGATCCCTGGTAAGTACTTGGGTCTTGCTTCTTTGGAATTTGTTTCTGGAAAGGGAATAATATTTAGAGTTGAGCATGTGGGGGAAAGTGCATGTGGGGAATGTTGGAGACAGATTTAACTGGGGTCCCAGCAAGCTACTCAACTCCCAGGAATGGGGTATGGTCAGGACTTGTTTCTGCAGCACTGGTCTCAGAGGAAAGGACAGTGATGCTGACACTGGTAGGGCAAGGCCAGGCAGCACAGACTAGGGGACAGCTGTATTGCCCCCAGGGCAGCTTCGCAGAAGAGCTTTCAGGTCTAACTAGGAAGATCCTGTAGGTCCTTTGGTTCCCAGCCAGACCATGCTTTCCTGTACCATATTCCAATGGGAAGATCATGCCATGTCCTCAGGGTACTGCCTATGCTCAGGATGAGACATGAGAAGTGATGGTTGTAGATTTTAAGAACCAAACCAACAGGTTGTGGTCAAAGAAAAACTTAGTGCAACAGTATCAGTAGTGGGTTGATGGTTCCCAGGATGCATGGGGACAAGCTGGCAGGAGCTTCTGAACACGAGGCCAGCCTCACTGGGGAAGGGGGTATATGGGTGCTATCCCTGACCCCCAGGCCCTTCTGGAGGTGGGGTAGGATCCAGCCCTGTAGTTACCATGGGAAGAGCTTATAAAAGTGACCTTCTGGGGCTTCCCTGGTGGCGCAGTGGTTGAGAATCCACCTGCCGATGCAGGGGACACGGGTTCATGTCCCGGTCCGGGAAGATCCCACATGCTGCGGAGCGGCTGGGCCCGTGAGCCATGGCCACTGAGCCTGCGCGTCCGGAGCCTGTGCTCTGCAACGGGAGAGGCCACAACAGTGAGAGGCCCGCGTACTGCAAAAAAAAGTGACCTTCTGCAGGAGGAAGCTTACCTTGGATTGGGACGTAGATGGGTGCCAAGCAGCAGAGAGAAATGGCACCCTACCTCTGGCCTTTCTGGGGTCCCCATGGTCCCAAACCCTCTCCTAACCACCCAAGTTCCGGCAGCATCTACCCCTTGGGGTGCATCTGTGTCACGACAATTGGAGGGGCTGCCACAGAACAAGGGTGGGTAGGTGGTAGGTGCTCCCCTGTGCCTGCCTCATCTGGCCTGGGTTACCCTTTGGTGAGGTGCTCTAGGCTTGGGGCATGGGGTTCACGGGGTTGCAGCAGGACAGCTGAAGCCATTGCCACTTCTTCCATGCTGGAACAGCCGTGATTCGGGGTGCCCAGGGGTCCCAGGACACAGACCCCAACCAGTGGTGAGGAAGCCACAGCCTAATGGACGCACCTCACTGCTGCCCCTTCTTCTCAGACAGCTCTCCATCATGCTCATGCTGGTGCAGTTGAACCCGCTCGTCCAAAGGTCATGAAGAACTGGAGCGCTTCAAGAAGCAGTAGCAGCTGGAGCAGCTGATCCCGGCCAAACTGCTGCTGCTGAGCAGGAACAGGGGCCCCTGGGCCAACTCGCTCCCGGTGTACAGGTGGGGCCAGCCATGCGGCCTGGCGGCCAGCAAAGCTCCAAGTTGTCGGGGTGCCAACTGTCACCATTTCCCCATGAGGCGGCCACAGATGAACCCCGTCCCCCATGCAGGGAGCCAAATGCGGGAGGGGTGGGAGTGAGGGGCTGCATTTGCGAGAAAGCCAGAATCCCAGAGTTCCACTAGGAAGAAAGAGAAGCGCGCTGCCGCCGCCGTTGCCCGGCGCACTGAGCGCATGCGCGTCATGCAAGCTGAGCGCCCCTCCCGCGGAACTACAGCGCGCAGAGCGCCGGTCTACGCTGCCGAGCCGAGAACCCGCACATCTCAGAGGCAAGGAAATCCCTGTCCCTTGTCTGTCCCTCTCTTCATTTTCTGAATAGTGCCTTCAGATGGCCAAACATTGTTAATTTTGACAAAGGTTAATTTGTCATTTTTTTCCTTTAAGTTTTGTGTATTTTCTGTTCTATCAAAGAAATATTTGCTAACCTAAGGTCACGTTTTTTCCCCCAAGTTTTCTTTTAGATATTTCTGATTTTAGCTCTTATATACAACTCTGTATAATCCGTTTGAAATTACTTTTTATATGTGTCATGATGTAGGAGTGAAGGTTATTTATTTATTTTTGTGGTACGTGGGCCTCTCACTGCTGTGGCCTCTCCCGTTGCGGAGCACAGGCTCCGGACGCGCAGGCTCATTGTCCATGGCTCACGGGCCCAGCCGCTCCGTGGCATGTGGGATCTTCCCAGATCGGGGCACAAACCTGCGTCCCCTGCATCGGCAGGCGGACTCTCAACCACTGCGCCACCAGGGAAGCCCGAAGGTTATTTATTTTTTTTCCACATGAGTATACAGTTACTTCAGTATCCTTTGTTGGAAAGACCGTACTATTCCCACTGAATTATCTTGTCACTTAAAAAAAATCAAAATGAATCCATATATGTGTGTGTCACCATGTGGACCCATGCAAACACTCCTTTCTGTTCCAATAACATATATTTAATATCTATGCTTGTGACAATACCATACTGTCCTGATTACAGTATAACAATAATGTACTGCAACTCCTTAACTTTGTTTTTTAATTTTAAAATTTATGTTGCCTTTTGTAATGTCAATTTTTTTATTTATAAAAATTGGGAATAAGCTAGTCAGGTTCTTTAAAAGGCCTGCTGAGATTTTTTTTGGGATAGTGTTATATCTATAAATCACTTTGGGGAGAATTATCACTTTTACAAAACCGAGTCTTACAAATCATGAAAAGAATGTAGTTTGCCATTTGCTTGGGCCTTCCTTAATTATTTTCAGTAATATTTTGTAGATTTTAGTGTATAGGACTTGCACATCTTTGTTAATATTATTCTTATTTTCTTTTAATGATACTATGAATGGTTAAAAACCATTAATTATAATTTATTTTTGAATACTCACTTCAAGTATATATAAATAAATTAATTGTTGTAAATTGATTTCCTATTCCACAAATTTACTAAATCTACTTAGTTAATTCTAGTGGAATTTTATAATTGTTTTAGTATTTTCTATATATACAGTAATGCAGTTTGAATATAGTTTTTTTTAAACTCCTTTTCCAATAAGTTTACCATTTATTTGTTTATTTTTGCCTCATTCTTGTGTTACTGTAACATATTTATATCAGCTTCCTTGAAGTCTTTTACTGCTAAATTCAAAATCTGAGTCCTCTTGAAATTAAGTTTTTATTTATTGGTTTTTCTTGCTGAAGATGGGGCAGAATTTTCTGTTTCTTTGCATGTCTAGTAATTTTATTTTTTATTATTTTCTTATTCAGATATAATGGACATATTACATTGTGTAAGTTTATGGTGTGTAATATCTTGGTTTTATACATTTATATATTGCAATACAATTATCACCATAGTGTTAGCTGACACCTCTAACATGTCACATAATTATAACTTTTTTGGTGGTGAGAACAATTAAATTCTAGTCTCTCAGAAACTCTGAAGTTTATAATACAGTATCATTGACTATAATCACTATGCTGTGCATTACATCTCAGGGACACATTTATCTACTTACTAGTTGCAAGGGAGATGTTGTTTAAGGGTAGTACTTTTGTTCAAAACTTTGGGCATTTTATATAGTTGGTTGCTGCTTTTTAGTAGACAATGTACTTATTAATATTTAAGATTTGCCTGCACAGTTGCTGTTGTTATTGTTTTTGCCTGACTCTGTATGTCTCTCCTGTACAAAAGTAGTTTAGTTTCTATGTAATATGATTTGTTATTTTCAATATTCACATCTTGGAGTTTTGTTCCCAATTATCTATAATGATAATATTCTGTCTCTCATAATGTTCATTTCTTTGTCCTTTCTTTTCCATTCTAAGAGCTTTTCCTCAAACTTGCTCAACAACTGATGAGTTGTTTTAGTGGTTTATTGCATTTTTTTGTTGTTTCTATTGTTTTGTTTTTAGTTTGTTTTTTGTGTTGATTGGATTAATTCTGCTCTTTACTCTTTTTAGTATAGATTTGAATAGATTTGTCATTTCCATGACATTTTTCCTTATTTCTTCTATTGAGTATTTAATATTTTCTTGCTTTTTAATATAAGCCAGCTTTCTCCTGGTTATTTTAGATGTTATGCATTGAAGCCACATTCTTGTTATCTATTAAAGAAAAAAGACTACAAGATTATCCAATATTAGGGAGTAGGGAGTACCTGTTTACCTTTCAACCTCCTAACAAGGTTTTGTTTTGTTTTTTAAAAATTTTTATTGGAGTATAGTTGCTTTACAATGTTGTGTTAGTTTTCACTGTATAGCAAAGTGAATCAGCTATAACGTATACATATATCCCCTCTTTTTTGGATTTCCTTCCCAGTTAGGTCACCACAGACCATTGAGTAGAGTTCCTTGTGCTATACAGTAGGTTCTCATTAGTTATCTATTTTATACATAGTATCAATAGTGTATGTATGTCAATCCCAATCTCTCAGTTCATCCCACCCCCTCCCTTTTCCCCTTAGCATCCATATGTTTGTTCTTTACGTCTGTATCTCTATTTCTGCTTTGTAAATAAGATTGTCTATACCAGTTTCTTCAGATACCACATATATGCATTAATATACGATATTTGTTTCTCTCTTTCATACCTACTTCACTCTGTGATAGTCTCTAGGTCCATCTACGTCTATACAAAGGACCCAATTTCGTTCCTTTTTATGGCTGAGTCATATTTCATTGTATACATGTACCACATCTTCTTTATCCATTCCTCTGTTGATGGACATTTAGGTTGTCTCCATGTCCTGGTTATTGTAAATAGTGCTGCAGTGAATGTTGGGGTACATGTGTCTTTTTGAATTATGGTTTTCCCTGGGTTTTTTCACTTTGTTTTTCAATTCTCCAGCTAGAAGTGAACTCAAGAAATGCCAAACTTCTGGCACAATTCCTTGATTTTAGCACTTTAATTTTTTTATTCTTTTCTACTGGTGTCTTCCTTTTATTCTGTTTGCCTGGCTTTCAAGTTCTTAAAGCTTTTGTGTGTACACAAAGTCATAATTCTTTTCCACTTCATGACTGGACATCTCTAAATATACAATGCTACCACCAGTCAGTTCCTAATTTCAGCGTGTGACTTGTGATATTTACAACTACCTACCCTACTTTTAAAATACACCGTGAATGTGGAGAATATGGAATTTCAGAGGTTGAAGGGAGGGATCATCTTAACTTACAAGTCAATTCCCTATGTGAGGAAGTAAATGTCTGCCATCTTCTCTGAGCATTCTGTGCCCCAAATTTCTGGGTCAGCAGATGGTGGGTAATAGATATAAGAATGAAACAACTTTCTAACTTTTTCCTTAGTGGCTTCTCATGAAGCGATTGTGGTACGTGCTGTAAGTTCAATTTCAGTTAGGTTTTTCAGATTTGGATGCCATATCTTATCATTAATAAGAGATTCTCCCTCATATTGTCAATTTGTTTGCCAGTCTTTCTTTTTCCAAGTTGCTGAGAGTTTTCATTTTTCTATATATCCATGCATAAAAAATTTGGAAACTCTACAGTGATGAATACTCAGCCATTTGTCATTTTGATCTAGGTGTGTCTAGAGATACATTTGAAAGCTTTATCATGATTGAACCGTATCTATTCCCTTTGACAGAAAACTCTCCTTGATTTTATTTTGTGAGGTTATGTGGGGAAGCTGTGCTATAAATCCTTCATCCTCTTCTTGTTCTTTCATAAGCCCTCTTTACTCAGTAAAACTTTGATTTCAGAGTTTTTGAAGTCTATTTCCAAAAACCTTGCTACCAAGACTGCATCCAAAGAGATTATAAGAGTTGGACTCATACTTTTGACAAGATTTCAAGTAATTTATAGCATTTAAAACAAGACATTTTACCTCATTGTGTTCTGTTGCATTGTGGATGAAGGGGTATAAATTAAAGATGTAAATTACTGTGATTTTAAAAATTAAGTAGTAGCTAAAGAGGAATTACTAGTTTTAGTAATTATTATGTTGATTTCTGTGTTCTCTGCAAGGCTTTAGATTTGATTAAGGATGGGTAGCTCTTCTCATCAGTGATTCATTTGTGCTAGCAATAAATAATTATTCCATTAACTCTTAGTACGGTGTTAATTTATGCAGATTAAATTTGATATCTTTTGCCTTTGTTACTTAGAGCTTGCTGTAAGACATGACAAATAGGGTTAAGAGCCTCAAGCTCTCCTTTTGTTTTCTTCAGTTATTGCTTGTATGAGTCTGACCAGGTATCTTTATTTTTTCTAATACAAATTCTGCATCTTAGAATGCTGATAGAATACCTGCATTGCCTTTTTCATGTCTCCCACCCCTAGGATTGAATATGGTAGTATATGAGATAAATTTAGGCTATAGAGTGATATCAAAATGGATGTCATTACCATAAGTAATATTAACCATCCAGTTTATAGAATGATTCTGGATACACACTTACTCATTAGATATGTGGAGAAGTGTATCTAACTGCAGTTAAATCCTTACAATATCCTCGCAAATGACTCCCTTGATTTCAGTCACTCCACATTCCATTTCACCTTAGACCATTCCCTCACTGTTCATTTTTTATGTTTCTTCTTATTGCCAGTAGAAAAACTTTAAAATGTCTTAGCATGGCAAGTTGAGTACTTCATAAAATTTCTTCTTATAAGTTCATATAATCTTATCTCTTGCTACTGAACCCTCTTCTTCTGCTATTCTTTACGTATTTTGTATTTTGTAGGTACCAAACTGCTTGTTAACACCTGGACATGCCAGGGTCTTTCTTGACTTGTCTTTACTCACAGCCTTCAATATCACTGAAGTAATCTAACTTTTTTTGTTTGTCCCTGCAAATCCAGGGTCAAATATTACCCTATCTGGGACACATGCTACATTTGCTAAGGTCAAATTTAAATGCTAACTCTATAGAGCCCGCTAATCATTGTGTATATATTCTCCTAAATGTACCTAGTTGTGTTGTGAATTGTGTGTTCCATCTATCATTAAGTAATGAAAGCTTTGAGAGCAGAAACCAGTTGTTCTCAAATTTGACATAAATGCAGAATACACTTCTGGCAAATAAACGAGTTAAAATCATGTACATTCATATAGTTGAATGATACTAAGCAGGTAATTTAACTTTATCTCAATTTGCACATTTATAAAATTGAGATTATAATGTCCAGGGAAAAAGCTTGTTCATGCAATTAAATGGTATCTTTTATGTTATTATTATTATTGTTATTATTTTTAAAACCTGTTGGTCACAGTATTCATTTGCTTCTCCTACCACACTGTATTCAGCACTCTGCTCAGATATACGATAAGTGTTTGTTGAAAAAAATTCTCAGAAATTTGACTATATGCCTCTTCAGCTGTGTTTTACAATATCACTTGTTGAAAGGTGTATACTCACTGCTCTAATAGACTCATAAAATGGACTACACTTAAAGGACATTTATAGTTAGGTACTGGTCTTACATTTCAATTAGGAATTGGGTTGCTGATAAAATATTTAAAGCAAGAAGAACTTGATATTGTTTTACTTTAGGTAGTAACCAAGTTAAACACTGCATCTAAGTAAAAGTAATACTCTATTTACTGTGGAATTGCAATAAGCACTTGGTGACGCTCTTGCTATTGTATTCTCATCAGGCATGACCTTCCATTCTGTAAAGTCTTCAAAATACTGAATGAACTGGCCATTCATTGATTATACCTTCATACTAATGCAGTGTAACGTTTCACATGCAATTAGGACACATTACTTTGAAGAATAAAGTGGCAGAATGAATCTCACTGGGCTGTTAAAAGCCAATAACACTGCACAAAGTATTGGATTATTTGATGTTAAAATGAGCACATGTTTTATTGGTATTGCCTACTTTCTTTTTCAGACTTTTAAGATATATGTTAATTAGGCATTGTGAAGAGCCATAGTAGAAAGTTCCTGAATAAAAAGGGAACCGAAAAAAGGATTACTGTGCTAGGAGTCAGGATGTCCGATTTAGACTTAGCTGTGCTACTGGCTAAATGTTTTCCTAAGAGGTACTTCACCCCTATGAGCTCAGTGTCTCTCTGAGTTGAAAGAGAATTGACTTGTAACTTCAATAGTAATTACCTTTGTAATCATTAAAACCTTTGTAATAGAGGGACATTAAATATATCTATTATGTATACCTTTATATTTATGTCTTTATGTGTACATAGCTGTATCTATCCCTTTATCACATGTATCCCTATATATGTATACCTAAATACAGATATGTTTGCATTTCTATTTGCATGCATAGATGTAATATAGCTTAGCAGTGTTTAATATAGAGCATCACTATATTCTATAATTTTATTTTTGGAACATAATACACAGTTTATTCTCCAATTAGACCATTTTGATGATAATAACGAATAAAGAATCTTTGGTTTCCAACACATAGAGTCTTGAAAAAACGCTCAATGGTTTATTTGGAAAATGTGCTTGAGTGTTGTTAAACAAAAATTACATTACAATTTAAAAACACAAAACAAACCATCTGATTTAATTGAACTCAAGAGATGCAAGGATGTCCATCTAATTTACCATATCATTAAGTAGATAAAGGCTATTGACTTATATAATTGGTAGTTGGTTTTTTTGTTTCAAAATGTACTTCAGTCATTACTTTCTGAGCAAAGAATCTTTTACTTCAGTACTCTTAGCTATAGAACAATAATTACATTTCTCTATTTACAATCATACGATATCTTGTATTAAGAGAACATCTTGTGAGTAAACTTGGTGCAGTGTAGAACCCATAAGAGTGCATGCATCAGAAAGTGCTCATTTCTGTGAAGTGTTTAAAAAGAACCCTCAAAAAGGGAGTCAACGAGTGCATGAATCCATAATTTATGAACTAAAACTCCAGTATGATGGGTTCTATACATTAATGGCATGTAGCTGAAAATTAAAGACTCAGTTCTTAATTCAGTAACTTGTTATCTTTAGACTTTTTTCAGAGCACAAAAAAAGTTTTCTAAGTTCTTATCCTCAACTAACTTCATATCTTGATTTAGAGATAAAATGATGGAACTTAAAATATTAGTTAATACAAATGACCAATATATTTGGGTGAAATTGGTGTGTCACAAACTTTAATATTCTTAGGGAATGCCTAAGGATATTGATAAAATGAAGATTTCTGATTCAGTAAGTTTCAGTAAGTCTTCTAGATGATGACAAAGCAGTTGCTCCCTGGCCCCATACTCTGAGTAGCAAAGTATATGCTTTAAATGGTGGCTAATCTACTCTGCATGTTAAAGGGGTTTATAAGAAAGAGAAAATTAAAACTGAAAGAATTTCAAAGGGAGAGAAATGTTCTCTTGAGGAAGGAACTTGTAATGTTACAGCAAATGTAAGGATTAGCTAGCTATTTCCCAAAGAGATTGACGGTCATTTATGAAGTAACTATATCCTGAGTAAAAACATCTTTCAAGGGCTCTTGGATATAGAGTCTAGGGAGAAAACTAATATCAAGAGACTCAAAATACTGTCATAGTTGCCTTCTTACAATGGGATTATACAGAAGCACTGTGATTAGGATAAGGACTTGGTCCTGGTCCAAGGCCATGCCACAGCAAGTCTATTAGTTTACAGATCCAATCATTGGCTGTTTCACCTATTCCTGAGTGTATAATTAGAGAAGGTAAAGTTAGCACAACATTGACATTTGGTCCCCTGACCTATGCAGTAAGAACTACTATTGGGGAAAAGGCAAATGGAAGTCTTTAAAGCTTCTCTCCTTTGACAGATTAATGAAACTGAAACAACATTGTATCACAGGTGCAATGACAGAAATTAGAACCACTCATAATATACAGACTTAAAGAATGCAGCACTGACTGTGCCCATCATATTTGTTTTTATTTTATCAGAATTACCTATGCAAAACCCTGATGAATTATGGCAGAAGATAATTAAACTTAGTGAGCATGCTGGGATAACTCCTCTAAAAAAGGGGGTGGCAATATATTTCATTTTGAACCTCCAACAATTAAAAGAGGCACAGTGTGTAATCAGCTTCTTTTGAGTTTTGGAAAGATTGTATACAGTACTCTTTGGGAATACCCTTATGATATATTTGCCATGTGACTCAGAAGGTTGTCATTTTTGAGAAGGCTCTGCAGCAGGTTCAGGCTGTGGTCCAAGAGGTATTTATGGAATATAAATATGCCTTGTGAGGTTCCTGACAAGTCATGATAGGGTATCTCAGTGCAGACCTCTAGGTTCTGGAGCAAGGGCACATCCCTCCAGGCTTAATGTGTAGCCTCTTCAAAACTATATTTTAAAAATATTTCTTAATCATGGATAATGGAGCAACCATACCACTGTTAGTGATGATTTGTGTCCCTTCCCTTGGTCTGAGAAAATTACCCACAGAGGACATCTCTCAGAGCCTTTCACATTAAGAGGACTCTACCTTTCTTAGATGTCATTTTGACAATCATCTTGTGTTCATTCATGCTTCTTGAGGACCTCATCCCAATCTAATAAGTTAACAGTTATATCTTTCAAATATATAGTACTGCATAGTTTTCTCCATACTGATCTTTTCATAAGAAACACTCCAGGAACTCAAATAACATGTTTATGTAATAGATTCCAAAACTCAGTATTATTTATAACAAATATTTTGCTTTAATAATAATCTTGGTGCTAGCATTATAATGTTTTCTTGATTAATATTGAACTTCACAATTTGTAGAACAGCATGCTAATGATAGACATTTCTCAATTAATATTAGAGCATGTTGTCATATATTTAACACTACAACACTAATAAGCATGCTACTGTCCAAAAATGTTGTAGTAGGGATTTAGAAAAAATAAATAAATACTTGAAAAATTATGCAGACATGATATATTTTTTCATGACTATCCAGGGAGTAGTAAGATTTCTTCCACTGAAATAATTGAATTTTTTTTTTCAAAGAAAGAATGAGAGAGAGACAGACAGGGAATGAATGAAAGCACTTGCAATAAGACTGAAGGCTTGGACTCTTGTTCCACTTCTGCCATTTATTTTAGTCTTGGGCAAGTCACTTCACCTCTTTATGTCTTACAGGATTTTGTGTAGAACGAGAAAGAATACATAAAGTTCTTTGTAAATAATTAAATTAGATTATTACAGTACTAAAGATACCTTTTAAAAGTAATATAATCCTTACAACCCAAAATGTGTAATGTGTGCGTGTGTGTATTCAAGTTTTTTGCCACCTGGATATAAATTTTTCATAGTTAAAATAAATCACATAATTCTGCTTTTAATTTTTGGTATGGCTTTATAGACTAATACATACATAACAAACCAGTATCTTTATTTGATTAGCTTGGAGTTGGAAGTATGGTAATACAAAGGTGAGAAAATGAGGAGATGGCTGGTTATTTAAAAATATCACTTTAGTGTTTCAGTGATCACTTTGAAAACGAGTTAATCTCTGTAGTTTTCATATATTATAAAAATAAGGTAAAAAAGAAAACTAAATTTGTATTGCTATCACATTTAATTGAAATACCAGCAAAAACCAAAACGAATAAAAATTATTTATGTAATCATTACCAAGTTAATCTTAATTACCTAGACACTAGTGTACTTTCTTCCAGGCTTGCTTAGGTGAACAACATAATGATTTTATAATATAAAGAGAATGTGCAGAGCCGGAGGAAGATGGCGGAAGAGTAAGACGCGGAGATCACCTTCCTCCCCACAGATACATCAGAAATTCATCTACACGTGGAACAACTCCAACAGAACACCTACTGAACGCTGACAGAAGACCTCAGACCCCCCAAAAGGCAAGAAACTCCCCACATACCTGGGTAGGTCAAAAGAAAAAAAGAATAAACAGAGACAATAGGATATGGACGGGACCTGCACCAGTGGGAGGGAGCCGTGAAGGAGGGAAGGTTTCTACACACTACAAGCCCCTTCGAGGGCGGAGACTGCAGGTGGCGGAGGGGGAAAGCTTCGGAGTAGCGGAGGAGAGCACAGCAACAGGGGTGTGGAGGGCAAAGCAGAGAGATTTTGGCACAGAGGATCGGTGCCCTCAGACACACACCAGCCCGAGAGACTTGTCTGCTCGGCCGCCAGGGCAGGCGGGGCTGGGAGCTGAGGCTCGGGTATCGGCTTTCAGTCGGAGCGCAGGGAGAGGTCTGGGGCTGGCGGCAGGAAGAGACCCTGAAGGGGTTAGTGCTGGCCCGGAGGGAGTCCGGGGAAAGGGTCTGGAGCTACCGGAGAGGCAAGAGACTTTTTTCCCTTTTGTTGCCTGGTGCGCGAGGAGAGGGCATTCCCCTCCCTCCCCTCTGCCTGAGTGAGCCAGAGCCCCCGAATCAGCGGCTCCTTTAAACCCGTCCTGTCTGAGCGAAGAACGGACGCCCTCCGGCGACCTACGCGCAGAGGCGTGGCCAGGTCCAAGGCTGAGACCCGGGAGCTGTGAGAGCAGAGACAGGGAAATCTCTCTGTGCAGCCTCCAAGGCAGCGGATTAAAGCTCCACGGTCCATTTGATGTGCCCTGCGTCTGTGGAGTGCATGAATGGACAGCGGATCATCCCAAATTGAGGAAGTGGACCTTGAGGACAAGATTTAAGACTTTCCCCCCCATTTTTTCTCCTCTTTTTACAACGAATTATCTCAAATTAAGGAGGTGGACTTAGCAAGATTTCAGACTTTTCGCCCTTTTCCTCTTTTTACAACGAATTATCCCAAATCGAGGAGGTGGACTTGGAGAGCAAGATTTTTGATTTTTCCCCCTGCTCTCTTTTTGTGAATGTGTATGTGTAATCTTCTGTGTAAGATTCTCTCTGTATAGCTTTGCTTCCACCATATGTCCCAGGGTTCTTTCGGTCCGTGTTTTTTTTCAATAATTACTTTTTAATTTTAATAACGCTACTATATTTCATACTTTATTCTATTTTACTTTACCTGCTCTTTCTTTTTTTCCTCCCTTCCCTTCCTCCCTCCCTCCCTCCGCTCCTCCTTTCCTTCTTTCTTTTTCTTTCCTCCATCCCTCCCTCCCTCCCACCCTTCTTCTTTCCACTTTCTTTTTCTTTCCTTCCTCCCTCCCTCCCTCCTGTCTTTCTTTCTTTCTTTCCTTCCTCCCTCCCTCCCTCTCTTCTTCCATTCACTCTTCCTTTTGCTTTCATTCCTCCCTCCCTCCCTCCTTTCTTTCCTTTCTTTCCATCCTTCCTCCCTCCCTCCTTTCTTTCTTTCTTCCTTCCTTCCTTCCTTCCCTTCTTCCTTTCTTTCAATCTCTCTTTCTTTCTTCTACTAATTATTTCTTTCTACTTTTTCTCACTGTTATTCTGAGCCGGGTGGATGAAAGGCTCTTGGTGCTGCAGCCAGGAGTTAGTGCTGTGCCTCTGAAGTGGGAGAGCCAACTTCAGGACACGGGTCCACAAGAGACCTCCCAGCTCCACATAATATCAAGCAGCGAAAATCTCCCAGGGATCTCCATCTCAACACCAGCACCCAGCTTCAGTCAACGACCAGCAAGCTACAGTGCTGGTCACCCTATGCCAAGCAACTAGCAAGGCAGGAACACAACCCCACCCATTAGCAGAGAGGATACCTAAAAACATAATAAGGCCACAGGCACCCCAAAACACACCACCAGACGTGGACCTGTCCACCAGAAAGACAAGATCGAGCTTCAACCACCAGAACACAGGCATTAGTCCCCCCCACCAGGAAGCCTACACAACCTACTGAAACAACCTTAGCCACGGGGGACAGACACCAAAAACAACGGGAACTACGAATCTGCAGCCTGCAAAAAGGAGACCCCAAACACAGTAACATAAGCAAAATGAGAAAGCAGAAAAACACACAGCAGGTGAAGGAGCAAGATAAAAACCTACCAGACCTAACAAATGAAGAGGTAATAGGCAGTCTACCTGAAAAAGAATTCAGAATAATGATAGTAAAGCTGATCCAAGATTCTATTTCCCAGATCCAAAATCTTGGAAATAGAATAGACAATATGCAAGAAACAGTTAACAAGGACCTAGAAGAACTAAAGATGAATCAAGCATCGATTAAAAACACAATAAATGAAATGAAAAATACTCTAGATGGGATCAATAGCAGAATAACTGAGGCAGAAGAACGGATAAGTGAGGTGGAAGATAAAATAGTGGAAATAACTGATGCAGAGAAAAATAAAGAAAAAAGAATGAAAAGAACAGAGGACAGTCTCAGAGACCTCTGGGACAACATTAAACGCACCAACATTCGAATTATAGGGGTTCCAGAAGAAGAAGAGAAAAAGAAAGGGACTGAGAAAATATTTGAAGAGATTATAGTTGAAAACTTCCCTAATATGGGAAAGGAAATAGTTAATCAAGTCCAGGAGGCACAGAGAGTCCCATACAGAATAAATCCAAGAAGAAATACGCCAAGACACGTATTAATCAAACTGTCAAAAATTAAACACAAAGAAATCATATTAAAAGCAGCAAGGGAAAAACAACAAATAACACACAAGGGAATCCCCATCAGGTTAACAGCTGATCTCTCAGCAGAAACTCTACAAGCCAGAAGGGAGTGGCAGGACATAATTAAAGTGATGAGGGAGAGAAACCTGCAACCAAGATTACTCTACCCAGCAAGGATCTCATTCAGATTTGATGGAGAAATTGAAACCTTTACAGACAAGCAAAAGCTGAGAGAGTTCAGCACCACCAAACCAGCTTTACAACAAATGCTAAAGGAACTTCTCTAGGCAAGAAACACAACAGAAGGACTATACCTACAATAACGAACCCAAAGCCATTAAGGAAATGGGAATAGGAACATACATATCAATAATTACCTTAAATGTAAATGGACTAAATGCTCCCACCAAAAGACACAGAGTGGCTGAATGGATACAAAAACAAGACCCATATATATGCTGTCTACAAGAGACCCACTTCAGACCTAGAGACACATACAGATTGAAAGTAAGGGGATGGAAAAAGATATTCCATGCAAATGGAAATCAAAAGAAAGCTGGAGTAGCAATTCTTATATCAGACAAAATAGACTTTAAAATAAAGACTATTAGAAGAGACAAAGAAGGACACTACATAACGATAAAGGGATCGATCCAAGAAGAAGATATAACAATTGTAAATATTTATGCACCCAACATAGGAGCACCTCAATACATAAGGCAAATACTAACAGCCATAAAAGGGGAAATCGACAGTAACACAATCATAGTAGGGGACTTTAACACCCCACTTTCACCAATGGACAGATCATCCAAAATGAAAATAAATAAGGAAACACAAGCTTTAAATGATGCACTAAACAAGATGGACTTAATTGATATTTATAGGACATTCCATCCAAAAACAACAGAATGCACATTTTTCTCAAGTGCTCATGGAACATTCTCCAGGATAGATCATATCTTGGGTCACAAATCAAGCCTTGGTAAATTTAAGAAAATTGAAATTGTATCAAATATCTTTTCCGACCACAATGCTATGAGACTAGACATCAATTACAGGAAAAGATCTGTAAAAAATACAAACACATGGAGGCTAAACAATACACTACTCAATAACGAAGTGATCACTGAAGAAATCAAAGAGGAAATTAAGAAATACTTAGAAACAAATGACAATGGAGACACGACGACCCAAAACCTATGGGACGCAGCAAAAGCAGTTCTAAGGGGGAAGTTTATAGCAATACAATCCCACCTTAAGAAACAGGAAACATTTCGAGTAAACAACCTGACCCTGCACCTAAAGCAATTAGAGAAAGAAGAACAAAAAACCCCCAAAGTTAGCAGAAGGAAAGAAATCATAAAGATCAGATCAGAAATAAATGAAAAAGAAATGAAGGAAACGATAGCAAAGATCAACCAAACTAAAAGCTGGTTCTTTGAGAAGATAAACAAAATTGACAAACCATTAGCCAGACTCATCAAGAAAAGAAGGGAGAAGACTCAAATCAGTAGAATTAGAAATGAAAAAGGAGAAGTAACAACTGACACTGCAGAAATACAAAAGATCATGAGAGATTACTATAAGCAACTCTATGCCAATAAAATGGACAACCTGGAAGAAATGGACAAATTCTTAGAAATGCACAACCTACCAAGACTGACTCAGGAAGAAATAGAAAATATGAATAGACCAATCACAAGCACTGAAATTGAAACTGTGATTAAAAATCTTCCAACAAACAAAAGCCCAGGACCAGATGGCTTCACAGGCGAATTCTATCAAACATTTAGAGAAGAGCTAACACCCATCCTTCTCAAACTCTTCCAAACAATATCAGAGGAAGGAACACTCCCAAACTCATTCTACGAGGCCACCATCACTTTGATACCAAAACCAGGCAAGGATGTCACAAAGAAAGAAAACTACAGGCCAATATCACTGATGAACATAGATGCAAAAATCCTCAACAAAATACTAGCAAACAGAATCCAACAGCACATTAAAAGGATCATACACCATGATCAAGTGGGGTTTATTCCAGGAATGCAAGGATTCTTCAATATACGCAAATCAATCAATGTGATACACCATATTAACAAGTTGAAGGAGAAAAACCATATGATCATCTCAATAGATGCAGAGAAAGCTTTCGACAAAATTCAACACCCATTTATGATAAAAACCCTGCAGAAAGTAGGCATAGAGGGAACTTTCCTCAACATAATAAAGGCCATATATGACAAACCCACAGCCAACATTGTCCTCAATGGTGAAAAACTGAAACCATTTCCACTAAGATCAGGAACAAGACAAGGCTGCCCACTCTCACCACTCTTATTCAACATAGTTTTGGAAGTTTTAGCCACAGCAATCAGAGAAGAAAAGGAAATAAAAGGAATCCAAATTGGAAAAGAAGAAGTAAAGCTGTCACTGTTTGCAGATGACATGATACTATACATAGAGAATCCTAAAGATGCTACCGAAAAACTACTAGAGCTAATCAATGAATTTGGTAAAGTAGCAGGATACAAAATTAATGCGCAGAAATCTCTGGCATTCCTGTACACTAATGATGAAAAATCTGAAAATGAAATCAAGAAAACACTCCCATTTACCATTGCAACAAAAAGAATAAAATATCTAGGAATAAACCTACCTAAGGAGACAAAAGACCTGTATGCAGAAAATTATAAGACACTGATGAAAGAAATTAAAGATGATATAAATAGATGGAGAGATATACCATGCTCCTGGATTGGAAGAATCAATATTGTGAAAATGACTCTACTACCCAAAGCAATCTACAGATTCAATGCAATCCCTATCAAACTACCACTGGCATTTTTCACAGAAGTAGAACAAAAAATTTCAAAATTTGTTTGGAAAAACAAAAGACCCCGAATAGCCAAAGCAATCTTGAGAACGAAAAATGGAGCTGGAGGAATCAGGCTGCCTGACTTCAGACTATACTACAAAGCTACAGTAATTAAGACAGTGTGGTACTGGCATAAAAACAGAAAGATAGATCAGTGGATCAGGATAGAAAGCCCAGAGATAAACCCACGCACATATGGTCAACTTATCTTTGATAAAGGAGGCAGGAATGTACAGTGGAGAAAGGACAGCCTCTTCAATAAGTGGTGCTGGGAAAACTGGACAGGGACATGTAAAAGTATGAGACTAGATCATTCCCTAACACTATACACAAAAATAAGCTCAAAATGGATTAAAGACCTAAATGTAAGGCCAGAAACTATCAAACTCTTAGAGGAAAACATAGGTAGAACACTCTATGACATAAATCACAGCAAGATCCTTTTGGACCCACCTCCTAGAGAAATGGAAATAAAAACAAAGATAAACAAATGGGACCTAATGAAACTTCAAAGCTTTTGCACAGCAAAGGAAACCATAAACAAGACCAAAAGACAACCCTCAGAATGGGAGAAAATATTTGCAAATGAAGCAACTGACAAAGGATTAATCTCCAAAATTTATAAACAGCTCATGCAGCTCAATAGCAAAAAAACAAACAACCCAATCCAAAAATGGGCAGAAGACTTAAATAGGCATTTCTCCAAAGAAGATATACAGACTGCCAACAAACACATGAAAGAATGCTCAACATCATTAATCATTAGAGAAATGCAAATCAAAACTACAATGAGATATCATCTCACACCAGTCAGAATGGCCATCATCAAGAAATCTAGAAACCATAAATGCTGGAGAGGGTGTGGAGAAAAGGGAACACTCTTGCACTGCTGGTGGGAATGTGAATTGGTACAGCCACTATGGAGAACAGTATGGAGGTTCCTTAAAAAACTAAAAATAGAACTACCATATGACCCAGCAATCCCACTACTAGGCATATACCCTGAGAAAACCATAATTCAAAAAGAGACATGTACCAAAATGTTCATTGCAGCTCTATTCACAATAGCCCGGAGCTGGAAACAACCTAAGTGTCCATCATCGGATGAATGGATAAAGAAGATGTGGCACATATATACAATGGAATATTACTCAGCCATAAAAAGAAACGAAACTGAGCTATTTGTAATGAGGTGGATAGACCTAGAGTCTGTCATACAGAGTGAAGTAAGTCAGAAAGAGAAAGACAAATACCGTATGCTAACACATATATATGGAATTAAAAAAAAAAAAATGTCATGAAGAACCTAGGGGTAAAACGGGAATAAAGACACAGACCTACTTGAGAATGGACTTGAGGATATGGGGAAGGGGAAGGGTAAGCTGTGACAAAGGGAAAGAGAGGCATGGACATATATACACTACCAAACGTAAGGTAGATAGATAGTGGGAAGCAGCCGCAGAGCACAAGGAGATCAGCTCGGTGCTTTGTGACTGCCTGGAGGGGTGGGATGGGGAGGGTGGGAGGGAGGGAGATGCATGAGGGAAGGGATGTGGGAACAGATGTATATGTATGACTGATTCACTTTGTTATAAAGCAGAAACTAATAAAAAAAAAAAAAAAAAAAAGAGAATGTGCAAAGAAAATGGCCAAAGCTTTGGAGTCAAGCAACCTGATTTTCTCTCCCACCTATCTTACTTTCTAGTTATTTGATAAGGAACTATTTTTTTTAACCAATATTCACAATGCAAAGTAAGTGATGAATAGTTAGTTTGCTTGCTTACATTGTTACTTTTGTACAGACATCTATACTGCAACCTTGAAAAAGTACCTAAGCTTCTATGAGTTGGAATTTATGAAACATCAGATGATACATAAGCTCTTCATTTAGAATAAATGTAATGGAAGCCCAATTATCTTTTCTATTTGCCACTCCTTTTCTCTTTAGTGTGGATAAAAAATAAAGACAATATTCCAAATACTACTGGCTTTGATTAAGATTGAAAATACTATTAAACACTTTTGTTATTTTTATTTATTGGGCTTTTATTTTCCTCAGATCTCATTCATGCTATATACTTTCTCTGAAAATGGAGCAGGATTTTGATGAAATTTCTTCAAATAAAGGACAGATTAAAGGTATCCATCAAATAGGCCCAAAACCTATACTGGGGGTCTGGGAGATGTTATATCTTTGGGCACTTTAGTTAACAGTGCCTGATTATGTTTAAAGGACCCATTACATGTTTAGCATATTTACACTTAGCTTCTGGGTAGTTTTTATATTGCCATTCTATACATCCAGATACACACATATAAATTTATAAGCATATTCACATCTGTACACATGCTTTTATATCTATGTATCTATCTATATATATATATGCATTTTATATCTATATTTGCATCCATCTACATTTAAGTATTTGCATAAATTTAAATATATTTGAGTGACCCCCTTAATCATCTCTGCTTGGTAAAAAAAATTACCTATAATAATAGGATATGATGCTTATGAGTATGTTTAAAAGCTATTTAGTTATGTGACATGTATATTCTGCGTGTTCCAAAATACCCCTCATTAAACATATAGCACTTTTCCATGTATGCATTCAGTATTATTTTTAATATGTCAATGGCCTTTTCCTGCATTCATTTTTTTCTAAATTCTGGAATATATTTATGGGATATAAATGCTCCATTTTAAATGCTAATTTAGTTTCATATGTCAATCTGCATCTTTGCAGATTTATTCATTCAGATATCTAGACAAAAGGCTTTTTCCTGTAATATTAGCCCCACATTGTTTTTAAAATGGACTACCTCAACGTGAAATAAAGTCCTGCTTGAGAAAAAGTGAAAACGAAACTGCTACACTCAGGGGAAAAAAAAAGAATAGTTGTATTTTTTAAAAATTGCATAGAATTTTTCTTCATATATAAGTTTATATGGAATGTCTAAACAATTCCTTCTGATGTAAAAAATTCAGCTTTTAGTAACTATAGTCCTTAGATATTGAACATTGATCTCTCATGTCATCTCTTGCTTCTGAGTGTGCATATTATTTATACATATTAATATTAAACATGCTTAGCAATATTTATTTTAATCAGGAGATTATCATATTCTTTACCCATTATTTATATATAATATAGAATCAGTTTTTTATAGCTGAATATTTTTCTAACCAATCTTTGCACTTATGATAATTAAATATCAAGGAGTATAATGCCAATGGTAAACCTTTCTAATATTGCAATGGATTTTCACATTAACTTTGAAATATATTTTTATGAAAATGTACATACCATTTTTAGTTAAAAATACATTATTTCATACTGGAAAAAAATAGTGTCTTATTGATATTGTTGTTTTTATCCCTCTACCCCTGATCAGTTTTGATAGTTTTTAAACATTCCCCTGGTGTAGAGATATAAACAGTTTTTATTTTTCCATTTCCCTATGGCAACTTACACTGTCATATTAAAGATTTGAATTTCTATAATTCCAATTCAATCCTAATGTAACAGACATATTTAATAGATTTTAATTAAATCATTAAAAAGTAACAGCATTCAGAATTTGAAAACTTTTCTCCTGATTTTTCTGATCTAATAAAATTGAATTTATAAAAACAATCATAAAACTTGATTTTACTGGTAATGAAAATAAGATGCATGTTTAACATAAGTATTGTTTGAATAAGAATATGAATATCTGACCTAAGTGGTATATGTGAAGAAAATTATATTGAGCTTCAGGTCTTTATATACTGTCTTCTAATTTTTATATCCATTGCTTCTTTCCTAATACTATGCAGGGAGCTGTACCTTTGTACTCATAATAATTCAACTGTGATACTCACTTTTGTGATATTCATTTTTTCCTTATTTAGGTATCTCTGAAATTGAAATTTTTCTTTGGATTTGGATGCAATGATTCGTTTCATACTATGTTTCAAGGACCATTCATCCATTTACTCATTTATTTAATATATAACTTTTAAGTAACTAATATGTGGAACACTATGCTCCACTTATTGTAAGGAGATATAAAGATGAATTAGAAGTTGGATGTTACCTTCAAGCAGAGGATACCATATTTTTTTAATTTTTTTAATTTGCGGTACGCGGGCCTCTAGCTGTTGTGGCCTCTCCCATTGCGGAGCACAGGCTCCGGACGCGCAGGCTCAGTGGCCATGGCTCACGGGCCCAGCCGCTCCACGGCATGTGGGATCTTTCCGGACCGGGGCACGAACCCATGCCCCTGCATCGGCAGGTGGACTCTCAACCACTCCACCACCAGAGAAGCCCTAGGATACCATATTTTAATAGAAAAATGTCATGCTTTTATTTTAAAATCATAATACAATGTAGTGTATGATCAGTGCCATGAAATAAATAGGTTGATAAGATTAAATGAGGGGACATATGTAAAATGTATCAAACAGTGCTAATAAATGTTAGGTAATGAAGCTGATGATGGTGGCTGTGCTGGTGGTGATGATCATGATTATCAGTGCAACTTGGTATGTGGCTTGAATTTGCCCAGCTCCTCATTCTTTTTTTTTTTTTAATTAAAACTATTTTTCACAATACTCATTCTCCCACTCCAGCCAGGCTGGTATGAAAGTGGGACTGCTCCATTCTACCATTGAATTTGGAGGATATGGAGTCATGGCAGTAATGCTGACCACAGAAGTAGGGTGAATTGCAGCAGCTCTTCAAATTTTAGAGCCACTCATGAGTTCAGTATACCTATTTTATAAAACTGAATATTCTAAAACTATTTATTAACTGAAAATGATATAGGACTCAATGGCTGAGAGCCTTGTGTACCCTTTAGCTTGTGCATTTATTCTTTTTCCTTTTTCTTTTTTTTTGTGGGTCTCATGCCCCCTTCACCCATTTGTCCCACGCCCCCATCCTCATCCCCAGCTCTGGTAACCACCAATCTATTCTTTATATCTATGGGCTTTTTCTTTTCTTTTTTTTTTTCAGATTCCACATATAAGAAAGATCATAGAGTATTTGTCTTTCCTTTCTCTGACTGACTTATTTCACTTAACATAATGCTGTCAAGGTCCATTCATGGTGTTGCAAATAGCAGGATTTCACTCTTTTTTTAATGGCGGAATTACATATAATGTATGTATATGTATATATATATTAAACAATTTCTTTATCCATTCATCCATTGGTGGACACCTAAATAGTTTCCGTATCTTGGCTATTGTAAATAATGCTGCAGTGAAAATGGGGGTACACTGTTACTCCCTATTTCTAAGTGTCCCAAACTGCTTTATGTATTTGTTTTCTTACAAGCAATGTATTTTTAAGTCTATTATATGTATCTATAAAAGAGGCTACATAATATGGTGATTAAAAGAACTGAACTCTAAAACCAAACTTCCTGTTCAAATTTCATCACTCACTTATATCTGGGTGAATCTGGGCAACTGAATTTCTCTCTGTACTTCAGTTTCACTATCAATAAAATGGGGATGATAATAAAACCATTTACCTCATAACAGTATTTTGATTATTGAGTTAATCTCTTACATTAGAAAAATATGAAATATATAGTAATTACTTTGCAAATTGAGTTATTTTTTATTGTGAAACCTCTAAGCTTCTCTTTGCATTTGGCGGGGGCAAAGATAATGAAGGGGCATAGATAATGAGTTTTCCTGAACGTATAGTTTCCTTTGTTCTATAATCTGAAAACTTTTGTTGAGTGCCTAGCATGTTTCAAAGACTCAGTTTTCTTTATCCTATCTACCTTAAGTTATGGCCTAGGAGCTGAACTTGTAGTGAAATCAACATCAATTATGAAGCCAGGGATACTTTGAATGAATTCCAGTTTACTTATTAAATATGCAGTTCAAGAATATTAATTTAATATTTATGCCTTAGTTATCTTGACTGTAGAAGGGTAACAGTGCCTGCCTGATTTAAGCATAAATCAAATAACATGAAGAAAATATTTCACCCAAATCCTGGCACTGTTGCTCCTTCTGTTTAGTTATCTCCTACCATACTCCTATGTCCTGTTGACACCCAAAAATATGAAAAAGAATGTTCTTCAATCTAGTTAAAGAAAACTATGTCCGTTATTTCAGAAGTCTTTAAATGTGGAGGATCACAAAACACACATGATATTTCCAGAATCAAAAGCTATCTACCTAACAACAACAGAAAAAGGTTGAACAGATATGGTTGAAAAAGCCATATCATTTGTTGCTACACAAATGATATATAGCTATAGTACTACATACACAACTTATTTTCTTGCTGGTGATGGGAGAGCAGGGCAACACTAATTGTAATGAAAAGCGGAGGATAGGTTAAAGTAGTCTATGTCTTCCTAGTACCAACATAAGTGGATGTAAAATTAAAGTATCAATTTAATCCCATGATTGTTAGTTTGTTTACATAATGACAATTGAATACAAGCTTTAATTATACTTATCATGTTAATTTGCATGGCAACTAAGTGGTGAGAAGATGTTAAAGGAGTCATGAGTTTAAGCTGAATGCTTCCAAAGGAAAATAACCTCCGTAGTCTTATAACAATGACAGAATAATCATGAGAGAAATTTAAAGTGTGACACAGAGAGCTAAAAAGACAAACTGCATACACCATTATTTCACAGAAGTGATTTTAACACATCAATCATACTCAGTTAATAAATATATTTTATTGGAGAAAGGAACAATTTTTACCTTCACACGTTTCAAAGCTCACATAAACTTACTAGGATTAAATTACATTTCTATTTTTCAATATTTATGTATACATGTATCTGCTACAACTAGACTTAGATATCATTTTAAATGTTAAGGATTATGTGTAAACTTTAATTAGAGGATATAGATATATGTAGTGTTTGGTATAATCTACAAAACAATATTTAAAACAATTTGTTTTGTTTTATATTTCATTTTCTAATTTCTTTCAGGGAAAAGATAATTGAAGTTATTTACCATTTTTTTACTTAGTATCTAGAAAACTAAACTAATTGAAGACATTTAATAGATAATCTCTTAGTAAACGATTGAGAAAATGGAGCAAGTACAGGTTTCTCTTTAAGGAGTACTTCTGTAGGAATATGATGCTAGATAACTAATGGTTGTCAGCCATTAAGCTTAAATTTATGTCCATTTTTAGGGAATAAAGTCGCTTATTGGCCTGGAATGGATGGAAACAGAGGATGGAGAGACCTAAAGGTATGGAACTTGATTTAACTTGATGGTTAAAATTCTTTAAAGAGAAACCATTTTCTTCCCAAGGTAACATACCTTATAGCGGAGCCTTACCTTAGACACAAACTTTCTAGACTCCATTTTTACTCCAACACAAAACATGACTGGAAAGAATATTCTAAACAGAAAAAATGTTAAATCCAAAGTAGACAAAAAGAAGTAATTAATACAGGTAAAAGTAGAAATCTGTGAAATAGAAGACAATAGACAAGCCAAAATCTTTTGAAAATATCAATAAATTGATATAATTGGACCCATATAGATTAGACAAAAGAGAACAGAGACATATTATTCTTATTTGGAATGAAAATGGGACATCATTATAGCTCCATATGCATTTAATATTGAAAAGGAAATGTTATGAATAACTCTAAACAATTAATTTAACATCTTACGTGAAATGCACACATTCTTTGAAAGTCACAAACCATCAAAGCTCACTCCAGAAGAGATCTATAGCCTGAATAGTCTTTATCTAACATAAGTAATTAAATTTGTTTTGAAAAATATCTTAAATGAAAATTCTAGACATCAGTACGATGACTTTCACAAAATATTGAAGAAGAAATAGTATTACATCTCTACATAGTCCTCCAGATAATAGAACGTAGGAAAAGAGTTCAGCATTGCCCTGACACCAAACGTAGACAAACACATTCCAAAAAACAAAAACTGGAGACAGATATCCCTCTGGAACAAAAACATAAAATCTTCAGTAAAATTTTATAAAGAGATAATATAACATAATCAAGTATGTTTTATCCCAGGAATGAAAGGTTGGCTTAAAAAATAAATCAACATAATCAGCCTCCATTAACACATTTTTAAAATGAAAAAAAAAATATGATCATTTCAATAAATGCAGAAAACATTTTTTAAAAAAGCTCATATTTTAAAAGTTCTCAGAAGATTAAGAATATAAGACAACTTTCTTAACCTAGTAAATAGTGTCCACATTAACCTAAAAATCACATCCTATTTATTGGTAAACTCTGAGTGTTTTCCCCCTTAAATCTGGAATAAGACAGGGACGTGCTCTCTCACCACTCCTATTCAGTATCACACTGGATGCCCTTGCCAGTATAATAAGGCGAGGAAATAATTTTAAACATTGAAAATCTTAAGGAATCTATAAAAAATTTCTAGATGTAATAGTTGAGTTTAGCAGGGCAATATTTAAGGCATACACACACACACACAACACTAGCATCAAACAATTGGACATTGAAATTGAAAGAGTCATGTAAATATCACCAAGTTATGAAACATTTAAAGATAAATTAAAAAAAATATGTCCAAGACCTGTACCCTGAACACTATTTATAAGATTAATAATCAAAATAAATGGAAAGAGAAGCATGTTCATGGACTGGAAGATACCATATTGTTAGGCTAAATTATATATTGATCTATAAAAGCAAGATAATTATGATCCTAGAAAAACATTTCATAGAAATTGATTTTCTACAACGTATACTAAAATGAAAGGAACTGAGAATAAGCAAAGCAATTACAAAAAATAAGACGAAGATGAATGAAGTACATTTGCCATAAAACTGTAATAATGAAGACAGTGTTATGTTTGTGATAAAGATAGACGTATAGATCAATGGAACAAAATAATGAGATCCACATGCATGTGGTAAATTGATTTTTTTTTCCTGCGGTTGGCGGGCCTCTCACTGTTGTGGCCTCTCCCACTGTGGAGCACAGGCTCCGCACGCGCAAGCTCAGAGGCCATGGCCCACTGGCCTAGCTGCTCCGTGGCATGTGGGATCTTCCCAGACCCGGGCACGAACCCGTGTCCTCTGCATTGGCAGGCGGACTCTCAACCACTGCACCATCAGGGAAGCCCTGGTAAATTGATTTTTGACAAAGCTAACAGGTGATTCAATAGGGAAAATATAGTTTTTAAGCATGTGGTGTTAGAAAAATGCGTGTCCATATATAAAGAAAAAAACCTATACCTTTACCTCCCACATATAGAACAATAAATAAAAATGACTCATACTCCTATTTTAAGAACTAAAATTAGAAAGCAAGAAAATCAGTGTGACCATTATTTTTAGCAAAGATTTCTAATATTAAACAAAAGAATAAAGGAAAAAAGAATAAACTGGGCTTCTGAAACCTTAAAGCTTTTGCTCTTCAAAGGATGCTTTGAAGAAAATTAGATGACAAACCAAAAACTGGCGGAACACTTTGCAAAGCATGATTCTGAGGAAGACTTGTGTATATAAAAAATTCCCTAAAACTAAATATTTGAAGAAAAATAGGCCTCAAATATTGGACAAATACTTTTGATGGGTAATTCACTCGAAAAAAGAGGAATGAGAAATGAGCAATTGCAAACATGTTTGATATCACCAAGCATTAGGGAATTGGAAATAGGTACACCTGCACATCCTCTAGATTAGCTAGAATTAAAGAGACAGTAAAAAATATGTTGGAGAAGATATGGAGCTAACAGAGCTCTCTTTCATGATGGTTGATAGAAAATTGCTGCAGATACGTTGGAAAGAATTTTGGCAAATTAATTTGGCATAAAATTAGTATTGGACCTAACAGTCACACTTCTATATATTCATCCAAAACAAACAAAAACAATGTCCACACAAAAAAATTTGTACTTAAATGTTCACAGTAACTTTATTCATAATAGAGAAAAACTCCTAAAAATAACCCAGATAGTTAGGCCAGTTGTATCAATAGAATTCTAGTCAGCAGTTAAAAGGAACACCTATTGATAAATGCAACAACAAGGATCGACAAAAAAGCATTATGCGAAGTGACAAAAGCCAGGCACAAAACCTGCATACCATATGATTCCATTTATATGAATATTCTAGAAGAGTGAAAACTAGTGGCAGAAATCATAAAGGTGGTTGCTAAGGGGCCCCAGGTTGGGAGATAGGGTAGAGGCCTGATTGCAGAAGAATACCAGGAAGTTCTTTTGGTGATGGAAATGTTTAGTTTCAGATTGTGGTGGTATTTCCATGAAGTGTACATTTCCCAGAGCTCATCTAACTGTAAAATTAAACTTGGTGAATTTTATTTTGCATAAATTAAACTTCAGTATAGATGATTTAAAAAGTAGTACTATCCACAAGTTCTTTGCTGTACTACATATCTCCAACAGTGGGGTAGCATGGCATCTGTGTGTGTGTACATAAAGAGAGATGCATGTGTCATCACAGCATTCAAGGGTAGGCAAAAATCTGCCTTTGCCCTTTTCTACTCCACTTTAGGGGAGCACCTCTTTAACGTATTAGTTAAATTTTTCCCCTTTCAATGATGTTCATTGATTCTTCATTATTTTTGCCCAGAAGTATCACTTCAACCCTGTCCATGCTTCCAAAAAATTGAGACATTTTCCTTCACAACAAAATTTATCTTCATAGATGCATTTGACTAAAAAGTATTGTGTCCACTGTATGCCAGATAATTGGGCACGTTCACATACATTTTTTTCTTAATCTTCATAATACTTCTCTGAGACATGTATTATTTCCAGATCAGGGCAGTGGTATTCAAGGCAAGAAGCCTAAAGAGGTTCAGTGACATCTCAGTATTACCAGTTCACAAGCACTTGGTTTGTTCCATGCTGCCTCTGATCCTGTAAGATAGGGTGTGTTTTCCAGTATAAAATTGTCAGGGGCTCATGATTAGTTGAATATTAATGTTTCAAGTACATAGTTTGATTTTTAAAAGTCGGGTTAGGTGTACATAAAAATGAATTGGAAGACAATTCATGGATTGATGCTAAAATTACTATAATCAAATGAAACTTTAGAAATAAATACACAAGTAATTTAGAAAATCATCATTATAAGACATAGAGATATCATTTGATTATAAGACATAGAGATATACCATTCTGTTTAAATAGTTATATCTGATAGCAGAAAGAAAAGAAACTTTGGAATAACTTTAAACATAATGACAAAAACCTTTTTAAATAGAGGTAACTTTGAATATGCCCATATTGTACCTTAAATTTTTTTTACTAGTCACCAATAGTAACTACAGATTGATGAAAACCTTTTCTTGTCCCCTTAAAAGTGTGCCTAAATCAAACAAAAATAAATTTAGAAGTAATAGCGATAATAAGAGCCAGTTCTTGAAATTCAGCATGTTGGAAAATTTCTCAGTTGTTTTCTACTGTCTTCTAAGTGAGTCACAGTTTTCTTCACTTGGCTTCCTTTGTTGCAATAGGCATAATATACTTAAGATGAAATCCCTGAATTTAGTTTTATTATCATATTATCATTATGAAGGTTGTCTTTTCATTTTGTTTATGGTTTCCTTTGCTGTGCAAAAGCTTTTAAGTTTAATTAGGTCCCATTTATTTTTGTTTGTTTGTTTGTTTTTAATTTTCATTACTCTAGGAGGTAGATCCAAAAAGGTATTGCTGTGATTTATGTCAGAGAGTGTTCTCTCTATGTTTTCCCCTAAGAGTTTTATAGTGTCCAGTCTCACATTAAGGTCTTTAATACATTTTGAGTTTATTTTTGTGTGTGGTGTTAAGGAGTGTTCTAATTTCATTCTTTTACATGTAGCTGTCCAATTTTCCCAGCACCACTTATTTAAGAGACTGTCTTTTCTCCATTGTATGTTCTTGCTTCCTTTGTCATAGATTAGTTGACCTTAGGTGCATGGGTTTAGCTCTGCCTTGTTGGAAACTTATTTGACCTAGTGTCTGCATTAGACACTTTTCCACTATTTAACTACAAATTATTTTTGGACATATATCCTCTCATAAATTGCTTTTCTAAGATCTGGAATTCTCTAACATTAAAAAAAAAAACCAGGGCTTTCCTGGTGGCGCAGTGGTTGAGAGTCCGCCTGCTGATGCAGGGGACACGGGTTCGTGCCCCGGTCCGGGAAGATCCCACATGCCGCGGAGCGGCTGGGCCCGTGAGCCATGGCCGCTGAGCCTGCGCGTCCAGAGCCTGTGCTCCACAACGGGAGAGGCCACAACAGTGAGAGGCCCGTGTACCGCAAAAAAACAAAAAACAAAAAACAAAAAACAAAAAACCAAATAAACAAAAAGCATCTTCAACCATTCTGTCACAATTAGCTGTAAGATGTTGGGCAAGAATATGATTTCAGAATAGTCTCGTGTCAATCCCTCGCCTAAAGCAATGGTTAAATCTGAGTCTATGAAAGTTCAAATCGTCTAGGTATTTGAGGGTGAAATAATGACCATTTTCTACAAAATTTAATAATATCCTCCACACAGATGGCTGAAATGGCCTTCAGAGAAAGTGTCCTATAATGTAATTATTTAGTCTTATTGACCTGGTCTTACTACAGGTCAACCTCAAATGCAGAATCTTTTCACAAGAATGTATCCTTGAAGGGTTATTTTCTTTATAAAGGGAGAGTGGACATTTAATACTTCTTGGTTTTTATTATAGTTTTCTTTAAAGGAATTAAAAATAGCACCAATTTTACAGCTTTGTGTAATAATTAAGTTGATCAAAGCATGTAAATCATTAGAGCATTGTATTACACAAAATGAAAAGTAAATAAATGTTAACTTATTATCTTATTAACCTATAGATGTTATCTGGTAGCTACATTCTAAAATCAGGGACAGGTACATGATCCAACCTAGATCATGCACATATCTCTTTGAAGGCTGAAGTTCAGTGTGTTCCCTCCTAATCCATTTTCTGTATATCAAGGATCAAACCCGAGATAACCCTTTGAAGACAACTACAGTTGTCCAGGCAATAGACTGGGCATATTTTATTGCTGTTCTCAACATTAGAGAAAGGGGAAAAAAAAAAAAAAAAAGCTCATGGAATAGGGTAACTCCAACAAGGCTGCATTACAATATCTAAATGTTAGAGTGTTAGTTCCCCCTGCAGCTCACTAGCTTTGTAATGACCTCAAATCCTTTAATCTCTAAGCTGAGGGTTTCCCACAAGATGTTCTTGAAGGCTCCTTTATGTTTTAACTTTCTGTGATATTATTGTTCACTCACATAATATTTTTTTTAAAAGTGATAAAAGATAAAAATCTCTTGAGAATGTATGTTTATTTTAAAATTTCAGTTATAAAATCCTCTCTTGAACATGTACCACTCAGCATTCTATTTGGCATGCTGTGATGTCTGAACAAAAAAGTTAAGAGATGCCCAACAATTATTTGAATGTTGTAGCCACCATTATTAGACAGGAAACAAGCCTTGGATACCCCAACTAAGAGTGGAGAGTTGGATCAAAATATGGTTTAATGATTATGGTTGTTTCTGAAAATTCAAGTCACATTGGCCATATATATTTTTATTTTTCATCGAAGTTTCATATATGGATTGTACATATGTAATTATGACATTATGATAGAAAGTAAAGATATGTACCTACGTTGACTTGAGTTTTGTAAACAATTATAATTATTTTATACTTGCTTCCATTTTGCATTTGTTTTTAAGTTCCTAAATAGCTACTGAAACATCCTTCAAGTTTGCCTTGTGATTTTGTGTGACAGAGATAGAGATAGAGAAAGAGAAAGGGGGTTCAGGGAGAGAAAGAGAGAGGGAGACTGAATTTGGAAACTAAAACTGAAAATATTTTTTTCCTATTTTTCTTATTTTAATTTGTAGGTCAAAATCTTAGTAAGACTATGTCTAAGTAAGAATGTAAGGCAGAGGCAGAAGAAAATACTACATATTGAAGGTGTTTAAATACTGCATGTTGTGAAGGACTGAGGATTCAAGGCAGTAGACCTGCTAAACTTCAAGCCATGGAATAAGACTGGCTGCTTTTTTTAATTATCTGAATCTGGTGGAACAGAATTTTATTGGCCGCTTTAATTTATGACACTTACCTACCCTGGTTGATTAAATTTTAATTGACTACTTAATATTTTGTGTAGGTGGACTTTTATGTGTTTTGTTGATAAACTAACTTGATTTAATTACAGAGTGAATTACACACTTCACATGCTAATTGTAAAGAAAAGGTGCATTATGTATCATATTTCAGACCAAAATATGTACCATGTATTAAACTGTGCTAAGAAAAAGAAACAATCTCTTGGAGGCAAAAATATCCCTGGAATTTCCTAATTAGAGCATTTTGCTCTTTAAAAATAACTCAGCTTATTTCTAGAAAGCCTGTTTTGTATATTCAGAACCTTAAAATACCCAGTGAATTGGTGAGTTTTTAGATCATGAGTTGACTGACGAACATATAATAGTAGAACGTAATCAGAGATGTTTCTTTTATGTAGACATAATTCACATAGAGGTCTGGAAGAAAAGCTTTAGTGACAATATATCTTTAATTTTCATACTAAATATGATTTAGGCAACTTCTGAAAATTTGGTTAGCATCAATGCCATCTGGGAATCTTATAGGAAATACAAATGACTGGGTCTTTGTCCCAAGTGAGAGAATTGTAACCTCTTTATCTGTAAAAAATGAAGATAATAGTAACTAGTAAGATTGTTGTACAGATTATGTAGCTAATTCAAATAAATATCTGGTCCCCTACTAAGTATTCAATATGTTAGCTATACTAGTTGCTGTTATTATTATTAATTTTGGTGCACCCTGAAATTTGAAAACGATGTATTTACCTGTTTTCTATTATGCTTTAATAATAGTAGGAAAGAAAATACTTCAGAACCAGTAATGCTTTTTAATACACATATACATATTTAATGTTTTCAAAGTTGCTTCACGTCACTGATGATTCCGTCAAAAATGGCGAACCTCTAAAATTTGACGCATTTGTTTTGCAGTTAGCAAAGTTCGCTGATCATTCTAAAAATTTCATTTACAGACCTAGACTTCAAAACTAGAGTGTTGTCTTGGTTTGTATTATTATCTACACCTGAAAATGATTAGAAAGAAATTGGAACATGGATTTCAGAATTTGCTAAAATGTTATATTGAAAATCTCTGTCAGTGCTTGCATTTTTAATGATCAGTGCAAAAATTACCCATTATTTTCACTCTCATATGACAAGTTAAATTGTGTTTCATTTTATTATTTTATAGAACAATATTTTTCTCATAAATCTCTAGGACTTACAGCTGAGAATAGCTTGATGAAAGTTATTTCTCTTACTTTTCTTCTCAAAAATGCTCTTCATCTGGCATCTCTAAATAGACAGCAAATTGCTATATGCATTGTACATTTTTTCCTTAAACTGACAGTTCAGTAACTGGCTGTGCTTTTGTTAACTTAAATTGCTTTGGATATTGCCTGTGAAAACTATCAATCATTTCTTCAATTAATAGAGTGAAGATAATTTCAATTGAAGATGTAAATATCTAAATAACAGTGGGCTATATTTTTGTGCATATGCGCATGCAGTTCTCTTTTAAAAACTGGGGCTTTTTTCATCTCATTTTCTTCATCTACTTTAGATTTATTTATCATATCTATAGTTTCCTTGTTCACGTAAGAAATGTGAAATAGAAGAGCATGAGATCTGGACTTACATAAGTCCTTAAATTGTTAACATGGAACTTCTGACTATAAAGTTATATTCAATATATTCAGTATATATAAATATTTACAATCAGTGAAGAACAGCGACAGACTCTTCCGTAGTGTTCAATAGAAACTTTTTATGTCATTCTAAAAATGTAAAAATAAAGTAATGCTTACTGAGTACTTACTTGTTATCATCAAAATCAATTACTTTATACTTCATTTAACTATATCACAAAACTGAGAATCTTGTGTTATATGTGAAATTAGAGCATTGAAATTTTATATAGCTACCAAACTTCATACAACTTAGAGGTGACTGGGATCTTGCCCTGGATTAACTGATTCTAAAGCCCCCTTTTTTTTTTCTCTCTCTCTCTTTTTTTCTTTTTAAATTTCAGTGAGTTTCTGACCTTTTGTCTATCTACGCCTTCTTATGTTCTTTACTGGTCCCCAGAGAGATGCATTAGTATAATTTGACTCCAGTCTTACTCAGAGGTAGCTGATGCACAGTAAATTTGCATAATAAGAAGTAAAACCTTTTCCTCATTTTTAAAAATAAAAATTCTACTTTCTCCCACCTTCTGTTTTTGCATGGAATCTGAAAGTACTCAGGCATTAAGCAAATAGTCAGTTTCCCTATTCTTATTCCTACTTTATACTTCTTTCATTGCACACTAAGTCCTGCCATCTCTTCTGACATAACTGTTTTAGAAGTTTCTCGCAGGCTGCTCATCATTGATTCCTTCCCACTCCCCATCATTTACAGTGAACACACCAATATCAATTAGTCTTGAGCTGCTTGTTATTTTTTGACCTTTAAAAAGGCCAAGTCCTTCCATTTATTTGTTTTCAGCTGTGTACTTGACAATGTTGTTTCCCTGATGGAGGGCCATGGGTCGATTCGGATTTGATAACTTAGAATTTTTCCTCTCAATTTTGTAACTCAATGAATTTTTGACAATTTCAATTTATTGATTCTGTGCACATGTTCCTTGACTTGAGCTCCTTCTATAATTGTTTCTGATTTTATACTGAAATATAGTCGCGCTTGGAAATCATTCTGAAAAGTCATTACATCTGCCTAATTCTTATTCAAAACACTGCACTCTTCCTTCGTCCTCTCACATTACCAAGGTCACACCCTCTCATATCTTCTACATAGACTACTATTCACTATCTTTAGAAAACTAAATATTTGAACAAGTAAATTGACTCATAATCAGAGGGAACACAATATTCTTCATTCATTGAGGGTATCTACTTGATTGCAAATTTCTACTGATATTGCACTTGTCACAAAAAACGAGTTCAAAATGTTGACCATTGCCACTGTATATCTAGCTCTATGTGATAGAAAAAGGTTGAAGAACTTCGTGCACTTTTTGGATTTTAACCTTTTGTATTAGATTGAATTGTATGAAATGTCTACTTTTATAATTCAAAAACAGTTGAACATCAATGATTTATTATGGCCCTATATGACCTACATTTTAATGATGCCTTAATACTTACATCCATCTACACCTTACTCCAGACACAATATTAAAAACCTAATGCCGGGTCTGTAGCTCCTAGCTGGATTTCCTGTAGGGACTGTATTCATCTTCTATTAATGCATAATAAATCACCACAAATTTAGTGCCTAAAATAATACCCATTTATTATCTTGCAGTTCTGTAAGACACACAGTTCTTTAGCTTGGCTGGCTGTGCTGGGCTCCCTGCTTAGGTTCTCACAAAGCTATAATCAAAGTATTTTCTGGGCTGTACTTTTATCTGGTGGATCTGAGGAAGAATTTGCTTCCAAGTGCATGTTGTTTGTTGGAAGAACACAGTTCCATGAGGTTGTAGTACTGAGGTACCCATTTACTAGCTTGCTTTCAGTCAGGGTCTAAGTTTCTCTAGGCTTCTAGAAGCAGCACACATTTTTGTTATATAGCCCTTCATCTTTAAACTAGCAATAAATCCTTCTTTTACTGAAAATCTTTTTGACTTCCCCTTCTGCCACCATCCAGAGTACTCTTCTTTTAAAAGGTGTGCATCTTCCTTTTCCCAAGTGATATAACATAATCATGGGAGTGATGATATATCATCATATTCACAGGTTCCACCCATACTCAAACAAAAGGGAGAGACTTTGGGGGTCAATTTTAGACTCTGGTCTACCATAGGCACTTTACAATCAATACCTTCAAAAGTGAAGTATTGACCTCACTCAAAGAGCATCAGTCCTATTATTCTGCTCTTTTCTCAGTTAAGTTGATAATACTATCAGCAAAGTTACCAGTGGCAGAATTGAAGGAGTGAGTCCCTATTTCCTCACTTTCTCCTGATTTCAACCAATTAATCCTTCACCATATTCTACATACTTAAGATATTACTTGAATGTACCCTCTTCACTTTATTGTTATTGCTATTGCAGTCAATCTAGCCCTCAGCATTTATCTACCATATTGCATTATTCCATCATATCTTTACATTACTGCCAGAATAAATATCAATACACAAAACTAAGCATAGCACACCTCTACCCTAAGTCACTTGATGAATGGTTTTCAGTGGTATAGTGCAAGAGGTATATCAGAATAAACTTGGGATATTTTTCCAAATGCTTCTGCCTCCTTACCCCACCCCTTTCATTCTTGTATTTTAACCCAGTCTCACACTGATAATCTGCTTGCTGATGGCTGTTTAATGGTTCTCTGGTTTTTAGATGAAGTTCAACTTTCACAGAGTCGTAATAGAGCCTCTATGATCTGATTTTTGTCTCTATCTTGATTTTCTACTCCTCCATGTCTGATATTACACTATTTCTGGTACTTATTACAGTTATGTCATTATATCTAAACTTGGCATTACCACTCATAAAGTTTACTTTCTAGAATTTCTTGACTCTCTTTTTGTCTTTTCAGATTACTTCTCATTTTGGGTGGTTACTTCATATACTAACTTCTCTAGGTTGATATTCATGATCTCTTCTTCCATTTGTTCTCCATAGAGCAAATTACGTCCCTCTTGTCTATAGTTTTCATTTTGGACTGTGTTTGTCTTGGGTCTTAGAAGTTTGATTGGCATTTCTATTTATTTCAGTCTCTGTGGTGGTCAAACTCTAAGGTGGCCTTCAATGATCCCCAGTGCCTGGTGTCCATGACTTTATGTAGTCCTCTTCCTTGGATGTGGGCAGAGATGTGAATTTCTTGTAATGAATAGAATATGGCAAAGGTGTTGGGGTGTCACTCTCATTATGTTACGTTATTTTAGATCCTGTCTTGTTATAGCAAGCTTGCCCTAGTGATTTTCCTTACTGACTTAATGAAGTAAGTGGCCATGTTGAGAATGTATCACGTGGCAAGAAACTGTGGGAGCCCTCTAGGAACTGCAGATAACCTCTAGAAGCTGAGAGTGGCCTCTAGATACTGAGAGCAGACTCCAGCAGGAAAAATGCATCAATAAGTCAGAGCCCTCAGTCCTATAACCTGAAGGAAATAAATCTTCTCAACACTTGAGAGTGATTTTGAAAGCACTCTAGTTAAACATAAGATAAAAACACAAACTGGCTGACACCCTGCTATCCACCTTTTGAGACCCTGAGAAGGGGATTCTTCTAAACCATGTCCAGGTCCTGAACCAGACACTGAACCACAGAAACTGTGAGATAGTAAATGTGTGATTTTAAATCAAGCTGCTAATGTTTGGCAATTTGTTATGCAGCTATAGGAAACTAATGCGTCTCCAATGCTAAATACTGACATCCTCAAGAATAGATTTTTCTTAACCATTGTTGTGTATCCACTGTCTGCAGTAGAGTCTAATAAACAGTAAATGCTGTGTGAAGGATTTTTGAAAGGATATGAGTTATACAGAAGACATAGACACTAGCATCCTTTCTTCTGTTTTCTGTTTAAAACCAGTTCATCCACCCAGAACTTCCTGTCTTTTAAATGCAAACAGCCCTGAACCTCAACAACCTCAATGCTGACTTTCATATGCTTGTTTTTATCTTTCTGACCTTGATTCTTGATTCGAATCTATACCTTAATGTTTCCTTCAGTGCAATATACTCAGACTTTTGTCTTAACTTCTTGAGATTTCGATTTCCAGGATAATGTCATAACACCTTGATTTTAGATATTTACATCGTGTCACTAAAGAAACCTCCTGATTCCAAACCCCTTTCTTTCAGAGCTATTCTGCTTGCCAGATGGGATAAAAAGGGAATTCAGATAGTTGTTTCCTGATAATCCATGGTTCTAAATTTTATCATTTTTCTCTGAGAGTCAGCTGTTCTTCAGTCCATCTCCATTGAAAATAATTTGTTATGGGCAAAAGAGCACCATGAACAGATGCTTATATTTATACTAGAAAGAACAGATGTGAATATAGAGTAGTTGGTGCTGTGTTTCTAGTCACCACTGATCTAAGTGCCTCTTTTCCTACTAGATGCAATCAGAAAGGTGTGGAAAAAGAAAGTGGACAGAAGCCATACTATTATTTTTTTTTCTATAATTACAGTGATATAAGAACAAAAAAGTCTATTGTTTTTAAGGGACTCTAATCTGATGGGTTTCTTCAAATCTCACCAATTTAATGATAGACCCCTCCTCTATCCATTACTCATGCATCCCCCCCAACAACTATATTGATTAGGATTTCTAGTTGTTTAACACTGAAGGACACACAGCAGAAAAAAAGCCTTGGTGGGGACCTGAATATACTGATTCTAAAACAGACCCCTTCTCAAGGCAGAAAAGAGAAAACCCACAATCTTAGCTAGCTACCTGAACCTTCTCCCTGATGACAAACATAGAATAAGTATACTACCATATTAGTGGGTAATATCTGCATTTTGGCTTGAAATATCCCATCTATAGAAACCTCTGACCTAACTGTTTAAAAATACCACACCATGTTCTTCCACTCCAAGTAGTGCTACTAGCATAGCCCTCAGGTCTCATCAGTTTTAGTTTTGCTGCTCCTCTCTTGATCCTAAACAGGGAACAGTTTGACATAACGAGAACTTGGCCTTTTCCTAGGATTCATTGAATAATGATATTAGTCTTTTCTCTATTTACTTTTATATCCATAGGAACTAAATTTCCCAAGAGAAGGATGACCTTATTTTTCCCCCAACTATGGCTGTGGCATTGCTTTTCAAATTCTGATCATTCCTGCCCCAATCCTGCCCTGTCCTGGACATGCATTCTTTCAACCTTATAGTGAAAGTTACCTTGTTTCAAACTAATTTTGCAAAAGAAACTTTGTGTATTCACTTACAAAATGGTATCCTGGTATAAATTATCGCACTTGGATCATAAAAAGCTGAGATCATTGCTGTCTTTAAGTTTAGGAGGGATTTACCCACAAAATTTTATGCTAACACCATGAAGATGTCATTCTCTTTGTCTTGCCTAGATTCCCCATCTATTTTCTCTTTAAGAACACCAAGACAGTTTTTGAAAATACTGTTCAAAGTCTTCTATATATGTATTTTTTACATTCCCATTGTTCATTACCTGCAGATTAATAGAATTTCAGTAGGATTTTGTTAGCACTCATGCTCTACAGAGTCAAGAAAGAACATAATAAATCCAAACTTACCAAATCAGAATTGTATATACCAATTGACCATAGTCTTCTGGCAAATACATTCTACTCCACTCAGTTTATGCCTTCTCTGCTTCCTCCTTTCAATGGCAAACAAAACCACCAAAATAATAAACATAACATCTGTTCAGTATATAGTGATTCTTTATGAAAAAAGAGCAGGATACAGAATGTCTTACATATTCCAAGTCATAAATTATTTTTCTTTAGCTTGTCGTATTTTATTTTCTCAAATGTTGCTTATTAAACACCTAGCATCGTAGCATATATCCATGTATTCAGATTCATAAACTATTCATAATAAGCTAAAAGAATACATGTTATATTGACCAAGATGACCTTAACATCCTCCTCAGCTTGACTAAACTTTAGACCAATTTCTTCCTGACTCTAGATCTCTGGCCACTGCTTTCTTACAGTTTTACTTTAGAAGACGTGTAACTGCAAATTCTTTTTCAGCTCCTTTGAAATGGAGATAAATCCCCCAGTTTATTGTCAGTTTTATAACCCAGGAATGTCTTTCTGAAGGACCTGGGAGCTATTCCACTGAAATTTAACCATCAAGAAAGATAGGATTCCTCTCTCACTGTCTCTGTGTAAGGTCAGGAATCTAACTTCAGTAAGTGCCAATTAGCAAAAACATATGGCCTAATCACACTGACCAACCTTCTTTCTAGTGTTCTTCATTACTTTTTCTTTTTCACTAGCTAACCCAGGGTTTAAAAACTATACTGTCTTTTGTTTCAATGGAGTTTAGTTCATTCTTTCTTCCCTATTACAGTAGACTCACTCCTTATTGCAATAGTCTTGAATAAAATCTTCCTTCTTTATTTAACTCTATCCAGTGCAAGTTTTCTTTCTTTGACAATATCTATGAGTCCTTATAAATTTATTAACATGAAATAAGTTTTCCATTGTGTGATGAGAAACAATAATAAATCTAGACTGTGTCTATAGAATAACTATCAGCAATTTTATTCAGTGACTGATCTTATATACAGTACTTAATCTGCAATGTTTTGTACAATTTCCATATTTAATTATTATTAGATTTAATTATATTTGATTCCAAATTCTGCATTTATGAGAGCTGATAACATTATAACCTAAGTAAAAACACTACAGAGTCCTTACTGAAGCTAATTCCAGATGGGCCATAGAAAATGGTTAAAATGCAATCACGGGCTTCCCTGGTGCCACAGTGGTTGAGAGTCTGCCTGCCAACGCAGGGGACACAGGTTCGTGCCCCAGTCCGGGAAGATCCCACATGCCACGGAGTGGCTGGGCCCATGAGCCATGGCCGCTGAGCCTGCATGTCCAGAGCCTGTGCTCTGCAACGGGAGAGGCCACAACAGTGAGAGGCCTGCATACCGCAAAATAAAAAAACAAACAAACAACAACAAAAACAAATGCAATCATGTTAATGAAAACAAAATGTTTTACCTAGTCAGTTAGCTTTCAGAGTATACAGCACAAGCAAAACATAGTTTGTCTAGTTTTTTTGTTTTGGATAATAGCCAAATTAAGTATAATTTGGATACTAGTAAGTTTAGTCTTTAGCCAAAGAAACCTAATTTACTTTTAGAAATAGAATTTTCTTCATATTGATGTTTTGAGAAACAAATATTAATAGATTTATATCCTCTCTTTAAAAAACAAAAGGCTAGTCTAGGCTACAGGTGAACCAACCTTTACTATGCCTACACCTAGGTGATTTACAAAATATGCCTTTTTTGTTTATATGGAATGTTTGGTATCTAAAATCATTACTTAAATACTCAAAAATAATTTTATTATGCTTTTTAGAAAATACTAAAGGAAAATACTAAAATTTTAATTTATGCTATATTTAAACTGCTCTAAAATATTTTGAGTGGGGCTCTCTATATAATAGGAATTGCCTTTTCATTTTCTACATATATCGACTGTGCCAAAGAGTAACTTACTGAATGTCTTCAGACATAAGTAGAGAACATAAAGCCTTATCTTACAAGTATTATCTAAACATTCCTCACTGGATAAAGGGAGATAGGGTAAGAAGTTATAACCTTCCAACCATCAAGATTTAAAGAGCTGTCGTTTATCTCATATGTGACTGGCACTGAATATTGATCTATGCATTAGAAAGGCTTAACCACATTTCTCAGTAGTATGTGTAATAGCTGTTGATGGTATTTAGTAGAACAGCTTTTTGACAAGAAAATTACACGTGTCCAGTATAATCATTCAGACTTTGATAGTTCAAACACTTATCCTAACAGAGATGACTTTGCTCTTGCTAGTAAATGAAACTGACATACGGGTTGCTGAAGGAAATAAAATATGTGGCATTCCAATTTCAATGTTAAAAAGAGTCTTCTCATTTTGCTTAAGAATTCTGAGATCCATATGGTGATTAAAAACCTAGAAAATTTGAAAACATTATGCTAGTTTTGTTTCAGCCTACACATTTTAAATATTCACTGAGTAGTCAAAAGGATTTATAGTAATACAGGAATGTCTGTGTAATATATTATGAAAAGATTCTTGAATGAATTTGGAAAAATGCAAATGAATAAAAGGTTTGAAATCATTCAAAATCTGGCCAAATATTTAGAGGTTGAAGTTCAAATATCTCTCCATTTACAGAGAGCTTTTGAGAGTTAGTTGAGTATCTTAATTTCTTAAAATAATCTGTGATTGTAAATAAAGGACAATTATATGGATATTAGAAGATGACAATTATTATTGGAGATTAAATTTTCAGAGAGAATTGCTATAATTATTGAAGACTTAACTTTTAGAATAGTTAATGAGTGTACTGAAGGAGAAAGTTAGTTTAATGGAAGAAACGTATTTTCAGTACAGGCATACCTCCTTTAATTGCACTTTGCTTTATTGTGCTTCACAGATAGTGCATTTTTTAACAAATTGAAGGTCTGTGGCAACCATGCATCAAGCAAGTCTATAGGTGCCATTTTTCCAACAACATTTGCTCACCCTGTGTTTCTCTGTCACATTTTGGTAATTCTCACAATATTTCAAACTTTTAAATTACTATATATTTGTTATTATGATCTGTGATCATTGATCTTTGATGTTACTACTGAGACTTGGTGAAGGCTCAGATGGCTAGCAGGTTTTTAGTAATAACGTATTTTTAAATTAAGGTCTGTAATTTTTTATAAAACATTCCATTCAACAAGAACAGAATATATATTCTTCTCAATTGCACATGTAACATTATCCATTATAGACCATATTATGGGCCATAGAGCAAAACAACAATTAAAAAAATACACATCATGCAAAGACCATAAAAGAAACTAGAAGTCAATAACAAAATTATATCTGGAAAATTTGGCAATTATGAATAAAGCTGCTATAAATATCCTTGTGCAAGTTTTTGTGTGTACACAAATTTCAGATTTCTTGGGGCAAATACCAAGGATCTCAATTGCTGGATTATATGGCAAAATTGTGTTTAGTTTTGTAAGAAACTGCCAAACTGTCTTCTGAAGTCGTTGTACGTCTTTGCATTCCCACTAGCAATGAATGAAATTTTCTGTGGCCATCCTTGCCAGTTTTTCATGCTGTCAGTGTTCCTGATTTTGGCCCTTCTGATAGGTGTGTAGTGGTATCTAATTATTGCTTTCATTAGTATTTTGCTGATAGTATATGATATGGAACATCTTTTTATATGCTTGTTTGCCATCTGTATATATTCTTTGGTAAGGTGTCTATTAAAGTCTTTGATCCATTTATTAATCAGGCTGTTTGTTTTCTTTTTCTTACTGCTGAGTTTTAAGAGTTCTTTGTATATTTTACCCTGAGAAAACCATAATTCAAAAATAGTCATGTACCACAATGTTCATTGCAGCTCTATTTACAATAGCCAGGAAATGGAAGCAACCTAAGTGTCCATCAACAGATGAATGGATAAAGAAGATGTGGCACATATATACCATGGAATATTACTCAGCCATAAAAAAGAAATGAAATTGAGTTATTTGTAGTGAGGTGGATGGACCTAGAGTCTGTCATACAGAGTGAAGTAAGTCAGAAAGAGAAAAACAAATACCATATGCTAACACATATATATGGAATCTAAAAAAAAAAAAAATGGTTCTGAAGAACCTAGGGGCAGGACAGGAATAAAACGTAGACATAGAGAATGGACTTGAGGACACGGGGAGGGGGAATGGTAAACTGGGACGAAGTGAGAGAGTGGCCTGGACTTAAATATACTACCAAATGTAAAATAGATAGCTAGTGGGAAGCAGCCGCGTAGCACAGGGAGATCAGTTAGATGGTTTGTGACCACCTAGAGGGGTGGGATAGAGATGCATGAGGGAGGAGATATGGGGATATAGGTATATGTATAGCTGATTCACTTTGTTATAGAGCAGAAACTAACACACCATTGTAAAACAATTATACTCCTGTAAAGATGATAAAAACAAAGTTCTTTGTATATTTTAGATAAAAGCCCTTTATCTGAAGTGTGTGGTTTTCTTTTTTTCCAAATATTTTCACTCAATCTGTGGCTTGTCTTCTAATTAGCTTGACTTTGTCTTCTGAAGGAAAGATTTTTTTTTCTAAAGTCTTTATTGAACTTGTTACAACATTGCTTCTGTTCTGTGTTTTGGCTTCTTGGCCACCAGGCATGAGGGATCCCAGCTCCCCAACCAGAGATCGAAATTGTGCCCCCTGTATTGGAAGGCAAAGTCCCAACCACTGGACTGCCAGGGCAGTCCCATGAAGAGCAGATATTTTTAATTTTAATGAAGTCTTATTATTTCTGATATTTTGTATCAATGACAGATCAAACTGGTACATAAAATCCTAGATTTCTCCCAAACTCAGGACAGTTATGATGGGCTATCCCAGCAGAGTGCTTTTCATGAAATTGACTAAGACCTTAGGAGGCCCTACATTACAGCTAAACTTTTCTTTCTGTTCAACTCTACTTACTTGCCCTCCTTTCCAAATGTGTTGATCCATAATATTTTACATGTTAATTTGTCTCAGATTTCACTTTTCCAAGAAAACAGCTTGAAACAGAGATCGTCAAAACAGCGGGTCAGCTTTTCAGATTCTTGTCTAATGATTTTGGAATTAACTAGAGGAAGATGGCTGGGTTTCAACCTTCTCTTTCTAGTCTTGATCCTTAAACCCTACAGTGATTTAACAGCTTCCCAGTACCTTCAAACAAATTTTTAAAATAAATTATTCAGCTCTTCTAAATAACATTAGGAAGAGGGCCAATCAAAATGACCTATCTTCCATTCCCATAAAACTATTCCTTTATTCAGCAAAGCAATTTAAAATTTAACTCTAGTATTATACTTGTTTAGATATCACAGTGCATGTTGATGCCATTGTCAGTACTTAGATGGATAAAATATAGATCTGATTAATGTCTAATATTCTTATGCATGTCCTCAATAATATTTATTCCAAATGTGTTTTCCTTTTATTCTAATATAAATTAATTTTTAATTAAAACTAGTATAATTGTTTGTAAATACAATATTATTTGTTTCCAAAAGAGAACTTTGGAAACCTCTATTTTATATAAGAACTTAGGTCACAATTTTAACATGTATATATATTTTAAAATAAAATAGATACATATATATTTATACACACAGATATTCTCTGTCTTTCTGCATTTATGATGACCTTTCTTCACTTTCACATCTTAGATTTTAAAGCATTATCTGTATTGCCTTCCTTAGGACCCTACTGTAAGTAAAATAGGAATTGTTGTGTTTATATTGGTTTCTTTGTCTTTTAGTTACCTGTTTTTCTCATATTCATGTCCAACAAAATTTAGCTTAAAAGTAAAAATTGCATTTGGTTTTATAATTTGGTTTCATTCTTGAATCAATTGTTCATTTTTGAATTATTAGGCCATTGTTCTTGGGATCAGATAACTGTCACAAATTCAGTACATTGCCTCCTATAGAATTTTAATCTCTCTTTCTTAAGTTTAAAAAAAATATTGTGTGCATATCTCTGTTTCTTCAGTTTCCTCCAACTGCCCCAACTCCCAGATGCAGCCCTTCCATGCACATTTAGCAGTACCTAGAATTTAGTTTGAAAAGAAGTAAATGATTACATATTGTGTCTTTATGAACTGAATTAAAGGATAATGACTGACTATATGATTGTCAGGGAGCACCATATATTTTAATTAGCACTTTTTACAAAAGGATTATAAATGTTGAAAATGATCATGAATAATATGCCTACTAGACAATAGTACTTTATTCTTCTAATGTTGATAGCAGTCATAGTGCAACAGAAATTCATTTAAAGACGTTGACAGATAATGAGCAGAAACATGTCTTTTTACTTAAGTATACAATTGTAAGCATTAACGAGTTTTGAGAATGTTTTCTATGTTTGTATTTCTCCATATCTACATAAAAATTGACATTTTATGTTGTCATGTATCACCTTGACTTCTTTAAATAGATAAAAATGGAGCTTCTTTCCTAGTCCTCAAACAAGGTGGAATTGTCCCTTACATATTGACTCCCTGTCACATTTCATAGGCCATGACATAAATATCCAGACTCCATAACATTTAATTGGAATAATCAGTCATATACTTTCTTTTTGATGAAATTCCAGTGAATATGTAGGTGTACCATTCCCAGAATAAACAACAATAAATTTAATGTTATAACACATATATTTACTTCATATAATTTGGTTTCATAATTTTTTCATGTCAAAACTACTTATATAAACTCTAAAAAATTTATTGTAGAATTACATAAAAAATATTCACTAGGAGAGAACATTTTAAACCTTTTAAAGTAAATAATTTAATCGCACAAAGGAATAATTTCCATGTCACATGGATACAGTACTAATACACTCAAAGTAGATACATTAAATTTTCAAAATTTTAGATTTAAATTCTTTTAACTTCAGGACCTATAATTTATTAAGTGAAGCAGTGTTTTTGTCTGAAAAACACTCTTCAAATAGATATTTATTTTATATTTCTATGATGGCTCCTGTATTATAGAAGAAAAACTAAGAAGGCTATTAGGTCACAGAATTGAGTTTAAACTGTAGGTCTTATTAATTCTATGACCTTGAGTAATTCTGAGGCTTTTTTTCTTCTTCTATGAGGTAAAGATAACAGAATCTGTTGTATTTTTTCTAAAAGATTTTGTGGAGACCAAATGAAATAATTTATAAAAGCTCTGTAATTATTAGATGCCACTACTACTAAGTAATAAATTTTATCAATAATAAATTTGCATTATCCTTAATGCCTTCTATGTTATAAACTAGCAAAACAAATAGAGAATTTAGAGTATATTTAGTGTAAGATCTTATTTTTAACATACTGATTGTAACTTTTCATTCTGTGGTTTGAATTTAGTAAAATTTCATGGTTATTTTTGAAGGAAAATATAAAAGCATTTAATTAAATTCAGAAACATTGACTGAAGGTCCAGGAGACACTGTGAGACATAAAAATATGCAAAACTGAATAACGTGTTACTTCCTTCAAAATTACTGAGTATACTAGGAACGTGATGATGAAGAAGACAGAGATATGTCAGTAAATAATTGCAATAACAAGTTCAAAAGAAAGAATTGCTCAATAATGTTATATGAAGCTTACCATAATGTCACTGAGCAAGGAGGCGATATTTTTTAATATTAAAACTAAAGGAATATTTCCTAGAAATAGTTAAAATTTACTTAGACTGTGGAAATTAAAAAAAATAGTAGAGAGCATAGAAGAGAAACAAGGGAAAAAAGAATAAAGCTAGTGAAGGCAGGACATTACAAAAATGCTTATCCAGAGAACAATTCTGGTATAGTTGGAGAAAGGGTATGAGTTTCAGCACTGGAGTAGCTTCAGAGATATGGATTTGTCTATTTGATAGGTGGCCATGCAGGTCCTATTAAGGATTATGAACATTTTTTTCTGTAAAGAATGGAGAGCTATTGAGAATTTTAAAAAGAAGATATGGATTTTTTGTTTGTATTTGTGGCAAGTAACTCAAACTGGGGTCAATAAAAGTTGCCAAATGGAATATTTGGGTAAATAAAGTCAAGTGAGGAAATTATTACAGTAAATCAGTTGTGAAATAATGAGATCTGAATTGGGATTTAACAAGAATATATAGTTGACCAATATACATTGTGGAATTAATGTCTGACTGGATTGCATAGGGATGAAAAAGAGTATTTGAAGGTAGCTTTGAAATTGCATAACAATGAGAAAACTTTAAATGATGTAGGAAGTAGTAAATAAAAGAAGAAATTTGGGGTGAAGAGAGGATGAGGAATGATTAAAAGTATTTACTTATTCATGTTACAAGTATTTATAGCACTCCTAATATATGCCAGACAGCTTATCAGGCCTTGGGGATAACTGGCAAAGTGTATGGACTGCTGTTAGCTGTGTCTCCATCTTCTGCCATGTCCTCATTGCCTGAAATGGTCCAGGAAAAGACTCAATAGCCATATTAACAGATGACAGGCCCAGCATTGATAACCAATGTTAATTAGTGACTAGAGGCTTCACTTTCTCTTGTTCCATTCTTGTGTTCTCATGTTACATAAGCCTCAGGAAAGAAGCTGCACAAATGACTATTTTGAACTCCCTTGTAAGGTTTGCAAGCGGGAACACAGAGCCAGATACTGTCAGTTTTATGGAATAATTAAAAAAAATAGCTTACATTGTTAAGATATATGATAGTAATATTTACCTGTTACACATTTTAAGCCTAAGTGACTCTTTAATTTGACGTTTTCCACATCTATTTTCCAAATATAGAACTGATCATTTTATATCAGAAAAAATGATTGAAACACATATTTTATCATATTATTATGAAAGTACAAGTTACATATAAAATATGTAATGGAAATATACATTAAAGATAAGTTTTGAAAATATTTAATTCTTTTTTTTCCTCTCGAGTTTAAATTCTAATAAATAAAATATGGTGCCAAAGAGAATATATATATGATAGTGTGTTGTATTAGTTTTCTCAGGCTGCTATAAAAAACTGCCATGGGCTGGCTGGCTTAAATGATAGACATTTATGTGCTCCCTGTTCTAGAGGCTAGATGTCTAAGATCAAGGTTCTAACTGATTCGGTCTCTGGTAAGAGCTCTCTTCCTGGCTTGCAGGCAGCCATCTTCTCCCTCTGTTCTCACAATGTCTTTCCTGGTGAAAGCACACACACACACACACACACACACACACACACACACACACAGAGAGAGAATGCTCTGATGTCTCTTCTTATAAAGACAATAATCCTATCAGAGCAGGGCTTCATCCCTATGACTCATTTAACCTTAATTACTTCCTTAGAAGCCCTGTCTCCAAATACAACCACACACTATGCATTAGGGCTTTAACATGTGAATTTTGAGGTGATACAAACATTCAGTCCATACATGTGTCTTGAAAGTGAATAACTGATTTGAGTTGAAATTATTTAATCTACAGTGAGAATTATTCATTTTTAATAATTCCACTATAGTGTTCTCCAGAAGGTTTATTTTCTTGAAATTTATTTTTCTTTATAGAGTGTTACATATTGATGGCTGTTATATCTCATTGTTATTCCTGGAGGAATAGTAAATATAAAGTTGTGTTATATTTTCTTCATCATAAGGTTGGAAATAAAGAAAGTTTCCTAAATCCAAGTCATAATAATAAGTGATTATACTACACTATAATATCATTATATGTGCCCATGCACTTACTCATGGATCTTCCCATAGCAATGGAAAATGAAGGCATGATTCTTTTTTTCTCATGTATGCTGTGACATATTGGGGGCCTGAAAGGTTTACAAATGCAATTATTTGTGGAGACAGCAGGCAGCCTCAGAACAAATTCAAGAAGAATGTATACACTCAAGGATGCTCATTTTGGAAGTTCACTTTTCTTGTTTTGTTTTACTTTTCTAATTGGAGTGGTTTACATGGAAGGAAAGAGAGGCATTTAAATTGAAGCAAAGCCAAGTGTAAAATTTAGGTATTAGTTCATTGTCAGTCAGTCTGAGATCAATGAAAGCCTTGTCTAGAAAGAGATTCAGAGAAGACAGAAGTCAGGAAAGAGGAAACAAGATGCAAAAAATTAAATACACACACACACGTACACATGTATTAAATTGAGAGATAGGAAACCAAAAATATATCAGAATCAATGGTCAGATGGCAAGCACAGAGGTTTGATTTTAGCAATGAAATAAATTGCTTCTGACAAATTCCCCAAGATTACAAGAGTAAAGAATTTGTCTTGGAGTGATTCCTATACACAACTATCCCCATATACAATTGTGATAATAATAGTGTAACATGATTAGATCTGGTGCCATGACAGATTATTTCCCAGTTAGCCTCAGAGACTAAAAGTGACAACTGAAAATAAAGCCACTAAGTGCACTGCATTCAATGACTCATCAGCTCCTAGTGTCACCACCTGCAGCAGAATGTCACTACCTTAGTTTTTTCATTTCAGCAGATTTGGTGCTCCAGACTCCTACTCCCCATTATTGATATAGAAAGAGTACTTGATGCAAAGATAGGCTATCCTCTGGGAGAGCTCAGTGTTAGTGTAGTCATTTCCTTTCATTTTGGGAGGAGGGGTGATCACGGAGTAGTAGCAAACCCAAAGAAAGCTAAGGAGGATCCAGGAGAATCTCTTAAGAGTTAGGGTAAATCGGATGCAAAGAGAGATTGACATCTAAGTCCTTGAGTGACCGGCTGCTTAGTCATCATGCTTACAAACATTCTTTGTGGTACAGGATTGGGAAAGGGCTTAGAGGCAAATGATATGATGGTATATTCAGGTAGAAAGGAGAACAGTCCCACACATGCAATCTCATAGTTTATGAAAAATATGGTACCTGGAGCTCATATGTGCATATGAGTTCTAAAAGTAGGCAGTACAGGAGATATTCAGTGAGACTGGGGGTTGCAGGTTTTCTTGTAACAGCCCGAGCATGGAACAAAAGGTTAAGCACATGAGAGAAAGTAGGTACATGGCCACAGGACTATGCAAAAAGAACCATTTTTACCTAAGAGAGTTGCAGGGAATTAGATTGGAATGTCTAGTAAAAGAGACTACTATTGATGGACATCAAGCTTTCTGGCAATGAACTATATAATGAGCAGTGATCCCAGCAGACTTTACTATAACCTCATGATAGCATTCATTTAAGGAATCACATCATGCCAGTCAAATATAAGTAGATAAGATAAGCAAGAAAAGGTATATATATATATATATATATATATATATATATATATATATATATATATATATATATATATATAATTTATTTATATAATGTAAGTATATATAATGTATAAAATTTTCTCTTTCTTCAAGATTACCCTTCCTGAATTATGTAAATAATTGTATTGAATCTTAATTACTTGGTTACGGAAAGGGAAACAAGAATCTATTAAACACCCCCTTTACTTTTTCCTTTGTTGGTTAAAGGCAGGGATTATCTCTCCTCAAAAATAGTAACTTTACCAAAACACCAATATTTTATCAATTTAAACCCCTGTTTATATCATATAAAATCCATCATAACATTTAGGACTTTCTTCTTTCTGGTGTGTATAAGACACGAAGAGAGGGGATAGCGAGTATACAGTGTAATGCCAGATGCTGCAAAAAATAACTCCACAAAAACCCAGTAAAATCTACTAAGGTCTAAAACATGTCCTTTTAATTTGTAGGAGGATCTTCTCTGAAGTACAAATAAGATACTCAGTATGAATGCATCTTTGGCTCCTCCATCTGATACATAACTTCGAAGTTCTCTGTATTGCTTTGCATACAGCTAGCTGGAGAAAAGGAAATAGTATGATGATCAAATGTGGAAGATAGTAGTAGGCCTTACTCAGAGACACAACACTTGTACTCATATTCCAATGGCTAGAATTAAGGTATATGACCACATCTTATTGCAAGGGAAGCTGGTAATTTCAGTCCAACTATATGCCCAAGAAGAAGAGGAAAAGAACTAGAATAACCAGTTACGCAGTTTCTTCTCTGGTTTGACAGTTTGTCTTCCTGGCCTCTTTATAACCCTTACAAATGATATTCACTTAATTCTCAAGGGATTCAAGCAGAATCTATCAGAATAATTTAGGCTATGCTCATTAATTGACAAAGGCAGTGTCTCAGTGGCTTAATGCCACTTAAATTTATTTGTCTGTCCACAATACATGCCTGATCCAGTTCAGCAGAGGGGCTCTGATTATAGTGATCACTTAGGGATTCAATTAGGTGGAAACCTCATAAAGACATATACTTCCATGATCAGAACATGGCAGGGGGAGCAGAACATGGAACTCACACAACTTCTGCCAACATTTCATTGGCTAAAGCAAACTACTTGTCCATAACAGCTTCCAAAATTGCATGAAAATATGTGCCCAAGAGGAGGAGAAATGCAATATATATGTTAGATCTTTGTGATCTTTCATAATTCCAGTTATTACATTCAGTTCAAAGTCCCAAATATACAGTAGCTGTGAAGCACTTTCCATTAGGTCATTGTTTGTATGGTTCCTCATGAATTGTCAAGCTATGAACTAAAAAGGAAAGTTATTTGTCCTACTCACCCAATATGTAATGGTGAACAAGGAGAAAATGACCACTGTGCACACTCCCTTTCAGAAGAGTGGAGATGGGAAATCACACACAGCAATCATTGGTTTATAACAATCATGAAATCCTACTGAATAGCCTTTGTAAAAATTTCCTTCCCTGTGGGCGGTCTCTAGTTCTTTAACTAGACTCAGATTCTGCTCTTTGGAAAGAATAGCATTGTCAAGTCTCTTCAGTGTCCTGTGTGTGTGTGTGTGCGTGTGTGTGTGTGCACGTGTGCACACACGTGCATGCACACATGTGTGCGTGTGTATACCCACCTTAGTTATATCCTTCCTCACTCATCTTCCTTTATGGCATCATCTAAAGTGGTTACTTGGAAATATGTTCTCATTGGGGTCTGCACAGCTTCCACTGCTTTTATCCTAATATTGAAAGTTTGGGGTCAAAGGAATAGTTTAATACTTAATAGACAAAGCCACTTTTACATTAAGCTCTTGCTGTTCTTGGTAATACAGTTTCTTCAAGAAAAAAAAATAGAAAGCTTCGTCTGTTTTCTTCTAGAAATGTCCGGGTTCCAGTAAGCTTTTTTTCCCCTAGACATAGGTTTTAAGTTGGCTTTATTTCTCAACTTCTTTAGATCTATTCATTCTATTTCAACACAAGGCTATTTGAAATTATCTACTTAGGTGGGAAGTAAAGACCCTGAGTTTTTACTTTGTTACAAGGCTGAGTGATCTTATTTAATGGGAAACTTAATGGACATTTATCACTCACACAACTTTTGTCTCATTTACTAGATTTTGAGGCCAGAAGCAGCTGGGTTTTCAAACTGGCAAGCCCACACATTTCTGGACTTTATTTATTCTCTTACATTTCTGCCTGAAAATCATCAACTCTTTTCTGTGCTTGAGCTCATTTCTCTTGTTTAGTACTCTGGTAAAAGCAGGAAATAAATGCCAACAAATACTATCATTGCATTTCTTTCCAAACACTTCCCACAGAGCTGCAATCTTGTTAGGAACATGGACTGCCTTCCAAGTTACCAACCGTAACAATTTTGCCAACTGTGTTGTTTCTTCATAAAATCTTTTGTTTTCTAACTGTTGATATCAATTTCCTCACAGATCACTGCTAAAATGCTTATCTAATTGTATCAGTTACTATGGTACTCTGACCATCAAATAATTTCTGCATTAGTTAAAGAAACTCTGAAGCCTGAAACAAATAGCTCCAACATGAATAATGGTACAAACTGCACAAAACTACTTTCTAACTAATATGTTCTAAACACATATTCCTAGTCTGTAGTGTATTCTTTTAAAATATGTTTATATTTCCCAGGAAGTCAAGTATATATCAGCTGATATGAACAAACATTTTATCTTTTCCACACAAAGCACAATATGACACAATACAGTTTTTATCCCACCCAGCTCCTTTGTGCTGTTATTCACAAATATATTTCTATATGCTATAGCCCCAGCAATATAGTATATGCATATAGTTTTTTAAAATTGATTGTAAAACCCATTACAAGAAGAATGAATATTCCTTTATAATGTCTTTTATAATTATATGATTACCTATACTGTTTTTCTTGTTTTTCATGTGAGTTCATATCACTGTGTGGGGTCACTTGCTTTCAGCCTAAAGAGCATCCTTCAGTATTTCTTATAAAGCAGATCTGCTAGCAGTTTTTGTCCATATGGGAATGTCTTTATTTTTCCTTCATTTTTGAAAGATAGCAGATAGCTTTCCTCAGTATAGAATTCTATTTGACAAGTTTTGTTTGCTTGCTTTTTCCCTTTGAACACTTCAAATATGTCATCCCACTTCTTCATGACTTCCATTGTTTCTGATGAGAAATAAGCAGATAATCTTAGCGGGGTCCACTTTTAAGTGAGTAATCAATTCTCCTACTACTTTCAAGATTTCCCCTTTGACTTTGTGCTTCAACACTTTTACTACAATGTTTCTACTTGCAAATATCTCATTTATCATACTTGGAGTTTGTTGAAGTTTCTAGATGTGTAGGTTAATGTTTTTCAAAAAATACAGAAGTTTTCAGCCATTATTTCTTTAAATATTTTTCTACTTCTTTCCTTCTCTCATATCTGGTACTACCATTATGTATATAGGCATACCTTGGAGATACTACAGGCTGAGTTCCAGACCACCTCAATAAAGCGAATATTGCAATAAAGCAAGTTACACAAATTTTTTGGTTTCCTAGTGCATGTAAAAACTATGTTTACATTATACTGTAGTCTATTAAGTGTGCACTAGCATTATGTCTAATAAAACCAATATTTTCATACCTTAATTTAAAAATATTTTATTGCTAAAAATTGCTAACCATCACCTGAGTCTTCAGTGAGTCAAAATATTTTTGCTGGTGGAGGGTTTGAAAAATTTTAAGAATTACCAAAATATTACACAGAGATACAAACTGAGCAAATGCTGTTGGAAAAAAATGGCTCTGATAGACTTGTTCAATGCAGGGTTGCCACAAACCTTCAATTTTCAAAAAATGCAATATCTGAAAAGTACAATAAAGTGATGTGCAATAAAACAAGATATACATGTATGTTGATGTGCTTAATGGTGTCCAACATTTTAAAAGTTTCTTTTCATTTTTCTTCATTCTTTTTTCTCTCTGTTCTTCAGATTGCATGATCTTCATCACCCTATTATCAAGTTGACTAAAGCTTTCTTCTATCAGTTCAAATATACTGTTAAACCACTCTAGTAAATTATTATGTTTCTATTTTACTTTTCAACTCTGTAATTTCCATTTTATTATTTTTGAATTATAATTTCTACATTTTTGTAGACATTCTTTATCTGATATTATATTGTCATTATACCATTCTTTACCTCTTTAAGCATGCTTTTCTTTAGTTCTGTAAGTATATTTATACTTACTAATATAAATTCTTTCTTTAAATCCAACATTGGATGACTCTAGCAGACGGCTTTTGTTGCCTGCTTATTTTCTTTGATGTATGGGTCATAGTTTCCTGTTTCTTTGGCATATCTCTCTCTCTCTTTTTTTTTTTGATTGGAAACTGGACATTTTATATAGTATATTATGGCAGCTCTGGGTACTCTTCCTCCCCCCAGTCTGGGCCTTGTTATTGTTATTTGTTTATTTCCTTGTTTAGTGACTGACTGGATTATTCTGGTGAGATTTATTCCAACTCCCTCCACCCTCTAGTGTGAAGCATCTTATGTTACTCCTAAGGGATATATCCTAGGGTATGTCCATAATCACTGTAGAATGCCAATGATTTTGGCAGAGCTCTCTTTAACTGTCTTTCTCTGACCATATTAATTGCTAGCTGGTTGCCATATTGTTTTTAACAGTATTCTGGGGCATACTGTGCTTCATAGACTAATCCAATCAAATTAAGGCTCCTTACAAGGGAAAGTTTCAAAAGTCAGTATTTGAGATTTGTTCTGATCTCACAAGTGTTCTTCTCAGCTATGTCTTTCACTATTACTCTCTGAAAAACTGGCAGACATACAGTTTAGCCTATATCTCCAATGGATCTATCCATTTCCCTTAATTAGTTCTTACTACCACTTCCACCATTTCTGAGGGTAGTGTTAGACATAAACTTCTGCACAGTCTGTGGCAAATGAAGCCCTCTCTTTTGGAGAGTATTGCACCTGTTTGTTCTATGGCTTTTTCTCCTCCCAGGAAAAATTTCTAAGCCATAGCATTGGTGCTGGGGATGGAGAAAATGCCATTCTTCTCCCTAAGTGACACTCCTGCTTTAGCTGCTGAATGCTCAGCTCATGGGGGAAACAGTCTTAAGTCTCCTTAGTTTGCCTATCTTGGCATGGGGCTCCCATATGATTAGCCGAGAAAAGCATAATCAGTATCCGAATATTACCAGTTGCATCCTACCTTAGGTAGAATTTCTGTTACACAAATGGGGGATGGACAGAATTAGAGGGTCCCCACCTTTCAGTTTTATTTTCTAGAACCTAGTACCTGAAAGCGGGTTACAAAATGCCGACGTATTTCCCCTCCTGAGCATATAGTCCTCTGACTGGGAGGTAGAGGGGAGAGGGAGCCCTGTCTTACTGGCTGTAACCAGTCTAGAGTAGAGTTTCTGCCTCACTGAGCTCAGAGGAGGAGGGATGGCATGGGTCTTGGTTAATATAGAATAGACTCTTACAGTTCTTACTGACTTTTAGTATATTTTCTTGGACAAGTGTTTTAATTTGCTTTATGCCATCCAGTCCACTTCCAGGGAATTTAAATCTTGCTATTCTATCTATTTTATCATTCTTACCAGTTTTACTTGGGAGCAGAGCCATGGAACTCCTTACATGATCATGGTGCAATTATCTTTTAAATGAAAATTTCCCAAATGCCTCACTTAGTGCTGTAGTTACTGGAACCAGGCTTCGATCCATAAGAGACTAAAATGTATTTCTTTAATCATTATATACACATGGCCCATTGACACTGACAGAATTGATGCTCATCATATTCAGTTCATTAGCAGCTCTCAGCTCAAACTATTTAAACTATTAGGAAGCCAAGAGGCTTACCCCAGGTCCAGGGTGACTACTCAGGATAACAAATTCTAATTATAGTCTCTGAATGAAGACTTTTTAAAATATGTTAGAAGAGACCAGTTTAGACGAACAAATTAAAGTATGTGTGTTTATTTTAGTGATTTTAACAGCAACCCTTTCAGATCAAAAAACATTTATTTGATTTTGATAAAAATATGGAGATTGAACTTGTCTTTAACATGTCTCACTTCCAAACTTCTAGATAAATGATAAATGGGTGGTGGACACACATTGGGACTAATATAAAAGGAGAGGAAACAGTAGTGGAAAGCACATTTTAATAAATTTGGGGAATATATAAAAGATGGAAGAGTAAGTGGTAAGTGGTGAGCACAATGGGGAAACATATCTATAGGGAGATGTTAAAGTTCATCTACATTGTAGAACACTAAATTTTAAGGAATTTGAGGCATCAGTTTCCATTGGAAGCAATGATAAGAAAGGGTTTAAACTTTAGGTGATAATTTGTATTTATTGTGTCCCTCTAAAATTCACATGTTGAAGCCCTAACCTTCAGCACCTCAGAATGTGACTGTATTTGGAGACAGGACTTTTACGGAGGTAATTAAGTTAAAATGAGGCCACAATTGAGAGCCCTAATCCAACCTGACTGGATTAGGACATAGAGAGAAACATAAGGGATATGTACACAGAGGGACAGCCACGAAATGAGGCAGTGAGAGGGTGATGGTATGCAAGTGATGGAGAGAGTCCTCAGGAGAAACCAACTGTTTTGGCACCTTGATCTTTGACTTTGAGCTGCCAAAACTATACACACACAAAACAAATTCTGTTGTTTAAGCCACACAGTCTGTGGTGTTTTGTATGGCAGCCTTCACAAACTGATACAAATGATGGGGTGAAATTTTTGTATGCAAAGGTTGATGATATGCAGCAAGGGATTATTTCATTCTCCCACTGGTTCCTTCCTATGTAACAGAAATGAAGAATACCTTCCATAAGCTTATTAAGAGGCTGGACGTGGCTGAGAAGAGAATCTCTGAGCTAGAGGATATATTAATAGATCCCTTGAAACCCAAAAACAAAGGGAACAAAGACTGAAAAAAGAAAGCCAAACAGAATCTCCAAGATCTGAGTGACAACTACAAATGCTGTAACATTCAGATAATAGGAACGTTAGAAGGAGAAAAGAGAAAATACCAGAAGAAATATTTCAAACAATAATGGACGAGAATTTTCCCAAATTAATGTCAAACACCAAACCATAGATTCAGGAAGCTCAGATAACACCAGCAGGATTAATGCCCCCACCAAACGGCCCCCTACAACAACAACAACAACAACAACAACAACAACAAATAAAAACCCACGACTCCTCGGCCTATCATTTTCAAACTATGGAAAATCAAGGAGAAAGTTCTGAAAGAAGTCAGAGGAAAAAACACTTTACATATAGAAGAATGAATTTATTTATTTTTATTTTTTAACATCTTTATTGGAGTATAATTGCTTTACAATGGTGTGTTAGTTTCTGCTTTATAACAAAGTGAATCAGTTATACATATACATATGCTCCCATATCTCTTCCCTCTTGTGTCTCCCTCCCTCCCACCCTCCCCATCCCACCCCCCTAGGTGGTCACAAAGCACCAAGCTGATCTCCCTTGCTATGTGGCTGCTTCCCACTAGCAATCTATTTTATGTTTGGTAGTGTATATATGTCCATGCCACTGTCTCACTCTGTCCCACCTTACCTTTCCCCCTCCCCATATCCTCAAGTCCATTCTGTAGTAGGTCTATATCTTGATTCCCATCTTGCCCCTAGGTTCTTCTGATCATTTCTTTTTCTTTTTCTTTTTCTTTTTTTTTTTAGATTCCATATATATGTGTTAGCATACGGTATTTGTTTTTGTCTTCTGACTTACTTCACTCTGTATGACAGTCTCTAGGTCCATCCACCACTACAAATAACTCAATTTCATTCCTTTTCATGGCTGAGTAATATAGAAGAATGAATTTAAGACTCACTTCTGACTTCTCCTCAGCCCATGAAAGCAAGAAGAGAGTGAAGTGAAATAAAGTGTTGAGAGAAAAAAGTACAACAATCTAAAATTCAGTACACTGAGAAATTATTCTTTAAAAATGAAGGAGATATAAAGACTTTCCCAGGCAAACAGAAAATAAGGGAATTTGTTGCTAGTAGATCTGCCTTACAAGAAATGTTAAAAGTTCTTTAGAGAGAAGGAAAATGGTATGTCAGAAACTTGAATCTACATAAAGAAAGGAAGAGCATCAAAGAATAAATAGATGAAGGTAAAATATAAACTTTAATTTTTTTCATCCTTAATTGATCTAACAACAGTTGGTTCAATATAATGATACCAACAATGTATTTGATTTTATAAGCTATGTATGTCATGAAAAAAATGTGCTTATGTACACTTATTGTAGGTGAAATGAATGATAGCAATAAAACAAGGGATGAGAGGAATGAATTAGGATTATTTTGTTGTTATTAAGTCCTCACACTACCTGTCAAGTGATGTAGTGCAATTTTAAAGTAAACTTTGATTAGCAACACATAAAAAGGTAAAAATAAGAAATATAAGAGATATGCTAAGAAAGGAGAAAAAAATGGAATCATGTAAACTCTTAAACCACAAAAGACAGAAAAAGAGTGGAAGATGAAAATAGAAATGAAGAAATAGAACAACAAATGGAAACAGTAAGAAATATGGCAGATCCACCAATAATCACTTTGAATGTCAATGGTTTAAATGCACTGATTAAAGACATTGTCATAGTGGGTGAGAAAACAAGACTCAAATATATTTTATTAATAAGAAATCCATTTTAAATGATGAAACAAGGAGTGCTTCCTGTGTGGCCAAGAGGTATTAACATAGACCATATTTACCCTCCCATGTAAATCAACTAAAAAACTCCAACCAATCAAACACACAAAAAAGGCAAAATACTTGAAATAATGTAATGTGTGTAATATGGTCATGTAAACAGAATAATCTAGGGTAGAAAATAAAGAATCCCATGAAGAGTTAGATGTGCTTCATATGTTATTTGAATTTTAAAGGAGGGGTTTAATTGATAGAATCGCTGTGATCTGTTCATGTTGTGTATGTGTAGATTATAGAGGGATGATAAATAGCACCCTTTTTTAATGCCCAAGTTTGGAACCATTTTGGAGCTAGAAGAAAAATCAAAATTTAGTTTTTTTCCTGATAAATCTAAACTGGAGAAGTTGTAATGGACTGTGGCCTAATGGGCCTCTTGATGTATATTTCAGACAAGAGACCTACTATGCCCCAGGCAGTGTTGGACAGCTGACTGTCACCACAGATCCCAGTATCCTTTCTGCAGGCAGGCAGTTTCCAAAGAGAGAGCTCCCAATGGTAGAGTCATATTTACTTCCCTCTCCCAGTTGCATGAATCAGCTAAATAACTCCGTCCTGGGGAAAAGTGAGGAGGCTTAGAGTCTCTGGAATGTTCCTCTCCTGCTGTTCTTTCCTGAAATGGTATGAAAAGTCCCTTCAAATATTGCAAACACAGGGGTAAGACTTGTGTCCTCTGTCATGTGTAAAGAGAAAATACTGACTTGTCTCCGAAGTAAAACACAAGAAGCCAAAGTCAAATATTATTTACTTCTTCTATCTTTTTCTTCATGTAAAAAAAAAATTCTTAAAAGAAGTACTTGGGAGGTCAAATTCAATTTATTATTTCATCTTATTTGTCACATACAAAGCTACCCTTCATTTAATTATTTTTAAGTTTTCCTCTCATGAAGATGAAGTAATCTTTTTACCCTTAGTTACTTTAATTTGATTTTGTTGGCTTTTGTGCTTTGAGCAATTTGAATTTGACAGTTCACTTATGGAGAATTTTAAGAAGGAGAGTCAGTTAAACATCTGTCCAAATTATCCCTTATATATACAGCAGTGGAATGTAAATTTGCATTGCAGTAAGATTTATTAGAAAAGTTTAGCTTGCTATCGCCTACTCTTACTGCCTTTTGTTTTTTAAATGAGAGATTCAGCCAAATGCTGTTAGAGTTGATGAAGGCAAACATTATAAAACAATATATTACAGTCAAATACACTAAGTGTTATTTTAGAGGCTATCAAAAATATATATTAGTTGAAATGATGATTTAAAATCTTTCCTTATTCTCTGCAGTTGTTCTTTCAAGATATCTTTTTCAGTCACCTAAAAACATATATACATTAGCATACTTGTTTGTACAACTCAGACAGGTTTTTAAAACTCTCAGCTTAGTCACTATAAGTAGCAACCAGAATGATTATCAGGTTTCCAAAAAAAATCATAAAATAATATTAATGCCAAACTGTATCCTTGAGTTTCACTGATGGAATGACTTTTTCTTTCATGCATTGCTTTACTCAGCTGAAAATTTAATTTGTTTCCAACAGAATGATTTCAGATTCAGGTTCTTAGTTCATAATGCCTTGGTCCTTCTATATAAAATATGATTTGAGGATTTGTTCATTCAAATTCCTGACATATGAAAAATTTTAGAGTCTCTTCAGAGGTGCCTTTGAGTCCATAACTACTTGTTAGCTGTGGGAAAACTAGGAATTGTTGTCTCCTATTAAGCCTTCAGATATTCTGTGTATTCTCTTCTAATGTAATGTGCTTATCCCCTGAGCTTTCCCCAGATGATAAGTTTCATGAGGGCATAAACCTAACTTTTGTAGCTTCAACATCTAGCAGGGTTTGCATGTATTGGGTGATCCAAACATTTACAGAATGAGGAATGAGTATGTTTAGCCTTGTAACTAGTCATCTCTTGTAGGTCGCTGAGTGATTTATATGCCTCCCTTTTAAACCTTTTGAGATTGATGAAGAAATATTTGTTATATAGGTCCTTTGGATTTCATGCATTTTTCTCTTCTTTATTGATGTTTAACTTTGATGCTTGAAAGATTTCTACTTAAGGAAGACTTCCAATCTAAATACTTTAGGCTGATGAGGCATAAACCTCAAACTCTTCAACAGCACAATAAAATATGTGAAAGTGCTAATCATTTTTCCTGAAAAATAAATTATTGGCATTAAATAATATTCCACTACATAGATATAGCATAATTTGTTACATTACTCCCACTGTTTAATATATAGTTTTTTCCTATTAGTTTGCTCTTATAAATAATTAATTGCCATATGTGTACATAAATGTTTGCTGTATTGACTTGCTATTCAGAGCTTTCCAGCCATTGGTATTATTGGGCAATATTTAGGGACAGGTTAGAACTACAGGGTGTCCAATTTTATTAAATTCACACCAGTTCATGGATGCAGATAGGTCTTAAATGTATAATTTTTTTTTTGTTTTTTCTAAACTGTTATTTAACCATTCTTTATACACATGTAGCATGTGAGACTATTGCTTATCATACACAAGAGGTGTACAAGACTTAAATTATATTACTTTAGTCTGCCTTTGGAGAGTAACTGCTCTGAAAATTAAATCTGAAAGCTGCTGAAAGCCATAAATAGCTAAAAAAAATTAAAGTATTTCCATTTAAATTCTGCAGGGATAAAGGTTTGAATTTTATCCTAAAAAATATTAGACATGAATAATCACTGAAGTAATTCCCTCAGTTCCAAGATCATAAAATAACAATCTATCAATCAAAACAAATTCTTGCTTGTTATTGTCTGTTTACAGCTCCATAAAGGATTAGATTAGTGATCAAAGGGCACATATCTTGATGCTGACACTGAAAGCCAAACATTCAAAGAATTTACACTTTGAGGATGTGATATCCTTCAGATAAGAGACTGACATCTTGAAACATGGTAATGGTGTATGACAATTTGAAGTGCAGGGTCCTGACTGTATTAAATACAAGGGTTCAGGGGGTTTTAAGTCTTTTATGCTAACTGGCTTGTCAAGATGACATGTCTTGTCAAAGAAAGGTTGGAAAACAGAAACCTGTGGTAAATTAAGACAGTTTTTTTTTATTAATGTTTCTAACCCACTGGTTTGATGTTTCATGATTTTTATAAACTCATGATAAAAGAAACTTGGATTGTAATTTAAATTTATTCTGAATATATTACAAACATTATAAACTTTTATAACTAGGTTATAAATTTAAAAAAAATTTTTCTCAGAAAATGTTTTACAGAAACTTAAAATCTGAAGGCAAAACCAAAAAGATGGAAGCCACTTTCCTTAAAGTCATGTATAACCATAACCATGAACTTGAACAGATTTACTATTTTCAGTCCATTATTCATTTGTAAATTAGTGAAATGCAGAAAATCTTAGAATATTTACTCTAGAAGAAAAGTTTCCTTTCCTATTTAAGGAGAATAATGTAGCTACCAGATACACTGTTTCTAATTTTGATACCTTCTTCACAAAGCAATTATGATATACTGCTTGGACTTTTAATTTTTTCAGCGTGTATATACACCTAGAGTTTTAAGGATAAACTCATGCATTTGTTCATCATGAGACCATTATTAAAACTTGAAGAAAATAAAAATACCTGATTATATACACTTAATACAGTGATATATCAATCACATACCATATCAAAACAAATATTTCTTTAATGGCAATACATGCATTATATCAAACACATTTACTCAAATAATATTACTTCTAGATTCGTGTATATACACACAATGATTTACCCTAGTGTATTCCTTTTCTTGGTTATTATTATCACTATTCATCTAATTAATGTATGCATCATGGGACAGTTTGCATAAAGACTCACTTGGTTAATCACGTGCCCTTCAGACAATCCTAAAGTAAGGAAAAGCTAAATTTCACTGTTGGAAATAAAATCATGCATAAAAAAGATGTTTAAAATATATATCAAGGGTCTTCCTTGGTGGCGCAATGGTTAAGACTCTGTGCTCCCAATGCAGGGGGCCTGTGTACTATCCCCAGTCAGGGAACTAGATCCCACACACATGCTGCAACTAAGAGTTTGCATGCCACAACTAAGGAGCCAATGAGTTGCAACTAAGGAGCCTGTGAGCCACAACTAAAGAGCCTGCATGCTGCAACTAAGACCCGGCACAACCAAATAAAATAAATAAATATAAAAATAAATAAATAAAAATATATATCAAGTTTTACCTGTTAATTCAAGTTTTGAACAGATGATTGCATCCTAGTCTCTTACCTTAAAGAACATGATGGAGAATGGAAGAAGGCTAAACATATCAGAATGAAATTGGACTCTCCTACTTTATAAATTTATAATGAAGTACACATAATCTGATAGAATAGATAAGAAAAGAACTTCGTATATAGAATATAGCAGGCAAAAATGAGAAGATTCTTAAATTCAAGTAGTTTTAAATTTTATTCTCAGAAGGTTCACAGTCATATGCTTAGTCAGTCATTCATATACATGCTTAAAGCAGGATTTCGTTTCTATTCCCTATATGCACAGCATGGAAGAAAGGTAAACTATTCTCTGTTTTACATAGAAGTGGTTAAGATTAAACACACACACAAACAAATAGCTCAGCAAACAATGGAAAAGTACTTTTCTATTCTATTTGTCTGAGTTAATGGAGAAAATTTCAGTTTAAATACTAAAGACAACATTTGGCAGCTAGATACTTTTTAAACTGTTGGTTCTCCACTCATGCTATAGATCAGGATCAACTTAAGGAACTTTATAAATATACTGATGCCAAGACTTTACAGCAGAGGTTTTTATCCATTGTTCTTGGGCCTGGGTCTTTATTAGAATAAAGAGTGAATGTACAGGCAGAGTTGAGAACCACTGTTTTAAGCCATTCTCAGAGATAGACAATTATTTGAAATATTACATATAGTGGGAAACACCTTAGAAGAAGGATCAATACTTGTATCTGCTAAGCTGCCAAGTAAGCATGTGGCCTTGGGCTAGGTAGGACCTGTTCTCTTTGGGCCTCACCTTCCTTAGGTGTAAAATAAATAGTTTGAACTAAATGATGTTTTAAAAATTCCAGCTCTAAAACTTCTGATGTTGTAATCACTTATACATACATTTACAGAATTTGATAGGAGCCCAGTGACAAATAAAATTGCAGGTAACTTATAACTTGTTAGCAGTTGTTGACATGGTTTGTTTATTGGCAACACCTTGTTCTGAAACTTACTAATATTAAGTATACTATATTTTTATAGGTGAGAATTATGATGAAATAAAAAATTATATTTGACATCATAAGACGTTTAAATTTCAGCTCTGCCATGTACATTTTATACAGCCTTGTATATGTGGTTTGACCTTATTAAACTCTGGTGTCCTTATCTTTAAAGTGGTGGTGGGTAGGATAATACATGGCCTAATTATTCAGAGAGCTGTTATGTAAATGGAAATTGCATTGTATGTTTAAATTTCTTTTATAAATTATTAGAGTTGAATTTTTAAGAATTGAGAGAGTCTTACAAAATGGGAGATAGAATATGAAACTCTGAAGATTAAAAAGTTAAACAGTAATTTATAAATTGGTAGACAGTTCATTTGGAAATGATTTACTGATTGCAGCTTTGGGCTTTCAAGGGAAGGTTAATCAAGCAACCCTAGACAAGATTTTAAGATCATATAAAATATACTTCACCTATGATTTAGTTTGGGGGCTGCTTTTATTGTCTTTGGTTTTATTTATTTTACATCAGTGGACATATGATATTGGCTTTGTGGGATCAATGTATCTCAGAATGAAGCAGGAATAAGACCCTCAAGTAGTTGTAAATATATTACCTTGATTATTGATGAGTATGAAAAGAAGATGTTTTTCTGGATATATGAGTATGTTCTTAAGATCTTTTGGTCCAGCCAGAACACATCTGTGAAACACTATACAAAGTGAGTTATGATGATAAAAATGATAAGTTCATTTATTTATTTGTTCTTTGAGCGATTATTGACTAGGCACCTACTATATACATTAGGAAATGAACAAACAATATACAGGGTCCCTGATCTCATAGAGTTTTCACAGTAGAGGAGGAGCTGGACATTATCATAAAATCATTAAAATAAATTTCCAATTTTAAATGTTGCAAGTGCTAGGTAGTAAAGTGCTTGAGAACATGAGGGCATTTATGAAGAAGAGATAGTGTAACTAAGTTCTGAAAACGAGTAGGAGTAATTATTTGAGAGGGAGGAGAGGGCATTCTAGATAGAGATACTTCACAAATCTCTCCCTGGCTTCAGATGGCTTCTGCCCTCACACTCTGCACACCTCCATTTCCTCTTTGGTGTCCTGATACCTTATCTGGCTTGTGTGCAATAGCAGAGTGCCTGATGCCTCTCTCTAGGATCCAACTCTCTTTCAGTTTACTTTATCTCAACCCAAGGAAATTTTTATTTTTAATGGAGGGGTGTAGTATTTCCAGGGAAAATTTCAAATGTTTTGCCCATTCTTTTCTCACATACTTTAAATTCATATCCTGAATTTTCCAAGTTTTGCAAAGTGAATGCAAAATCCAAAAAGAACTCCACATTCTTTTTTCCTCTTTCTGCATTTCCGATCCCTCACTTTAGGCAATGTACATCTTTGCTTGAAACGCAGGAAAGGAAGTAGACCAATACCTGCTAAAAGAATAAAAGAAACCTGACTATATCAAAAACTTATTCTGCTAAATAACTTGAAATGCCTTTTGGACATTTGAGTGAATATGTAAAATATGCAATTAAAAGTATAAATACAGAGGTCAAAAAAGAGGCTTAGGTTGAATATAGAAATTTGTGTTGATTTTGATGTTACCTATATTTGTCTATACAAATATAGACATTTGTGTTGATGACAATGTTATATATTGTTGATGAAATATATATATCTCTATATCTACATATATATTTTTTAAATTGCCACATCAATACCTCTGACCTTGCAATGAATAATATATTATGTACTATAGCATACATGTTTAGCAAGACTAATCTAAAATTAGAAGACTACTCAATGTTCAGAGTGTTCTAGGAGTATCTTTGAGAGTGATGATAATATCCACGTTCACTCCTTTAATTGTACAGAATTTCTGACCTTTGAAGAATATATTGGATTATAGTTGTTGAACATGACAACCAAAGTAATGAACACTCGTTCTCCTGCTCTAAGTAAGAATTAGTCATTAATGATATGAATTATGTACTATTAACAAAATTTCAATACAAAGTTTATTGTTACTACCTTAAGTCACTTCTGATACTACTGGACCCCTTTCCATAAGATTTGTATCTCTCAGGAGCCTGGGTATCTCATCATTCCATCCTCACTCACACCACATGGATCATGTCTCTTGGCCAACCATTCTGGTGCTCAGCTCTTTTAACATTCCTTAGGAAATGATAAGGAGACATCTTTTTTTTTTTTTTTTTGGTATGCGGGCCTCTCACTGCTGTGGCCTCTCCTGTTGCAGAGCACAGGCTCCGGACGCGCAGGCTCAGCGGCCATGGCTCACGGGCCCAGCCGCTCTGTGGCATGTGGGATCTTCCCGGACCGGGGCAAGAACCCGTGTCCCCTGCATCAGCAGGCGGACTCTCAACCACTGCGCCACCAGGGAAGCCCAGGAGACATCTTTTATATTCAAAATTATTTTAAACATTTTCAGAATAAGATTATCAACTCTACACAAACTAAGGCTAAACTTAAGTGCAGTTTATTTATTGAGAAAAGCAACCTCCTGGCAGCAATTTAGGGAAAAGGAACATGATGCAGGGAAAAAGTAAAATCTAATACACACACACACACACACACACACACACACGTACACGTGTATGGAATTGAAAAATGCTGAATACTAAGTCATTTATAGAATTGAAGTTTATAGAATTTTCAGCTTAGAAGTATATTTTGTTTTTCAGGGAAGAACTTTATAATACAACCTCTGTTCCTCGATACTAGGCCTCTAGACTTGGCTCTGCCAGTTAACTGTAAGTTCTTGCTATATCACTCAACATTTCTGGGACTCACTTTTCTTCTTTATTAAATAATATATTGATTGGATTACTGGTTTCTATCACTGATTGAACAACAGAATCACGGAGGAACTGATATTTTAAAAGTCCAAACTGATGTTTTGAGGCCCAAAATAAGTTGTACTGGATAAAGTAGTGCCTAGTAAACTGTATTATTACTATTTTGAATTTCCAAGGTTTTTGAAATGAGCAGTCTCTTTTGAGAATTGCTAGACTAGATTACTACTACTACCACTTCTGTTCTCAGCATCTTAGGAGTCTGTGACTGTGTTAGAAATACGAAATAAATATCATTACACTGTTAAAATTACATGCTTCAAATGCTTTTTATCATTGGTGTCACAATATTTTACTTTTAGCTTTTGAAATAAAAAATAATGATAAGAAAGTTGAATGTTTATACATACAACCTGTTTTAGACCCATTTCTTCTAGGACACAAAGGGTCTTTAAATTGAGAGCTACATGTATATACAATGCCTATTTACTTTCAGCCAATAGGATTTGAAATTCTCAAAGTATTATATTTCTACAATTTTAATTTATTAATTTGACATTAATTCAAAGTACATAATATTAAATAATTTATTTAAAATATTTCACATTTGAAGGAGTGAATTATGCCAATTGGACAAACCTAGCCTAATAAACAAAATTTAAGATTATTTGCTTTGTTTTGAATCCATTTGTTTGTAACTACATATATAAAATTAGTAAGAAAACACATAATTAATCTAACCTAGATCGTAGTCTCCACATCTACACCTATTTCCACTCAAGTCCATTAAAATGGAGTTACTTTTAGATGTCGTCACTATATTCTATTTGCTCTAAAATCTTCCTTAAAAATCTGATGAATTAGAGTAAAATTGTGAATCCACCATGCTTCTGTTTACACCCAAATATGAAATATAATATTTTACTGCAAAATACAATGTTATATCCTGTATCTTTAACAGCAGTTATGAACAGATTTACATCTTAATGTATATATAACAGAATATATACTGAATGATCAATTTGCTTTTCTCTGTGGATAACAGACATACCTAAATGTCCCTTGCATTAACACAAACGAAAGGATTGCCTGTATGGTATTTGAAAAGGTTGCTGAAGCTCAGTGAGGTGCTCATCATTAAAGGAGAACCCACGCATAAAGCTCTCATAAATGTAATAGAAGTGAGACATATTTTACTCTATTTAGCATTTATGCAGCACTTTTGAAAAGTACATTTTTATTAGAGTCTCCTCATAACAGTCTTGTGAGCTTCATCTCGTTGTATTATGCTCACTTAGAAATGGATAAATTAAGGGCCACAGAAGCCAGGTATGTCTCAAGGTCATGTGACAGCCAGGCAGCAGAGGAAGCCCAAATGATGATTCTGAGACCTGACATTTCCTTCCTGTTATTTTGCTTCCATGAGGCACACTACCCATTTTTTCCTCAGAGGAAACATTTTTAGGTAAAATCAGAAATATAGCATTTATATGTAAAGTTGGTAATTTACAGATAACTATTTTCAAGAAGGCAAATGATGGTAAACTGTCACCATTATCACTTATGTGTGTAACACCTATTCTTAGCTCATGGTGACTCTTCTAATTGTATATCTAACAGCTTGTTGCATATTTTAAGGTAATCTATAGGTTTTATATATTTATATATTATTTTAAGGTAACTTAGAATATCTGCTTCCTTTGGGGGAAACAGTAAACAAGATTCCAAGACAGGAACTGATTATGCAAGTGAGAAAACAAACAGGCAATATTGGAGGTGGACTGATAAAAAATAATCAGTCTTAAAAACTGGAGTGGCATATTTTTCTAGGTTTTAATGAGGTCTAATATACCTTTATGAGCCACTAGTTATTCTGAGGAATTGATACAGCATGCAGATAAATTCCAGTTTCTGCAGTGCCAAACAAAAGTCCAAGAGAGTCTGTTAGTTTTATTCAGTAATGTAAGAAGCATGACCACAATAATGCTTCTTGTGAATGGCACATTTCTATATTGACCTGAACAAATGTCTCTTTTAACTTGTGATAGTCCTCATATGTCTGCTATAGGCGACAGATCTTGAAATTATTTTTTTTCCTTAGCATAAATGCCTTTTACTTTTGAAATCTAGCTTCATTTCTTAGAACAACCCTTATTCTTTGGCCTACTTTCATTCATTTTTACATAAGATATGACCTGGAGCAGGAAGAATGTGAAAATATTAGTCCTTATGGAATTACTTTTTATTCTTGATAACTCGTTCAAAGATTTTTATTTTGGGGATACTGCTTTTCTGTGCTCAGTTGTGCTTTTTACTAAATTTTCTTTTTGCCCTCTCTACTTTCACTTTAGTAATTCCTAACTCTTTATCCAAACTTTGAAATATACAGAACTTACAATATAGTTTTAAGCAATAAGGATGTGCCAAACACATACCTCATAACTGGACTTTGGTTCTCTAAAGGGGGGTTTTTCAACCTCAGCACAATTGGCATTTGGGGCCTAATAATTTATTGTTCTGAGACAGGCTTTCCTGCTCATTGTGAGTTGTTTAGCAGCATACCTGACCTCTACTCACTAGATGCCAGAAGCATTACCCTTCCCCCTTCCCCAGATCATGCTAATCAGATATCTTCAGACATTACCAAATGTCCGCAGGTGGAGAAAGGCAAAGTCTTCCCCGACTGAGACCCTCTTTCTAAAGGTCAGTCCGGCCTCTTCTCTCCAATTCAACTGCTTATCATGTACTGTCACAAATTCATTTACTCAAAGATTATTATAGGGCTTCCCTGGTGGTGCAGTGGTTGAGAGTCGGCCTGCGGAGGCAGGGGACACGGGTTCGTGCCCTGGTCCGGGAAGATCCCACATGCCGTGGAGCGGCTGGGCCCGGGAGCCATGGCCGCTGAACTCGTGCATCTGGAAAAAAGATTATTATATCACATGTTGGCTTACTTATGATTAGTTTATTTGTATCTGACAAGGCCTTACACAATATGGTTCTTGGTTATTTCTCTGACATTTTCTTTGCTTTTAACTCACTTTGTTACAGCCTCACTAGCCTCCTTGCTTTTGTTTAAACTTGGCAGGCAACTGAGAGTCTTCGTTTTCCACCATCTTAAATACCTTAATCCCAGTTAACTACATGGCTTAAGGGCTCACTAACTTCAAATCTTTGCTCCAATCGCACCTTTTCAATAAGGCCTACCCTTATCGCACATTTAAATTATAAACCCTCCCACTAGTATTTCCAAATTCATTTATTTTACGTGATTCAGTCTGTAGTAGTTTTCTGTTCATTATACTACATAATTTATTTAGTTCTAACATATTATATAATTTATTTATTTCTATTAACAGTCTCCCCATATGAGAATGTAAGTAAGCTCCATTATTTTCAAAATTTTTGTCTAATTTTTTTCACTGTTGTAACCTGAGTGCCTACATTAGGTTCTGGCCCACAGCAGATGCTTAATAGGTATTTGTTTAATTAATTAATTAACATAAAATTTTGGACCTCATTCCCCATCATTCACCTTGCGCTAAGTATAAATCAAACATCAAAAAATTCTCTGAAAGTACCATCCCTGTTTTCTTCTAGGAGGCAAAGTGCACACACATTTGGTGACTGAAATATTGGCATAGACTGTTGCATGGTGAAGGATGAAAGGACACGAGGGAAAAATTAAGCACTCAAAAACAAACTCTACTGATTATAGCAGAAGGACTGACACTAGTGATGTTACTCTGTCCTTTAAAAAGTGTATGCAGGGCTTCCCTGGTGGCGCAGTGGTTGAGAGTCTGCCTGCTGATGCAGGGGACACAGGTTCGTGCCCCGGTTCGGGAAGATCCCACATGCCGCGGAGCGGCTGGGCCCGTGAGCCATGGCCGCTGAGCCTGCACGTCTGGAGCCTGTGCTCTGCAACGGGAGAGGCCACAACAGTGAGAGGCCAGCGTACCGCAGAAAAAAAAAAAGTGTATACAAACAAGTATATGCATATTCTATAAAATCATTTAGTCCTGGACTTGAGAACACTCTATTTGGATTGCACACTTTCACCAAGTTGCACTCTTCAAAGGCATGCACTACCTGAAATACATCTATAATACTGATTCTGCATTCCTTAACAACTCTAGGAGTTAAGTAAGTCAAACAGCTACATTTCTGTTCTCAGGGAGCAAACGTTGTACAAGAGAAATCAACAATGAGCATGAAAATAAAAAATGATCAAGATTGTTGTATATGGTGGTGAGTGTCATGAGAATGATTTGTGATAGAAAATGAGGAGGTATTATTGGAGCTGTTACCAGAAGGGAAAGAAGGGTCCAATCATATTTTCATAGGGGTGTGAGGGATTAAGGAGGGAAAGCACTCCAGAGAGGAAATACTACTGCTAAGGCCCTAAAGCAGCAGTGAGCATATATTCCTAGAATAACTGGCCGGAGCATATTTAGCAAAGAGTATTAGAGAAGTGAGCCAAGGGCATTTTATAAAGATATATTTTATTACCATTGATGTGAATGAACATTCATCTTTTAATATCTTAACTAACGACTCATTTCTCAAATGATGAATAATTTTTTAGGGTGAATACAGAGTCCCATTACAAAGGTATTTTATTTTTTAGTTTATAAAGCCCTTTTGCAATTCTTATGTGTTTTAAGTATCTGCAACAAAAATGACTGTGTATAAATATTATTCTCCTTTGGCGATCTGAAAAAGGTAAAGGGAAGAGCAAATTCCACAGAAATCAATTCTCTAAAGAATTTAAATCAAGAACTGTGATTCAGAATGAAAAATACTTAAAAATAAAACCAATATTTCAAAAATAAAAACATTAAATCATTTAAGAAAACAGTGCATCATAGGGTATTTTTTTCCTTAGAAATTATACATATGTAAAAGATCCTCTTAGTACTAAATGAAAACTATAGACAGCAATAAAAGAATATCTCTAAAGAATTAAGGAAGTTTCTGACAATTTTTTTAGCGTCTTTATTGGAGTATAATTGCTTTACAATGTTGTGTTAGTTTCTGCTGTATAACAAAGTGAATCAGCTATATGTATACATATATCCCCATATCCACTCCCTCTTGCAACTCTTCCCACCCTCCCTATCCCACCCCTCTAGGTGGTTACAAAGAACCAAGCTTATCTCCCTGTGCTATGTAGCTGTTTCCCACTAGCTATCTATTTTACATTTGGTAGTGTATATATGTCAATGCTACTCTCTTACTTTGTCCCAGCTTACCATTGACCTTCCCCATGTCTTCAAGTCCATTGTGTAATTCTGTGTCTTTATTTGTGTCCTGCCCCTAGTTTCTTCAAGACAATTTTTTTTTAAATTCCATATATATGTGTTAGCATATGGTATTTGTTTTTCTCTTTCTGACTTACTTCCCTCTGTATGACAGACTGTAGGTCCATCCACCTCACAGCAAATAACTCAATTTGGTTTCTTTTTATGGCTGAGTAATATTCCATTGTACATATGTGCCACAGCTTCTTTATCCAATCATCTGTCAGTGGACACCTAGGTTGTTGCCATGTCCTGGTTATTGTAAATAGTGCCGCAACGAACATTGTGGTACATGACTCTTTTTGAATTATGGTTTTCTCAGGCTATATGCCCAGTAGTGGGATTGCTGTGTCACATGGTAGTTCTATTTTTAGTTTTTTAAGGAACCTCCATACTGTTCTCCATAGTGGCTGTATCAATTTACATTCTCACCAGCAGTGCAAGAGGGTCCCCTTTTCTCCACACCCTCTCCAGCATTTATTATTTGGAGATTTTTTGATGATGGCCATTCTGATCAATGTGACGTGATACCTCATTGTAGTTTAGATTTTCATTTCTCTGATGATTAGTGATGTTGAGCATCCTTTCATGTGTTAGTTGGCAATCCGTATATCTTCTTTGCAGAAAAGCATATTTAGGTTTCCTGCCCATTTTTGGATTGGGTTGTTTGTTTTTTTGATATTGAGCTTCATAAGCTGCTTGTGTATTTTGGAGAGTAATCCTTTGTCAGTTGCTTCATTTGCAAATATTTTCTCCCATTCTGAGGGTTGTCTTTTGGTCTTGTTTATGGTTTCCTTTGCTGGGCAAAAGCTTTAAGTTGCATTAGGTCCCATTTGTTTAATTTTGTTTTTATTTCCATTTCTCTAGGAGGTGGGTCACAAAGGAACTTGCTGTGATTTATGTCATAGAGTGTTCTGCCTATGATTTTCTCTAAGAGTTTTACAGTGTCTGTCCTTACATTTAGGTCTTTAATCCATTTTGAGTTTATTTTTGTGTATGGTGTTAGAGAGTGTTCTCATTTCATTCTTTTACATGTAGCTGTCCAGTTTTCCCAGCACCACTTATTGAAGAGACTGTCTTTTCTCCTTGTATATTCTTGCCTCCTTTATCAAAGCTAAGGTGACCATATGTGTGTGAGTTTATCTCTGGGTTTTCCTGTTACATTGATCTATAGTTCTGTTTTTGTGCCCGTACCATACTGTCTTGATTACCATAGCTTTGTAGTATAGTCTGAAGTCCGGGAGCTTGATTCCCTCAGCTACATTTTTCTTTCTCATGATTCCTTTAGCTATTCAGGGTCTTCTCTGTTTCCATAAAAATTGTGAAATTTTTTGTTCTAGTTCTGTGAAAAATGCCATTGGTAGTTTGATAGGGATTGCATTGAACCTGTAGATTGCTTTGGGTAGTATAGTCATTTTCACAATGTTGGTTCTTCCAATCCAAGAACATGGTATATCTCTCCATCTATTTGTATCATCTTTGATTTTTTCATCAGTGTCTTATAGTTTTCTGCATACAGGTCTTTTGTCTCCTTAGGTAGGTTTAGTCCTAGGTATTTTATTCTTTTGGTTGCAATGGTAAATGGGAGTGCTTCCTTAATTTCTTTTTCAGATATTTCATCATTAGTGTATAGGAATGCAAGAGATTTCTGTGCATTAATTTTGTATTCTGCTACTTTACCAAATTCATTGATGAACTCTAGCAGTTTTCTGGTAGCATCTTTAGGATTCCGGATGTATAGTATCATGTCACCTGAAAACAGTGACAGCTTTACTTCTTCTTTTCTAATTTGGATTCCTTTTATTTCATTTTCTTCTGTGATTGCTGTGGCTAAAACTTCCAAAAGTATGGTGAAGTATAGTGGTGAGAGAGGGCAACCTTGTCTTGTTCCTGATCTTAGAGGAAATGGTTTCAGTTTTTCACCATTGAGAATGATGTTGGCTGTGGGTTTGTCATATATGGCCTTTATTATGTTGAGGTAAGTTCCCTCTATGCCTACTTTCTGGAGGGTTTTTATCATAAATGGGTGTTGAATTTTGTCAAAAGCTTTTTCTACATCTATTGAGATGATCATATGGTTTTTCTCCTTCAATTTGTTAATATGGTGTATCTCATAGATTGATTTGCATTTATTGAAGAATCCTTTCATTCCTGGGATAAACCCCACTTGATTACAGTGTATGATCCTTTTAATGTGCTGTTGGATTCTGTTGGCTAGTATTTTGTTGAGAATTTTTGCATCTATGTTCATCAGTGATATTGGCATTAGTTTTCTTTCTTTGTGACATCTTTGTCTGGTTTGGGTATCAGGGTGATGGTGGCCTCATAGAATGAGTTTGGGAGTATTCCTCCCTCTGCTATATTTTGGAAGAGTTTGAGAAGCATAGGTGTTAGATCTCCTCTGAGTGTTTGATGGAATTCACCTGTGAAGCCATCGGGCCCTGGGCTTTTGTTTGTTGGAAGAGTTTTAATCACAGTTTCAATTTCAGTGCTTGTGATTGTTCTGTTTATATTTTCTATTTCTTCCAGGTTCAGCCTCGGGAAGTTGTGCTTTTCTAAGAATTTGTCCATTTCTTCCAGGTTGTCCATTTTATTAGCATATAGTTGCTTGTAGTAATCGCTCATGATTCTTTGTGTTTCTGCAGTGTCACTTGTTAGTTCTTTTTCTTCTTTTTTTTCATTCTTTTTTTCATTTTTTAAAATAGTGTCTGCTTTATAACAAAGTGAATCAGCCATACATATACATCTGTTCCCACATCCATTCCCTCTTGCAACTCCCTCCCTCCCACCCTCCCTATCCCACCCCTCCAGGCGGTCACAAAGCACCGAGCTGATCTCCCTGTGCTCTGCGGCTGCTTCCCACTATCTATCTACCTTACGTTTGGTAGTGTATATATGTCCATGCCTCTCTTTCACTTTGTCACAGCTTACCCTTCTCCCTTCCCATATCCTCAAGTCCATTCTCAAGTAGGTCTGTGTCTTTATTCCTGTTTTACCCCTAGGTTCTTCATGACATTTTTTTTTCTTAAATTCCATATATATGTGTTAGCATACGGTATTTGTCTTTCTCTTTCTGACTTACTTCACTCTGTATGACAGACTCTACGTCTATCCACCTCATTACAAATAGCTCAGTTTCGTTTCTTTTTATGGCTGAGTAATATTCCATTGTATATATGTGCCACATCTTCTTTATCCATTCATCCAATCATGGACACTTAGGTTGTTTCCAGCTCCGGGATATTATGAATAGAGCTGCAATGAATATTTTGGTACATATCTCTTTTTGAATTATGGTTTTCTCAGGGTATATGCCTAGTAGTGGGATTGCTGGGTCATATGGTAGTTCTATTTTTAGTTTTTTAAGGAACCTCCATACTGTTCTCCATAGTGGCTGTACCAATTCACATTCCCACCAGCAGTGCAAGAGTGTTCCGTTTTCTCCACACCCTCTCCAGCATTTATTGTTTCTAGATTTCTTAATGATGGCCATTCTGACCGCTGTGAGATGATATCTCATTATAGTTTTGATTTACATTTCTCTAATGATTAATGATGTTGAGCATTCTTTTATGTGTTTCTTGGCAGTCTGTATATCTTCTTTGGAGAAATGCCTATTTAAGTCTTCTGCCCATTTTTGGATTGGGTTGTTTGTTTTTTTGCTATTGAGCTGCATGAGCTGTTTATAAATTTTGGAGATTAATCCTTTGTCAGTTGCTTCATTTGCAAATATTTTCTCCCATTCTGAGGGTTGTCTTTTGGTCTTGTTTATGGTTTCCTTTGCTGTGCAAAAGCTTTGAAGTTTCATTAGGTCCCATTTGTTTATCTTTGTTTTTATTTCCATTTCTCTAGGAGGTGGGTCCAAAAGGATCTTGCTGTGATTTATGTCATAGAGTGTTCTGCCTATGTTTTCCACTAAGAGTTTGATAGTTTCTGGCCTTACATTTAGGTCTTTAATCCATTTTGAGCTTATTTTTGTGTATAGTGTTAGGGAATGATCTAGTCTCATACTTTTACATGTACGTGTCCAGTTTTCCCAGCACCACTTATTGAAGAGGCTGTCCTTTCTCCACTGTACATTCCTGCCTCCTTTATCAAAGATAAGTTGACCATATGTGCGTGGGTTTATTTCTGGGCTTTCTATCCTGTTCCTTTGATCTATCTTTTGTTTTTGTGGCAGTACCACACTGTCTTGATTACTGTAGCTTTGTAGTATAGTCTTAAGTCAGGGAGCCTGATGCCTCCAGCTCCGTTTTTCATTCTCAAGATTGCTTTGGCTATTCGGGGTCTTTTGTTTTTCCAAACAAATTTTGAAATATTTTGTTCTAGTTCTGTGAAAAATGCCAGTGGTAGTTTGATAGGGATTGCGTTGAATCTGTAGATTGCTTTGGGTAGTAGAGTCATTTTCACAGTATTGATTCTTCCAATCCAGGAGCATGGTATATCTCTCCATCTATTTGTATCATCTTTAATTTCTTTCATCAGTGTCTTATAATTTTCTGCATACAGGTCTTTTGTCTCCTTAGGTAGGTTTATTCCTAGATATTTTATTCTTTTTGTTGCAATGGTAAATGGGAGTGTTTTCTTGATTTCATTTTCAGATTTTTCATCATTAGTGTACAGGAATGCCAGAGATTTCTGTGCATTAATTTTGTATCCTGCTACTTTCCCAAATTCATTGATTAGCTCTAGTCGTTTTTCGGTAGCATCTTTAGGATTCTCTATGTATAGTATCATGTCATCTGCAAACAGTGACAGCTTTACTTCTTCTTTTCCAATTTGGATTCCTTTTATTTCCTTTTCTTCTCTGATTGCTGTGGCTAGAACTTCCAAAACTAGGTTGAGTAAGAGTCGTGAGAGTGGGCAGCCTTGTCTTGTTCCTGATCTTAGTGGAAATGCTTTCAGTTTTTCACCATTGAGGACAATGTTGGCTGTGGGTTTGTCATATATGGCCATTATTATGTTGAGGAAAGTTCCCTCTATGCCTACTTTCTGGAGGGTTTTTATCATAAATGGGTTTTGAATTTTGTCGAAAGCTTTCTCTGCATCTATTGAGATGATCATATGGTTTTTCTCCTTCAACTTGTTAATATGGTGTATCACATTGATTGATTTGCGTATATTGAAGAATCCTTGCATTCCTGGAATAAACCCCACTTGATCATGGTGTATGATCCTTTTAATGTGCTGTTGGATTCTGTTTGCTAGTATTTTGTTGAGGATTTTTGCATCTATGTTCATCAGTAATATTGGCCTGTAGTTTTCTTTCTTTGTGACATCCTTGTCTGGTTTTGGTATCGAGGTGATGGTGGCCTCGTAGCATGAGTTTGGGAGTGCTCCTCCCTCTGCTATATTTTGGAAGAGTTTGAGAAGGATAGGTGTTAGCTCTTCCTTTAATGTTTGATAGAATTCGCCTCTGAAGCCATCTGGTCCTGGGCTTTTGTTTGTTGGAAGATTTTAAATCACAGTTTCAATTTCAGTGCTTGTGATTCGTCTGTTCATATTTTCTATTTCTTCCTGATTCAGTCTTGGCAGGTTGTGCATTTCTAAGAATTTGTCCATTTCTTCCAGGTTGTCCATTTTATTGGCATAGAGTTTCTTGTAGTAATCTCTCATGATCTTTTGTATTTGTGCAATGTCAGTTGTTACTTCTCCTTTTTCATTTCTAATTGTATTGATTTGAGTCTTCTCCCTTTTTTTCTTGATGAGTCTGGCTAATGGTTTGTCTATTTTGTTTAACTTCTCAAAGACCAGCTTTTAGTTTTACTGATCTTTGCTATCGTTTCCTTGATTTCTTTTTCATTTATTTTTGATCTGAACTTTTTGATTTCTTTCCTTCTGCTAACTTTGGGGGTTTTTTGTTCTTCTTTCTGTAACTGCTTTAGGTGTAGGGTCAGGTTGTATACTCGAGATGTTTCCTCTTTCTTAAGGTGGGATTGTATTGCTATGAACTTCCCCCTTAGAACTGCTTTTGCTGCATCCCATAAGTTTTGGGTCTTCGTGTTTCCATTGTCATTTGTGTCTAGGTATTTTTTTATTTCCTCTTTGATTTCTTCAGTGATCACTTCTTTATTGAGTAGTGTATTGTTTAGCCTCCATGTGTTTGTATGTTTTACAGATCTTTTCCTGTAATTGATGTCTAGTCTCATAGCATTGTGGTCAGAAAAGATACTTGATACAATTTCAATTTTCTTAAATTTACCAAGGCTTGATTTGTGACCCAAGATATAATCTATCCTGGAGAATGTTCCATGAGTACTTGAGAAAAATGTGTATTCTGTTGTTTTTGGATGGAATGTCCTATAAATATCAATTAAGTCCATCTTGTTTAATGTATCATTTAAAGCTTGTGTTTCCTTATTTATTTTCATTTTGGATGATCTGTCCATTGGTGAAAGTGGGGTGTTAGAGTCCCCTAATATGAGTGTGTTAATGTCGATTTCCCCTTTTATGGCTGTTAGTATTTGTCTTATGTATTTAGGTGCTCCTATGTTGGGTGCATAAATATTTACAATTGTTATGTCTTCTTCTTGGATCGATCCCTTTATCATTATGTAGTGTCCTTCTTTGTCTCTTCTAATAGTCTTTATTTTAAAGTCTATTTTGTCTGATATAAGAATTGCTACTCCAGCTTTCTTTTGATGTCCATTTGCATGGAATATCTTTTTCCATCCCCTTACTTTCAATCTGTATGTGTCTCTAGGTCTGAAGTGGGTCTTTTGTAGACAGCATATATATGGGTCTTGTTTTTGTATCCATTCAGCCAATCTGTGTCTTTTGGTGGGAGCATTTAGTCCATTTACATTTAAGGTAATTATTGATATGTATGTTCCTATTCCCATTTACTTAATTGTTTTGGGTTCGTTATTGTAGGTATTTTCCTTCTGTTGTGTTTCTTGCCTAGAGAAGTTCCTTTAGCGTTTGTTGTAAAGCTAGTTTTGTGGTGCTGAACTCTCTCAGCTTTTTCTTGTCTGTAAAGGTTTTAATTTCTCCATCAAATCTGAATGAGATCCTTGCTGAGTAGAGTAATCTTGGTTGCAGGTTTTTCTCCTTCATCACTTTAATTATGTCCTGCCACTCCCTTCTGGCTTGTAGAGTTTCTGCTGAGAGATCAGCTGTTAACCTGATTGGGATTCCCTTGTGTGTTATTTGTTGTTTTTCCCTTGCTGCTTTTAATATGATTTCTTTGTGTTTAAGTTTTGACAGTTTGATTAATATGTGTCTTGGCGTATTTCTCCTTGGATTTATTCTGTATGGGACTCTCTGTGCCTCCTGGACTCTCTGTGCCTCCTGGACTTGATTAACTATTTCCTTTCCCATATTAGGGAAGTTTTCAACTATAATCTCTTCAAATATTTTCTCAGTCCCTTTCTTTTACTCTTCTACTTCTGGAACCCCTAAAATTCGAATGTTGGTGCGTTTAATGTTGTCCCAGCGGTTTCTGAGACTGTCCTCTGTTCTTTTCATTCTTTTTTCTTTATTTTACTCTGCAGCAATTATTTCCTCTATTTTATCTTCTATGTCACTTATCCGTTCTTCTGCCTCAGTTATTCTGCTATTGATCCCATCTATAATATTTTTCATTTCATTTATTCTGTTTTTAATCAATGATTGATTCATCTTTAGTTCTTCTAAGTCCTTGTTAACTGTTTCTTGCATTTTGTCTATTCTATTTCCAAGATTATGGATCTTGGAAATAGAATCTTGGATCATCTTTACTATCATTATTCTGAATTCTTTTTCAGTTACACTGCCTATTTCCTCTTCATTTGTTAGGCCTGGTAGGTTTTTATCTTGCTCCTTCACGTGCTGTGTGTTTTTTTGTCTTCTCATTTTGCTTATGTTACTGTGTTTGGGATCTCCTTTTTGCAGGCTGCAGATTCGTAGTTCCCGTTGTTTTTGTTGTCTGTCCCCAGCGGCTAAGGTTGTTTCAGTAGGTTGTGTAGGCTTCCTGGTTGGGGTGACTAGTGCCTGTGTTCTGGTGGATGAAGCTGGATATTTTCTTTCTGGTAGACAGGTCCACGTCTGGTGGTGTGTTTTGGGGTGCCTATGGCCTTATTATGTTTTTAGGCAGCCTCTCTGCTAATGGGTTGGGTTGTGTTCCTGTCTTGCTAGTTGCTTGGCATAGGGTGACCAGCACTGTAGCTTGCTGGTCGCTGACTGAAGCTGGGTGCTGGTGTTGAGATGGAGATCTCTGGGAGATTTTTGCCACTTGATATTATGTGGAGCTGGGAGGTCTCTTGTGGACCCGTGTCCTGAAGTTGGCTCTCCCACTTCAGAGGCACAGCACTGACTCCTGGCTGCAGCACCAAGAGCCTTCCATCTACTCGGCTCAGAATAAAAGGGAGAAAAAGTAGAAAGAAAGAATTAGTAGAAGAAAGAAAGAGAGAAAGAAAGAAAGGAAGAAGGAAAGAAAGGAAGGAATGAAGGAAGGAAGGAAGGAAGGATGGAAGGAAGAAAGAAAGAAAGAAAGGATTGAGGGAGGGAGGGGGAAGGAAGGAAAGAAAGAATGAAAGGAAGGAGGGAGGGAGGGAGGAAAGAAAAAGAAAGAGTGAAAGGAAGAAAGAAGGGAGGGAGGGAGGAAGGAAAGAAAGGAAGAAAGAAAGGAGGGAGGGATGGAGGGAGGAGGGAAAGAGAGAAAGCAAGAAAGGAGGGGCGGAGGGAGGGAGGAAGGGAAGGTAGGAAAAAAGAAAGAAAGAAGACAGAGTAAAATAGAGTAAAGTATAAAATATAGTGGCATTATTAAAATAAAAAAATAATTATTGAAAAAAACAAAACAACAACAACAAAAATGGACAGATAGAACCCTGGGACATATGGTGGTAGCAAAGCTATACAGAGAAAATCTCACACAGTAGCATACACATACACATTCACAAAAAGAGAACAGGGGGAAAAAAATCGAAAATCTTGCTCTCAAAGTCCACCTCCTCAATTTGGGATAATTCGTTGTAAAAAGAGGAAAAGGGGAAAAATTCTGAAATCTTGCTCTCGAAGTCCACCTCCTTAATTTGGGATAATTCGTTGTAAAAAGAGGAAATGGGGGAAAAATCTTAAATCTTGTCCTCAAAGTCCACTTCCTCAATTTGGGATGATTCGCTGTCCATTCATGCACTCCACAGAGGCAGGGCACATCAAGCGGACCGTGGAGCTTTAATCCACTGCCTCCGAGGCTGCACAGAGAGATTTCCCTGTCTCTTCTCTGCTCTCAAAGCTCCCGGGTCTCAGCCTTGGACCTGGCCCCGCCTCTGCGTGTAGGTCGCCGGAGGGCGTCCCTTTTTCACTCAGACAGGACGTGTTTAAAGGAGCCGCTGATTCGGAGGCTCTGGCTCACTCAGGCTGAGGGGAGGGAGGGGCACGCAGTGCGTGGCGGGCCTGCGGTGGCAGAGGCCGTTGTGACGTTGCACCAGCCCGAGGTGCACTGTGTGCTTTCCCGGGGAAGCCGTCCGTGGATCCCAGGACCCCGGCAGTGGCGGGCTGCACAGGCTCCCCGGAAGTGGGGCATGGACAGTGACCTGCGCTAGTACACAGGCCTTGGGGCGGTGGCAGCAGCAGCCCCAGCGTCCCACGCCCGTCTCCAGGATCCGCGCCTTTAGCTGCGGTTCGCGCCCATCTCTGGAGCTTCTTTAAGCAGCACTCTTAATGCCCTCTCCTCGTGCACCAGGAAATAAAGAGGGAAGAAAAAGTCTCTTGCCTCTTCGGCAGCTCCAGACTTTTTCCCCCGGACTCCCTCCGGGCTAGCCGTGGTGCCCTAACCCCTTCAGGCTCTCTTCCTGCCGCCAGCCCCAGTCCTCTCCCTGCGCTCCGACTGAAACCCGATACCCGAGCCTCAGCTCCCAGCCCCGCCCACCCCGGCGGCCGAGAAGACAAGCCTCTCGGACTAGTGTGTGCCTGAGGGCACCGATCCTCTGTGCGGGAATCTCTCCACTTTGCCCTCCACACCCCTGTTGCTGTGCTCTCCTCCACTACTCTGAAGCTTTCCCCCTCCGCCACCCGCAGTCTCCGCCTGCGAAGGGGCTTCTAGTGTGTGGAAACCTTTCCTCCTTCATGGCTCCCTCCCACTGGTGCAGGTCCTGTCCCTATCCTTTTGTCTCTGTTTATTCTTTTTTCTTTTGCCCTACCCAGGTATGTGGGGAGTTTCTTGCCTTTTGGGGGGTCTGAGGTCTTGTGTCAGCGTTCAGTAGGTGTTCTGTAGGAGTTGTTCCACGTGTAGATGAATTTCTGATGTATCTGTGGGGAGGAAGGTGATCTCCGCATCCTACTCTTCTGCCATCTTCTTCAGATTCCTCTGTTAGTTCTTTTTCATTTCTAATTCTATTGATTTGAGTCTTCTCTCTTTTTATCTTAATGAGTCTGGCTAATGGTTTATCAATTTTTTTATCTTCTCAAAGAACCAGCTTTTAGTTTTATTGATCTTTGCTATTGTTTACCTCATGTCTTTTTCATTTATTTCTTATCTGACATTTATTATTTCTTTCCTTTTGCTAACTTTGGTGTTTTTTTATTTGTTCTTCTTTCTCTAATTGCTTTAGGTATTTAGGTATTGCTTAAGGTTGTTTACTTGAGATGCTTCTTGTTTCTTGAGGTAGGATTGTATTGCTCTAAAGTTTTCCCTCTTAGAAATGCTTTTGCTGCATCCCATAGATTTTGGGTCATCCTGTTTTCATTGTCATTTGTTCCTAGGTATTTTTTGATTTCTTCAGTGATCTCTTTGTTATTTAGTAGCATATTGCTTAGCCTCCATGTGTTCATATTTTTTACTGATGTTTTTCCTGTAATTGATATCTAGTCTCATAGAGTTGTGGTCAGAAAAGATACTTGATACGATTTCAATTTTCTTAAATTTACCAAGGCTTGATTTGTGACCCAAGATATGATCTACTCTGGAGAATGTTCCATGAGCACTTGAGAAGAAAGTGTATTCTGTTGTTTTTCTATGGAATTTCCTATAAATGCCAGTTTAGTCCATCTTGTTTAATGTATCATTTAAAGCTTGTGTTTCCTTATTTATTTTCATTTTGGATATTTGACTTGACCAAAACTTATTTAACAAAATAATGCTAGCATAAAAATATGTATAAGGAAATTATGTTTAAAAAGTAACAAAATCTGCTAGTATTGAATTGATACCTCTCTCAGGTGTCAGTCAGCTTGAGCTGAATAGCACCTTCCTTTTTTATAAAGATGGGTCAGGAGAGCTTTCCACTGGTTTGCACAGTTATGTTACCAACCAGGCCCTGTAAGCATTTGTATAATCCCATTCTCTGTCTGAAAGAGCTCTAAACTGATCTAAGAATGGAAGTACCTGCAATAAAATTAATGTTAATAAAGAATCTCTTCAGACCCTGGGATGCTTTCTTTTATCTGATAAAGAGGTTTATATACTACATTATTTCTTTTTTTCAGGTTATCAGAAATTTAAATGTAACTATAAGCTAAATAGTATACTTTCTAGTGTATTAATGCATCATTTTCCATGATTTTATTGTATACTTAATAGTTTTATTGCATATATTATCTTAGTCATCAATCAACAATATTTCCTGTGTACCTACTATGTGCTAGGGATTGCATCTATGACTTTAATTGTAGTGTTTCTATAAATTTTGTTTGGAAGAGGAAAAGAATAAAATACAACTTGTATATAAAACATTTAGCCAATGATATTTTGAATTATATAGATTGTTGACACAATCTTTGTTTTCTTTTCTCTCCCAACTTGTAGAAAGCGATTGCCACAGTCATAATATCCCTAATGTATCCACTTTAGAGAATAAGCTGTGACCAATCTGTGTGGCTTTGCTATGTCTTATGTGGATGGTGAGGTCATGTATGAAATGGTCTTCTTTCCTTGAGTGCACTTCCTCGATGGGCCCTTGAACATGTCATATTCAGTTCATTGAACACTGTTATAGAAGGTTCAGACACTTCACTGAAATACAACCCGTTTTCTAAATATGCTTTTATCAGTTACCCAAATTGCACAGATATTAACATGGAGGAGTTTTATCTTGATGGATAACATCTTGGATGTGTTTGCTCTGTGCCTATAAAACCTACTTACTCTTGACATTATAGCCTTCCTGAAAGTCTCAGTTATTCCTGATTATGTAGGATATACAATTGCAAGAGGAGTCAATCAAATGCTCTCGATGTTATAATTTATAAATATGTAGGATAACAGATAAAATGTTGCCAAAATATTGAAAATAATAATCCAATAGTATTCATATTTGTATCTCCAGATTTCAGAATAGTTTCAGTCTCACTGTAGATACTCTAAAATATTTGATAAGTATTTTTAGATCTTGACAATGTATCAGCCATGCAATTTATTCTTTACCCTAATGTCTAAATCCATGTCATACCCTTAACATGAAATACCTTTGGTTCCATTCCTAACTGAACTTTTGTAGCTCTATTACCTCCTATTAGCATTTTACCTTGAATTGCAATTTTTAATTTTATAGATGTGGTTGTTATTATATCATTATCACCCTGGAGACAATATCTTGTTCATTTATTTACCGTTGCCATTTAAGAGGCTAGTATACAGAAATTATTCCATTTAGTATTTATGAGCTTGAATTTTGAGCCTCCTGTGGGGATTAGAAAAGATTCATTTATTCATTCAGTTTTTTTTTTTTTTACTTACTCAAAAGTGTTTATTCAGTAGTTACAGTGAGTGAGGTACTATTCTACGTGTTTTCTATACATCAGTGTACATGCAAGGAAAAGATTGTTGTGCTTTTGGGGCTTGCATTCTAACAGGCAAAACAGATAAAAACAGGAAAACATGGTCAATAATTAAATTATATTTTCTGTTAAAGGTGAGAAGAGCTACAAAAAAATTAGAGCAAGAAAGGCAGGCAGGGGGGATGTTGCAGTGTTAATTAGGTCAACCAAGGTGTTCTTCATTGAGAACATTGAGGGATTTGAACAAACCTTGAAGAAAGTGAGAGAGTTTACCAAGGGGATATTGGGAAAAGAGCATTCAAGACAGAGGGAACAGTTGTTTAAATTCTCTAAGACCTGGGTGCACCTGGCAAACTCAAACAACAGAAAGGAAGTTGTGGGTTGGACGAATAAAGTCAGAAGTTTATGGGAGGCTGAGTTCATAAAAATGTAGGGAATTTATAAAATGGTTGGGATTTTGGATTTTCCTTGAGGTGAAATATGGAACCACCAAATGCTGAGCAAACTTAACATGGCCTGTGATTTAAAATTATCAAACTAGGTGCTTTATTTGAGCTAGACTCTGGGGAGGGAGGGAGGGGAAGAAAGAGAAAACATATAAGGTGGCTATGACAGTAATTCAGGTAAGACGTTATAGTGCATTTATTAAAAATAATAAAAAGTAGATGGGTCCCAGGCATATTTAGAAAGTAGAGATTCTAGAATTAATTTTAAGATTAGGGGAATAGCCAAGGATAACTCAAAGGATTCTGCCTGGCAGATTGAGTTGCCATAAATTGAGATAAGAAAAGATATGTGCGAGGTGTGGGAAGATGGTTTGGGAAGAGGTTTGTGTGGGAAGATGGGACATGCAGTTTTGGACGTGTTGACATCAAGTTGTTTTTAGATTTTAAAGTGATTTGTTGAACAGGAATTTGAATATATGAATAGAGATTGGGTGAGAGGTCTTGGCTAGAGATAAAATTGGGGAGTCAATAGCATAGAGGTGGCATTTAAGACATGAGATAGAATGATATCACCAATAGAGCAAGTGTAGATATTAAGAAAGAGTTACAAGGATTGTCTTCTGAATTTTCAAACTGTAACAAATAGAGGAGAGGGAAATGAACCAGAAAAAGACTAAGAAAGCATTATCATAGAGGAAAAAAAACCAAAAGTTTATTGTCCTGGAATTCAAGTTTTCAAGGTGGTGTTTTTGCTTAGTTTTCTTTGTTTCTGTTTTTGCTAGAGAATCAGAGCTATCTGGCTGTACCTAAAAATGTGGTAGGAGAAGAGAAGACTTCAAGATGGATGTAATATCTACAAAACATTATTAGAAACACAGCTAATCAAAATATAGAAGAGGGAGGGAAGAATTTCTGGAGTGATGCCCTTAAATAGGTCAGAGACACATAAGGGAAAAGATTGGGTCTATGTAGGACAGAGCATACTTCAACTTTGGTTATAGGTGAAATGGGAAGGCAGTTGCTGGTAGGACAGTACATGTAGTGGTGGAAGTCAAAGTTTTTCTTTGCTTTAAGTTTCTCAATGAAGAGGAGATCAAGGTCATCAGCTGTTTTTGATTTGAGGGGAAAGTGAAATTGTTATTTAGGAATGTAAGAGAGCAGTACTCAGATCTCATAAAACATACTGTGGTATCCTGGCAGAATTATTGTCATATGTGAGCTTCAGGGTCATTAATGCATACTAGATCAGTTAACATGGCTGTGTTTCTTTCTTTATCCAGTTTCAACTGTGTCGGTGCATGTGAAAAGAAGGTAAACAATAGCATTTAATCCGAGTGGTGGTGCTTCCACATAAATGCAACAAAGCCAGAAAAGTAAATCATTTTATGTATTAATATTCTGGAGTGTTTGAGAGAGGGTAAGTGAGAAATCTATACTTAGAATTTAAGAACTCACAAAATAGGAAAATTACAGAAAACCACAAATAATGTCAGCTATCTACTCAAACAGATAGTTCACAAAATGATACACAGAAGTGAATGGAAACTGCATATCCTCCCTGTACCTGTCTGTAAGTGCTACTGAAGAATAATAGTTTCTCATCCTCTCCAGCCTTCCAAATGTTACACGAGGGCCTCCTATTGATGAAAAATAATCAAGAGTCTACTCAGAAGATAGCAAGAGAGAAACTGCACTGGGGAAAAATAGGGTATGAAGGTCAATAGGATATATTTAACATATATGCATGAATTATATCCAAGAGCACAGCTATTATTTGTTTTGCTTGAACTGGACATATGCATTCTGATATTAAAAACACATGAAACAGTGTTCAGAAGTTGACTTTAGAGCACAGTTTTATTCATTCTTTCAGTTAATGTTTTAGATGACCTACTATGAGCTGAGTATTGCTCTAAGCAGTGTAAGTACAGTATTTAACAAAACAAATTTCCAATACTCATGCAGGTTACACTTCACTGGGAGAAGATGCAAGCAACAATCACCATGTAAGTGAATTATATGTAATGTTATCAAAAAAACAATAAGTAATATGGAGATAAAGAAAACACAAAAAAGGAGGTGCAGAGGAGGAGGCGTTTGGAATTTAAAATAGGCAATATTTAATCAAAAGTCCAAACGAGATGGAGTGAAGGGCAAGGAGACTGCCTGGAGAGCCTTCCAAGAAGAAAGGAGGCACAGAAGAGACAGTATGTCTTGTCTGCTCCAGGAATAGCAAGGGCACCAATTGTGCCTGGGAGAGAATGAGCAAGGGAGAATATAGTAGGTATTATGGGGAGAAAGGTACCACAGGGCTAGATCATCCAGAACAGAAATGTTTATATTGATATAATCTAGAAAGGAGCTTAAGAGGTGGTTGTTTCATGAAGAAAAAAGGAAGTCATTGCTTTAGAGAAAGAGAGAGAGATTGATGAAGGATCACATTGATATATGGATAGCCCTATATAAAATACACAGTTTTCATCTGGATGCTTTGATGAGTGCCAGATATTAAAAAAATAAAAAAGAAAGAACTAGATAGCAAACAAAAACAAAATGAAAGCCCTGTCATTCCTTAGAAGAGACTCTTACCTAGGGCATGGAATAATGATACATTTCTATTTACAATAAAGCCATTAGAGGCCACTCTGAAGAGAACCAACACAAAATATTCTAAAACATTTCTTTAAACTATGCATTTTCAAGTTTCAGTAATTTCTGTTCTGGTCTTTTGAGTGTGCTATATTCTGGGATTAAAGGCATGTGATATAATTTATTTGTCATTGCTTATTAACTGTAACACTATGGGATATTTGATACTTTTATACTGCGTTTCAGTTTCCTAAGGCTGCTGAAACAAATTACCACAGACCTTGTGGCTTAAACACCAGAAATTTATTCTCTAATAAATTCTGGAGGCTGGAATTCTGATATCAAGTTGTCAACAGGTTTGCTCTCCCTCTGGAGGCTCTGGGAGGACTCTGTACCTCTTCTAGTTCTGGGGGTTGTGGCATTTCTTGGCTTGTAGCGTAACTATAATCCCTGCCTGTCTTCACGTGGCTTTCTCCTCTGTGTCTCTTCATTTGTGTCTCTTATAAGAACACGTTATTGGATTTAAGATCTGCCCTAATCCAGTACCATCTCATTTTGAGATTCTTACCTAATAACATCAGCAAAGACCTCATTCCAAATAAAGTAATACTCTGAAGTTCCAGATGGACTTATCTATTCAACCTAGTACATCTTGTTATATCAGTCTTCTATGTTGTTCTCTTTCAGAATCAATGCTTCTTCATTATGATTAAACCTTATTAACCTAAGGTAAAACATATTGAAAGTATCAATAATATATTCAATGTTTCCATTGACTCTGTTTCCAGTTTGCATATATTTTACAAAGATATAGAGCATCAAAGGTCTGTAATCTGGGGCTTCCCTGGTGGCGCAGTGGTTGAGAGTCCGCCTGCCGATGCAGGGGACACGGGTTCGTGCCCCGGTCTGGGAAGATCCCACATGCCGCGGAGCGGCTGGGCCCGTGAGCCATGGCCGTTGGGCCTGCGCGTCCGGAGCCTGTGCTCCGCAACGGGAGAGGCCACAACAGTGAGAAGCCCACATACGAAAAAAAAAAAAAAAAAAAAAAAAAAAAAGGTCTGTAATCTGTACAACTGTTCTTATTCACAAGCTTTCCCTAACAGGTCTCATCTCTGTGACAGTGTTAGGTGCTAAAAGCCTTTCTGTGTGAACAGCAGGGTCCTTCGAGTTAGCATCTTTGAAAACGAGGACTTTGAATACATCAATCTTTTCTCAATCTGGTATTGGCATTTTCTACACCTGCTTCACTCACTTTGTCACCAAGGCCACACTTAGTGACCTGGGTTTAAAATCAGTTTTACTCCCACCCTTAGTTAAGATGCCTGACGATCTAGTATTTTAATACATACTTTGTAAGTTTTGTCAATAATCGTTTTCCATAAGTAAAATTCAAAGGCTATAAGGGGGCAAATAATGATACAGAAATAGGTGAATATTATTGCGATACCAATCCTAAAAAAACAGTGGCATCATACTTAAGAGTGCTTCCCATGGATAGCTTAGGGACAGAACATTTAATTTTTGCACACTTTTTGGTATTTCTGTGCTAAGAAATAAGAAGACTATATAGGTTATAGATTTTACTTTGTTGTCACATTAAAGTAAAAGAAATAATACTTTGTTTTTTGAAACATATACAACCTTACTTTTCTAAACCATACTTAATGTAACTTTAGACCACCACTGCTATCATGGTGGAAATCTTAATCTGTTATCATTGTGCCTTCTATTGCTTCTTGTAAAGATCTCAGATTTAAAAGTTTTAAACACTTAAGGAAGGTCCTTCTACTCTTTAATCCACATAGGCTATTCTTGGATCAGTTTGTCCAAATCCATGTGATCTTATAAATTTGATTGGTTATGGGTTGTTTGCTAAACTGGAATAAGGTTGGTAGCTCTGATTCCCCAAATGAGTATCCCTAGATGAGCAAATCTATCTTGAGAATATCTTCCCTTTCCCTGCTGTATTGCTTCTGTGCCCACCTGTCCAACCATGTCTTTCTATTCTGGTTTTCTGTGGAAGGATACAGTATATCAGTATATTTTCTTTCAGTTGTCCTTGAGAAGCCAAACTGGTCCTTTTATTTTAATGGAAGATGGAGGATACAGACAGCATTTTAAATATATATATATATATATATATATATATATATATATATATATATATATATATATATATATATATATAATATAATCTGTCAGCTTTTATAACTTTATACATTGATATATTTATTTCTTTCATAACTGACCTCTTCCTGAATCCCTTCCTCTATTCCTGTATTGTTAGTCCTATGAGCTTATTTTTAGTCTCTAATGAATCAGTTAAGTTATTGTGACTCTAGGAAGATCAAGAACCTGTATGGTATCTCCTTGATGCTGAAAAAGAACAAAATAGTCCCCGATGTCAGGGCACTGATCTGACCTCATATCTAGTCCTCAGTGTTATTCCAATTGATATGAGGTTTACAGCTAAATCATACAGTTCTCCTGTTCGACATAAAGAATATCACAGAACACTTGTATCAAACGAGACCACTCTGAGACCATGATAAATTGAGACAAAAATGGGATCACTTTTATGAAACCCATAAAATGCCAAGCGTCCCTTCCTCTTACTAATGAGTGACTGCTACTTCTTCAGAAATCAAGGCTTCACCCTTACTCTAGTATTCTCTCCCTATAGATCAGATTTATTGAGATACTTAGTCATAAAATTGGCCTCACTTTCTGATACCATCCAATCCAGAGCAATCCCTCACATACATAGACTCTCCCCGAAACTACCGAACCAAGTCACAAATCCTATAACAGGTCTTGATATGACCCTCTTTCTGAGATGCCCAGTAGTTCCCCATGGTGTATGCTCTCCCTTGCTGCTATCAGTACTGAACCCAATGTGTTCAACTGCAGGAGTTGCAGGTAGCTGTTAGTTGAAGGGCATTATCAGAACAAATCACAGTATTATACCAATTCAGAGAAATGCATTGCCTATTTCACAAGGAAACCATTGAGCAAACAATGAGGTCAGTTTCAAACCAATCTTTCTGCCAACAGAACTGCACCATGTAATCCATTCTACATATCAAGGATTTAATTCCTTTTCTAAAATAAAGACGTAACATGTTACTTCCATGCCAATTTAATTTTTAAGATTTCACCTGCACATGGTGGCAGTGCTACTAAAATGTTATTCAATATCTGTAAGCTGAAAAGTTTTGACTATAAATTAAAGAAAATATAAGGGCCTTTATTGACTGAATTGAAAACTAACGTGTATATAAATAATATACACAAATCTTGGGTCTGCTGCTTGTTACACTTTTACAAAATGAATATATCTGTATAAGCACTAGCCACATCAAAATATAAAATATTATCCACACTTCAGAAGCCTTCTTCCTTTAATATTCAATAGCAGCTTGACCATAATATTCCTAGGGATTTTTAATATATAGATAGTATCTTCTTTGGTGTTTATAGCAACTCTTGACTTTGTGGCTTGTTATCATATGAAGCTTGGGGAAATTCTTAGGCAATATCTATTCAAATATACTTCTGCCTCATTCCCCTTAACTTTGATACTGATATTCAAATTAGATGTATATTTTTACTTTTACCATGATCCATATTGTATTTTATGTTTTCTCCTGTATTCACTATCTTTTTCTTGTATGCAGTTCAATTTGGATTATTTTACACTGATTTATCTTTTAGAAATATGAATTCCCTTTTCTGCTGTGTCCAACTGAACTGCCTTTAATGTATCTATTAAATTCTTTCAGTTTCTGTATTTTTCAGTTCTAGTATTCTCTTTTGATGTATTTCTTAAACATTACATTTCTCTAGTAAATTGCTTTATCCTTTCCTCTACTTTTATATACACATTAGTCTTAGTTATACTAAAGCCCACTTTTACTAGTGCTAATACTGGAGTTATTTATGCTTTTATAATATATAAAAATATATACAGTTATATGTAATAATTATGGATTTATTTACTGTCTCTTGTTTGTTTTTTCTCTTGGATTTTTTGTTGTGATGTATCTGGTAATTTTATTATATATATAATATATCAAATATGAGATATCTAATATATCAATATATCAAGTGTGAGATATTATGATTGAAAATAGAGTCTCTAGGTGATATTATATTCTTTCAGACAGGATTATTTTTCTTCTGGCAGGCAGGGAATATGGATAGATGAGATTGATCCAGTGAGAAACTGAAATACTTTCAGGCTGCATTTCTGGATTTTTTTTTCTTTTGATGGCTGGTACATCTCCACTTTGCCCTTACTCCTGGGACTTAGGCCTTTTTAGATCTCAACTGAAAGCCAGGAGTTTTTAACTGGTTTGCTTTTTCTTGGCAGACCCTTAGCTCCAGTTGTTGAGTTCTCAACAATGAGAGATGGCAAAAAAAAATCTAAACTTTGTTTTGTAACCCCTTAATACGTATTTTCTGCTTGGTTTTTCAGCCTCTTATCATGGTCCACGTGGAGATTAGAAATTACTAAATGCCTTGAGGTAGAATCATGTGCAGAATATTTTATTCCTTTCTCTGAAATTTCATTTTCGGTAAAACTCTGACTCAAAATCTTTTGTAGCCCTGTATGTGTTTATCAGTAAATGTTTTGTAGAGGAAAAGCAGCAATGAAGAGAAGATCCACATCACTGGACTTACTTTCTGTCTGAGATCTTGGATTCTCAAGTCTTGGGTGCCTTGTTTTTTCTCTGATACATTCAAAGAGCTGTTTCTGTATTTTTTACATATATTATTTTATTATCAGCAGAGGTGTTATTTGATATCAACCATCCAGCTATCACTGAATAAGACCATCTTACATGTTTTTGCTTAGTCATATTCTGTAAATAAGTGGTCCCCGGTATTGTTCCACAGGTGGAACATTAAGGATATTGGATCTTGAAGTCTTCTGAGTGTTAGGTTTGAATCATAGGGTGCCCCCTCGTGGTTATAAGTTAGCTAATCTAGCTTTAGATGTCATAGCCTCTCAGAACAGAACCCGAGGCCAGAATGGAAGAAAAGAGAACAAAAAAGGATTTTCATTTTGTAGACTTCTTTCCTTTAATAGAGTGAAGATTCCAGCATTCTGAGAAGTCTACAGTAGACATACTTGGTCAGAAAAGTTTCACCTCCTCTTTTAGGCCAATAACTAGCAAAGAGGAAGGGGCTACCGTATTTAGTTTAGACCGATTATAATTTATTCCCTGGGCTAAGGCAACTTGCTAGCTCCTGATAGATGTTAATGGGATGACTCATTCACCGATAAAGGAATATATATGAAAAATACTTGACAAATCAAAATATAGGGACTGTGGGAACTCTGGAGTTCCAGTAATCTCCCTTTAAGATGAAGGAATCTAAGAGGAGTTTAGCAGTCCTAGACCTAGAGTGTTAACAGTCTCTAGGAATATATTTTCCATTTTGCATGCTTAGAAAGTTACATGGCGTCTAGTCAAATGCCACTACCAACTTTGGATACCTTATGGCAATATACAGTGGTCTTCCAGGCACAGGTCTTCCCAATGTTTCCATTACCACCTGCTGAAGTGTTAAGAGAAACATAATTTAGAGAAGCAGTCTAGCAGTCATTTATTATGACTCTTGAAATGAAAGTCCAGTAATTAGTTTCAGAATATATCTGCCCAATATTTAGACTCAAGTGTTCTCTGTTAGATAGATTTGAAGCAAAGGTACTCTGAAAAACACCATTTATTCATCTTGAACAGATACTAGTTCAAATTTTCAATAATATGGGAAGAGATCTGCATTAATTTGCACAAAGTATTACTAAGAATAGGGAAAGATGTTTCCTACAAAGTTTTATATACTACTCTAATAACTTTTACTTTTTACACATGGAACCAAAGTTGTTGCTTGGTGTCTAATGTTTTTATGTTTGAATTTCAGTAGTTCTTTTTAAAAATTGATTTACTTCCTCCTGTTCTTTTCTTTGTCCTCCTCTGAGAGAGAGAATTTGTTTGTGATCTCATTTTATATTTTTATTTTATTTACATTAATCTTATGGTATTGATGAATAACTTCCCTTTTAGCATACTTTGTAAGCTAGTGAATGGTATGCGAAATTTCTTACATCTTTAATCGTAATTCCCTTCACGATGTTTGTAACTACTTACCCTTCAAAATTCATTGTTATGTAACTATTGAAAGTCCCATTTCCAAGGAACTTATAAGAACAATTATTGGCCATGAAAACAAATAAGAAAACTATAGATGATAAATGCAGTTAGTAGTCTTATGGCTATATAAGCTCCATCTAAGAATCTTGAGATATCCATTCACAAAGGGATTCTTTTTATACATTGATTTAGTTTTAGTATTTTTCCTCTCATAAGTATGTACTTATTTTGGGGGTTTGCTTAACATCTGTTTTCCTAAGAGGTGGAAGTTCTTTAGAGAGTTAATTTTGGCATAATACCATTATAAAATAAGCATTCAATATATTTGTTAAATGAATAAAGTATAGCTTAACCAATCATACTTTTGGACTGCGGATAACTCAGTTTGTTCTTCTCTGACAGCCTATAGATTTTATGCATGTTAATCTTAATACCATTTGTTCTTATATTGCTATACTTTTTTATTTCTTATTATGATGCCATTTATCAAACATATGACAGTCAGTTCACTAAGGGAATCTCTTATATTATTCAAAGTAATCACATAATGATTAACTTATATACTAACATTAGTAAATGTGGCTATTATTTCCTATTCACAGATGAAGAAAAGAGGCTAAGAAAGATTGTATCTTGCTTAGGGTATACAAAAGTATTGGAAATGCTAAAATGTAACCTAGGCAATTTGATTCCAAAACTAGCACTCCATGCATTTACCAGTTTTTGCAATCCAAATGGATTCTTGGAAAGATCATGCTAACCAAAGTATTGCTTGCAAAATTCCACTTTTAGATTACATCATCAATCATATTTACATACCCCTTAACCTGGTAAGATTAATTTTAAATCATCTTTCTCATACCTCAATAATATTTTTCAATAAGAATAAGAAGGAGAAGGAGAGGGAGAAGAATCACTCCAGTACAAAAGTAGAAATATCCCTGACAATCCCTGGGTTCACATTGCAATGGAATTTTATCAGAAATATTTTATGATGGAATATCACAGTTAATTCCAATGCAGTTTAAGTGAAACTATTCAGACTACTAACAGTTGCCATAATCCAAATATCACATTGCATTGCACCTTCAGTCATCTTAGAAGTAGAATAAACCCCACAAAAGTAGAATGTGTACATCATTTGTATTTAAATGCACATACACAGAGATACACAAATGCACATGTGTATGTGCAAAACCATGAACTAATTAGAAAGAGAAAATATGATTAATTTTTATTCTTTCAAATATGTTCCATAGACTTTTTGTGAGAGACACAGATATAACATTGATGACTACACCATAAAATATTAAAAATAAAATATATGAAAATATATTTAATTTTGCTAAAAATACCTTTAAAATAACTAATAAGTCATTTCAGTTTGGAATAATTTCAGAAGCGAATGCAAGAATTGAACTTTTGTAAACAAGTGTATAAAGTGTTAGCACAGAATCCACATTCTAAAGCAATGTTCTTAGCTATTAATCTGTGATATTTGGACCTATATAGTTCAACTCCATGTATCAAATCCTACCAGATCCTTTTGTATTTTGAATATGTGTTCACAGTTGTCAGTCTTCATTAAAACATTCTTTCTTGTATCACTAGTTTTACATTTTGTGTTACATGCACCTATCTTTCACCACAGGGTGTTTTCATGCTTGTTAAATCAATCTCATCAATAGGAATTCTTCCTTGCTCAGTTTAAGTTTATGAAATAAGACATCAGCCTTTCAGGACTGTATCCAGCTACTGAGAATTCCATTTATTCTGTCCAAATAACATTCTTCAATTACATGCCATAATTTCTATGACCTTTTTTTTTTTTGGAGAAGGATGGCAATATAATACAGAGCCATTCAAAATGTACACAAAGTTCCTATATCTAATGACAATTTTAGTCTTACATAAATTACATACCTCTTCATCTGTGGTTTTTATTTAGGTTTAAACAGCTTCCTGTTCCCAGTAGAAAGAAAAGCTATCAAATAGACAGGTTTCTTATTCTTCCTTCTACCCTGAAGCAATGAATTTCCCAGGAGACAGCCCACTGGAGACTTTCAGCCAGCAATGGCTTTTGAAGGTTCTCTTTTCCTCTGTTGGCCCACTCGCTGTGGGTGTTGAGCAAATCTACATCTTTCATCTTATCCCACCTGAAGATTTGTACTTGAAAGGTTATGGCAAATGAAGAATTAGTCCATCCCTCTCCCTGAAAGTTGTGTAGAAGCAACTTTTCTCCTTAGAAGGAAACATGAAAAAAAGGTATTCAAACTAAAAAAAATTTAAGTACTATTTTTTTTATTTAGAAGGGTATATCATATATATTTTATTTAGAAGGATCATGCAGCTCATATTTTGTCACATCTGATACTTTGCAAAGATTTATTAATGTTAGGTAATTAAAATATATTGAGTATTCTCTCATTTTAATGAAAAAAATCTACCCTATAACAAAATGGTCTAGAAGTTAAAGAAATGGTGCAGTGTTAGTTAACAATTTTTGATCTCCCAAAATGCATGATTTGCTATACTATCAGAATCATAATTTCTTAGTAATAAAATAATATACAGTTAGAACAAGTTTAGGAGCAAATTGATTTCTTAGGTATATATTGAAATGCTATTTTTTACTAGTGTGAATATTTAAAAGTAAATTTTTACTTAAACTCATTGAAACACATTTTCATTTATTTTTCCTTTATTTTCTTTTAAAATAAAATTATATATAAGGTGCACAACATGATTTGACATACATATACATAGTGACACAATTATTAGTCAAACTAGTTAGCATATCTCCTCATATAGTTACCAAAAATTTTGTGTGATTACAGGAACTGAAATATACACTTTTAGCAAAATTTCCAGTATTCAATACAGTATTATTGAGACATAAGTATAGTTTTCATGCTGTAATTTAGATCCCTAGACTTATTCATCTCACATAACAGCAACTTTGTATCCTTCATTTATTTTTGACAAAATGTTACTTCATCCTGTAAAATGTAACACTTAGAATTTTATGGCCAACAAAAATGAAGAGAATTTTATTTTATTTTTTGAATTTCATTTTATTTTTTTATACTGCATTTTCTTATTAGTTATCCATTTTATACATATTAGTGTATATATGTCAATCCCAATCTCCCAATTCATCCCACCACTACCACCCCCCAGCCATTTTCCCCCCTTGGTGTCCATACGTTTTTTCTCTACATCTGTGTCTCTATTTCTGCCCTGCAAACCGGTTCATCTGTACCATTTTTGTAGGTTCCACATGTATGCATTAATATACGATATTTGTTTTTCTCTTTCTGACTTACTTCACTCTGTATGACAGTCTTTAGATCCATCCACGTCTCTACAAATGACCCAATTTCATTCCTTTTTATGGCTGAGTAATATTCCATTGTATATATGTACCACATCTTCTTTATCCATTCGTCTGTCGATAGGCATTTAGGTTGCTTTCATGACCTGGCTATTGTAAATAGCACTGCATTGAACACTGGGGGGTGCATGTGTCTTTTTGAATTATGGTTTTCTCTGGGTATATGCCCAGTAGTCAGATTGCTGGGTCATATAGTAATTAACTAAAAATGAAGATAATTTTAAAGTTTTAATGTAAATTTTAAAGTTGAAGAAAAATAGTATTTAATTACCAATAAACTTTCGATATTTTTATTAGGGTAGATTCAAGGAGTAAAAGTAGTGAGATAAAATTTACAACTGTTAAAGAAAATCTTTTTATTTTATTTCAAGTAAATAATTGTTTGAATCAATTTGCTGTGGAATTTATATTCTGCTGGATACATTCTATGGTAAAGAAAAGTTTCTTTTAAACTGTCAGTTTTTTAAAATATGCAGATATTCTATTATTTGCAACTATTTAAACTTCAAACAAAAAATAGAAATCAATATAATAATGTCTGAGGACAGATACAAATTTCCACAATTATTTTTAGAAGGCACGAGAGAAAAGATTTTGAAGGTCCTTGTATTGTCTCCCAAAATGTTGCTTCTATCTCCTAAATCAATCACAAATGCCAACTCCTGTCTATTCCCACTTTCAGAATTTTAATTCGAGTCTGTATTATCTAATTTCTCACACTCATTATTAATGTCCTTCACATGAACATCCCTCACATTCTTGCCAGAATAAACTTTTGCATAGGAAGTATGAAAATATAACTATGTTACTTGATGATCGGGTGTTTATTTTTTCAGCAGCATTCTCCCTTTTTCAAAAGTAATTGTGCACAAATACCTAGTTATGTGTGTACATTTGTACCAAAAATGTGGAAATTGGTTAAATTGAAGAATGAGTCCTAAAACTGCACCTGTTCATCCTTTTTCTCACATATGTTAGAGACGCTGAGAGGCTTCTGTGGAATAATTTAATTCTATGGAACATAATTTGAAAACCACTATTTATACTGATTTGAAATCCAAGCTTTGAGAGCTATAAAAGGACTTTCCTAATCTAACTCTAGGAATATGTTCTACTTCATTCTTGCCACTTATCTACATAAGCCTCTGTCACAGCCAGGCATAAACGGTTCTATTTTCCAAAACATGCCACAGTGTTGTGCATCTCCTAGCCTTTATAAGTGTTCATCCTCTACCTTGAATGTAATTTTCTCTCTTGTTGCACTCTCTTAAGTTTCCTTTAATAGTAGGTGCAAATGTCTGATGGCCCTGCCCTAGTATATGTAGGAAAGTTAAGTATACTTATCTCTTTACTCCTTCCAGACCTGTCCATAACTATATTTTTAGCATTTACTGTGCTTTGTTTTCATCTTTATCTTTCCTGATATTACAGATCTCCTGAGAGAATTATGTTTTAATTATCTCTGTGTTTCCAGCAACTGGTGGAATTCCAGATACTTCATAAGAAAATAAATGGCTAATAAATCAAGTAAATTTTTGTTTTAAAGGCAGCATTTTTTAATTTGAAGGCATTCTCTTTCTTGTTAATTTATTCAGTCTTATATAGTCTATAAAATAGTGGATATATCTAACTAACAATATACACAAATCAAAAATATTGAGCCCTGACTCCATGCCAGGCATTCTGATGTACGTTTTATATGCATTAGGACATTTAATCTGCTCCAGACATTACGAGGTAAGTACAACTAGTAACCATAGAGAAACCTGAGGCCCCTGAGGCTATCTAAATTATCTAAGGCCACACAGGTAGAAAGTGACATAGTTGATATTTAAACATATCTTGTCAGATTACTGAACATGCTTTCACCACCACTGTCTTCTCTAAATCACAGAGTACCAAATTTATGGCACGCTGTAGAGGCTTAATGCCATTTGTTTCAACAAAGAATCAAAACAGAAGTAATTTACCAAACCACTTTTACATTTATATCCTAGTTTGGTCCATTTTATCTCTGTTCATAACAAATTCTAACCAACACTTTCATCAGGAATACTGCCTGCAGTAAATCAGGGGCACAGTTATTGAACTTGGTTCAATGCCTTAATGATGTCAGTTACAGTATCTTCCTGATTCCCCTCAACTAATTTTTTCCTTCCAGATAGCAAAATGATTTTCTAGCTTCAGACGTTAAATCGATGCTCAAGATCGGATGAAGGAGAAAGGGCAATGATAGGTAAGTCTATTTCTTTTATCAATAGAGCAGAACATTTCCCAGAATGCTTATTAGACTTCCGTTTTCATCTTATTGACCAAAACTGAGTAACATGACATCCAACTATGAGTTTAAGCAGGTTTCTTTATCATCTATTTGCATTTTATATATTTGTTGGTTCAGTTCATTAGCCCTTATTATTTTATTTTCCCAGAGCATCATCCTTTTAGGACTCTAGAACTTCAAATGACAGATTTGTTCCCTGAAAATTCATCAGACTTCTTTCACAATACCATTATTAACTTCATTAAGAGGTTTTTAACTTTTGTGTAAAGATTCCTGTCTACAATAGTTTCTGCTTCTGCTCAGTTGTCTTGCAGAGTGACGACTAACGTGTATACAAACACCTCATTTATCTTGAGATTTGACAGCAGTAACCTCACAATAGAGGTAAGAGCCCCAAAAAAGAAAGTTATTTTAACTTCAGAGAAGGCTAATAGAATGCCTTCCTATTCACTAAAAATGTGTACTCATTATGGTCATAGACATTGCTTTCAACACCTTATGGAGAGATTCTAACTAGATGTATTAACAATATCAGTCAAGAGTTTTATTTGATTTCTAAGTATAGAACATTGTAGAGGCAGATTTGAAAAAAGGCCAATTAGAAATAAGCAGACATTATTATCACAGAAGCTAGAACAGTGCTAACTCATAGATGGAAAAAAGAATGCAGGTACATGAATTTTAAAAGCACCAAAGTATGCTAAGATTAAATCTAGTCTTTTGTTATAGTATAAAATACTGGATTTTATAATATAATATCCTATATAATGCATATTTAATATTATTAACTATTATGGTCATTTAATTTAATTAGTTTTATATCATAAGGATTTAAATATGCCGAGTATTAGAAAAATATTAAATTCCTCTGAAATATTTAATGACCTAAAAAAGTCATCAGTATAAATAAGAAAATAATGGATCCATTTCAGATTGTTTCATGTTTTCTGAAATTTAAATTTTTATAATAGCTTTGATGACTCAGCTTTCAAAGTGACTAAAAAGAAGAAAAAATGTCCTTGGTATTTTTTCCAATGGCTTTACAACAGTATGTGTATCTACTATCTAGGAGAAATTTCAAATAATGCATGTTTTGTTTACTCTGGACAAGGTCAAATGAAACTATGGTAACTACTACAAAAATGGATCTTGGCCTCCAGTAATATATATTGTTTTTATTTTATTTTTATTTATTTTTTTTACTTACAATCTGTGACCTCCAGGTTCAAATATCAAAGAGCAAACAAAGTAACCTTCTCATTTTAAAATATGATAAACTAATTTAAGAATACCTGTACTTCCCCAATACCAGCATATACCTTCTATATTGTAGGTTTGGTTTCAGAACACTATAACAAAGTGAGTCATTCAATTTTTTTGGCTTTCCAGTGCATATAAAATTGATGTTTACACTATGCTGCTATTACCTGAGCATCCCTGTGATTCTTCAGTAGGAAGTGGAAATAGCTACCTTTTTCATGCTACCTGAAAATAGAGATTCTCCAAGTTTAGAAATGACTTCATAGCTGTCATAGAGCTCAAAGTAGAGAGTGATTTTTGTGTGTGTGTCACTTTTTCCTGCCCATCTTTGTATTTCCACTCACCATCATCAATATGAGATTTTACTTTCTTCCAAATCTTTGGAATAGCTTTTCTTTTCAATCCATACATGTTTCTTCCTCATCTTTGAGTTTAATTAATAATTTAGAACTGTGCCTTAGTTATTTCATCTGCTTTAACTGATATACACACAAAAAATTATCTAATACTTGGAAATGAAACAAATGATGATTGTGAGACATTTTAATATCATGCTAGATCATACCCTAATAAACCTCTCTCATAGACATCTGTCTCTTTTATGGAATTTAACTTTGTTGGAATAACTTCAAAATTGATTGGGATTATGCTATTTCACAACCCTGTATAGTTATAGGTTAACTTTGCAGAAAAGTGTAAGGGACGATTTTTTTTTTCTTTCCCATAGAGAAGAGGAAGTCAACAGTCCAGTTAGCCTACAGGCCATTAACCGGTTTGTGCACAACGTAGTAATTGTATCTTGTTACTTTTCCTAGTTAACTGTACATCTCTGTGTTTCAAAAAATTTTTGGAACATCTCATGTCATTCTGAGAACATCACTTAATGAATTAAATGAATCTTCAATATGTACTCACTATCTATTTGTGTGAGAATTAGGTTGTAACAATTTGAGAAATATGCTTTTACAAAGCTCTTGCAATATATAGTATGTATAACAGGAGATTATAAGTAGGTTAAAAACAGATCCAAAGTCCTTCTTGCCACTAGAATAGTTCCTTCAATGACCACACTGTCTTCATCTCAAATTTGAAGTATAATTCCTTCAAAATTTGTCTACCAAACTGTCTTGAAATCTCCCTGAAGTCAGCCTTAGAGATTACAATTCTGTTATAATATCAAGTTTCACAGCTCATCTATACAAAAACTTCTTAACAACAATGTTCCAAGTCACTTCATTCTCCTTCCTTCCTTCCTTTATTTTATTTTGTCCTAAGATTCTGTGTTTTGGGGACCTCGGTAATATGAGAATTTCTAAAATCTACTGAATGTATTTCAGAGGCTTAAGTCATGTGGTTTTCTTTCCTCTAAAATACCAAAACAGAGTAAATAGCATTCCAAATTTCTTCATAGTAAGTATGTAAGAAATACCATATTGTATAAAATTGATCTAAACTTCTTTGAAAGTAACTCTTAAACATTTTTAGGGAACAGCATAGAAATAGCCTTACAAGGTGAAATTTTCCAAAGATGAGGAATATACACCTTTTGTAATATTCTATTGTGGATCTGTTATGGCTTTTGCAATTCCTTCTTGAATTCATTTTTATAAGGAGCTTCATATACCTTTTGAAGCTTATAATTCACAGAATAAATTAAAATTTATTTTCACTGACCTCTAAAGATGCACCAACATGTGTTTACCCCATGTGACACACTGATTAAACTCTCACACAGTCAGGACATAGGTTAATCTTTCCTTTTCCTGGATCTCATGGTTAATAGGCAGTGTATTAGTCTAACTCTAGGTAAACACAGTGAAAATTTCATGTATAGTGTAACAAAAGAAGCCTTCCTATGTTGAGACTATTTTAGCAGTACTTCTCTGGGTTTTTCATAGTTCTGTTACGACTTCCTAAGAAGATATCCAGGGCTCCATGTTCAAAGTGCATTGATAACAATACTTTGTATCATAACATTTTATTTTCTTGTAATAATGTTATAGCACAATGACCCAAAATCAAATTTTTCTCTCAAACAATGATTTATCCATAAAAACTAAAGGAAAAATATAAAGGAAGACTATTTCCTGTGTCTTAATAAATTAATCAAATGGTTGTACGTGCTATCTAATAGAACTGTATCAGTCACTGGAGATATGAAGACATAGGACATATTTTCTATTCCTAAGACACTTACATACTGGAATATACTTATGAAAAAGCAGATCATTTTTAGATATCACAGATTATGCAATGATAAGAATTAACATAAGCAAAATGAATACACTGAAAGTAACTGAAGAGGAGATGCCATCCAGGCTAGGGATAGGCAAGGTAGGTTCCCTGGGACAGGTGGACATTTTGCTGAAGCTTAGAGAACAGTCCTGGGAAATAGGAATGTCCTAAAAACCAGAGGGCATTGCTAACAACAACTGTCATTATTTGAGAACTGACCACATGTCCCATGTGCCACGTTTGTTCAATATTCATATAACCTCATTTAATCTTTACAATGACCAGACAAATTTGGGACAATTACTCTTATTTTAAAGAAAATAAATGTCAGATAGATTAAATAACTTTTTTCCAAGACAACTCTGCATTTAAATGATGTCTCTAAGAATTGAACTAAAACCATCTAACTCCGATGATTATGTTCATTAGCACTCGGTTCAGTTTCATTATTTAAACATTTACTTGTTATCTTTTATGTCATAGCCACTAACCCTTCAGTTCTAGAGAAATGAAGGCAAATAAGATGGAGTCATTCCCTGGAAGGAACTCATTAGTGTGGCTCATTCTATCATTGTATTGCCTTCCCATTTTGAACAACTGAAGAAGTCAATTCAGTTTAAAAATAAATGTTCATTCAGTTTTCAAAATGCAAAACAGGTAGACTTCAGTTCATCACAGTAATTTGGGGATGTGCTTCATTATTTGTGTGATTTTAATAACCTCATAAAATTGTTCACAAATTATTTCTATGTATAGCACTTAAATCATTCTATTATTTTCTCCTCTTTTATTTTGAAATTCTTGGTAAACCCCATGGTACTTAGGACTTTCATATCTAGCATATATACTAACATCAAAAAACATCGCTGATGCTAATGTGAAAGTATTATTATCTTCTTGTGAATAGTCTTTCCAATCCATTAACAGCTTGCTTGCATTATTACATTTTTAAAATTCAGTACAGATGATTATTACTTTGTTTGCTTCAAGGCTCCCATACTTGATTTCCCCAATTTAGATGATAATGTATGTGATTTGAAAATTTTCAACTTAACACTCCTGTTATTATGATGTGATTCCACACACATTTGTAAACACATACTGTAGAGCTATGGTTTGCCTTAGGTGACTAGTTATTTAAAATTATGGAAGTGGACAAGGCGGACTTTTGTTTCTAATTGTAGACAGAATTTAATTTTTTTTATTGTGGTAAAATATACATAACATTTAACATCTTAGCCATTTTAAAGTGTACAGTTCAGTGGTGTTAAATACATTAATAATATTGTGCAACCATCACTGTCATCCATCTCCAACACTCTCTTCATCTTGTAAAACTGAAACTCTGTACCCACTAAACAACTACTCTGTATTCCCCCCTCCTCCCAATGCCTGAAAACAACCATTCGGCTTTCTGTCTCTAAATAGGATTTTTTTCTTGTGGGGGGCGGTGGCTGTGCCGTGGGGCTTGCGGAATCTCAGTTCCCTGACCAGGGACTGAACCCAGGCCATGGAAGGGAAAGCCCGAATCCTACCACTAGACCACCAAGGAACTACCATCTAAATAGCATATTTTTAAAAACTGATTTTAAAAAGGAAATTAAACATTTAAAAATCTTAAGACATGACTTCGAGGCCGACTTTTAGAGTGCTGAGACACCGTGTGTTTCCTCTCTCCCAGAAGAGAGGCTTTTCCTGTAATCATGCTGTGGGAGCAGACAGGGGTCAATGTAAATGGCAAGGAATCGTGGGAAAATGACACCCCTCTAGAGCTGTATAACATTCTCATTTATACAGTTGCTGTAGAGCTCTGGAGTTGTTTTGTTGTTGTTTTTCTTCTGTTTTTCAACACGGTACCTCATGTTTTGATGGCCCCATTCTTTCCTTTAATTCATGAGGAGAGAGCTACTCAGCCTCAGTTGCCCTATGAACCATACCTCTTCTTCATCGGAGGCCCTTGTATAAGCAGCAGATCTCAGGATCCAGCTGGATCAGTGTTTTCAAGTACATTTTCATAATATATATTTTGGAAACTACAAATAATGATTCGGTATTCTTTTTAGGCCACTTCCTCACAAATGCCTTTTCTTCCTTCTCATAAGCAACCGTCAGTACAAAAGACATTTGTGCACAAGAAAAACAAGTGAGATCCTTTTTTGAAATATGGAAAATGTTCTTGAAGGTGTTTTGTTTAAAGGTGACTCCTCTGATCATGAGGCTGAACCTGAACACACGTGTGTTCTTAGCCAGCATATGGGCCATTTATACTAAAGCACACATACTCAGATGCTGGGGTCTTCTTCACTCATTAGTCATGTTCGGTTTTAGCATGGATAGATGTGATAAGTGATAACTAGTTCTGTCTCATGTTGAATAGAAATTCTGAAGCAATCGTTGCTGCCTCTCAGTGACTCCAAAAAGGTGGCATTTTCCTCATGAGCGACCTTTGCAGTTTGGAGCCCTGCTTTGGGAGTTCTGCACTCACACCTACTTGCTTTGCTTACAAAATTACTTAGTAAATAGTTCTGAATAAATGAACAAATCACATGAATATCATGTTTTTAGTATTTTCTATGTATTTTAACCTGAGTCATTTATTTAGCTATAATTATAAATGCCTAGTTTGCTGCTAAACTGGGAGTTTGGGATATCTTAGGAAAACAGACAAACTCTTACCCATCCAGATGCTTCATTTCTAGGAAACCCTTATTTGAATTCTTGACTTTTAAAATAATCTGATAGGGCTTCCCTGGTGGTGCAGTGGTTGAGAGTCCACCTGCCGATGCAGGGGACACGGGTTCGTGCCCCAGTCTGGGAAGATCCCACAAGCTGCGGAGCGGCTGGGTCCGTGAGCCATGGCCACTGAGCATGCACGTCCGAAGCCTGTGCTCCGCAATGGGAGAGGCCACAAAAGTGAGAGGCCCACGTACCACATAAAAAAATAAAAAAATAAAAAATAATAATAATCTGATAAATGAATTTAAGTCAAGCAGAAGAGATCTGCATTCTTACAAATCAAAAAAATCAAATCTTGAAAAGTATGTTCTTATGTTTGTTTATTTGATTTTGAAATACTTAAAAGACATCTTGAGACTGAGTTTATATGTCAAACAAAAAGCAAAGACATTTCAGAACTTTTTTTTTTCTTTTTTTGGTTAACTCTCCATAGATATAGTCATCCCTCTTTTCATCAGGTTGCTGGAAGTGTTGTCTCAATTAGGTTACCATGTTGATAGAGACAATCTGTTCAGTAAAAAGAACTACTGGAGGCACCCAAGATAAGAGGATATACAGCTACCTTTTCATCATTAGTGTCTGTTGAGAAAAGTAGCAGAGACACTTATAATTCAGAGATTTATAGTTGGAATTATAAAGTATTTATTATTTTCATATTGGCTTGGAGGAAACTTAAATACATATTACTAAGCTAATAGTAATATGTATTTAAGTTTCCTCCATGTATTTTCATGGCTTGATAGCTCATTTCTTTTTAGTGCCAAATAATATTCCATTGTGTGGATGGACTACTGTTGATTTATCTACTCACCTACTAAAGGACATCTTGGTTCCTTCCAAGTTTTGGCAATTATGAATAAAGCTTATATGAACAACTGTGTGCAGATTTTTGTGTGGACTTAAGTTTTCAACTCCTCTGGGTAAATACCAAGGAGCACAATTCCTGGATCACATGGTAAAAAATATGTCTAGTTTTGTAAGAAACTGCCAACCTGTCTTTCAAAGTGGCCATACCATTTTGCATTCCCTCCAGCAATGAACAAGAGTTCATGTTGGTCCATGTTTCGTCCGGCATTTGGTGTTGTCAGTGTTCTGGATTTTGGCTATTGCAATAGGTGTGTAGTGGTATCTTGTTTTAATTAACATTTCCATGATGATACAGAAAGTGGAGCATCATTTTACACTTTTATTTGGCATGTGTATATCTTCTTTTGTGAGCTATCCATTAAGGTCTTTGGCCCATTTCTTAACCGGATTGTTTTCTTGGTGTTAAGTTTTAGATCTTTTTGTATATGTTGGATAATAGTCCTTTATCAGATGTAACTTTTGCAAATATATTTTCCCAATCTGTGGCTCTTCTCTTGACATTGTCTTTCACAGAGGAAAATTTTTAAATTTTATTGAATTTAAGCTTTTCAATTTTTTTCATCAATTGTGCCTTTGGTATTATATCAAAAAGGCATTGGCATACCCTAGGTCATCTGGATTTTCTTTTATGTTATCTTCTAGCAGATTTATAGTTTTGAATTTTACATTGAGGTCCATGATACATATTGAGTTAATTTTTGTGAAGAGGGTAAGTTCTCTGTCTAGATTCATTTTTTTTAAAATTTATTTATTTTTTGTATGTGGATGTCCAGCACCATTTATTGAAGATACTACCTTGGCTCCTTTGTATTCCTTTGCTCCTTTGTCAAAGATCAGTTGACTATATTTATACAAGTATATTTCTAGCCTCTTTATTCTGTCCCATTTGTCTATTTGTTTATTATTTTGCCAATACCACACTGCCCTGATTTTTGTAGTTTAGCAGTAAGTCTTGAAGCTGAGAAAAGTCAGTCCTCCAACTTTGTTCTGCTCCTTCAACATTGTGTTGACTATTTGAGGATCTTTTGCCTCTCCATATAAACTTTAGAATCAGTTTGTTGATATCCATAAAATAATATTCTGGGATTTTGATTGGGACTGCATTGTGACTTATAGATCAAGTTGGGAAGAACTGACATCTAGACAATACAGGCATACCTCATTTTATTGCACTTTGCTTTTTGCAGATACTGTTTTTTTTACAATTAAAAGTTTATGGTAACCCTGCATTGAGCAAGTCTGTCAGCACCATTTTTCTAACAGCACTTGCTCACTTTGTCTCTGTGTCACATTTTGGTAATTCTCACAATATTTCAAAGTATTTTTATTATTAATATATTTGTTATAGTTACCAGTGATCAACAATCTTTGATGTTACTACCGTGACTCACTAAAGGCTCAGATGATGGTTAACATTTTTTAGCAATAAAGCTTATTTTAATTAAGGTATGTGCATGGCTTTTTAAGGCATAATGCTATTATGCACATAATAGACTACAGTATTATATAAACATAACTTTTATATGCACTGGGAAACCAAATAATTTGTGTGACTTGCTTTATTGTGATATTCACTTTATTGAGTGGTCTAGAACTGAACCCACAATGTCTCCAAGGTATGCCTGTATTGAGTCTTCTTATCCATGAACTTGGACTCTCTCTCCCTTTATTTAGTTCTTCCTTGATATCATTTATCAGAGTTTTGTAGTTTTACTTTTATAGATCTTGTACACATTTTGTTAAGTTTATACCTAAGTATTTCATTTTGGGCGGGTAGTAACGTAAATGGTATTATATTTTTAATTTCAAATTCTACTTGTTTAGTTTTAGTATTAATGCAGAGATTTTAAGACTGAAAATCTATTAGAAGTTATGAGTTCTAGCCCATTCTCACTTCATGGCTTTTCACTGGCCACATAATTTCCTTTGCCTCCTGTCATTGCTGTTTATAGCTAGTATGCATCTTAGTTTCAGACTGTCAGGAGTCTACTGAGAATATAACTGGTGAATGAGGGCTAAGAGTGTGTCCCCTCCTGGCATTGTTTTGTACTTATTCTTACATTACTAACTACTATAAATTGAATTGTGTCCATTCTAAATTCATATGTTCAAGCCCTAACCCCCAATGTGACTGCATTTAGAAAGAGAGACTTGAAGGATAAAATTAGGTTAAATGAGGTTATAAGGGTGAAACACTACTATCCAATATGACTGGTGTCCTTATTAGAAGAGGAAGAGAGACCAGGGATGTGTGTGTGTGGAAACAAGGCTATGGGAAGACACATGAGAAGTGACCATCTGCAAGCAAAAGAGAGATGCCTCAGGAGAAATTAAACCTGTCGACACCTTGATCTTAGACTTCCAGCTTCCAGAACTGTAGAAAAAAAAATGTTGTTTAAGCCACTCAGTCTGTGGTATCTTATTATGGCAGCAGCCTCAGCGAGTGATATACTAAAGTGTTGGTGACATCCAGATTCTTAGTTCTTCTCTCCTGACTTAAACATGAAACACTAGTTTTCTTCTGGCTCCGACATTGTATGGGTCTTTGAATTGCTTTTTATTCCTCTCAACATCATCACTCCAATCATCACTTCCATCAGAACTATGGGAATAGGCCCCAGTAATCTGTATTGTTTAAACCCTGACAGCCAGAGATTAGTATTAAGTCTGAAATTCACCCAGGCTTTCACTGAAAGAGATCAGCTACAAATAGGTCTTGAGATATTTTAGAGGTTCTGTCTTAATATTTACCATTGAATTTAATCTTTATATAAGTACCTTTGTTTGTTATGGCATCATGGTCTTTCCCTTCAAAACAGTTATCAAAACTTTTAATTATTTATCTGCAAGCCTATTTGCAGCTAGCCATAAAATATAGTTTTCAGTAATATATACATAGTATCTAACATATCCTTTCAAAGAGTATTTTCAGGATAAGTGGAAAAATAAGACATTTAAAATTGTGTGAAGGCTAACAGTATTTAGTAGAGTAACATATAATACAATGACATGAATGTTACAGTAGTTATGGTATTTGAGAAACAAATTGTTTAATAATCACTTGATTACACTTGAACCTTTGGCTTTTGCCTTTATAAGGTGAGCATAATTTGAAATGTTTGTTTTGAGTAATCTGTGCAATTAAATTTTGATTCTTGTAAACATTCTGATAGGTAAATACTTAGATTTGAACTATCCTGGGAAACACTGCTATATTAATAATGCGTTTCAAATCGTTAAAGAGCTAATCTAACCAAATACAAAAGGATCATTAAAGTTGTTCATTTTATCCCAGTTTTACACACATTTATACACCATAAAAAGGATAGGTTAAATTAACAAAATATCACAAATATAATAATCAAAGTAATTTTTCACATCAGACAAGTAGAGTAATAAAACGTAAAAAAAAAATTCTGAACTTATTAGACTTAATATGATGCTTCATATTAAATGAAATAGATAATAAAATGCCAGAACAGTTCATGCCACAAAGCAGATTGTTAATATTTGGTAGTAATGGTCCCATTTTTTGAAAATTACATATATATATGATATATGTATATATATATATACATATATATTACAATCAGTAAATTATTTTCATTTAAAAGATAACCATATATATATATATATATATATATATATATACACACATACATATACATATATACACACATATCCATAAAACATATATACCTATGGGTAAGTTTTGTGGATATACACATGTTCATTTATACTTATGGTTATCTTTTAAATGAAAATAATTTCTTGATTATTATTTATGGCCTAAATGAAATGTTTGTGAAAATATCCAATATCATTTTTCTTAATTTTGAAGAGACTGAAAGACCTACTATTTATTTAGTTTCTAGTTACAGACTTACCTTATGAATTGAAAAAAATATAGCAAAAAGGAATTTGTTTCTGTTCTTTTAAAAATATTTATTATAGAGAAATAATTGAATGGGATCAAAGCAAACTTTTTAGTCACATATAAAGAACAATTAGGTATTGCTACTAGAAATAGAAACCGACTAATCTCAGTTTCATTGCAACAATGCACCCTGTCACCAATTAAAGCAGGCCATTGACCAGCTCAAAAGATATGGGGAAATGCCAAACTTTTAGAAATTGAGTGATAAGTCATTTACTTGAGTCTTTTTTAGGAAAAACAGTACATGAGTTGTGCAAAGTCATTTTTTTAAACTAGAAGTCTAGGTACAACTCCAGGTATTATTTCAATAAATTAAAAGCATCGATGGCAAAGAAGATTAAGTAGGAGTCTGTGCCAAGAAAAAGACTAACTTTCATACATTTATTTTGTTGTAAAATAGTATGACTAAAATTAAAATATTATTGTTATGTATGATATAAATACCTAAGTGATGCAGAGCATCAGTATATACCCTGAAAGACAATAAATAAGGTCCTTTGAAATATAACAGCTCTTTTTACACTATCTCATGCATCTACGTGGTTTAATTTGTTGTAAATTAGAGCTCATTTGATAGTCTTTTTAAAGAAAAATTTAAGTAATTAACTCATCTCTAAGAGTAACTCAACATGATAGGTACTAGAAGTTTTTGAAGACATTTTGATGCCATTAGGAACTAGTGTACGATATCTAAAGGTGAAATGTGGCATATTTTATATGACTTATATGTCAAGTAAACCTTGCTAGTTATAAGGTACAGAGATGTTGATTACATAATAATAAAAAGTAGAACTTTAAAGTAACACTTTAATTCACCTCTGTGTAAATGCACACATCCTCCAACAGAGCTGGTAACTAGGACTGATTGATTCTGGCCCCCAACTGAATTCATTGCCAGCTTGTTCTGAAGTTATTTATTGCCACAACCAAGAAGCAAAAAGAGACAACAATACTTTCAACAAAGATCAAACCCATGCTTATAGAATGGAATGAGCACCAGGATCCAATATTTATAAACCACCCAAAGTAATGTGACAGTCAGACTATCAAAATGTAGCAATTCAAAACGTTTTAGTGGGCACCAGCTAGTGAATGACCAGGGCAGAATTGTCCAGAAAGTTTATAATATACACCCAAGAAATGAAGAAGAATGCAGTATGCTGCCATTCTGAAGCCAACCAATCAAAACATGATATCACAGTATATAGACTAGAAATGGACTAGTGATTTATCACTGAGTATTCTATGTTGACAGGTAGATTAAATAAACAACATGTGACAGATTGGAGTTGACTATTACAAAAGGAAATCTGCTAACTGAACTTGAAATTGATCTTATCAACATGAAGTTTCAGAGTTGGAATTTAACTAAATGACCAATGGAGATGTCTCTTCTGGTGCAGAAGCAGAAAGCAAACATTATAATGAAGAAGGAAGTTGAATAAAGGAGGAGCCAAGAACAACCAGTGAAAAGCATGAGCGTTTAGTGGTACATCCTTTCCACTAAGCAGACAGCTTAAAAGCACCAGCCACGGTCTTAAAGTATAAGTCCAGCATCATACAGTCTCATATTTGAATTCCAGGGATAATTTAAAGTTCTTGTCCAAATCGTGAACAAATAGTATATACCAGAGAAAGATACCTTAGTATTTTTATAAATGCCAGTTGTATGATAGGTGAAAAAAATTATTTGAGAGATTCGCCATTAGCAAGGAACAAATAATTCAAGATTTGCTATAAGAGAAATCTTATAAGTATCCTGACTTCCTTCCTATATCAGCCTAATTATATTGAGTAGGTAAATTGTTTAATGTATGGCTAAAATTTTTAAAAAGTGCTTGGTAAAACTGAACAGCATGCTGCAGTGTTTCATAATGACAAGATTGTTAAATTTACCATATGAATTTAATAAAGAAAATAATGTATTATAAAGAACTATAATTATTTTCTAAATTAATACTTAACAAGACACATTAGGAAGGCAAAGAAAATAAGATGAATTTTTTTTAATGTTTACTATCTATTTATAACATTAATATTAAACATAATTGGAACAAGAGTAAAATCTAAGCTCTGACTACTCTCCTTGTTTCAATGTCAACACATTAATTTTGCCTCAGCTTTAACTTTTATGGAGACATGTAAATGCATGTATTTACTTTAGGTGTTATGCTCTAATAAAATTATTTTAAAATATTGCACAATTATGGGTCTGTATTGAGAAATGTAAAGTCAAAATAGTATCCAAATGCTTAAGGATTTACAGCATGCTCTTCTATGAAGTCACTAATTATTGTAAAAATCAAGAGGACATTGCTTTTTGTTCTAGTGAAAGAGGTAAAGAAAATATATAACTCTGAAACCATAACATTAGTATATCTTTATTAAAATTGGGATAAATAGAGATGTCTGACATTTTAATAGTTGGGTATTTTTTAATGAAAATAATAGTTAAAATAATCCAATATGTAACTAGGAAGTTGTACTCTAAGTTTTTATGTGAGTCTGCTTAATAAGGATGATATGCTTATGAGTTCATCTGAATTAACAAAAATACAATATACTCATACTTAAAGTGTGGAAGTGAAGATGTGAACAAAGAATTTAAACAGTTTTCTCATAATTATAAAATGATAAGTTTTATACAAAAAATTCTGCTACTTAGGACATTTATATTTATTAAAAACCAAGTGTATTGCATGCATACTTTCCATTTTTTGTTACAATGAAAGAAATATGTTGCAAATATCTTGGTTTGTGACTTTTCTGTCTTGTACCATCGGGTTATAGGATACTATTTCCTCTTGATGAGAAAATTATAAAATGTAGTTCAGAATATGACTCATGATCTGATAGAACATAATTAGTTTTCAGTGATTATCTAGATTCCTCTCTCAGAAGTCTATCTACAAACTTCATGGACAGGCCACAAAAATGCCTTTGTGAACCCATAAGCACTTACTTAAACATAACGTTTTAGTTGAGGTTCACACAGAAATTAAACATCAAAACAAAGACTTAGCCAAGCAGCAGAAAAATTACTTTCACAAGACTTTTAAAAATATACCTTTTACTTTACTTGGAAACACTTCAAATAGGAATAGAAGGGATATGGTATGGTATTTTAATCTCTGTTGCCAACCCCCTCACATGAAAGCAGAAATAAAGATGATCTATTAGCTTGAGTGTAGGCTTGAAAAATCAGGTAAATGACAGGTAGATCTGACATCCCATTTCAAACTGGAGTTCATTTGGAACATCACAATTTCCATGAAATTTAAATTTTCATAAAACCTGTTCCTAATAACTGAAGTCCAGAAAAATTACAGAAGAATTTGCCAAGACAAAGGTAGGAACTAAAATTTAAGCAATAGTTTGGAATTATGATCAGTGGAAAATCTTTATTGAGGTTCTGATAAGTCTGTGCTATACCGTATGAAATCTTATGAAGCAGAAAGGTAAAATAAATACCCTGCTGATTGTCTAGGGTTCCAAAATCACTACCATTTATTCAAATCAAGAAAAAATGAGAAAATACAGTTTTCATTTAAGCTAAAGTAGCTTACTGCTTGAGGGTGAGGAAGCCATGAGTAGTAAACCGTGGGAGAAATCAAATATTTCTTGATGGAATTAGATGTCAGGACCATTAGTACTACACATGGACCATGAGAATTTTACTAGATGTTCCAGCAGGAATTGCAGAATACAACTTACAAAGGAAAATTCTCTTCTGTCTGATAAGATATCTTCTTCTATTAACAATAATGCTTTGGAAGATATCCTCAAAGAGTGATAGGAAGAACTGGAAATCAAGTAGCCACATCAGAAACCAACATAGGAGGTAAATTGAAAGGGACATGTTACAACCAGGGAGGAAAAAGGAAACAAACTAAATTAAAAAATCATACTTAGATTATTGATTCTGTAGAGAAATAAACATAATTTGGTCTTTCTCAAAATCTGTGGAGTAAATAGATATTTATTTTGTCCTAAGTTTGAGATTGGTAATGATAATACCAATAGATTATACTCATTAGTAGAATTTAATATACATTAAATTATTTAGTGTTATCTTCTGGATTCTATTACTTGATGATATACCATAGTTAAGAAAGCCAGATGAAATCATTGATATAAAAATACTCTGAAAAGTTGAATGTATTGTGCAAAATTGGTATTTTTATTCAAATGACTTGAGTGTTACCTAGCTGTGAGTCCCTATGAGTTTGCCAGTGACCCCTTAATTTCACAGAGCAAGCCCACTGAGTCTTAGGCTGACATGACCAAAGTCATCATTTTGCTCAAGACAGTTTTCTGTGGAGAAGAATGGTTTGCAAGTAAAGGGAAGCACAGCTATAATGAAGTAAGCACTTCTTCAAACATATTTTACAATTGCACTGCTGTTCAAAATATTTTCTACTGCTGAATATTTGCCCCTTGGGCTTCAGCTAAAAAAAAGAAAATCAGCTTTCTTTAAAGTATGTTTTCTATCATTGGTGGTTATTGGATTGCTTTCCTTACATAACTATCAACAAGAAATTTGTGGTGTGTAAAACAAAGTATTCTTTCTTGCCAAGACATAATTTCTCTTCCAAACTGAAGTCGTAATTCAAAGTTCTGACCCAAAACAACTATATTTTGTAAAGTTCCAAAAGTTAACAGTGTAAGGCTAAATGATAAAAATCATTAGTGGATGATGTTTTTTAGTTACTTTAGCAGATGCAATATTGGCTTCTCCTTTTCACAGTAAATTAGATATGCAATTACTAGAAGCAAGAAGTAGATTTAAATTATGTAAAAATGGTTTTTATAAGATTAATTATGAACAGAGAACTAAAAATATGCCAGTATTGAAATAGCACTACCATGGGGACATTCAGATCCAAATGATTAAATTAGCCTTGGGGCTAGATGATAATTACTGCCTAGTCATCAAATTAGTAAAATTCAGGAATCAAAAGTGATGACTTTTCTTAAAATAAGAAGACTGATACCAGGTTTTTACACCTTAATGGGGCAGCATATGATTTTATCTGCTATGAATTATTCTTTCACCATTTTATTCATATATATTCATATAAAATTATGATAAGGCAAACTAGAAAGTTTGCTCAGTTACCTATGATCTGGTTTCACAGTCTTACTAACAGTTATGATTTAGATCAGTTCTATTTGGAACAACTTAGACAAAATGCATATTATAATTTTTTTAAATCCCACTTTATATATTTCCACTTCCTTAGTCTTAAGGAACACATTTTATATGTGGGAAACTGGAGGCATTGTAAAATTGATTATGACCATGCATTCCTTGCATGGTCCATTGCCACTAGACGTAGATAACTAGACATAGATCTCTATAGGCCTCAACAATGACTGTATTGTTCAATGTGATATTTTCAGCAGCTACAATACCTGACAAATTTGTTCTATGAATTATTAAATTACATAAAATAATATATTGTGAATTAATGAGAAATATGTTATAAAGTAAATGCCTCCTTTACTCTAACAGGGTTCATGCGACATAAAGAAAATTCACTTTTATACATTTTCACTGTCATATTTACCCTTATGCTATATTGTACTATATTGATTTTTATTTTAATAAAATTCTAAAATTTCACACTGAGACTATTCAAAAATCACTTAATTAAAAAAAATACTACATTTTAATCATTCCAAAAAAGTAGATCCTCAGGCTTCCCTGGTGGTGCAGTGGTTGAGGGTCCACCTGACGATGCAGGGGACACGGGTTCCTGCCCCGGTCCGGGAGGATCCCACGTGCCACGGAGAGGCTGGGCCCGTGAGCCATGGCCGCTGGGCCTGCGTGTCTGGAGCCTGTGCTCCACAGCGGGAGAGGCCACGACAGTGGGAGGTCTGCGTACCGCCAAAAAAAAAAAAAAAGAATAGGAAAAGGTAGTATAAAGTAGTTGGGCATATGAGCCTGGAGTTGAGAAGGCAGGTTAGGCTGGAAATACGAAGATAAGAGTCATTATTTATAGAGAAAGACCATGAGACCAGATAAGATCACCAAGGGAGAGAGTATAGATAGATCAAGAAACAAACAAATAAATAAATTCATGACTGTTCTAAAGATAAAACTTTGGAAAAATGAGGAGTAAACAGCAAAAGAGACTTTTTTTTTTTTTAATTTGCTACTAAAGTTAGATAAAATCAGGAGAGCAAGGTGAGAGAACTCAACTTTGTCAAATGGTAATGACAGTCCAATATTGACATTTATAAGTGTACTTTCCATGAAATGTTGGGGGCTTTTCCATGAAAAGCTTCATAGAAATTGGCTTGAGAGAAAGAGGAGAGAAATTAGAAGTTGAGATTCTATAGTCAATTATTTCCAGAAATTTTGCTATAAAGGGGAGCATAGAAAAATATAGAAACTAGAAGGAAATATGGATGAAGAGTTTTTATGGATCGTTGTTTTAGTTGTCATCAAGAAATGGTCTGCTTTCAATCAATCTCTCAGTACAAGAAGGTGAAGGAAACGTCTAAAGATAAGGTTGAGGATATAACTCATTGTGAGTTCCACAGAGCATGGTGAAATAGGTTTAGGAATCAGTGGCAGATGGGCAATGGATCCAGAAGTGGAGATTAAAGAGGCTTGATCAGAGTTTGAGGCGAGGGGAGGATGACCAGGCTGTCCTCATAATAATTTTCATTTTCAGATAGTTCCCACATAACATAACTAAATCCTCAAATTCAAATACCTTTCTGTTTATTATTTTTTGTCCTATATGTTTGCCCAAATACAGAAGTGTGATTTAATATTAGTGCTCTTAATTTTTTTGTTATATAGTTGAGTTGATGTGTGGGTACAATAGAGGTGCTGCTGGTTAGTGATTTTGCAAAAATAAAAACATTGCAAGTTTTTCAAGTGATTACAAATAAGGCTTATGTCTTGCATTTATTCTCTATCTTTTTCAGCATCTAGCATGAATATAATTTGTATATCCTGGTTTAGTAGCAGAGAGTTGGAATTGACAGGGAATTACCGGGGTAGCATCTAGGACAATCAGCAAGGTGACGTAAAATCTCAGGGTCTTAGTATTATAATATGGTCATGACATGCATACTTAGAGACAGACCTACAGGATATGACTTAGTAAAATAAATATGCAAGTAAGTCAATACAGGAAGTGAAAGAAGTCTGACCTCAACCGCCCAGTCAAATGTCACCAGAATATTACCTTTGTTGTAAAGCATCGGGATGATGTTGTAGGATAGTGCAGTTAAGCTAACAGAAACTTGATATTAAGCAAGAACAGAATTCATGAAAGAGAAAAGCTTCCTTCATGAAAGAGAAAAGCTTCCTAATGAATGCATCACTGATGAGCAGTAAGACTCAAACATCTCATTTTATCCAGAGTCTTCTATAAATAGTCTATATTTCTGATTTATTGGTTCCTTTTTTTCAAGATGTATTTTCACGTAAGACTCTCCACTACCTTCTAGGTTTTTATTTTTTCCATTCACATTGAAACCAGTTTTTTAAACTCTGTATTAAATATTATACTAATTAAAATGACAGTTAGATGTTTGTTTTGAAATTTTGGAACTAAAGATTCTCTGTGATAGTGAACATTTAAGATTATGCAATTGATTATGGGGAAAAAAGTGAGGTAGATTTCATTCTCCTACTTTAAATTATATTGTAAATCTAGAATGGTAAACTAGTTCAGTGTACTTGGACAAATAACCAGAGCAGAAAAATACCCAGAAATAGATTTCAGTATAATTAGAAGTAATGTTAGAAGTGACATTTCAATGTGGGGGGAAATGATTAGTTATTTGGAAATAAGATAAAGCTGGTTTCTAGCTCAGTCCTACACCAAAATATATTCTAGAGGGATCAAAATTTAACATAAATTTGCAACTTTAAATATAAAAAAGAAAATATGGGGGAATATCTCCTTATGTTACAGAAGGGAATACCTTTATAAGCATAACAAGGAAAAGGTGATAAACTTTACTACAAAAAATATAAAACTTTTATATGGTGAAAAAATATCACAGATAAAAATAAAACAACCAACCCAAAAGAAAGACTGAAATTTTTTTGCAGCTCATATTACATAGGAAATAATATATATGCTTAACAATAAAAGATATCAAGATAGATGTGAACAAGTTCACAGAATAATAGCCAAAGAATATCTAAGCAAATCAGTGCCTCTGTTAGCTATTGTGATAGTCTGCTGTGAATTAGAAAAAGCTCCCCTTCCTCAGGCAGCAAGAAACCCACCACAGCACATAGGTTGGGAGGCTGTTTGTAGCCTGCATTTAGGCTCTAAGTCATCCTCTCAGCTGAGCATCACTGGGGAGTGAATAGTAATGGTTGTCTGAAAAAGGTGCTCAACTTCTTTTATAATCAAATAATGCACATTAAAACAATATGATATTTTTCACCTATCATATTGGCAAGACCAAGTGGCTTGGTAATACTAGGTATTGGTGAGGTTAATAAATATTCTTAGCCTGGGTAGATGGTAGAATTAATTGGTGCAAGTGAAGGAAATTTTGATAACTATCAAAATTTAAGAAAAAAATGTACTATTTGATTGAGCCATTCCATCTCCATAACTACCTGTAATTGTAATCTCATATCTATGCACATACATATGGCACAATGAAGTTTATTGTAGGATTGTTCTTAAAAGCAAAACTTTGAATCAAACTATCCATCAACAGAGGACCATGTAAATAAATTATTTGCATCTGTTTAGAGGAGTGCTACTGACAGTAAATATATAGATATGTGAATTATTTAGAGAAGTTCTATTGATAGAAAATATCTACACAATATATATATATATATATATATATATATATATATATATATACACGTGTGTTTATATAATTTGAATATAGTTAAATCTTACTACTACTTCTAAAAAGCCTTAGAGGTCTACTTTGTATTTCAGCGTGTTAAATAAAAATAAAAATACACTAAATTTGTATAATGTAATCTCATTGTAGACTTAAAAATATTCCTGTTTACCTTACAAAAGATTACTTAATAGGATTTCTATAGAAGGAAGTAATTAAAAACCTGACATGGGGAGAATATATTTTACAGTGTTAATTTTTATTTGAGTAAAACAATATTTCAATTGTATATTCTAATTACAAAATCATGGCATATTGTATTACATATCTACTTAGCATCTTTCTTCCAACTTTTATGGACAAGGTTCCTGAAACTTAAGTTAATCCAATAACATTTCAAAACACTTCCTTTTATAAATGAATATTAATATTTATTCTTATTTGTAGGAAAATCATTTTACTTATACATTTTCATCACATAGCTATATATATATATATATATATGTGTGTGTGTGTGTGTATAGTGAATATATATATTTCACAATACAGTATATATGTAAACAGTATAAGGACTTTCTTCTCACTTCCAGGTCCTTCTCATCTCTTGCTTGGCTCCCTACTGCATTAACCCTATCTCCCTTTCTTTAGCTTTAGTCTTATAATCCATGTTCCAAACAGCCTTCTGGACTGATTTTCCTAAAATGTAAATTTCATCATGTTACTCTCTATTTAAAATCCTCGCTGGTTTCCAACAGCCCTCAAATAAAGTCTAACAATCTTAGATTGGTCCACGGGGGTGTCTGTGATCTGGCCCTGGCTTATATCTTCAATTTCATTATTTCCTTCTTGATAGTTCATAGGAAACTTCCATTTAAAAACTTGTTCACTTCCAGGGCTCTGACAGTACTATTTCCTCAGCCTGGGAACTGTTCTATCCTTTCTCCCTACACTGTCACTCCCTCCACATTGTATAGCTAACCATTACCTATCTTTTTACTTTCACTTTCATGTTACTTCCTAGAGAACCCACTAATCAAAGTAAAATGCTTTCCTATGTTCAAGAGTTCCATGTTTATCCTCTAGTAGAGTATACCAGTGTGTATAATAATTATCTTTTTACCTGCCTTTCTCCTCCACTTGAATATAAGCTCTTGAGAGCAGGACTCTCTCACTCATCTTCGTATTTCCAGAAACTTGCCCCTTGCATGACCAGTAGCCTGTACAAAATTAATATGTTAAACAATTTACTAATTCTTTTTGTAACACTTCACATTCTCACACCAAAGCTCAAAGGAGACACATTAAAGAAAAATAAATGATCAGTAGAGCAGTATTTTCCAAAGTAATATCAGAGAACTCTACAAAGAGAGTCCCGTTGGCAAATAATGATGGAGAAGCTCTATGCAATGCCTTCCTCTTCAAATTCAAAATGCATCTTACCATGTAAAAATCAAAGATTCTGGAAAACTTCTTACTTTTCAGGGAGACGTGGCATTTATCTTACTTATTAAGAAACAAACATATCAAGAGGGCTGATTTTGAATATAAGTTAAACAAGCGTATATGTCAGACAAAAATCAAACATATTCTAGCACCATATATTGAAGTCTTTATACCTTGTGATGCACACATTTCTATCTTCTTTACAACAGTAAAACAATTTATAAAGCCTACTTTTTATACATCGATATCTTCAAAATTTCTACATATATTTTTAGGCTTTGGTATCCTCAAAATTCCCAGAACTGTGTTGGGAAATTTGCTCCTTTGTTAATGGTTCTGGCTTTCTTCTTCCCTTCTCCCCCTTCCTTGTTCCCTGCTTCCTCCTCCTCCTTCCCCCTTTCCTTTTCCTTCTTTCCCCACCATTTTCCTCCTCCTCCCCCCACCTTCTTCTTCTTCTTCCTCCTCCTCCTCTTCTTCTTCTTCTTCTTCTTCTTCTTCTTCTTCTTTTCTTCTCTTCTTCCTCCTCCTCTTCCTCTTCCTCATCTTCTTCTTCTTCTTCTTCTCCTCCTCCTCCTCCTTCTTCTTCTTCTTCTTTCTATCCTACTTTATAAAATCAAAATTTCTGTTATTGGGGATCTAAGGGATTCTATCCAAGTATTATGCATACAGTTTTTTCAATAAACTTGTAACATTTAATTTACACTGGCATTCTGTAATTAATTCCTGATGTTTTTAATGTAATGAAGAATGAAAATTGCTGAATAACTGTCTTTACATAAATGAAATAGTACTTACATTGTATATGATTCAGGTGTTTTGAACATTATTTCTATTTCCTACATCTGGAGGAAACATATAAGGACACATCATTCAATAGAATAAAATGAAAAGTTATGAGTAATTAATTACTCAGATTATTCTTTATGTTTCCAAAAATGGTATCCTCAGACTATATGTTTCACCTATTTCTTCCAGCTAAAGTTTCTCAAATCATGAATATATATCAAGTAAAGACAAACCTCTTCTGTCAGTATCTTCAGTATAGTTTCTCAACTCACTTTTCACCAACAGCTCAAGATACAAAATATGTACGTGAATATGTACAAACTAGCAAACATGCATATGTACCCACATAAACAGATAAAATTGTAAATATATCTTTTTTTAAATCCCCATCACAATATCAGTAGTCCCCCATTAAGGAAATATACTGTTTTCCATATCACTAGACAAAAAAAAAAAAAACAAAAACAAAAACAAAAAAAACAGTAGACAGTGGCTGAGATTTATTGTTATAATTTTGGGATCTATGTGTATTCCTAGAGGGTGCATTAGAGGAGAATGGACAAGATAAATTTACATGGCACATAGTAAGATTGAAACAAAGAAAACTAAAAATGTGTAGGGCTGTTTCCCATTGGAATAATTTCTATGGCCAGCTTAATGATTTGAATCAAAGTGTCAATATGGTATTTTCATGTATTTAGGATTAACATCATGGAGCATTATTGACTCACAGAGATATTTCAAGAAACCTTGAATGTATTCTATTTTCTTGAAGATAGGGCAGCAGCCATGCATTTTGAGGTTGCTTTCTAGTGTGATTTAACAACTCTTGTCTTTCAGTCAAGCTAAATAGCATTGTTTGTTAGTGTTTACAAAATTTGATTTATGTAGTTTCTTAGCAACTGGTGTATTTTAATGATGTTCTCTATTATATTATATAAGAGTATTCTGATCATATGAGGTGAAAGAATAAACTCCAAGGCTATGGAACAATAGAGCATACATATTCTTTGAGTATACTGGGTTTAAAACTGATGTTTAATTATATATATATATATATATATATATATATATATCACTGTACTTACTATAGGAACTTCTGTCTCCTTAGAATTACTTTCCAACAAAAGCAAATAAGTAAAAAAAAAAGAAACATATACATTTTAACAAATGTAATTGATTATTACCTGATCTTGAAAGATTTGAGGACACTCTATGCACAATTTACTTCATCTACAATTGTTGCCATAACAACAATTTTACATAATACTGTACATTTTTTCAGGTAATGTATAAATATCCAGGGATATATCAAAAAGATAATGAGAAAATTTAATAAAATTAAAAGTAAATGCTTCCGTTAGAATATTACATACCAAGTAATTAGAATATTAGCCTGAGACTGATGTTTTAAATAACAACAATTAACCTTGGTGAATTCTTAAAAGCATAATATTTTAAAAAGCTACTCAGCAATTCCCAATTGGTTTCTTTAACTCAGTTGTAAATTGTTCCAGGTTGACTGAGCAACTCATTTAGAATAGGGTGCTAACTAGATTCAATTCTATTTTCAAATTAATGAAGCTACTTTACCATAGTAAAATGATTAAATGTTTCAGTTGTTTTTAAAAATTTTTTTTATTATATTCCTTTCTATTTTAAATTATTAAAAAATACACTTTACGGCTTCCCTGGTGGCACAGTGATTGAGAATCTACCTGGTGCAGGGGACACAGGTTCGAGCCCTGGTCTGGGAAGATCCCACATGCCACGGAGCAACTGGGCCAATGAGCCACAACTACTGAGCCTGCACATCTGGAGCCTGTGCTCTTCAACAAGAGAGGCCACGATAGTGAGAGGCCCACACACTGCGATGAAGAGTGGCCCCTGCTCGCCGCAACTAGAGAAAGCCCTCGAACAGAATCGAAGACTCAACACAGCCAAAAATAAATTAAAAAACAATACACTTTATAATATATCTCTTACAAAATCTAATCAAATCCAAGATTGATTTAGTTAATGTAATACTTAGGATACTTTTTATAAAAAACTTGATTGGAGTATAACTGATTTACAATGTTGTATTAGTTTCAGGTATACAGCAAAGTGAATCAGTTATACGTACATATATCCACTCTATTTTATAGATGAGTTTATTTGTACCCTTTTTTTAGATTCCACATATAAGTAATATATGATATTTGTCTTTCTCTGTCTGACTTACTTCACTCTGTATGACAATCTCTAGGTCCATTCATGAGTTGCTGCAAATGGCATTATTTCATTCTTTTGTGTGGCTGAGTAATATTTCATTGTATATATGTACCACAACTTTTATCCATTCCTCTGTTGATGGACATTTAGGTTGCTTCCATATCCTGGCTATTGTAAATAGTGCTTCAGTGAACAGTGGGGTGCATGTATCTTTTAGAATTATGGTTTTCTCCAGATATATGCCCAGGAGTGGGATTGCTGGATATATGGTAGCTCTATTTTTAGTTTTTAAGGAACCACCATACAGTTCTTCATAGTGGCTGTAACAATTTACATTCCCACCAACAGTGTAGGAGGGTTCTCTTTTTCCCACACCATCTCCAGCATTTATTGTTTCTAGATGTTTTGATGATGGCCATTCTGACCTGTGTGAGGTGGTACCTCATTGTACTTTTGATTTGCATTTCTCTAATAATTAGTGATGTTGAGAATCTTTCCATGTGTTTGTTGGACATCTGCATGTCTTCTTTGGAGAAATGTCTATTTAGATCTTCTGTCCATTTTTTGATTGGGTTGTTTGTCTTTTTGATATTGAGCTGCATGAGCTGTTTGTATATTTTGGAGAGTAATCCCTTGTCGGTCACTTTGTTTGCAAATACTTTCTCCCATTATGAAGGTTGTCTTCTCATTTTGTTTATGGTTTCCTTTCATGTGCAAAAGCTTTTAATTTTCATTAGGTCCCATTTGTTTATTTTTGTTTTATTTTCATTACTCTAGAAGGTGGAACAAACAAGATCGTGCTGTGATTTATGTCACAGAGTGTTCTGCATATGTTCTCCTCTAAGTTTTATAGTATCCAGCCTTACATTTAGGTCTTTAACCCATTTTGAGTTTATATTTGTGTGTGTTGGTAGGGAGTGTTCTAATTTCATTCTTTTACATGTAGCTGTCCAATTTGCCCAGCACCATTTATTGAAGAGACTCTCTTTTCTCCATTGTATATTCTTGCCTCCTTTGTCATAGATTAGGTGACCATAGGTGCATGGGTTTATCTCTGGTCTTTCTATCCTTTTCCACTGATCTATATTTCTGTTTTTGTGCCAGTACCATACTGTCTTGATCACTGTAGCTTTGTAGTATAGTCCGAAGTCAGGAAGCCTGATTCCTCCAGCTCCATTTTTCTTTCTCAAGATTGCTTTGGCCATCGTGGTGTTTTGTGTTTCCATACAAATTGTGTAAAATTTTTTGTTCTAATTCTGTGAAAAATGTCATTGGTAATCTGATAGGGATTGCATTGAATCTGTAGATTGCTTTGGGTAGTATAGTCATTTTCACAATATTGATTATTCCAATCCAAGAACATGGTATATCTGTCTATCTGTTTGTGTCATCTTTGGTTTCTTTCATCAATGTCTTATAGTTTTCTGAGTTGAGGTCTTTTGCCTCCTTAAGTAGGTTTACTCCTGGGTATTTTATTCTTTTTGATACAATGGTTAATGGGATTGTTTCTTGATTTTTCTTTCTAATCTTTCATCATAGTGTATAGGAATGCAAGAGATTTCTGTGAATTAATTTTGTATCTTGCAACTTTACCAAATTCATTGGTGAGCTCTAGTAGTTTTCTGGTGTCATCTTTAGGATTTTCTACACATAGTTTCATGTCATCTTCAAACAGTGACAGTTTTACTTTCCAATTTGTATTCCTTTTATTTCTTTTTCTTCTCTGATTTCCATGGCTAGGACTTCCAAATCTATGTTGAATAATAGTGGTGAGAGTTGACATCTTTGTCTTGTTCCTTATCTTAGAGGAAATGCTCTCAGTTTTTCACTATTGAGAATAATGTTTGCTGTGGGTTTGTCATATATCTCAAGTGTACACGGAACATTCTCCAGGATAGATCACATCTTGGGTCATAAATCTAGCCTCAGTAAATTTTAAAAATTGGAATCATATCAATCAAGTATTTTTTCCATACACAACTCTATGAGATTAGAAGTCAATTACAGGAAAGAAAAACTGTAAAAAACACAAACACATGGAGGCTAAACAATATGTTACTAAATAAGCAATGGATCACTGAATAACTCAAAGAGGAAATAAAAAGATACCTAGAGACAAATCACAACAAAAGTATGAGAATCCAAAACCTATGGGATGCAGCAAAAGCAATTCTACAAAGGAAGTTTATAGCAATACAATCTTACCTCATGAAACAAGAAAAATCTCAAATAAGCAACCTAACCTTACACCTGAAGCAGTGAGAGAAAGAAGAACAAACAAAACCCAAAGTTAGTAGAAGGAAAGAAATCATAAATATCAGCGCAGAAATAAATGAAACAGAAATGAAGAAAACAATAACAAAGACCAATGAATCTAAAAGCTGGTTCTTTGAGAAGATAAACAAAATTGATATACCTTTAGCCAGATTCATCAAGAAAAAAGGGAGAGGACTCAATAAAATTTGAAATGAAAAGGGAGAAATTACAATGGACACCATATAAATACAAAGGATCATAAGACACTACTACAAGCAACTATACACCAATAAAATGGACAACCTAGAAGAAATGGACAAATTCTTGGAAAGGTACACCTTCCAAGACTGAACCAAGAAGAAATAGAAAATGTGAACAGACCAATCACAAGTACTGAAATTGAAACTGATTAAAAGTCTTCCAACAAACAAAAGTCCAGGACCAGATGGTTTCACAGGCGAATTCTATCAAACATTTAGAGAAGAGTTTACACCTACCCTTCTGAAAGTCTTCCAAAAAATTGCAGAGGAAGGAACACTCTCAAACTCATTCTATGAGGCCACCATCACTCTGATACCAAAATCAGACAAAGATATCAGAAAAAAAGAAAATTATAGGCAAATATCACTCATGAACATAGACGTAAAAATCCTCAACAAAATAGTAGCAAACCGAATCCAACAACACATTAAAAGGATACTTTTTTTTAATTCTTAATTTTTTAAAACTTTTTATTTTATATTGGAGTATAGCCAGTTAACAATGTTGTGATAGTTTCAGGTGTGCAGCAGAAGGACTCAGCCATACCTATACAAGTATTCCTTCTCCCACAAACTCCCCTCCCATCCAGGCTGCCACATAACATTGAGCTGAGTTCCCTGTGCTATACAGCAGGTCCTTGTTGATTATCCATTTTAAACATAGCAGTGTGTACAAGTTGATCCCAAACTCCCTAACTATCCCTTCTCCCCATCCTTCCCCCACTGGTAACCATAAGTTCATTCTCTAAGTCTGTGAGTCTGTTTCTGTTTTGTAAATAAGTTCATTTGTATCATTTATTTTTAGATTCTGCATAGAAGGGATATCATACAATATTTCTCTTTCTCTGAGAGGGAGAAGTGAAGTAAGTCTGACTTACTAGGGTCATCCATGTTGCTGCAAATGGCACTACTTCATTCTTTTTAATGGCTGAGTAATATTCAACTGTACATAGGTACACTTCTTTATCCATTCTTCTGTTATGGACATTTAGGTTTCTTCCATGTCTTGGCTGTTGTAAACAGTGCTGCAGTGAATATTGGGGAGCATGCATCTTTTGGGACCATGCTTTTCTCAGGATATATGCCCAGGACTGGGATTGCAGGGTCATATGGTAGCTCTATTTTTAGTTTTTTTAAGGAAACTCCATACTGTTGTCCATAGTGGCTGTATCAAGTTACATTCCCACTTTTGAGGATAGTCTAAAACTGAAAGCAATAATATGGTTGATATAATGATTTTAATCATTTAAAGAGAAAAAAACACTTATATTACATTTTTCCTGGAATTCTGTATATATCCATATCTAGGAAATTAAAAGAAGGTGAAAATAGTGTCTATCCAAATGTAGAATAGATAACTGCTTGATATTTTTAATTTTTATTAAATGCATAGTCTGAGTCTGAAGTTTAGGAGTTTACCAGTCAGAATTTCTCAACTTTTTTAGGATTTCAAGTTGTTGTTCTGACCATCAACATCCTAAATAAATAACCACTACCAGCTTACAAGCTGTGATTATAAAATCTATGTTTATAGGGTCAATGGTCAGAACTATACAGGTACACTGATTTCAGTGGTCTACCTATCATGTAGTCAAAGCAGAGCAGATAGTAGAAAGGAAAGAGGAGAAAGAATTTGAAATCTTAGAGATTTAGAACAGTTCTAAATGATTACAAGTGTGACTGACATTTAGCTAATATATAATAAAATGCATCTAAACATTCCAGCACCATTTGTGTTCCAGTATGTGAGTTGCCTTTCTACTAACATTTTCTACTACAGAGAGCATAGTGGTTTGTTATTTTCAAGCTATACCATTCCACAAACAAACTGTAGATGCAGGATGGCTGTATAATGATATGATAAATCAGTCAATTTGAAACTGACAGAATGTCATTAGTGTTGCTTTTATTTAATAGTGGGAATAAGAAGGTTTTTGAAATTGACCCCCCAGGTAATGACTAAAGATAATTGAGTTAGTATTGAATTTTGCATAGAATGTTAAAGTGCAAATAAATAAAACCACTAATCAAAAATACAAAATATTTCAAAATTATTTTTAGACATTTTCTAAAAAATTATTTAAAATTTGAGTTTTATATCATGGAGTTATCACAGTATTTCACATTTCATATTGAACATTTACTCTTATTAAGTGTTCTGAGTACACTTTAACAATGTGATGTTCTTTAAATAACATTATGCAAGGCCATTTTTCCTTTTCTTTTTATCTCCAAAGTGTATCAACCATATCCTATTTACCTGCCATAAAATGTATTTTTATATAATTCAACACTTTAGAATCTCTAACTTGATGCTAATATTTTTCACCTGACTTAACATTGTAAGGTACTTATATATATACATATTTATCTATGTAAAATGTAAATATGTAATGAGCGAGACAGAAACAGAGAAAAAAAGAGCTGTTTCTTATGAATTTTCTAGCAGATTGTGTTGTGAATCTTTGCTTATTACACCAATTATTCCAAACCTGGAAAATATTTTTCTTTGGAAATAATGAAGTACAAGGTGGTCGGTTCTAAGATAATTCTAAGAAAACAAATTTAGTCTATGCTGTAGCCAAACAGAAATCCTACTAACACTAAGTACTATCAACACAAATCTTTTTTTCTTTTTCTTTTTTAAAAATATTCTTTCTTTATTTTCTGTTTCTTTTATTCTTTTTTCCCCCTGTGAAAAATACATCAGTGCCTTTATGGTTCATATCAGTCTTCACAGTTAGAGATTTGCTCTTGTTTGAAAAGGAAAAGAGATCCCTCTAAGACTGGAAGCAGTGTTCCTTTGTTCTGATTTGTTACTACTGTTTTACAGTTGATTACGTGGAAAAAAAGCCAAAACTGGTATGTGAGCTATGGACTAAAGGATTCCTAAAATTGTTTTTAATTACCTCCCCTTGGGATATAAGAGAAAGTGAATGAGTATCTCTCAGTTTATCAATATCATGTACTGTGCTAAGCAGGCAAAAATAAGAAATTTGTATCGAACAGCAGATGTTGACTTCCCAAATTTTATTTCTTAAGGTGATTAAATTTTACTTTATTCAGCAAGATATGCACCTAATAAGTATATATTAGCAGTTTATAATGAAAAGACAAAACAAACAAACAAAGAAACCCAAAACCCCCCTTCTTCCACTGAGTTCTACTTCCAATGATAGAAACAGAGTAGAAACTCACTGAGTAGCTTTAAAAATCTTTTTGTACTATTGTGGTGTTCATCCACATTGATCAGATGATACTTGAGACTTGAGTTTTTTGTTTTGTTTTATTTATTTATTTATTTATTTATATTTTTGGCTGTGTTGGGTCTTTGTTTCTGTGTGAGGTCTTTCTCTAGTTGCAGCAAACGGGGGCCACTCTTCATCACGGTGCGTGGGCCTCTCACTATCGTGGCCTCTCTTGTTGCGGAGCACAGGCTCCAGACGCGCAGGCTCAGTAGTTGTGGTGTATGGGCTTAGTTGCTCCGCGGCATGTGGGACCTTACCAGACCAGGACTCAAACCCGTGTCCCCTGCATTGGCAGGCAGACTCTCAACCACTGCGCCACCAGGGAAGCCCAAGAGACTTGAGTTTTTGAATTCACACTTGAACACCTGACAAGTTGAGAGCACAGTAGTTGACAAGGCAAAGTATTTTTATTATATTCTTAGCCTTGCATTCACCACCAGGTACATCATTCCATAGAGAGGATGTGTGATCTACAATGACTATATTTAGACATGAATGTGGAATTTTGGAGTCAATAAATTCTGTGTTCACTGTGTTCCTAATAGGTAGAGGTGCTATTTAGACTCTGATACAAATAGTACTTTCAACCCATTTAGATGAGTGTGAAGGACTTGCCTTTACCATTCTTCATCTAGGTAACTCTTGGTCTTTGTTAAGTCCAAGATGCATTTTCATTGTCATAAAATTTGCTTTATTCCAATTAAAGAAATGAAGCTGTACCATACAAAATGTATGTCTGCTAAGTGTGAAACAAATTCATATTTATTCTGTTACATTTTACCATGATATGTTTTAAGAAAACACACAGTATATGTCTCATATAGAACTTAGTTGGATGTATTGGGGCTGTGTCATTAGGACATTAATGACTCACTTACTACAGAACATATTGATGGAGATAAAGTTTATAAGAATTGTTCATTACCTACCTGGGAGTACTGAGGGACATTGCAAAAAAGATCCATATCCAAGACTATTTCCCCAACACACCAACTACAAGTATCTAAAATATGGTAGAGATTTGTTCTCTTGGCCTGTGGCTTCTCATTTCATTTCCTATTGAAATGATTTCCTATTTAAGTAAAATATAGCAGAGCAAAGCTGTAACCATATTAAGATAATAGCAAGTTTCTGTAAGTTCATTAGAGAGAAGACTAGTAAACAAATTGCTTCAAAAGAACTAGAGATAGAACAGAGTAGATAAAAATTCATAATGCCAAAGGAATTCTAAACAAGCAGGGGAGCTGAAGTTCGTTCAGAAACTCGTGAACCAGGCAGTAAGTTGTGTACTTTATTATATAAGGTATGTTTTAGTTTGGTCTTCAACAAAAGTAGACCCTAAAACAAGAAGTTAAATAAAGATAGGTAACATCATTGAGAGAGAGGGGAAAGTGATACAGGGAAAGAACAAAAAAACAATAAGGGGTGCATTAACAAACACATAACTCATGAAAAATTAGGGTTCATTCTGCTGAGGATTCTCTGAGGAGCTATATAAAGCATGCCTTAAAGTTTTAACACCAAGACATTTTTATAAAGGAGAGAAGAATGTAAGAAAATAATGATAATAAAAGACAGGGTCTACCACAGAGTTTTGCACTCATTAGGCACAAAAACCCTACATTGCTTCTGGCATAAACTAACACAGTGCAGAAATTAACAGTGAGGCAAGTAAGCAATGATGTAATAAACACATGGCAAAGGAATGAAAGAAAGGTACAATCAGATTCTTGAATAAAGTCACCGAAGATTTGAAGACTCATTGTCTCCCCACTTTTAGTAGATAGAGGAGAGATGACATAGCAGGTCTAGGGTGAGGTCAACAGAAAAACAAGCTGACACATGGCAGTAAACTTCAGAGGTTCCTCCTTTATAATATGTTCACTTCTCTGACCAGTGAGTTCTTATTTTATAACTTATGGATGTTGTCTCCCCTCTAATCCAATGAATATGTAGAGTGTTATAAGAAAGGAGACACTTTCTCCTGGACACTCTGTGTTGGCCATGATGACCGTATATGTCTGGCCTAAGCTATGGGACAATGAGTGTTGGGGCAGGCGGAGGGGTTATGTGTTCTCTACTAGATGTTTGCTTATATTTTTTCCCAGTAAACCCTGTGCTATATGGTGTGTGCCTTGAGCCCTTTGCACAGTAGTTTTCGGTTCTTCCCATACTCATTCTAGTGTTTACTAGATGCCTTTTGCATTGATCACTTGAGCTGAATTCTCAGTAAACTGTTGTCTTCAAAATATGTCTTCATTTCTCAAATATCAATCTTATTTCCCTTCAACCAGATCCCAGGACACACCTTTATTTATCTAAAACAGACTACCTACTGACAACATCAACCATACCAGGGCTGTATTATCCAGAGACCTTGAAAAGATGATACACTAGAAAACCAAAGAATTCACTGAAATATTAAACAATCATTGTAACTTTCTTCCCCTAAAATCTGTGTTTTATTTAGGGTCCTTTGTGAATTAAGTCAAAGGGGCAAATAATTTAAAATTTTAAATGATTATAAATGGGTCAGTAATAGAAATGTGTTTGGCTTTGACATGGCTTTTTAACAACTAGTCAAGATATAAGGTACTGTATAATAAACAGCCTTGGTTTTCCTCTTTCTTGGGTTGGCTTCGAAAGCTATTCTGTGTATTGCCAAAGCAGTGCTATGTTGTGGCAGTTCTGCTGATGGAATGAATCAGAAACTGTTTGGGAACTCCAGACAGCAACTTGTGAGCAGTTGTTTTTTCTCTTTGCCTCGGTTTTAATTAACCACAATTCCAAACTTTGTGAGCTACTTTCTGATGAGCCAATACATAAAGTGGTATCAAGAGTGCAGTGCAGCTGCTGCAGATCTGAAAGCCATTTAATTTCTAATGCAGATCTATTCAATATGTTTCACATGTAAGCAAACCAAGTGGATTTTATTTTCATTTTAATTGCTTGCACTGGCCACTTTAAGGGAGGAACCAATTTTTTGATTAAACTAATTTTTCAGAAACTAAAATAAATTGCAGTGAAGCATGTAGCCTTTTCAATCTATTTTTTAATTGTCAACATAGTACACCATAATTAAATGTCAGAAAATGTCATGTGAGTTTTACTTCACTAATGATTTGTTAATTATTCTACTAGGGTACTTAAAAAATCTTCAGATATCATAGTCTTTGCTTCAAGAACCTCAGACTTGCTAAGTATAATCATTAGATAAGATTCTGCTCTTCCTTTAGGATCTTTATCTTCTGATTCTTTGAGCACAGGAGAACAACATCAGCATGACCAAACCTTCAAATACACCAGGTATATTAGAGAAACCTGGCTCTTTTGTATACACCTTACCAGATAGAAAATGACACATGAAATGAATCAAAGTGAAATATATATATACATATATATATATGTATATATATATACACACACACACACATACATGATGATTTTTATTTAATTCAGGGTCATGAGAATTTTGGTTCTTAGATTTAATATTTCTTTCTTTTTTTTGATAACATTTAAACCAGCTTAAATGTTGAGAGAGTGATCATTTCTTTATGTAACTTTAGTGAAGCAGGAGGGACCACCTTGCCCTCCTCATCCTCCTGATGCTTGAATTCTTCTAATAAGAACAAAGTTTCATATTCTGCAATAAAAGGTCAGACATAAAATTCAAATAGGGGCTTCCCTGGTCACGCAGTGGTTGAGAGTCCGCCTGCCGATGCAGGGGACACAGGTTCATGCCCCGGTCCGGGAAGATCCCACATGCCGCGGAGCGGCTGGGCCTGTGAGCCATGGCCACTGAGCCTGCACGTCCGGAGCCTGTGCTCTGCAACGGGAGAGGCCACAGCAGTGAGAGGCCCGTGTACCACAAAATAAACAAACAAACAAAAACAAATTCAAATAGATCTGGGGAAAAGAAACACTTTGGTTTAAATTCACACTAACATACAAGTAATTGACATGAGAATCTTTCCCGACAAATTTTGATAAGTATTTGAATTACTTGTTGAGAGAGCATCAGAAAGGGTACAAAAGATAAAATTCTGCTAGAGACAACTCTACATATATTTCATGTACAAAGTTGCTTTCTAGAAAAAAGGTCACTTAATATATTCAATTTTAGAAGATTATGTTTTCTCATTTCTATCTTCACTGCTATTGTCTTGATTTGGGTCATTATCATCTATTCACTATGCTTGCAAAATCCAGTTAAATCAGCATTAGAATCTCCTGGTTTAAGAGGTGTGCCACTGTGTAGATTTTGATACAGGAGATATAGGATGGGCACAGGGTCCTGTAATATTTTAAATCTTCTGGGGTGATTCTGATGTACTTTCAGGAATGAGATTCATTCCCTTATAGGCTTTCAATCATATGGTACTACTGCTACTATAAGAGTATTCAAAAGAACAAGTCTCACCTAGTCTTTGCCCTCAAGATGTGCTTAGAATTGTTTTATAATTTTTTGACTATCTGGCTTCAACTATCCCAGCCACTCCACACACTTTACCAAAACTACTCACTCTTTCCAAGCCACACTTAACTATTTGATGTTTCCCAAATTCTCCATGCTTTTCTGTGCTCATCTGAAGCCAATGTCCCACAAGTCTTGCTGCTTCTCAGCATTCATCCACTCATCTTTGCCCTGCTTTTGGCTCTGCATTTTTCCTTGGCCAACCGGTGCATGGTAAGGCTTTGTCAATTAAGTGTGCTGGAAGGTCACTGAAGGCCATAAGAGGAATAAGTTTATCTTATTGGGCCAAGGAGCATTCCTCTTTGCTCCTCCAGTAGAGCTGACATTGGCTTGAGGGAACCACAGGGGCACTCTTTCTTCATCCTCTGGACCAACTCCTGCCTGCAGGCACCACAGTGAAGGTCTCAGACACATAGCCCTGGATCTTGTGGACCAACTCTGACCTACCCTCATCCTCTAGTAGGTTCCTGTGTCCCACAGTAGACTGCTCCCATAATCCAGCTTGAGTGCCCCCCTTCTGGCAAATTTCTTCACCATTGGCAAGTTGCTTGTTCACTCTCTCCAGTGAGGTATGACTCTTAGCCTGGGGTTGAAATAGGGAGTAGAGAGGGGGTGCATTTTCCCAAATTTGTTGCTTCTTTGTGTACTCTCCCTCAGCCCTTGATGTAGTAGCTGCTTTCTGTATTTACCATTTATTGGTATTTTGAGTTCTCTTTTTCCTCTTTTAGCCACATTTAGTAGTTAACAATTCTTTATATCTCCGCTGTTCAAATTAACCAATGTGGTTTCTGTCTCCTGACTAGACTCTGATGAATACACTCTCCTTTTTGCCTGGTTTCTTTTTTCCTCCTTTGAAGCTCACATCATTAAATGATGTACATCTGAAAATCTCTCCCAGACCTAAATTCCTTCTGAGTATGTGTCAGCCTCAAGCTGTTAGTTACTCTTCTTTATATACTTTTTTCATACATTTGTAGTACTTCTCAAAGTGTGCTGAAATTATCTCTATACACATTCCCTCCCCCATTACATGTGGAGCTCCTGAACACCACTATTACCATGTTTTCTTTATCTTTGCTCCTCCAAAGTTTGACATAACAGGCATATAATAAATACTACTGCATGAAGAAAGACATGAAAAAAATACATTAGAGAATAGCAAGTCCCTCAGGGATGTCATTTTGATCAGAACAGGACTTCAGAGCCAGCTTCGGATGCTTTGGAGTTTAATGCAACATCCACAATATTTTTGTGACATTTTATAACGTATTATGTCTTTCTTGTCATGTATTTTAAGAAGTGCTCTGAGACCCTTACTTGACAAATTTAAGGTTTTATTTAGGAAGTTATTATTCTACTTTTAACCATATTCTACTTTTTTAGAAATGGAAATGTGTAGACTGTAAAAGACTGGAACTTACCTTTTATTTTCTTCCAGCTACGGGAAACAATTAGGTATTCAATATATCTGAATAATATGCATTGTATTCCCAGACCTCAAATACATAGCCAAATATGTGTTTTTCCTCCACAGACTCATTCAGCAAATTTAAATCAGTCTGTTCATCTTTGAACATCTTTTGATTACCAGCTATTAACATGTCAAAGCTATACCAACCAACTTGAGTTCAGTAAAAACCAGAAAGATCCAGTTATTGTGATTAAATTGGTTGGTTGAAGTTTTATACCAATGGGAATCAGTGGAGACTAACTTGAATCATAATTCCCCCTCTTCATGACCTCCATCCCTGTCACCCATGAAAACTTTATATTCTAAATCTATATAGAGACTCTGAGGCAAAGCTCAGAGAATGGAATTGCCCATATCACTGTCATTGCCATGGCAGTTATTCAGCTTCTGCCCTAAAAGAAAAAAATACAAAAGGAAAAAGAAGTATCACAGAGAAAACACAATATTTCCTCATGACCCTAAGAAGTCCCACAAAGTCATGTAAAGGCAAAGTAATCTATCCTGCTATCCTAATTATTAAGGTGCTATAAACACCAGTCAGGCTATTCTGTTGAGTTATAAAATGTTGAAGTTATAAGGTGTGAAAAAATGTGGAGGGGATATGATTTACAAAATGTTTTCTGAAGCTGTAGTTCAGAGAGCAAGTACAAGGTTGAGCTGGTTATCTTCTCTTTTAACCTGAATGTATCCATCTCTTTCTGGCTCAGAAATCAGATTATGGAATTAAAAAAAAAAACTATCCAGAGTAAAAGTTATCCCCAAATATCTTCAAGACATTAGAAGATTTTTTTCTTACACATAATAATCTCAACCGTAACCTCTAACGTGCGTCATAATAAGAATGAAGCATAGACACAGTCTTAAGCAATGGCTCATAATCTTCAACATAACTTAGGCCAAAATTCAACTTCTCGAACCCTTCAGAGTTTGTGGTTGGTTTTGAACCCCTATAGCAATGCATTTATTTGTAGAAAATCCTGACTACTCACCTCTCAAGGATTAGACTCTTTTAAAGATGTTTCTAACCAGAAGATTTAGGAATTATATAGTCCTGCACTTCAGGTCACCCTGATTCTGCAAAGTCCTTAAAGTGTGATTTCACATTTTAACTTCATCTTTGAGGGCAAAAAGCTATAACCCTGTGTTTTACTGCCCATTGAATATTTTATGGTTGCAGCTTTTCTGAATTGCTAAAAATGCTAGAGGAAAAATAAGTGAAAGGTTTATTTTCCTTCTTTCTTACTATGTCTGTGGGCCATATTTTACTCTCTATCATCTCTCATCTAATTAATTCTGCATAATTTAGTACTCCTTTGGATTAAGAACATATTTGGGTCAATTTTTCATATTTTGAAACACTAAAAATACACATTCTTGAATATAATTCACCTTATGCTTTATATTAATATAGTACTGAACTAGAGTTAACACTCTAGAGGATTTGAGTAGAATTCAAAAGATGCACAGTGTGAGAATTGTGAGTTGTTTTATTTGGGGCAAGATGAGAACTATAGCCTGGGAGACAGCATTTCAGATAGCTCTGAGACACAGCTCCAAAGAGGTAGCGGGGAAGGTCAGTATATAGGTGATTTTGGTGAAGGGGGAGTACATGCAATCAAGCACATATTTTTCTGCAGAAGGTTTCTGCTAGTCTTGTGGTTACTGCTAGTCATGATGAGCAGACGTCACCATGAAGGATTTTAGTGCTTTCCTAGATGTAAGGAGATGCGAGAATTGGGCTCATAAAATCTTCTGAAAATATCTATCTGAAGACCTGTTCTGCCAGTTTTTCCCAGAGCACAGAATGCTTTATTCCTGATCTCCACCCTGAACTCCTTTCAGGGTGTGTTGAAGGTCAGCAGCTGCAGCAGCTCGTGATTTAATCCTTGTAGAGACAGATGGCAAGTGCCAATTTGTAGTTGGCAATAGCATTGTAGAAAAGAAGACAATGTAAATGTATAATTGTTCTTCTGCTGACAACTCCCAAAAGCGAAAGGGAGAATTAGGCCACTGTTATTGTAATGGAGTAGGGCTTTGGGTCCTTCTGGGCACAGGCTTTCCTCTGTATCCTCTGCTTAACTCCTCTCGGAAGTACCTGGATAACAGTATTTGATGCACATTTCCTGAGTTGTTTTACAGATGTGAACCCCCCCCCACCCCGCACCAAATGGAAGATGTTAACTGCTTGATGACCTTGAGCACATAGCCCCAGGCTCCTGGAGCCTAAGGACTGATGATGTAAACCCTGTGGCACCACTCTGTTACCTCACCATCAACCAATCAGAGAATTGTGCACAAGCTGATCACATACCCTGCAACCCCTCCCTCAGCTGGCTTTTAAAAAACGCTTTCCAAAACACTTCAGGGAGCTCGGGGTGTTTTGAGTATGAGCCACCCATCTCCTTGCCTGGCCCTACAATAAACCTTTCTCTGCTCCAAACTCTGACATTTCGGTTTGTTTGGCCTCACTATATATCAGGCACACGAACTTGTGCTAACATTATAATGCACTTTCTCAATTATTAAGTATCAATTTTATAGTTAAAAAGAACTATATGCCATTCTGCTGGAAACCTTAAATAAATTTGTCTCAACTTCCTCCCTCTTCCCTATTCCACCCCCAAGGGAATCTCTGTGAGCTTCTTGTGGTAGGTAGAATAATAGCAACCAGAAGATGTCCACATTTGAATCCCTTGGATCTGTGAAGAATATGCTATATCATGACAATGGGGGATTAAGGTTGCAGATGGAATTAAAGTTGCTAATCAGTTGACCATAAAATTAAGAAATTATCCAAGTAAACCCATTGTATTCACAAGGGTCATTGAAAGTGGAAAAGGAAGGTGGAGTAGAATCAGAGGATGATGTGACTATGGAATAATGATCAGGATGAAACTTTGCTGGTTTTGAAGATGGAGAAAAGGGGCTCAGGGTGAAGCAAGGAATGTGGTTGACCACTGAAAGCTAGAAGAAGCAAGGGAATGGACCTTCTCTAGACCTTCCAGAGAGGAATGCATCTCTGCTAACACCTTGAACTTAGTCATTTGAGACCCATGTCAGATTTCTAACTTACAGAATTATAAGGTAATATCAATACATTTATATAGTTTTAAAGTCACTAGGTTTATAGTAATTTGTTACAACAGCAATAGAAAACTAATACACTTCTCAAAGTGAATTTTTGGGTCCTTTGCTTCTCTCCATGAAGGTGACTAATCCAGCACCCAGCATGTTCCACAAACACCACTATTAGTAGATCATTACTGTATGTGCTACAATTATAATTCTTGAAATCAACAAATCTTTATTGAATACCTATCTTGTCATGCAAGAAACTCAGACTCTGGGGAACATCATGACATCAATCAGACAGAAATTCTGATATCAGTGGGGATCAACAGGTATAGGCTACCATGCAAATAGATTTGAACCTTTAGTATCTCATGTTTTGATGTTAAAGGTTTGAAAAAAGTTTAGAAAATTGTATAACTAGGCTTTTGGTGTATTATAGTAAATCCTGGCATATATTAAAGAGAGTACATCTGGAATATCTACTGTAATGAACAATTATTGGTTTTGCCTTCCCTGTTAGTTTGCTAGGGCTGCTGAACAAAGTACAACCAACTGGACGGCTTAAGCAACAGAAATTTATTGCCTCACGGTCATGGAAGCTAGAAGTCCAACATCAAGTTGTAAGCAGGGTTAGTTCCTTCTGAAAGCTATAAAAGATAATCTGTTCCATGCCTCTCGCCTGGCTTCAAGGTAGTTGTCTGGGAATCTTTGGCATTCCTTGGCTTGGCTTGTAGAAGACTCATACCACTCTCTGAGTTTATCTTCACATGGCACTGTCCCTGTGTGAATATGTCTGTGTCAAATTTTCCTCTTTGTAAGGACTCCAGTCACATTGGATTAATGCCAACCTAATCATCTCATTTTAACTTTGTATCTGCAATGATCCTATTTCCAAATAAGGTCATATTCTGAGGCTTTCAGCACATGAATTTTGGAAGGGACAAAATTCAACCCATAACACCTTCCCACAATCTGTTCCTCATTGTTATAGCAACATTAGCTCACTTTTTTTTTAGGAACCAATTTCAGATGCTTGAGTGTGAATGAATCTTATCTACCTTTGCAGAAATGGGCATATAATTTAGGCCAGGCTAATCAGTGCTGCATCTCCAGCCACAGTGACTGTTTCGGAGACTGGAATATGACCAAGCTAAGCTAATAAGTACCATCTCTTGAAGTTTTGCTCAAAGTATGGGGATAAAGACACTCTCTTGTGGTTTGATGTTAGAATGAAACTTTAGAGGAGTCCTTGACTAATTTATTTTTTCTATCATGTGAACGCAGGTTGGCTGATAGTGAAGTCAACACAGAGAAAATTGGAGCAGTGAAAGAGAAAAATAGCATCATGATACATTTAAGTGTTTGTATCTGTCTGTATCTGAAAGCTTTCCCTTGAACTCTCCATTATAAATAAATAAATTCCCTCTATGTATTGAAAAAAGTATGATTTGGATTTCTGACATCTAAAACTGAGAAGTGCTCTGCCTAAAATAATTTCCTAAGTGACACGATAACACAAAGACTTACTCAGATAGAATATCTATTTGACAGTGAAAACTCAGTGACATGATTAAATATACAAATATAATTTGAAGTGTTTTTGTGTAAACATTTCATATCCTTCTGATGTTCAGTCTCCTACTCAATTTTCAAAATAAAAATTACATTTCCAAATAAAATGGAGGACACTTGAAGGTCCTTTAATGTACTATATTTTATTTAATTAGCTATTTGCCTTAACTGTTATTATGGGAAAACTAATACTATTCTATTCCCTTACTACATTGTATATTTTTATATTAACAGAGCCAACCAAGAATTGTGTTTCCTAGAATCTGCTTCCCCTGTATGGTTCTGAGTTATAGTTGGCCAAAAGAAGCCTTGCAGAAGATTTGGATGGTGATTCTAAGTAACAACTATTATTTTTTTACACATTTATTGGAGTATAATTGCTTTACAATGTTGTGTTAGTTTCTGCTGTATAGCAAAGTAAATCAGCTATATGTATACATATATACCCTCCCTCTTGAGCCTCCCTCCCACCCTCCTTACCCTAGCCCTCTAGGTCGTCACAAAGCATCAAGGTGATCTCCCTGTGCTATGCAGCTGCTTTCCACTAGCCATCCATTTTACATTTGGTAGTGTATATATTGACAATGCTACTCTCTCACTTCATCCCAGCTTCCCCTTCTGCCACTCTCTGTGTCCTCAAGTCCGTTCTCTACATCTGCATCGTTTTTCCAGTCCTGGCCCTAGGTTCATCAGACGTTTTTTTTTTTTTCTTTTTTAGATTCCATATATATGTGTTAGCATACAGTATTTGTTTTTCTCATTCTTACTTCAGTCTGTATGAAAGACTCTAGGTCCATCCACCTCACTACAAATAACTCAATATCGTTTCTTTTTATGGCTGAGTACTATTCCATTGTATATATGTGCCATGTCTTCTTTATCCATTCATCTGCCAATGGGCACTTAGGTTGCTTCCATGTCCTGGTTATAGAAATTAGTGTTGCAATGAACATTGTGGTACATGACTCTTTTTGAATTATGGTTTTCTCAGGGTATATATCCAGTAGTGGGATTGCTGGGTCGTATGGTAGTTCTATTTTCAGTTCTTTAAGGAACCTCCATACTGTTCTCCCTAGGGGCTAAGTCAATTTACATTCCCACCAACAGTACAAGAGGGTTCCCTTTTCTTCACACCCTCTCCATCATTTACTGTTTGTAGATTTGTTGATGATGGCCATTCTGATCAGTGTGAGTTGATACCTCATTGTGGTTTTGATTTGCATTTATCTGATGATTAATGATGCTGAGCATCATTTCATGTGTTTGTTGGAAATCTGTATATCTTCTTTAGAGAAATGTCTATTTAGGTCTTCTGCCCATTTTTGGATTGGGTTGTTTGTTTCTTTGATATTGAGCTGCACACACTGCTTGTATATTTTGGTGATTAAGCCTTTGTCAGTTGCTTCATTTGCAAATATTTTCTCCCATTCTAAGGGTTGTCTTTTCATCTTGTTTAGGGTTTCCTTTGCTGTGCAAAACCTTTTAAGTTTCATTAGGTCCCATTTGTTTATTTTTGTTTTTATTTCCTTTTCTCTAGGAGTGGGTCAAAAAGGATCTTTCTGTGATTTATGTCATAGAGTGTTCTGCCTATGTTTTCCTCTAAGAGTTTTATAGTGTCTGGCCTTACATTTAGGTCTTTAATTCATTTTCAGCTTATTTTTATGTTGGTGTTAGGAAGTGTTCTCATTTCATTCTTTTATATGTAACTGTCCAATTTTCCCAATACCACTTCTTGAAGAGGCTGTCTTTTCTCCATTGTATACTCTTGCCTCCTTTATCAAGGATAAGGTGACCATATATGCATGGGTTTATCTCTGGGCTTTCTATCCTGTTCCATTATCTATATTTCTGTTTTTGTGGCAGTATCATATTGTGTTGATTACTGTAGCTTTGTAGTATAGTCTGAGATCAGGAAGCCTGGTTGCTCCAGCTCCGTTTTTCTTTCTCAAGATTGCTTTGGTTATACAAGGTCATTTTTGTTTCAAAACAAATTGTAAAATTTTTTGTTTTAGTTCTGTGAAAAATGCCATTAGTAGTTTAATAGGGATTGCATTGAATCTGTAGATTACTTTGGGTAGTAGAGTCATCTTCACAATGTTGATTCTTCCAACCCAAGAACCTGGTATATCTCTCCATCTGTTTGTATAGTCTTTAATTTCTTTCATCAGTGTCTTATAGTCTTCTGAGTACAGGTATGTTGCCTCCTTAGGTAGGTTTATTCCGAGGTATTTTATTCTTTATATTGCGATGGTAGATGGGAACATTTCCTTAATTTCTCTTTCAGATTTTTCGTTATTGTGTATAGGAATGCAAGAGATTTCTTCCATTAATTTTGTATCCTGCTACTTTACCAAATTCATTGATTAGTTCTAGTAGTTTTCTGGTAGCATCTTTAGGATTCTCTGTGTATAGTATCATGTGATCTGCAAACAGTGTCAGTTTTACTTCCTCTTTTCTGATTTGGATTCCTATTATTTCTTTTTCTTCTCTCATTACTGTGGCTAAAACTTCCAAAACTATGTTTAATAGTAATGGGCAGAGTGGACAACCTTGTCTTTTTCCTGATCTTAGAGGAAATAGTTTCAGCTTTTCACCACTGAGAACAATGTTGGCTATGAGTTTGTCATATATGGCATTTATTATGTTAAGATAGGTTCCCTCTGTGCCCACTTTCTGGAGGGTTTTATCCTAAATAGGTGTTGAATTTTGTCAAAAGCTTTTTCTGCATCTATTGAGATGATCATATGATTTTTCTCCTTCAATTTGTTAATATGGTGTATTGCATTGGTTGATTAGTGTATATTGAAGAATCCTGGCATTCCTGAGATAAACCCCACTTGATCATGGTGTATGATCCTTTTAATGTGCTGTTGGATTCTGTTTGCTAGTATTTTGTTGAGGATTTTTGCATCTATGTTCATCAGTGATATTGGCCTGTAGTTTTCTATTTTTGTGACATCTTTGTCTGCTTTTGGTATCACAGTGATGGTGGCCACGTAGAATGAGTTTGGGAGTGTTCCTCCCTCTGCTATATTTTGGGAGATTTTGAGACAGAGAGGTGTTAGCTCTTCTCTAAATGTTTGATAGAATTCATCTGTGAAGACATCTGGTCCTGGGCTTTTGTTTGGTGGAAGATCATCAATCACAGTTTCAAGTTCAGTGCTTGTGATTAGTCTATTCTTATTTTCTATTTCTTCCTGGTTCAGTCTGAAAAGGTTGTACTTCCTAAGAATTTGTCCATTTCTTCCATGTCATCCACTTTATTGACATTCAGTTGCTTGTAGTAGTCTCTCATGATCCCTCATATTTTTCAGTGTCAGTAGTTACTTCTTTTTCATTTCTAATTTGAATCTTTTACCTATTTTTCCTGGTGAGTCTGGCTAATGGTTTTCAATTTTGTTTATCTTCTCAAAGAACCAACTTTTAGTTTTATTGATCTTTGCTATTGTTCCTTCATTTCTTTTTCATTTATTTCTCATCTGATCTTTATGATTTCTTTCCTTCTACTAACTTTGGGTTTTTTTTTGTTGTTGCTGTTGTTCTTCTTTCTGTAATTGCTTTTGGTGTAAGGTTAGGTTTTTTATTTGAGATTTTTCTTGTTTCTTCAGGTAGGATTATATTGCTATAAACCTCCCTCTTAGAACTGCTTTTGCTGCATCCTGTAGGTTTTGGGTCACTGTGTTTTCATTGTCATTTTTTTCTAGGTATTACTTGATTTCCTCTTTGATATCTTCAGTGGTCTACTCCTCATTAGTTAGTAGCATATTGTTTAGCCTCCATCTCTTTGTATTTTTTACAGTTTTTTTCCTCTAATTGATATCTAGTCTCATACCATTGTGGTCTGAAAAGATATGTGGTACAATTTCAATTCTCTTAAGTTCACTGAGGCTTGATTTGTGACCCAAGATATGATCTATCCTGGAGAATGTTCCATGTGCACTTGAGAAGAAACTGTATTCAGTTGTTTTTGGGTGGAATGTCTTATAAATATCAATTAAGTACATCTGGTCTAATGTGTCATTTAAAGATTTTGTTTCCTTTTTAATTTTCCTTTTGGATGATCTGTCCATTGGTCTAAGTGGGGGGTTAAAGTCCCCTACTATTATTGTGTTACTGTCAATTTCCCCTTTTATGGCTGTTAACATTTGCCTTATGTATTGTGGTGCTCCTATGTTGGGTGCATAAATATTTACAATTGTTATATCTTCTTTTGGGATTGATCCCTGAACATTATGTAGTGTCCTTCTTTGTCTCTTGTAATAGTCTGTATTTTAAAGTCTATTTTGTCTGATATGAGAATTGCTACTCCAGTTTTCTTTTAATTTCCATTTATATGGAATATGTTTTGTCATTCCCTCTCTTTCAGTCTGTATGTGTCCCTAGGTCTGAAGTGGGTCTCTTGTAGACCACATATATATGTGTTTTGCTTTTGTATCTATTCAGCCAGTCTGTGTCTTTTGGTTGGAGCATTTAATCCATTTATATTTAAGGTAATTATTGATATGTATGTTCCTATTACCATTTTCTTAATTGTTTTGGGTTTGTTTTTGTAGGTCCTTTCCTCTCTTGTGTTTCCCACTTAGAGATGTTCCCTTAGCATTTGCTATAAAGCTGGTATGGTGGTGCTGAATTCTCTTAACTTTTGCTTGTCTGTAAAGATTTTAACTTCTCCATCAAATCTAAATGAGATTCTTGCTGGGTAGAGTACTCTTGGTTGTAGGTTTTTCCCTTTTATCACTCTAAATATGTCCTGCCACTCTCTTTAGGCTTGTAGAGTTTTCTGATGAAAGATCAGCTGCTGTTAATCTTATGGGATTCCCTTGTATATTATTTGTTGCTTTTCCCTTTCTCCTTTTAATATTTTTTCTTTGTATTTAATTTTTGATAGTTTGATTCATATTTGTCTTGGCGTGTTTCTCCTTGTATTTTTCCTGTATGGGACTCTGCACTTCCTGGACTTGACTATTTCCTTTCCCATGTTAGGGAAGTTTTCAACTATAATCTCTTCCAATATTTTCTCAGACCCTTTCTTTTTCTCTTCTTCTTCTTGGACCCCTATAATTCGAATATTAATGTTTTTAATGTTGTCTCAGAGGTCTCTGAGACTGTCTTCAATCCTTTGCATTCTTTTGTCTTTATTCTGCTCTGGGGTAGTTATTTCCACTATTCTATCTTCCAGGTCACTTCTCCATTCTTCTTCCTCAGTTATTGTGCTATTGATTCCTTCTAGAGTATTTTAAATTTCATTTATTGTTGTTGTTCATCATTGTTTTTTTGCTCTTTAGTTCTTCTATGTATTTGTTAAACGTTTCTGCTGGAGTCCAGCTTCAGCGAGTCCAGGGATACCCAAGGGATGGATAGCTCCGGCAAAGGAGATAATTCTATTACACTTCTTAAAGTATCAGCATAGCATGTTTCTCTCCCTCATGTCTTTATTCTTCATTCTTCTATTGTTTACAATCACAGGTTTATATATTGTAGTTGATTACATTACCAGGTATGTGGCCAAACAATCTTAGCACAATCAAACCTCAAAATGATCTATAAAGATTTTTTTTAAAAAAACATCCCCTAGTTTTTAGATGTCCTATTAAAATATGTCCCCAAGTTCCCATTAATCACAGGTTGTTTCTTAGTAACCAAGCCAAGCAGTTATATGATTATTTTAATTGTAAAAGTTGGAGCTACTTGTTCCTATTTCTCTTCTTGCATGGGCAACCTTTTACAATGGTTCCATGAAAATATTTACAATGTACCTGCATGCTCTTTCTCGATGTTTCCTTCAACTGAGACAGTGTTTTCTCCCTATCCTGGCAACCAATTCTGCTCTAGTCATTTGCTTTTCTATAATTAATCTTCCTTTATAATAGAACCATAAATTTCCTATGTCATCAGGAAGTCTGGCCCATGGCCATAACTCCATACTAGAGGGTGTTTTTCATAAAAACATCCCCTTAGTTCCAGGCTCTTAATTCCTTACCCATTTCCCTGGGGCTTTAGTGGGTACTTCTCATTCTCTGGTAGTTTCAGGAGGGGGAGTCCTAGAGGAATTTTTCTTTCATGTGGAGCAACATCCCCCCAAAATTGCCCCTGTATGTAAATTTATTATCATAAAACATAACAACAGAGCTGTAGTCCACCTTCCTGGCACGGCGCTGCCTTGCAGTTTCGCCTTCCGTTGCTCATGACTTTGTAATGGTGCAATGGCTCCAGGATGGCTTCCAACATATTTCTTGTATTTTCTCAGTTCTATTCCCGAGATTTTGGATTATCCTATCATTACTCTGAATTCTTTTTCAGATAGACCAAGTATTTCTTCTTTATTTTTTTTTCTGGTTGTTTTTTACCTTGCTCCTTCATCTGCTGCATATTTCTCTCTTCTCATGTTGTTTAACTCACTGTATTTGGGGTCTCCTTTTCGCAGGCTGCAGATGTGTAGTTCCTGTTATTTTGGTGTCTGCCTCCAGTGGGTGAGGTTTGTTCAGTGGCTTGTGTAGGCTTCCTGGTGGGGAGGACTGGTGCCTCTGTTCTGTTGGGTGGGGCTGGATCCTGTCCCTCTGGTGGGTAGTGCCACATCGGGTGGTGTGTTTTGAGGTGTCTGTGAACTTAGAATGACTTTAGGCAGGCTGTCTGCTAATGCGTGGGTTTGTGTTCCTGTCTCACTAGTTGTTCGACATGGTACATCTAGCACTGGAGCTTGCTGGTGTTTGGGTGGAGCTGGATCTTAGTGTTCAGATAGAGATCTCTGGGAGAGCTCTTGCTGATTAATATTACTTAAGGCTGGGATGTCTCTGGTGGTCCAACTTCCTGGACCCAGCTTTCCCACCTTGGAGGCTCAGGCCTGACTCTGGGCTGAAGCACCAAGCCCCTGCCAGCCACATGGCATGGAAGAAAACATAAAAACAAACAAAATCAAAGAGACAGAACCCCAAAACAAATGGTAAAAGCAAAGCTAAGCAGACATAATCACACTAAAAATCATACACACTCACAAAATGAGAAAAAAATAAAACAAGGGAGCAACCAAACAAGTAAACAAACCCACAAATGAAAACAAACACTAAAACCTAAACTAAGATAAACATAAAACCAAAAACAAGTCAAACACAGAAGGCAAACCCCAAGTCCACAGTCGCCCACAAAGTCCACCACCTCAATTTTGGGAACACTTGTTGTCTATTCAGGTATTCCACAGATGCAGGGTTTACCAAGTTGGTTGCAGGGATTTAATTCGCTGCTCCTGAGGTTGCACAGAGAGATTTCCCTTTCTCTTCTTTGTTCGCACAGCTCCTGGGGTTCACCTTTGATTTTGGCCACGCCTCTGCATGTAGGCTGCCCTCAGGCATCTGTTCCTCGCCCAAAGAGGTGGGGGTTAAAGCAGTGACTGATTAGGACTCTCTTGCTCACTCACACTGGGGAGAGGGAGGAGTACATTAGTCATAATTGGGATGTGGGTAGTGCCTGCGGTAACAGAGCCTGGCATGTAGTTGCAAAAGCTTGAAGCATGCCATGTGTTCTCCTGGGGAAGTTGGCTCTTCATCACGGGGCCCTGACAGTGGTGTGTTGCACAGGATCCAGGAGGGTGTGGGGAGTGATCTGCATTCGCACACAGGACCCTTGGTGGCAGCAGCGGCCGTGGCAGAGGTCCATGCCCACCTCTGGGGTCCGAGATGATAGCCACGGCCCATGCCTATCTCTAAATCTCACTTAGGTGGTGCCCTGTTGTCTGTGGACACACAGAGCAGGAAGCCCCTCTCCTCACACACCCCAAAACAATGGTCTTTTTCCTCTTCAGTAAGTCCAGACTTTCTCCTGGACTCCTTCCCAGCTAGCTGTGGCATACTAGCCCCTTTCAGGCTGTCTTCATACAGCCAACCCCAGTCCCCTCCCTGGGGTCTGACTTCCAAAGCCTGAGCCTCAGCTCCCAGCCCCCACCCACCCCAGTGGGTCAGCAGACAAATGTCTCAGGCTGGTGAGTGCTGGTCAGCACCGATCCTCTGTGCAGGAATCTCTCTGCTTTGCCTTCTGCACCCCACTGCTGTGCTCTCCTCTGTAGCTCTGAAGCTCCCCACCCCCTCCCCACCAGTGACGGGGCTTCTTAGTGTGTGGAATTTTTCCTCCTTCACAGCTCCCTCCCAGTATTGCAGGACCTGTCCCTTTTCCTTTGTCTCTTTTTTTTTTTTTTCATTTTTCTTTTGCCCTACCCAGGTATGTGGGGATTTTCTTGCCTTTTTGGAAGTCTGAGGACTTCTGCCAGCATTCAATAGGTGTTCTGTAGGAGTTGTTCCACATGTAGATGTATTTTTGATATATTCATGTGGGGGAAGGTGATCTCCATGTCTTACTCCTCTGCCATCTTGAAGGTCTCTCCAACAACTATTACTATTGGAAGGCTATTATAATCAGATGTGGTGACAGACCCACAGAGGTATCTAGCAAGTCACACTGTTCCATGTCTTTTCAACTGTCGAATCTGCTTTCCTACAGTGTCCCCAGTTTCATTACTGGATGCTTGGATGCAGATGCACAAAAGCAGTAGGTATACAGGGACATCAACCTCCCATAGATCTTTTTTTTTTTTTTTTTTTGCGGTACACAGGCCTCTCACTGTTGTGGCCTCTCCCATTGCGGAGCACAGTCTCTGGATGCACACACTCAGTGGCCATGGCTCACGGGCCTAGCCGCTCCATGACATGTGTGATCTTCCTGGACCAGGACATGAACCCGTGTCCCCTGCCTTGGCAGGTGGACTCTCAACCACTGCGCCACCAGAGAAACCCCCACATAGATCTTTTACAAGTTTCCCTTTCTGAATTCATTGCAGGGCATAGAGTGACTGGTGTCTCAGATATCCCTAAGTGTCTTACCTATCTACCCATACTAGTTCTTCAGTTCACCCATATTGACTCATTTCCTGATCCTCCTACATTTCCTTTACCAGCTCTTTTCACATCTGTGTAAGGTATAATTTTCATTCTAAATCACTTACAGTCATTCAGTAATAGTAACCATGCTTTCTTCACTGAACCCTGACTGACAAATGTACTAAAATTCCTGTTCACTGGGAAGACATGCTAAATATTAATGCTCATGCTCTCACTTAATCACCATGCTTGAGTTATTTGTCTGGTTCTTCTTCCTAATGCTTAGAAGCACAAATATTTGATAAAGCAAGTTTGTTTTAGTTTACATTATAGCTTTAGTTAAATATTAACTACATAAGGACAACTTTTAGCCCCATGGGAACTGACAATGTGTTGCTTATTCTTTCTTTCTGGATATTTAGTTCCAAAGAAAAATTGAAGGCAAGAATTTAGAATATAAACTCAATGAGGCCAGAGGCCTTATTTATATTGTGTTACTTTATCCCTAATACTTACAGCAGTATCTGGCCTATAGTAGGAACTCTCTGATTGTTTGTAGAATGAATGAACCAGATGAATTAGATTTTGCTAATTTTAAAGTAATTTATTGAAGGAAACTATACACATTTTAAAAAATACCACTCACTCCCACTCCTAGAAATAACTATGTTTTCCTTAGTAAAGCTTCACTTCATTACTTTAAACAAGTGATTCATATGTGAGCTAGTCTAGTTATCTACCGTAATTTTTTTATTAAGGCTTGGTTTTGTGACTCAGTTTGAGCTACACTAAGGTGACTAAAGTTGATTTATCTCAGCAAGTGCAACTGAATAAAAGTAACCAAATCAATATGTTCTCCTAGATATTTTATTTTTTTTACTAAGTAAAAGGGGGCATTTGGGTGACAGACATTACAAGTTTAAGGTTGTGTAGCTCCCAGAGCCATGTTTCCTCCCATGTGGAGGAAGCCTGTTGGCAGTGAAATGAATAGTGTCACAATATGGAGAAGCAGAGATTAGAGATCATGCACTTTTGAGGTGTCCAAAACACTGTTTACAGTTATCCTTAAGGCCCATCTGTGTCCCTACATTCCCTGTAATTGAGATAGACCATTCAAATGAGGTAAACTCAGTATCATTGTGATACTTTTCATTTATTTTACTTATGTTAATTCAAATTAGGTTTCTATCTCTTGCAATTGAAGTAATATGGACTCCATTAGTTAGAATAGAATAAGCTATGCTGCAATAACAAGCAAACCACACTATCTCAGGGGCTTGACCAAGGGCCTAAATTCTCTCCAGTGTACTTCCCTTTCAGGAAGTGATTCAAGTTTTCAAATCATATCAGTCTTATGGATCAGTACCATCTTAATACATTGATCCTGATGTCATTCTGACAGCTGAAGTAACAGCAGAGAGAACTGAAAACAGCTGTTATGTACTTGAGTTAAAAGTGGCACACATTACTGCTGTTCAAGGCCCATTGTGTAAAACTAGTCACATGGCACCCAACCTAACTATAAAAGAGACTCAGAAACGTAGATAAGCAAATGGAAAATTTGGTGGTCCCTAGTCTCTCTTAAATGAAAGGGAAAGGCTACTGTCTTATTTATGTTTATAACTCTAGCATCTGGTGAGATTTTAAAATTTAGTAAATGTTGATGCTTATTGAAGAGCTTCACTGAAATATCTGTAATATAAAGAAAGAACTTTGCCTTTAAAAATTACAACACGTTTTAAACAAAAAATTTTGAAAAAATAGTCATTTTTATGTTATACTAAAGCTTATATTTGTGTATATTCACATGATTAAATACATCTGTTTCATAGCCAGTGATTTCCAGTTGAAGATTTCCTCTTCAACTCCCACTCCCAATTTAATGTTAAATTAACAGGCCAGCTGACCCCCACCTCTCCCTGGGGGTCTCAGTGAGAACCTTTCACTGTCCCTTTACCTACTTTTCCCTTTTTGAATCTCCTTACCATGATGACTCCACTTCTTCTGTATCCACTAACTTGATTTTTCACTTTGCTTCTCCATCTCTGAAACTCCCTCCCTTCCCTGTTCTACCCCTGCCATGCATTGAAGGGGCTTTTGGGGTGGGCTCTGGGTTTAGGGGTCTCAGCGACCCTGGATCTTTGCCCACCTCCTCTCCAGATTCCCCACTGCAGGGGCCATAGCCCTGGTCCAGGGCTGTGTGTGGAGGGAAGGACCGGTTACCAACCCAGTCTCCCTTTCCAGCTGCTACACATCATAAAAATCTGCCCCACACCCTTCTCTGCCTTTATTTTTTGATTTGTGCAGCTTGTAACTAGGTGTTCATGAAATAAAGGAGAATGGAGAAAAGAAAAAAGGAAAAAACCCATAAAGGTAGGTAGTGTGAGACTTCTTCAGAAAACATATGCCCATTCTGCCAGGGAAGGAGGAGGTTGTGGCCTGACAACCCACATTGTTGGTTTGATTGGCACTGCTTAGTAAGCCAGTGTTCCTGAGAGGAGGATGTATTAGGGTATATCATGGCAATCAAATGATGAAGGACCACTTTATTAGGCTATATATAATTTCATTCCTATGAGAAAATGCACGGGAAACCATTGACCATTAAAATGAACGTGTAAATGGAGTAAAATTTTAAACTTTTTTTTTTTTTTTGCAGTTCGCGGGCCTCTCACTGTTGTGACCTCTCCCGTCGCGGAGCACAGGCTCCAGATGTGCAGGCCCAGCAACCATGGCCCACAGGCCCAGCCGCTCCACAGCACGTGGGATCCTCCCGGATCGGGGCACGAACCCGCATTCCCTGCATCGGCAGGCAGACTCTCAACCACTACGCCACCAGAGAAGCCCAAAATTTTAAACATTTGATCACAGAAAACAATAACATTAATACTCCTAAAATATACATTTTGAATAAATAATGCTATATTTTATATAGTTATTAATTGAGATTTGTGCATTTATTGGATGATGGAAATTTGATTGTTTCTTTAAAGAACTCAAGGATATGTTACCCCATTCAAGGCAGAGGAGAAAAAACTATACTCCCCTGAAAGTGTCATTCTCTGAGGATCAAGTTTCCTCTTAAGTCCCTATGGAATAGAATTTATAAAATTGGTCATTGGAATGTTATCAATATACTTGTTTCAATAAAAATATTTTATCACTATTTTCTCCATAGAATTTATTTGCATTTAACAAAGCTTATTAACATCTCTGAGAAAATATATATTTCTACATTTTTGAAAAAAATTTAAACTTTAATTAATACTACTCTTTACTCTGTGAAGAGATTCTTAATGTTATATATACTTAAATCCCAAGTCTCCCCAGTAAATTGAAAATAATTCATTTTCAAATCATTTTTAGACACAACAATTGACCACTTATTTATTAGGTAAATATTATTTCTTTTTTCACTACTATTTCTACAATTTGATAAGGAAGTCCATTACATTATGTGTTTTTATTATAATCATTAAAATGTATTTACATGTGTATTTTCATAAGCACAAAGTATGAATAAATCCAGAGATAACTCTTTTAAAACTTACAATTTTGATTAAATAGTATCCATAAATAGGCACAAAGTAAGCACTTAATCCAAGGGAAATGATGCTCATTGACTTTTACTTCAAGATTGAAAAACAGAAAATAAAATTGAAGACAAAAATCTCATTTCTTTCGTCTGTTGGTATGATAAAATGATTAAGCTATTAATACAATCCCATGGTCTGGTTAGGTCATATCTGATATTTGGGAGGAAGTAATAACATTTCAGAGAGCCCTGCTGCCAGCATCCTCAGGCTTGATGATATTTACTCATTTACATTTAAGATAATCCAAAAGAAATTCCAGCTTAATACACAACCTTTGATATTCTGCTATCTTGGCCCAGTAGGTTTATCTTTTTTTTGCATATTTGAATTCATCTATATCTACATGTCTCTTGATAACCTGCTATCATTGAAACCTGTCTGTTTAAATGAGATAAGCTGGAGAGAATTGATGTTCTAGCCTTCAAATAGAGGCTAGAGATGTGGTAAAGTAAAGCTTTCAATGAGTCACGAATTTATTCCCTTAACCAGGAGCAATATCAAGCTCTTCTGAACCTCTATGAAATACAATGAGTAGTTTTCTGATCCGTAATACTTGCCTACAAGTAATAGAGCACAGATCACCTTGGTCAAATTCATCTGTTAAGTCTTAAAATTCCACCTGAATGAAACTACAGAGGGGGAGAAATCAGGTGCTTTTTTCACAGTCATCAGGATTCGAGAGACTGATTTTTATCAGCCCCTTTTTCCAAAGGAATCTCCTTGAGGGAGAGAGAAAGGGAACTTAGAGCTTCATAGCAGAGCTACAAAGCCAAATCTGAAGTATATTTGTGGTTATAATCTGCACAGATCACTTGGTACTCTAACCCCATGCTCTTGGTCACAGCATAAATCAGACTTTAATTTTAACCTTTGCAGTTCATCAATAGATTCAATATCAAAAATAATTCAGGACTGACACTATTGGTTTACAGGTAAGTTTACAAGAATGGGGAGGCTCAGTGATAGATTAGTTGCCTTGTCAAGTGAGGCATAAAGATTCATGACTCTTAACCTATGTTTCCATCACAAACTCAGAGCTATAAGTAATACAAGCAGCTAGTCAGGCATAGAAAAGTTATATAGCATCATAGAAAATCAGTTATTTGTACTGTCCAAGCTTTTATTTTTTTTTTATTTTTATTTTTTTTTTTTTTTTTTTGTGGTATGCGGGCCTCTCACTGTTGTGGCCTCTCCCGTTGCGGAGCACAGGCTCCGGATGCGCAGGCTCAGCAGCCATGGCTCACGGGCCCAGCCGCTCCGCGGCATATGGGATCCTCCCAGACCGGGGCACGAACCCGTATCCCCTGCATCGGCAGGCGGACTCTCAACCACTGCGCCACCAGGGAGGCCCTGTCCAAGCTTTTAAACATGTATTCTATGTAAAGTAATCCAGTGTCATAGCTCATTAAGGATCTGTGGTATCTCACAACACATAGCAGTATTTATTTTAATAGTTTTATTTGTTCCATAGAATAGCATTGTTTCTCAAACAATAACGATCTTTTTTAGACAGAATAATTTAGCTTAAAGTTATATTATGACTTACACATAACATTAATTGCTAAGATTTAAAGTGAATTCCAAAGTAATAATTTGTGACTTCTTTTCTGTTTTCATACTTAGAATTTAGCAAACGAATTTTCGACAGATGGCAAAATGAAATAGAAGCAAATGCAAACTTAAGAGACTGATTGAAAATTATTTAGAGGAGAGGGCTGACAATTTTTTTCTCTGAACCTATGTTAGTTTTCTAGGTCTGATGTTATGTAACAAAGTAGGTGGCTTAAACAACAGAACTTAATTGTCTCACAGTTCTGGAGGCTACAAATCCTAGATGAAGGTGTTAGCAGTTACTGGTTCCTTCTGAGGTTTATGAGGAACAATCTCTTCCATGCCTCCCTTCTACCTTCTGGTAGCCTTGGGCATTCCTTAGCCTATAGAACATGTCCTTCTTGTGCCTTCACATTGTCTTTCTTCTGTATATGTCTTCCAAATTTCCCCTTCATATAAAGCCACCAATCACATTGGATTAGGGCCTACCCCAATGACCTCACCTTAACTTGATTACTTCTGTAAAGACCCTATCTCCAAATTAGGTCACATTCTGAGGTACTAGGTTTTAAGACTCCAACACAGCTTTTGTGGAGGACACAATTTGACCCATAGCAGACTCCAGCAGGGCCATGATATTCTTGAAATATTGTGTTTTGTGAAAACATACATGATACGATTATAAATTCATCCATCTGAGGAGAGCAGGCAGGACAGTAATTGTGGAACCAAGTGGGTATATTTCACATGGGAAGGAGAATGACACCATTTTCCAAATTTTATTTCAATCTTTCAACAACAATTATCTATTGGGAGATTGTAAGATCACATCACTTAGTTACAGTTTTTGGAAGTTTACTGTTATATAATTTTTATAATGTTTATCTATTGATGTGATAATGAAAAAGAAAAAAAAATGGAAAAGAAGAAAGGGAGCAAAGAAGGAAGGAGTTCAATATATAGGTACATATTGATTGCATTTTGTGATGGTAGTTTTCTTTGTTGAAATTATTTTTTTCAGTGATATGTTAATTTTCAATCTTAGCACTTTACATTAATTATTGCCTAATTATCCCCCAGTATCCTGTTGTAAAATGTAAAAAATAAACACTCTTAATAGTCTAAACTATTGACAATTTAACTATCTTTCTGAGACAAAAGACTATATATTATTGGGAAAATCTGTACCAAGCCCTGATTAAATTCCAGGCATGGTATTCCCTTCTCCCCATTGCAGAAATACTTGGATTTTTTTAAGCTTAAGCCCTGTCTTGGCTCTAAGGCCAAAGATTCTCTGAGACAAAATACCCTGAGATAACCGCAGTCCAACATTTGAATCTTAGAATTGAGACATGAGCTTTTCCAGCTTCCTCTTTGCATCTCAGAAATGGTGATTGGATTTCAGCATTGTAATGAATAGTGTTATTCAGGATAGAGTGTGCACTTTTAAAATTATTGGTGTGTATTCACAAAAGATCCAAGTTCAGATCACCTCCTGAACCAATCTGTTCCTTACCACTTCAACAACCAAGATTTGGTTACTTGTTATCCTGAAGTCCTGCAAAACCTACCCTCGTCTTAGTTCCATGTGTAATTGTTCTCTTATAGTCTGTCTCTCCTACTGGACTTTGAGCTTGTTAAAGGCAATGATTGGGCATTAGTATCCTCAGAATAATTAGTATATAATACACTGGATAGTACATGATATATAATAAATCTTTTTTCAGTAGAGCAATTTATTTACTTGCAGATCTTCCCATGGTATTTAAACTTCCTTATATGAACTTAATAAAATGGTAAAATAGACATGCTTGTGTATGTGTATATATATGTATATTTATGTGTATTAACACAATATGTTACATATTTAGTACAGTAAATGTTGTAGGTGGGTTCATGGTAACTTCCTTTCCCAGTGTCACTTTCCTGGGTCTATTTCTTGCCTTATTACTTACAAACTATATCAGACTCTCTAGCTCAGGGCTTTTCCTTAATTTTTGCATATTCCTCCCCCACAAAGAACTGAATTTGTCCTAAATTCAAGTCTGATAGATGAGATACTGTTACCCGCTGCCCCAAACTTATAAATTTCTTGACTCCTAATTTCCCTGACTCTGGGTTCTCCGGTCCTCCTAGAAAACCCTACTTAGTCCTTTGATTTGAACCCCATTACCTTTGACCTGCTTCAGCAAAAGTAGCTCTTTCCATATCATTTCATCCTCAACTGAACTGATCTCCTGGCAAATATACATTTGAAAATCTTTTCTAGATATCTGTCTGGGACCTGGAAATAGTTCTTGGGTTCAGTTCCCAGATTTTCCCAGGTTTCACTGTCCACTGGAATTTTACATGGCCAAGCTTGGTCACATTTCAAGAAAGAGTCCACCAAAAGTTAACTTTAAAATTGTACCTAGACTCACCATTATCCTTTCTCATTTAAGACATGGAGACACATATGAGAAGTGTACTTTATGTACACAGTAAACAGAAGTGTACTGAGCCCTGCAGTAACTTTGAAAAAAAGGCAAAGAGCACATGGCTATACAAGTGTCTAGTATTTCATGCAGGAAAGGACTGGAAAAGGAAACAGGTAAGGACTAGTGTGCTGGAATGGATATGAAGATTTTCATGATGTGCTGGAAGGTGTCTGACACACTGGTTTTCAGTTGGGAATCATTGTATTAAATGAATGAATTGCCCAGATTATTCACACCTATTTATAAAAGATGGCTAACTTTGATATACTATGTATATGAAATTTTAGAAAAATATGAACCAACATACTTGAGCTTTTAACGAAATGCTTCCTGGGCCAGAAGATTTAAACAGAAGGACAGGACATTGACAAGAAGATGCCTATGAGAAGGAGATACAGACCTCAATGCCTCCATCCAGCAATGGGAAACAACTCTCAAATAACTATTTCCAGGACAACCCTCAATTTCTTTTCCCTGGGCAAATAGGAAAGAGAATAAAGAATTCATAAGTAAACACAGCATCATTTCAGAGACCTACGTAACTCAATAAGAAAAAAAAAAAAAAAGAAACTCTTCCATACTTGGTAAATTCACATTAATTTACTTTAGAAAGAGAGAAAACCCTTTTTGTATCCAAAGAGAAGTAGCAGTTTTAAAAGGAAATGTATGTTAAAGTTAACTTTACCCGAACCTAACCTGGTATTCAACCAACCAACTAAAGGATCTGAGAGCCAAATGTTTTCCTGTTTGATGGACTCGTGATGATGAAAAAAAAGAAGGAAAATGGAATAGTATTTAATGTCATAAATGGTTCTTTCCTAGCGTACATAAAGGGCATGAAAGACAAAACTGAGTTAAAGGATTTGGAGCTGTAAGAGGCTAGGTTACGCTAACTTATTTTGAGAGCCAATCTCATGGACAGAAAACACACACACACACACACACACACACATACACACACAAAAAGAAGAATGATAATAGATGTGATATTCATCTGGAATTTAGGGTAAAAATTATTCCATTCAATTTAATTTCTCAAAACATTACTGGAAAATATGTGTTATTATTAACTCCACTATAGAAATGAGAAAATTCAAAGGGCAGAAATCCAAAACTATTGCTGCTTCCAGAGGAGCAACGCTACACTCTGGTTTGCTCAGAAAGGTAATTGTTTATGAGTGTTTATGTGAAATTATACAGTAGGTATGAAATACTTGGGAAATAGAGGTTGAGCAGCCCAGCTCTAGAAAGAGAAATATGAATTATCTTGCCAAAATGGTTGTCATTTTCCATAGTTTAAATCAAGGAATGGATCTAAGATTTATAAGACCAGAAATCTATAAAATGATGAAGACTTTTTTTAGTAAAATACAACATTATGAGAACAAAATTAAATACAAAGTGAGTATTTTTCTACCTTTGGAAAATAAACTAGAACATCTCAAAGTTTGCCAATATTACATAATATATTAATTTACTATGGGATGCATTTTTACAGTAATCACTTTAAATGTTACTGTAATCAATAATTCTGAAAGAACATACAAAATCAATGTCAAATTATAGCATAGACAAGAATAATTCAAATAATTTTTAAATTGCTACTATGTTGTTTTGATCTACATAATTTTAAATCTATTAATCTTGTAGTACCTACATTGGCTTCTTGACAAATACATGTAGGAGATTTGTCACTGGACTACTTCTTTCTTCAAACTGTATTACCACACATGGTGGCAATTTGGCATGTTGTTTTGAATAGGAACTCTTCACCACAAAGAGATGCATTAGATACACTAAGGTATGATCTGATATGTCGAGATGCAAAATGCATGAAACTCTACACAGACAGGTTTGCTGTTTATAGAACTTCTGTTTCTTCTCTAAAACTCAGTTTTGATAAGCTTTATTTTTAATAATAAACATGTGTACATGCATGTGTGTCTGTGTGTCCAAATGTGTGACATTTATTGCTCTACATTTTATATTCAGAGTATATTCCTATATTCCTGACTGGAGAGAATTTCCATTCTGACTAGATGTTAATGAAAACTGAATCCTCCACTTATAATTTTACACACCTATTCATTGGAAAAATTTTTCATAGACTGGTTTCTAATTCTTTACTTGTCAAGCCTTGTTTCTCCTCCACTCCTCATATTATTCTGATACTTGGCTCTGTAGGTCCTATTCACATTGGAATGTGGCCTTTGGCACTTCACTTTCATGGCACATGATATCAGATATGTCTGAACAGTGTGCAGCAGATTTTCTATAAGTCATTCCTACACCATGAAAATATACACAAAAGGGAGACCAAGGCATCTAAATATAGCTTAGTAAATGTTAAATGTGCTTCCAACTTAAATTATGCTATATCCCAGAATAGCATGTAGTGGATCCAACATCAACCAACAAGAGGAAAAACGTGGTTAGAAGTGGGAAGAGAAACAGAGATCAATCTTAAAGTATGGTGGGTAAAATACCCTAGTTTTGCAAATTAAAAAAAATTGTGAAAACATTGCTAGAACTACCTCTAAGACATTTGAAAAGTCAGGTGCAACTGAAAAACTGTAAAGCTTAAGCTTCACTTGTATCACAGAAAGCTTGCCACTGAAATAAATCTGCAATTGTTATTTCATTCTATATGTTGATCCTATTTATTTTGGGGGAAAACACTTTTGGAAACTATGAATTTAAGAAAACAGAAGAGTGAGTTTAATAATTATGCACTAAATATATTTTTTCTCAAGAAATTTGATGATGAAAGTATAATTAGTAATAATGTTATTAATAACCATGTAAAAACTAAAAGACATAAATCTATTAAGGAAGAATCACCAAAGACTTCAAAATTAATAGCACTTCAAAGGAGAATGTGTTGGAAGCTGATGATTTAACAGAGAGCTGCAGGAAGCATTTTGACACATCACCCTGTAGAGCATGGCTTTCCATTTAGATCAAAGGATGCTCTACTGAGTACATTTTACTAAACTAGTCCATGGTTTTTGTGCTTTTACAAAAAATTAAGCCATAGTTGTGAAGTGTTGGCTCTATTGGAAGAAGGGCTTTGCAAACACTTAAAATAGGGCCAGTGTCATCAGGTTCCAATAGAAAATCAGTTTATTCTAATAATGGTTCCATCATTTCATACAAATCATGTACTGAAAATAAAGCTTTCAAAGTTGATTTGGTCAAAGAGGAAACATTTGATATTATTATAAATGCTACTGAAAATTCATCTAAAAATTCAGCATAGAAAAAAATACAAATTTTAAAGGAATTGTGCTCAAGATAATGTTATGTTATGAAACTCAATATAGTATACAGTGTATATTAAACTGGTTGTAGTACACTAATCATTTATTATTATATTTAATAAAGACATAATAACCAATCAAAATAGGAGTCATAATTTTCAAAATGCACAAGTATGTGTAACATAGAAAAATAGATTTTTTTTTTTTCAATACACAGGCCTCTCACTGTTGTGGCCTCTCCCGTTGCGGAGCACAGGCTCCGGACGTGCAGGCTCAGTGGCCATGGCTCATGGGCCCAGCCGCTTCACGGCATGTGGGATCCTCCCAGACCAGGGCACGAACCCGTGTCCCCTGCATCGGCAGGCGGACTCCCAACCACTGCACCACCAGGGAAGCCCTAGAATATTTTAATTAGAAAAATTCTGCAATATATTAGATATTGAATTTAAATGATATGTTTTAGGAGGTCAATATTCACATGGTCTTTTTGCTTCCTATCATCAATACTTTACAAATATTTGGGGGTTTTGACAAAGTTTTTTTTTCTTGAAATTTTTGTCCTATTGGAGTATAGTTTCTTTACAATGTTGTGTTAGTTTCTGCTGTACAATGAAGTGAATCAGCTATATGTACACATATATCCTCCTCTGTGTTAGACCTCCTTCCTACCCCCCATCCCATCCATCTAGGTCATCACAGAGCACAGAGCTGACCTCCCAGTGCTATACAGCAGGATCCCACTAGCTATCAGTTTTACACATAGTATTGTGTATATGTCAATCCTAATCTTCCAATTCGTCCTACCCTCCCTTCCCACCCTGTGTCCACATGTCTGTTTTCTATGTCTGCATCTCTATCCCTGCCCTGCAAAGAGGATCATCTGTACCATTTTTCTGGGTTCCACATATATACGTTAATATACAATATTTGGTATTTTTTTTCTTTCTGACTTACTTCACTCGTATGACAGACACTAAGTCCATCCACATCTCTACAAATGACCCAATTTTGTTCCCTTTTATGGCTGATTAATGTGTTCCATTGTATATATGTACCACATCTTCTTTATCCATTCCTCTGCTGATGGACATTTAGGTTGCTTCCATGTCCTGGCTATTGTAGATAGTGCTGCGGTGAACATTGGGGTACATGTGTCTTTTCGAATTATGGTTTTCTCAAGGTATATGCCCAGTAGTGGGATTGCTGGGTCATATGGTAGTTCTATTTTTAGTGTTTTAAGGAACCCCCATACTGTTCTCCATAGTGGCTGTGTCAATTTACATTCCCACCAACAGTGCAAGAGGGTTCCCTTTTCTCCACACCCTCTCCATCATTTGCTGTTTGTAGATTTGCTGATGATGGCCATTCTAACCAGTGTGAGGTGATACCTCATTGTAGTTTTGATCTGCATTTCTCTAATAATTAGTGATGTTGAGCATCTTTTCATGTGCCTCTTGGCCATCTGTATGTCTTCTTTGGAGAAGTGTCTATTTAGATCTTCCACCCATTTTTCGATTGGGTTGTTTCTTTTCATAACAATGAGCAGCATGAATTGGAGATTAATCCTTTGTCAGTTGCTTTGTTTGACAATATTTTCTCTCATTTTGAGGGTTGTCTTTTCATCTCGTTTACAGTTTCCTTTGCTGTGCAAAAACTTTTAAGTTTCATTAGGTCCCATGTGTTTATTTTTGTCTTTATTTCCATTACTCTAGAGGGTGGGTCAAAAAAGATCTTGCTGTGATTTATGTCAAAGAGTGTTCTGCCTATGTTTTCCTCTAAGAGTTTGATAGTGTCTGGTCTTACATTTAGGTCTTTAATCCATTTTGAGTTTATTTTTGTGTACGGTGTTTGGAAGTTTTCTAATTTCATTCTTTTACATGTAACTGTCCAGTTTCCCAGCACCATTTATTGAAGAGACTGCTTTTCTCCATTGTATATTCTTGCCTCCTTTGTCCTAGATTAGGTGCCTATATGTGTGTGGGTTTATCTCTGGACTTTCTATATTGTACCATTGATTTATATTTCTTTTTCTTTTTCTTTTTTTTTCTTTTTTTGCCAGTACCATACTGTCTTGATTACTATAGCTTTGTACTATAATCTGAAGTCAGAGAGCCTGATTCCTCCAGCTCCGATTTTCTTTCTCAAGATTGCTTTGGCTATTTGGGGTCTTTTGTGTTTCTGTACAAATTGTAAATTTTTTTGTTCTAATTCTGTGAAAAATGGCATTGGTAATTTGATAGGGATTTCATTGAATCTGTAGATTGCTTTGGGTAGTATAGTCATTTTCAGAATATTGAATCTTCCAATCCAAGAACATGGTATATCACTCCATCTGTTTGTGTCATCATTGATTTATTTCATCAGTGTTTTATAGTTTATTGGATACAGGTCTTTTGCCTCCTTTGGTAGGTTTATTCCTAAGTATTTTATTCTTTTTGTTTCAGTGGTAAATGGGGTTGTTTCCTTAATTTTTCTTTCTTATCTTTTGTTGTTAGAGTATAGGAATGCAAGAGATTTAAAGATCAGAACAAAAATAAATAAAATAGAAACAAAGAAAACAATAGGAAAGATCAATAAAACTAAAAGCTGTTTCTTTGAGAACATAAACAAAATTGATAAATCTTTAGCCAGACTCATCAAGAAAAAAAGGGAGAGGATTCAAATCAATAAAATTAGAAATGAAAAAAGGAGAAATTACAACTGACACAACAGAAATACAACAGATCATCAGAGATTACTACAAGCACCTGTATCCCAATAAAATGAACAACCTGGAAGAAATGGACAAATTCTTAGAAAAACACAACCTTCCAAGACTGAACAGGAAGAAATAGAATATATAAACAGACCAATCACAAGTAATGAAATTGAAACTATAATTAAAAATCTTCCAATAAACAGAAGTCCAGGACCAGTTGTCTTCACAGGCAAATTCTATCAAGCATTTAGAGAAGTGCTAACACCTGTCCTTCTCAAACTCTTCCAAAATATATCAGAGAGAGGAACACTCCCAAACTCATTCTACGATGCCACCATCACCCTGATACCAAAACCGAACAAAGGTATCACAAAAAACGACAACTACAGGTGAATATAACTGATGAACATAGACACAAAAATCCTCAACAAAATACTAACAAACAGAATCCAACAACACATTAAAAGGATCATACATCAGGATCAAATGGGATTTATGCCAGGGATGCAAGGATTCTTCAATATACACTAATCAATCAATGTGATACACCATATTAACAAATTAAAGAATAAAAACCATATGATCATCTCAATAGATGCAAAAATAGCTTTTGACAAAATTCAACACCCATTTATGATAAAAATTATCCAAAATGTGTGCATAGAGGGAACCTACCTCAACATAATAAAGACCATATATGACAAACCCACAGCAAACATTGTTTTCAATGGTGAAAAACTGAAAGCATTTCCTCTAAGATCAGGAACAAGACAAGAATGTCCACTCTTGCCACTATTATTCAACATAGTTTTGGAAGTTTTAGCCACAGCAATCAGAGAAGAAAAGAAATAAAATGAATCCAGATTGGAAAAGAAGAGGTAAAAGTGTCATTGACTGCAGATGACCTGATACTATACATAGAAAACCCTAAAGATGCCAACAGAAAACTACTAGAGCTAATCAATGAATTTGGTAAAGTTCAAAATTAATGCACAATTATTTTTAATAAGTGTAATTTTACAGTGGCATGCATATTTTAATGATTTTCCTAAATTTAATTGCAGTTTGTTAAACATATGGAAAATTTTTGAAACAGACTATTCACTTTATGGAGCTTTAAAAAACAATCTTTTGTAGATTCTAGTGAAATGTAATTATTGGAAACAAAGTTTACAAATGGGAAGACCTTAAAATTTATCTCTATAGAGCAGAGTGAAACCAAATTGAAAGATGATAGAACAGATTGTAGACAAGGTTTAATTTTGCAAATCTATAATTAAACTTTTGAATTTCTCAATGTATTGAAAGAATTTTGATGGATCTACCACTCTTTATACATGGTTTTCAACCAAAGGCAATTTTGTATCACAGAGAACATTTGGCTGTGCCTTGGAGGTGTTTTTGGTTGTTACAACTTGGATAGTGCAACTGCCATCTAGTGTGTAAAGGCTAAGTATGCAGCTAAACATCCTACAATGTACTTAGCAGACCCCCATAAAATAACTACGTTACAAAATATCAACTATACTGAGGTTGAGAAACTCTGTTTTTATTGGATAAATGTATCACCTATACCAGAATTGAGTGAAATTAAGGCCCAAATTTTGAAACATCTAGTGAACATTCAAAAGACTCATACAAAAAGCCAACTTATTTGACAAATGTTATCCTATAAAAATATTTGTCAGAGACAAATTTTCAAATGGAAGGGTAAAGTTAGTAGCTCTGAAAATACACTGAACTGTTTTCACAATAATATGTAAAAATTAAAATTGATATTTGTCTCCATTTTTGCAGTATTTTCTTTGAGCTTCAGTATATATGTCTGATTATTTCATTAGGAAAAATACCTAGTCTTGGAATCAGAGTCATAGAGTATAGACATGTTCAGTTTCACCATATCCAGAGGTTTCTCTGGAGGGAAGTAGTCCCCTAAACCTGATATATTTTTCCAAGTACCTTAGAGTTCCATCAAACGTCATTTTCTCCATATTATGACCACTCATGAGTGTGTTTTAATCTTCCATTGTTAAGTTTCTGAAAGGCTAAAGTACAAGCCAGGGTTTCTAAATTCTAGTTTATTCCAAGTTACTGATTCAGCATTTCTGCATCTGCAGATCTGGAAGTGAATTTAAGTAACTAAAGGCTGATTCCATTTTATTACCTGCCATCTTACTTCATGACTATATAAGAAAACAGGATACTGACATGTATATTCTACTGAAGGGTCTCTCCACCATAGCCTTTCTTTAAAATCTTCCCTACAGTATACCATTAGCATTCTTCAAAATAACTCATTAAAAGTTAATTTGTATCATTTACATATATATTTATTGATCCATTAGGCCTGTATTATCCAACACAGTAACCATTAGCTACATGTGGCTTTTGAGCACTTGAAATGTGGGTAGCCCAAATTGAGATGTCCTGCTAATTATAAAACTAATACTAGTTTTCCAAGACTAAGAATGGAAAAAGAAATATAAAATATCTCAGTAAAGTTTTGTATTGATTACTTTATGAAATATTTGACATATAGTAATATAAAATTTAAATTAATTTGATTTATTTTATTTTACTTTTTAAAAAATACCACTAGGAAATTTAAAATTACCCTTGTGGCTTTTAGTATATTTTTATTGAACAATGATGTACTAACTGATGAAGTCCCACAGATTAGGGTCTAATGCCTCAGTCATCATTGTATTCCTCTTTCCTGGTAGAATAAATATCTAATTAATTCATACATTGAATAAATTACATATAATATAATATGTAATGAGAGAAAGATATAAAATATGTCTATACTACAATCAAACCCAAATCATGGGTTTGTTGAAACCTGTGAATACTAAAAATAAAAAGTTAGAGTCTTATGTAGGGCTTATGCAGAGTCTTAAAAAATAGTTTTGAGATTTATAAAAATGGTTAAACAAGGGAATGGAACATGCACAGATGGAAAAGAAAAGGAATACAGTATATACTTTAAGATACTTGAGATAAAAAAATTTAAGCCAAATTTTTAAAAAATACTAAAAATTTTTGAATTAATTAAAAATTAACCACTGTCTTCCAAACACACTATATTTACATTTTATAGTATAAAGATGGGTAGTTTTCTATTTGTATTATCTAATTGATAATACAAATAATCTGTTTTAAATTATGGCCTCAGTGAGGGTCCTAAAGTTTCTTAGCCAGTGGGGTATCTCTGAAGCTTTCATCCACTCACTTGAAGCTGACTTCAAATCAAGAAATAGAGAAGAAAATATGACTCCATGTTGTGTTTCTCCCTACCCTCCTAGTCTTTAGCTCAGGCATTTTGTTTGTGGGAATGAATCCCAGTTTCCTCAAGGAAAGGGCTATCTGTGGGCAACACAATAAACTGAGCCATATTGGCTAAAGTCAGCATGCCATCATTGCCTACATACGTTGCAAGTTTTACAGCAAAGGAGATTCACGTTTTAGTTTGGAGTCTCTTGCTCCCAAAGCAAACACACAGTTCCTGTCAGGAACTCTGGCTCTGCAAGGAGATATTACTAAAAGCAGCAGATCACAAAAGACAAGAATGTTTAAAAAATTGTGGTTCCTCGTTCCAACGAGAAATATTTTAGTATGCATATGTGCTAACAAAGGGGCATTTCTCAATATATGAAGATCATAAATTCTTCATTTATGTACATACAATATTGGTCAACATTTACCATACCCAGCATAAAGCATAATATTTCCATCTTCAATTATATTAAGTCAACATTCAGCCTCCTTATATAGAGAGTTTACATTTCTCCGTGGATAAAAGGTTAAAACATAAAAATAATTGACAAATCTAGATTAGTGATATTAGACAGTAGTATGGCCATAGTATTTAAAAGTGTGGTTCTGGTGTCAGAACGAAGACCTAGATCCAAACCCTGTGTAAACCATTTGGTAGCTATATGATATTGACAGATTGCTTTACATCTTTAAGCCTTAGTTTTCTCAACTGTAAAATAGAGCTAATTATATTAATACCAACAACTATAATTTATGAATTGGTTATCACATGCCAAGCGATCATTTATTTCTCACAGCAGTCTTAATAGTACATGTTATTATCATTTCCATTTTACTGATACCTAATACATAGAGAGGTAGATAATAGTGTCACAAAGTTCATCATTGATAGATCAGAAAATAGAGCATGTGCATCTGACTCCAGAGCCAATCCAGTTATAACCACTCTGTTGATTCCTATTGCATTGGATTGATTGGCTTAGCACACAGTCTGGTACAGAGTAAAAACTCCATGTATAATAATACCAATCAGATTGTAATTAGCATCATCAATGTAATGATGTAGGATTGTGTAGGATTGTGTAAAGAGCAAAAAAAAATCAGAATGAGGAAAAACTGCTACAAGTTTGTAGCATGGAAACAGTACAACAAAGCAAAGATGAATAGAAATGGCATTTTATTAGATTATATACAAATCAGCTCTGAGTCTTTCTGTTGAACTATACTGGGTTGTCAACTGCAGAGTGGGACCAAGTTTTATTGTATCCAGATCTATTATTTTACTCAGATCTTTTATTTTTTAAGCGTAATCACCCCTCCCCACACTCAGATCTGAAAACTATACCTTATACCTTTCCCCCATATTATAGCCACTTATATTAAATTAGTCACAAAATATTTAATTATATTTCCAAAGTCTGAGAATAATTTAAGAAATTATAATACTCCCTTGTTTTTTGTTTTGTTTTGTTTTGTTTGTTTTTTTGCAGTACGCGGGCCTCTCACTGTTGTGGCCTCTCCCACCGCGGAGCACAGGCTCTGGACGCTCAGGCTCAGCGGCCACGGCTCACGGGCCTAGCCGCTCCACGGCATGTGGGGTCTTCCCAGACCAGGGCATGAACCCGTGTCCCCTGCATCGGCAGGCGAACTCTCAACCACTGCGCCACCAGGGAAGCCCCCTTGGTTTTTTTTAGTGTTAATAACATTATCTTCATATTAGAATTCTTTGTACCAAACTAACAGTGAAATATGCAATTTACCTGAAAAAGAATTCTCAGAATGACATTTAAGTTTTCTGCAGATGCAAGAAATCCCATACTTCATTAACGCACAAAAGAGAACATATAATCAGCTTCCGAGTGAACAACTCCAATAATATTAAATAATTCGCTGGTTCATAATTCAGTGGAAGTACAATAATTCACATTTTTAAATCTCAGATAACCTCCTACTTCTACATGAAAGTGTCATGTAAACCAGCCTCATTGTTAATAAACAGCAAAGCCAGAGGTCCCTAACTGTGTGAGTTTTACTAGGAGGCTCAGCATCCTCATGTCATATTTTAAAATCAGTCTTTTAGATTTTTTTCTTCTCTCAAAAAGCTTAACAATAGAGAATGTGTGAAAATAATTCTCACCTTCCACATGATGTTCTTTATTAATGTACTATATAGACATAATGTTTGAACACTGTTATCAAGCTGATGTCTAGGCACTAGAACACTTTTTCTGGACACAGGCATTCTTTAAAATTTGGTAAGAAAATTTACATTACTTTAGGCCCTATGCACAGAATTTCTACATCACCTGCCTTTACCTAAACTACTGTCATACCCTGAAAAGTCACTATTTGCTACAGTGACTGGTGTTTGAATAATTTTGCACACTCTTCCAGTTTGCAAGGAACAGAGTCGTTCCATTTATTTCTAGAAATGTAGGTTAAGACTATGGATAGCTATGGAAACTTGAGCCTTTGGTTAAGTCTCACAGAGTCTGTAATATCATTACAACACACAGCAATAGTTCTAGCATGTTAATAACAGTTCTACTGATTAACTTCTGAAGAACAATAGTTGTTCCTACAGAAACATGAAATCCCTTATTGCAAACTTAGTGCTCCACCATTAAAATTACTCAACATGCATATCCTTTTTTTTAAAAAAAAAAAATTTGGCTGCCCCGAGCAAATGCAGGATCTTAGTTCCCTGACCAGGGATTGAACCCGTGCCCCCTGCAGTGGAAGTGTGGAGTCTTAACCACTGGACTACCAGGGAATTCCAACAGGCATATCCTAGAGCCTACTTGCTTGTGTGCAAATACAGATTTAAGCTACTCACTCTTGAGGATGTGGTAAAGACAATTCCATTCAGAGGAATGTGAAACTGCAGAACACAAACAAAATAGACCCCTTCCTAGACCACTGTCAACTTCTGACACCTTAATTCTAAAATATTTTTATATCTCCTGTAATGTTCTAATATGACATAATGTGTCCATTCCAATTCATTATGTTACCTGTTCATACATAGTAATATCTAGTAAATGAGAATTTTAAAATATCTTATGGTATAAAAATTAATGGCCTTAAGGATTATCTCTCATTGACAAACAACAAGACTGTTAAAATATAAAAGTGCCTTGCCAAAAATTATGGAAATACAGAAGCAATCTTCTTGATGGCATGAAAATGTTCATTATTCCAAATCAGATTTACTTTGCTCCACTATAAATCTTACGGTTTCAATTTCCTCCTGCTTACTCTTTCCCTTCTCAGCAAGCCAAAAGAATATAATTGAAAAGCCATAGCACTGTCTCAAAACTTCACTTACTCTATAGGTACTCATGAAAAAAATAAAATAAATTTGAAGATATTTAAGTTGCTACCTTTAGTGAAAAGGAACATTTGCTTTCTTACCCACTACAATTTTTTACAGGTTACATTGAATAAAATAATTCATTAACTAATTTACTTCTATATTAAACACCATGAGATTACTGAGATAATTAGAGGAAAAAATGAAGATAGTTCCTGCTATTACAATTAAAGTTTAATAAAGGAATGTTTCAACTTTGTTTGTTTGTTTTTTCAGGGAGAATATTATAGACAAAACATATGTATAACCAAAAAAATGTTACATTTTGGAAGGTATCATATTTTTCCTTGAACAAGAACTGTAAATTATCCTTTATAAACATAGTATACAGTAAAATAGACTACTTTTCCCCCCAGACATTAAATTTGTAGAAATAAAAGGCACAGTAATTAATGGTCCTCTTTCTCATCATCTTTCTCAGTGAAGGTGTGTAAATCAATTTAAGCTGATATTTCTTCTAAATGATTGGGTCTTTCAGTAGAGTTTTTCTTAGTTTAAAAGACTCATCTCTTATTGAGTAATGTAGGGGTCACCTATTTTGAACACATACTCCCTGCACCTCTTTGAGCTCATTAATTAGAAATTTCTCGCCTTTAGTTTGCAGTTAAACAGAAAGGTAGTAAGTGGTATAGGAAACATCTCTCCTTAATATTTTCATGGACAATCTTTGTATAAAGATTAGAGGATAGTTTGGTGCATTGCTTCTGGGAGGTTCATTGTTCATTATGTGTATTGTGTAATAGTTCTCAAACGTTGTGGGATGGGGAAGAGGAGGTAGGGAATTCCTCTCCAAAATATGTGTTCATGCCCTTATGCTCACAGTGTATCTCATAATGCTGTAATCATGATGAGGAAGCTGGGGATCAGTGTACTTTTTTTTCTTGTGGTACGTGGGCCTCTCACTGTTGTGGCCTCTCCCGTTGCAGAGTGATTCACAGGCTCAGTGGCCAGGGCTCACAGGCCCAGCCACTCCACGGCATGTGGGATCTTCCTGGACCGGGGCATGAACCCGTGTCCCCTGCATCGGCAGGCGGACCCTCAACCACTGCACCACCAGAGAACCCCCCTAGTGTATTTTGATCAAGCTTCCCAGGTAATTTTAAAACGCTGCCCAGCAAACTTCTTCTGAAAATGTCAACCAAAAGAACCACGAACTGTAAAGAGGCAAAAAGATAGTTTATTTGGGGTCTTAGAATTGTAATTTGGGAATCACAGATTTCAGAGGAGCCCAGAATAGTGCCCCACTGGAGGAATATTGGTAGGGGTTTTTATGGGAAAAAAAAAGGAAGTTCATGCAGACTTACACGGTTGTTTTCCAAGAATTTTGGATTGGAAGGTAAATTTGTTCTATACACATGACTGGTTTATCAAGCACATCTCATTGGTTCCTAGGGAAAAGTATGGTTTCCTTAGTTCAGAAAAAGTACAGTTCTCAGGAGTATTCTTTCCCTTTGGCAACTCAGCTAATATTCAGCAATTTTAACTTGGTGTGTTCAGTGAAAGTCCAGTATGGGCAGCAAACATGAAGATCCTTGGGTCACATCTCAGTCATTCCTGACATAGATCTTTTCACCAGAACCACAGCCTTGATTATGAATTATATGAGAAAACATTTACATAAGAAATCTATTAACAAACTGACAGATGTTGGTAGTGGCCTGGTCAAAGTCTAATCTCTTAGGAGAAAGTAGTTTGTTCAGCTACTTCCTAGGCTCTGTGGTATCTTGGAGTGGCCATATGACAAAGTTTTGCTAATGTGAGTTAGAGTTGTGGGTGTGGTCAGGGAAAGTTTTTGTGTCCCTGATAAAAAGGGACAGGTGCAGCCATCACATATTTATGCTCTTGTTATTTTCTTCGTGTCTGACTTCTGAAATGCAGGGAGGATTTCTGGAGGCTGGAACAGCTGTCTTCTGACAAAAGTGTATGGCAGAGAATAGAGATAAGGAGCTGTCAAACCGGCACGGAAGCTTTCACTTGCAGATTGCCTTTTAAGTAAGGAAAATATGGTCCTTCTTTGTTTAAGAACTTATCAGGTTTTTCTTATGTGCACCTAAGTATATTTCTGAGCAATACACCAACAAAATGTTTTTATGTCCTTGAAGGATCACACCATAATTCCACTTCATATCAAAATATTGTCTGTAGAGTTTATTCCTCTTATATTCTTCACAGTCCTGTTTTTTAATATCCATTTCCCATGCCAGCTGCCTTTATTTGATTTTATTCCACTTAGGTCTTCATTGATGTTTCTTTATTTATTTTTTTTTTTTTTGCAGTACGGGGGCCTCTCACTGTTGTGGCCTCTCCCGTTGTGGAGCACAGGCTCCAGACGCGCAGGCTCAGTGGCCATGGCTCACGGGCCTAGCTGCTCTACGGCATGTGGGATCTTCCCGGGCCGGGGCACAGAACCCGTGTTCCCTGCATTGGCAGGCGGGCTCTCAACCACTGCGCCACCAGGGAAGCCCTTCGTTGATGTTTCTTTACAACTAATTGACTGCTACAGTACTGTTAAGGGGCAGAAGTGAAATGAACAAAGATAGCTGAGTCATGTCTACACCTGTAGTTAATAAGGGAAGGCCCAATTAACCTGGAAAACTCTAGATTCCTGAAGATTTTTCTTTGACTGAGGCAGAAATACATTTGGTTATCTATGATTGTTAATGACCATCGACATGCTGGAAACGCACGGTTTTGAGTACTTTTGGTGGGTGAAGAAATAGGATGAATGAATAATGGCTCCCCAAAGACATCTACATCCTCATCCCTGCAACCTGTAAAAGGGTTTTGTAGGTGTGATTAAGTTAAGGATTCTGAGATGGGGAGGCTGGGGTTACCCAGCTGTACTCAATGCATGGGGTTATCCAGCTGTACTCACTGCAATCACAAGGCCTTTATAAGTAGGAGGGAGGAGAAAGGGAGTTGGAGTGCTGGAACCAAGAAACGCCAGGAGCTTCTAGAAGCTGGAAGGAGCAAGAAAGTGGATTCTCCCCTGGAGCCTCCTGAAGAAATCAGCCGTGCTGATACCTTGATTTTAGCCCGGTAAGTTTCATTTTGGCTTTTTGATCTTCAGGACAGAAAGATAATACTTTGTGTTTTGTAAGCCACTCAGTTTGTGCTAACTTGTAACAGCAGCAATAGGAAACTGATGGCAGTGGGGGCTGCGTGGGTGGGGGGGGAGTATCCAATACAGGAAAAACATTGTATCCTCGTATCATTTAATGCCAAACAGTGTATATTTTTCTATATATATAATTTTATTGACAAGTACTACTGGGTAACAACAAAAATCATTTCTGAGTTATATAATGTTCATTTTTTATTCATACATCTGTTGGTTCAAATAATATTTGTTTCAAACACCTAATTGTCTCCCAAATGCAAATTCCTGAAATAAATATTGTGTTTGGAAGACATACTGGGAAAATCTCTTTTGAGACTTAATCTCATTTAGCCTTTTAATATATATTCACCAGGTTTTTGTCTAAATTTGTAAAAGTATCAGGCTTAAAATACAAATACCCTTGTTACACTAATATAAGATTTTGTTTGAACATTGACTGCTTGCAATTGATTGGTTAATATCAATATAAAGTGTGGCTGTGTATCAACCAAGCACATTTATTGGTGCCTAACAAGAACAAACTATACACACAGGAGGCACATTGTTATGACTGTATATTCTCTCCAGTAAAACTAAGGCCACTTTGGCAGGCAGCTGACAGAGAGGTTGTCTTTCCTCTGACTGGAGGAAAATAAAAATTCTAGGATAACCCTCAGGCAGGGAAAATGAGCTCCACTTCCCTTTTCTCTCTGTGACCATGGCCCAGCTGTTGTTACGCGAGGCTGTGGAGCATGCCCTTTTCCTGGGACCCTCCCCTCAATGCCTGCCTTGAACACTCTTTTCAAAACAACTGAATTGACATCTGGGCACTCACACAAACTCACTTAAAGAGTACAGTCAACCAATACATGTACACAGGTGATAAAAATATGGAAGAAACATGAAAGAATACCTACTAAAGAAATGATTCAAGTTATTCAGGAAATATTGTATAAAGGTAATTACAGTCAGATTTTAATGGAGATAAAGGCGTAGATTAGCAAGTACTATTGATCAGAAAGGTAAATGTTATTGGGTGTTAACCAGAAGTAGAAAATGCATGCATAAGGTTAGAGAGAAAAATAAAAATATATCTCAAAAAATTTACTTGGAAGGACTTTGTTTTTCTAGTTTTTTAAATATTAAGAAGTTTATTTATTGTTTTTATTATCACCACAGTATTTAGGGGTGTGTGTGTATATAATTGAGATAGCATAGTTTAATGGTAAAGAATGAAAATTCTGGAGGCAGACTGCCTGGATTTGTTTCCTAGTTACTACTAAATAGCTGCCCATCCTTTGGCAATCACTTAACCTCTCTGTGTCTCAGTTTCCTCATCTATAATATGGAGATCCTAATAGTGCCTACCTCACAGGGTTATTATATAGATGACCTAAATTAATATTTATAAACTCAAAAGGATTAAAGACCTAAATATAAGACCAGACACTATAAAACTCTTAGAGGAAAACATAGGCAACTCTCTTTGACATAAATCACAGCAAGATCTTTTTTGACCCACTTCCTAGAGTAATGAAAATAAAAACAAAAATAAACAGATGGGACCTAATGAAACTTAAAAGCTTTTTCACAGCAAAGGAAAACATAACCAATGAAAAGACAACCCTCAGAACGGGAGAAACTTTTTGCAAATGAAGCGACTGGTAAAGAATTAATCTCCAAACTATACAAACAGCTCATGCAGCTCAATACAACCCAATCAAAAAACGGGCAGAAGACCCAAATAGACATTTCTCCAAAGAAGACATACAGATGGCCAAGAGGCACATGAAAAGATGCTCAACATCACTAATTATTAGAGAAATGCAAATCAGAAGTACAATGAGATATCACCTCACACTGGTCAGAATGGCAATCATCAAAAAATCTAGAAACAATAAATGCTGGAGAGGGTGTGGAGAAAAGGGAACCCTCTTGCACTGTTGGTGGGAATGTAAATTGATGCAGCCACTATGGAGAACAGTATGGAGGTTCCTTAAAAAACTAAAAATAGAACTACCATATGACAAAACAATCCCATTTCTGGGCATTTACTTGGAGAAAACCATAATTCCAAAAGATACATGCACCCCAATGTTCATTGCAGCACTTAGCCAGGACATGGAAACAACATAAATATCCATCAAAAGAGGAATGGATAAAGAAGAAGTGGTACATATATACAATGGACTATTACTCAGCCATGAAAAGTAATGAAATTGTGCCTTTTGCAGAGATGTGGATGGACCTAGAGACTGTCATACAGAGTGAAGTAAGTCAGAAAGAGAAAAACAAATATTATATACTAACACACATACATGTGGGATCTAGAAAAATGGTACAGATGAACATATTTGCAAAGCAGAAACAGAAACACAGATGTAGATAAGAAACGTATGGACACCAAGGGGGGAAAAAGGGAATGGGATGAATTGGGAGATTTGGATTGACAAATATACACTACTATGTATAAAATAGATAACTAATGAGAACCTACTCTATACACAGGGAACTCTACTCAATGCTCTGTGATCACCTAAATGGGAAGGAAATCCAAAAAAGAGGGGATATATGTATACATATAGCTGATTCACTTCACTGTACAGCAGAAACTAACACAATATTGTAAAGCAACTATACCCCAATAAAAAAAATATTAAAAAATTTATAAAATACTGAAAAGGTTACTGATACACTGAGTACTGTATATATATATATATATATATATATATATATATATATTTCTTAAATGGATTTGTATAACTTTTTGAACATTTTTAAAAGGAAAGGTTACTTTTCCTCAATATACTTCTACTATTTTATTAAGATGTACTCCAAAATATATTTCCATTTAAAAGGAGAAAATAAGAGCCAATAAGTGTATATTATCCCTAATCAAACTAAATATTAATCATAATAAACTTTTATTATAAATTTAGCGAACTTCTGGAATTTGATAAATTGAAGCTTTAAGATTTGTTATTAGAAGTAACTATGGATGTTATACTATAATTAAAACAAAAGCGAATTAAGATTCATAGGTCTTTTCACTTTTAATAATGCTAAAAACTGCAAGTTTATGTCAAAGCTTCTAGTGCATTCTTCAGTTCTGAATACCCTGAAAATGTAGATTTTATTTAAAGGAACAAAGAACTGGCAGATGTATGAAGAAGCAGCAACTAAACAATACTGTATGTGAAATTCATGAACTTATTTGGTTCAAGTTTGTGCTCATTAACTAGAATGTGCTCTTTGACTTTGATTTTAAAAAGTGTGACAGGTGAGAAATCCAGACTGTTTCCTTTATACCACAGTTTGAGATGCTGAAATGAGAAGTGGCATTTGGAATAAGTTCAGTGGCATGACCCCTTTCAGGATACAAGTTATTGCTCTGTGAATGCACATGTGAATAATATTAAGCAAGTTAAAGCCATGCCTCCATAAATATGTCTACCCAGAAAATGAAGAGCAATGAACAAAAACTGCTAGCATACACTAATTCTTATGTATACGACTCAAAGGAATGGTGGATATATGGAAAAGTCAAATGAGGGAAAGTCAAATGAAAAAGAGCAATATATTTGCCAAACTGAGTAAAGCCAAGTATAATACATTAATACTAACTCTCAGTTTCTGTTTTGTCAAGAACAATATTGTTCCAGAATAGACTTTTGTAGGAAGAGCTTGCAAATACATCAAAGTATAGTTACTTTAATAAGCAAATTGTAGAACAGTATGCAGATGATCCCATTAGTTTGAAAAAAAGAAAGGCACATATATGCTTGTGTGTGAACAAAATAGTATTTTTAAATATAAAATAAACAGGTGAAACTTGAAAAACCTACTAAAAGGAAGGAAATTATAAATACAAAATTTATTTTATACCTGGAAGCTGGGGGATGGACACAGGTTTATGTCCTTCTAGGATCAGGTAGTGAATGAAGAGGTGTTCATTATGTTAACATGCTTTAAAAATTACATAACTGTTACAATATTATTTTGTATGTTTCAGATATTCTTCTTTATAGTTAAAAGACTGAACTTTCACCTCTGGAAAGAAGTAGATGCACTTTTCCCTATTCCTCCCCCTAAGTAGAACTAAAATCACATGGGCGTTATACATAAAACAGACATATAGAAACCCTGAAAGGTAGAGAGAAAAGGCATACCAGCGAGGGACTTCAGGATCTGGGGAACAAAATGATGGTGAGTTCCCTGGGTTTTCACTTTTCTTCATATATCCTATCCTCAATGTTAGAGAAACCAGCAATCTGGAAATACCAGTGGGCTAAAAAGCCCCCAAAAGACTGGTGTGTTTATCCAAAGGAAAAGGAAGAATAGGTTTGGTAAGACACAAAATTTCCAGGCAATAATTACTCTATTCCAGCCAAAACACCACAGAAAAAAATCATGACTCCACATCCACCAGCAAAGGCTGAATAAAGAGCCTAGACTTTCTCTCTTGTAAGACTGTTAAAGGCTTGTCACACACTCACATGTGAGCAAACACACAGAGGCACGCATCTGTGGTGCATGAAGGCCAAGTGTGGAACTAGGACTATCATCCCTGCTGGTTGGCAAAAAGCCTCCTTCCACTTTCAGTGTCATGGAGACTAGATGGGGAGCTTGGAGTTCCACTCTCACCTGGCAATAACAGTCCTCCTGGATGGCGTCAGAAGAGGCCCAGTGAAGGGTTAGGGCTTTCACCACTGCCTGGGAGTAATGGGGCTACCCCTCACCATGTCAATGGACATAACACCAAAAGCAGTAAAGAGGCATTCTTACCTTCTCAACTAGGGAGATATCAGTGGAGGCCAAGGTGGGAGCTTCCACCAGCAGTAATGTGTTCAAGGAAGAAGTTGGACTTCCTCCACATCTATCAGTAATGAGACCACCTTCCTTTGTTCACCGGTATGGTACCAGAAGAGACTTGATAAAATGGAATCTTTAAATAAGAGGCAGAATCTTACAACATAATTCCCACAATATCCAAGATTCAATTGAAAATTACTCATTATAAGAACCAGGAAAAACCTAACCTGAATGAGAGAAAAATTATCCACAGATGCCAAGACCTAGATGACACAGACACTTCAATGTGCAATTACACACACTTGAAATAAATGAAAAAAAAGGAGGTCTCAACAAATAAATAGATTCTAATACTGAAATATTTTTATTTAGACAATTTTATATTGTAAATTTTATAAATATTTGGTATATAGACTGGAAAGCTAATTACCTTCTTTTAAATTCTTAATATAAAGTATCATTAAATTGCCACAATGACCTTGATGTAGGTATCATTATTTCAAAATTGAGAATTCAACTTTTGAATGGGTGAGCAGCTTGCCTAAATTACACAGCTGGCCAGTTGCTAGATGTTTAAATATTTACCACTGTGGGATTTAAATTCTAGGGTTTGTCAACTACTCAAGTTGCTTTATCATTAATGATGTTGGAAACATTGTTTACTACATCACACACACACATACCTCTTCTTGAGGAACTGTAAAATTTATATTATAATTTATATTTAGAAAAGTAATTTGCCCTCATCTTATGGACAGTATGAATTATATAATTCATATTGCTTCCAAATTAACTTTGTGACTTTATACAGAAAAAAAGTAATCCAGATCCTAATAAGAATTCTCACTTTAAAATTGTTAAATACTACAGTATGAGTTTTGTGTGCCAACTGGCTCTCTAGTTCCTCTTTAGAAAGTTGACTTTAATTCTCCATCATTCAGGTGTTATATCATCTATCTATCTAATCTATCTATTTAATTTATTCTGTTGCAAATACTTGAGTCACATTAAAGACTTTTGTTGGATAGTGACAGAATAAATGAATATGTTCAAACCAGTTAGCTTTAATGTCTGCTATGGACTAATCTATAGTACAACATTATATACTTAAATAAATTAATCCCTAATTTTAAAGAGTACCCTTGATTTTCTCTTAATTATTTATTTCCTTTTTTAACCTCTATACACTTGACTTCAAGAACGTGAAAGTGCTTTTTACTCACCTGCTTAAAAATATGAAAAGCTCTTGCTATAAATTCAGTTCTCTTGAACAAATGACTTCTTTCTAGATTTTTATTTACATGGGGATAAAAACTGAAAACTGAAAGAGAACATGATGCAGAGACAACGTAGCAGGCACAACTATGGTTCTCCAACATTCATTCTCTACTTGCATAGATACAGTGTTTCATAGATACAGTATTCCAAATCTTACCAGTATACATGGTTGTCCAGGATAAAGACTACATTTCCCAGCATGATTTGCAGCTAGGTCTGCGTCATGTTTGGGTCATTGGGATGAGAGCGAATGTGGTTTTTGAAATGTCCACGTTGTGTCCTTAAAGGGAAAGAGAATGTCTTTCCTTCCCTACTCTTTTATCAGATTTCTGGACCATGTTTTTTGTGGTGGAGACCTTTTAGGTCATGTGGACAAAGTATCCACTTTGGGGATGATAATGACACAATATGGAAGGAGGCTGTATTCTAGTCTATGTTGTGTAGTATGTCAAAATACCATACTTCTAGGGTCTAGACTGTCATATCAGATAAAAATCATTTATATGGTTTATGATAATGCTATTTGGGATCCCTGTTCAATGAAGTTAAAGCTATGTGCTAAATAATCTATGAAGAGACTCTTTAATTTCTACTCAAATGTTTTAACCTTTTTTCCATAACAAGCGTGCAAAATTTCATGCCAAATGACATAAGTACAGGTTTAAAGAATGATACTAAGATATTTTTCTTTACATTTTCACCTTAAATCATGAAAAACAATCTATTTCATTTTGATGTGATTTATTTAGCATCATTAATTAAAGTCTGAAAACTTGAATTTGGTTAGAGATGAACACAAAGATTGTGAAATTTATTTGCAGAGTTTAATAGGCACACACAAAAAAACTTTTGCTACACTTCTCCATTACTGAAAACTCCTTTTTGCCATAATTTTTATACCAAGTCATATTCTTAATACACATACTGTGGATCTTTTAAGCATGAATTGTTCAATAGATTTAAAAGAAACATTGGAAATAAAATAGCTTCTTTTCTTTTCTAATTTGTCAATACCAAGCTTGACCAACTTTCTACTTTTAGTTAAATTTATCTACCAGGCTTTATCTAAAGTAAATTATTCCTGGTAACCCATAATCAGAATAAGCACTGGATGACTAGGAGGAATTTTGCAGGAAACATGTATAAATTGTTTTATGATTTTTGAGTTGCAAGATTAATGGCATTTATTCAATTTAAATCAAACTTGGCTCTGAGCTTCCACTTGCAAAATTTAGTGAGAAGTCCACAGTATGTGTCCTTTTGGTATTCTCTCTTTCCCTTTGTTTATACTAGGATCCTGGGGATTGTACAACAACAGAGTAAAATGGGGGAGGATCTACTGACTTGTAGTAAACGTTAGTCACTCTTGAGTTACTTTTTGTCCAAGATCATATAGCATTTTCCATGAGAAGGACTCTTTTGGTTGCATCAATTTCTTATACAGATCAGAGTCACTAACCTTCGCTATAGCTCATGTAACAAAATTGGAAAGAATATCAAATGATTTTCAAATTCTTTAGTGGGATTTTGAATTGAAGACGATTACAAATGTTTAATTATTTTCATGTTGAGTTAACTTAGTGATATAGATAACTGCTTCAAATTCTTCCCTTGCATCAGTCTTTAAACTTTGTCAAAAGTTTTGTTTTGTTATATTTTCACATGCCTACTGTATGGGGGCACGGCGGAAGAAAATAACCAGCTCTGAAAGTCAGGGTATGGACAAAAAGTGTAGTGCTCATTTCTTTTTCAAAATCAATTTGTCATCTGTGCTTACGTTTTCCTACTTGGGAATATAGGCTCCTGCTGCATTTCCCATTTTCATTAGCACAGCACTAAAGTAATATTAAAGTGATCTTATGGGATAATGAGAAACATCTTCTCTTGTCGATCTAATGGATTGTTTGTGAAATGTGTTCAATAACCAGCTTTATTATGAGGAGATATTGTAGATGAAATATATGTAGCAAATATTGTCACTTTTTCACAGTTGAATGGGATACTTTCTTAAATAATGGAATTACACTTACAAGATTTGCCAAGGAGACACCATACTGTATCCTTTCTTCTCTTGAACTAAGTATCTGATCAACATATTACCAATCATATACATTCACATATATGTACTTGTTTACTGCACATACAGTTGAAAGCATACTTGCCTTAAAAAACGTATTTAATGTTTGTTTCTGTCAAAACATCACTCTTTATTTACCCTTCCCATAACCTGTCTACTTCTTGCACTAAAGTCAAGTCTTGCTACTTCTACTTCATTTACTGGCATCAACTTGCTTATGCTAGTAATGTTTACTACTACTAAGTTTCCCAGAAGTTGAGGTTAATATAACATAATGAATATTGTTGGGAGATTCTAGCTTTAATTATTATTGTCCACATACCTAAAGGACTTCTAGATAGGGAAAACCCTTAGTCAAGTGATAAGAAACCAGATCTTGGCAAAATTAAGATCTTGGGAAATAGCCTGTGAGGAGTCTTGCACGGGCCATTCCATTGGATATTGTAAGTTTTTCATTTTAGAATATGCGAAGAAGGCTTCTCTCTCTACCACACTAATGAACTCTGCTATCAAGGGTTTACATGACTTCCTAGATGCCGAACCAAGTGGACCCTGTGGACCACTTCTTCCAATATACAGTTACCTGACAAAGCCACTGTTGCTCTTTAGTCTTGCCCCCTCTGCTCTCATTTTATTTTATTTTTTTTACTTATCTCCTGAACATTTATAGTTTTCAAGGGTTCCATTCTCAGCCTTATCTTCTGTCTGTGGTAATGGAAATTAAACCAATTATATAAGTCTCATGACTTCAGCTTCCATCTCTGCACTCATTACTACTCAGTATAGTTAGATAGCCCTCTACCCTTCTCCTGACCTCTAGTTCTTCCTTCTCCTCCTCTTTATTCACTTTTCTTTCCTTTTCTTTTTCTCCTTCACTTTCTCCTCCTCCTTCTCTCTGTGTTACAATGTTTAATTCTGATTATTGCACATTCCTGTGATTCAAACTGTCCTTATTTAATACCTTATACATGGTATGAATAACCCTTTATGATTTTACCTTGCCTACTTCATCCCCTGTCTCTATCCTTTCCTATTGCTCTGTACACATATGTTCTTAAGTTCTACCAACTTTATTATTGGATGTCCCCTAAACACAATATTAGATAAAACCTTCTGTTTTCTGTCCTTGTTTGTTCATTCATACATTCAAATTATATTTTATAAACACAAATTACATATTGGGCTTTATTATTGCTGAATATACAAAAATTGTTAAAATAACATGAAATCTTTGCCTTTGAAGAGCACCCATTTTAGTTATGGAGACAGAACATAAACGAAATTAATAACAGTTTTATGTTAGAAGCTATAAAATTAGAGAAAATAAATAAAGCAGGAAAGAGGGAGAAGGGTCACTTGGCAGAGTTACAGTTTAAATAGAGTGATGAGGTGAGACTGGCTGAGAAAGTGATATGAGTAAAGGCATGTGAAGTGTGGTAAAAGCCATGTGGCCATCTATGTGAAGGAAGTTCAAGGCTAAGATAACAGCATATTTAGGGGCTCTAATGGCATATCGAGTCTGATTTCTTCAAATAATAGCATGAGATCACATGTGGCAGGATGGGTAGAAGTAAGTGGTTGAATAGTAGCGCAAGTATTCAGTTATCTGGGGACCAGATTACGTAAGGCAGGTAGGTGATTACTAAGATTCTGACTGACTCTGAATGAGATGGGGTGCCATTGGGAAATTTTAAGCAAAAGATTACACACTCTAGATATTTTGATTAATTCACACTAATAATCCAAATGAGGAAAGATGAGCTGCAATTGAGGTGATACCATCAAAGACCAAGAGAAGTGATTAATTTCTGGGTGTATTTGATTACTTCAACTACAGTTAAATATCCTTTCCCATCTTTCAAAGACCCCTAAATTTGAAATACCACCAAAGAAGCATCCCAGATATTTTCACTTTATATCTGAATCTCTACTGGTTTTCTCTAATACTCTTATATGGTTACTTCATATGCAAACTAAAATATGGAATATCATATCACATGATACTTTGACTCATGTTAGATGTTCAATAAGTATTGGTTACTTTCCCAACTCTGCCCATAATTCAGATACTCTTCTTGAGTCACCCCATAACTATTAATACTTATCATAGGATTTGACAGAGCTTTTATTTAGGTGAGCTATGTCAGTGGTAGCTGATAAACCAGATATCTGAAAAAACAAAAATAAAACAGCCCTGATTTGTAACCTTTGTGATTTGTATGAAGTAAATCTTGATATCATCTTGGATTTCTAGCTGTCATTAGTTTAATAATTGCCTCTCAAAATTCCAGAATATTAAACAATTAGTTCTCATGTACCAGTCAATTTCAGTATAAGCCAACTTCAGTATAACATTGACTGTATCTATTTATTTATATATTAAATATGAAAAATATTTTTAAAATATTAACTTATATAAAATATTAATAAATCTATTACAGGTTGGTATAAAAAACATTTAAAAACAACATTTTGAAAAACTATTTTTGAGAGAAGTGGCATTATTACCCTTATTTCTGCCTTAATAGAAGACATATTTTCATATCTTTTTTATTTAATCTATGCAGAATGTGTTTTTATGTTGATGTGTATGAAGAAAATCCAACCTTAGAAATGTTACATTATTAGAAACAGAAGTATTTGAATGACTTTTTTAGGTAACAGTGTATATTCTTCTTTGGTGCTATACCAAAACTTGGCAATTGCTAACTTCTTAAAAGCTGCAGTGTAAATTATGAAATATTATCAGTGAACTTTTTATTTTGTTTAGTTACATTCAAATCCATTGATCTATCCTGCATTTGGACTGACTCATTAAATGAATGATTTTAGAATTAATCACCAGTTATTTTGAAAATACTGTTCACTGAATTATACATATCTTCCGAATGCTGACATATTTTATTATGTAATACCAAAAATAACCATATGTTGATATCACTAGCAATCGCATGAGAAAATCTTTATAACCAACTATACTTCAATAAAAATAAGTTAAAGACTAAAATTTTTTTATATTTTTATGTATCAGGCCATTAACAAGCTAAGATATTAGACACATGTTTTTCAAAATTACAATTTTCACTTGAAGGCTCAAATTTTATCACTAAAAATATAGTCAGCTTTTTTTTCCCTTGAAGTGACAAGCTTTCTTTACTCTGAAGAATGTCTGTTAAATACCCAGTTCTGAAAAATAATTTTCTGATAGCCATTCTTTCAAATAAATATGGTGTTTCATTAGGAAAAACACAGCTAGTTTAGCTTGCAACTCAAAAAAACTGCACAAATGCTTTTTCTCAAATCAGTCATCATGCTTTACTATGCAGCAGAAGCACTTTATGTATACTTCCCTTCTAAAAATGCATGCAGTCTGTGATTGAGATTTAATAACAGTAATAAGTTTATTGCTTCAAGAATTCAATTTTTTTAACATCTTTATTGGAGTATAATTGCTTTACAATGTTGTGTTTCTGCTGTATAACAAAGTGAATCAGCTAAACGTATACATATATCTCCATATCCCCTCCATCTTGCATCTCACTCCCACCCTCCCTATCCCACCTGTCTAAGTGGTCAAAAAGCACCAAGCTGATCTCCCTGTGCTATGCAGCTGCTTCCCATTAGCCATCTATTTTACATTTGGTAGTGTCTATATGTCAGTACCACTCTCTCACTTTGTCCCAGCTTACCCTTCTCACTCCCCATGTCCTCAAGTCCATTCTCTACATCTATGTCTTTATTCCTGTCCTGCCCGTAGGTTCTTCAGAATCATTTACTACTTTTTTTTATATTCCATATATATGTGTTAGCATATGGTATTTGTTTTTCTCCTTTGGACTTATTTCACTCTGTATGACAGTCTCTAGGTCCATTCACATCACTAAAAACAACTCAATTTCATTTCTTTTTATGGCTGAGTAATATTCCATTGCATATATGTGCCACATCTTCTTTATCCATTCATCTGTTGATGGACACTTAGATTGCTTCCATGTCCTGGTTATTGTAAATAGTGCTGCAGGGGCTTCCCTGGTGGTGCAGTGGTTGAGAGTCCGCCTGCCGATGCAGGGGACACGGGTTTGTGCCCTGGTCTGGGAGGATCCCACATGCCATGGAGCGGCTGGGCCCATGAGCCATGGCCACTGGGCCTGCGTGTCCAGAGCCTGTGCTCCACGGTGGGAGAGGCCACAACAGTGAGAGGCCAACATACCGCCAAAAAAAAAAAAAAAAGTGCTGCCATGAATATTGTGGTACACGACTCTTTTTGAATTATGGTTTTCTCAGGGTATATGCCCAGTAGTTGGATTGCTGCGTCATATGGTATTTCTATTTTTAGTGTTTTAAGGAACCTCCATACTGTTCTCCATAGTGGCTGTATCAATTTACATTCCCACCAACAGTGTAAGAGGGTTTCCTTTTCTCCACAGCCTCTCCAGCATTTAGTGTTTGTAGATTTTTTGATGATGGCCATTCTGACCAGTGTGAGGTGATACCTCATTGTAGTTTAGATTTGCCTTTCTCTAATGATTAGTGATGTTGAACATCCTTTCATGTGTTTGTTCGCAATCTGTATATCTTCTTTGGAGAAATGTCTATTTAGCCCTTCTCCCCATTTTTGGATTGGATTGTTTGCATTTTTGATATTGAGCTGCATGAGCTGCTTATATATTTTGGAGATTAATCCTTTGTCAGTTGCTTCATTTGCAAAAATTTTCTCCTATTCTGAGGGTTGTCTTTTCATCTTTTTTCTGGTTTCCTTTGTTGTGCAAAAGCTTCTAAGTTTCATTAGGTCCCATTGTTTTATTTTTGTTTATATTTCCTTTTCTCTAGGAGCTGGGTCGAAAAGGATCTTGCTGTGATTTATGTCCTAGAGTGTTCTGCCTATGTTTTCCTCTAAGAATTTTAGTGTCTGACCTTACATTTAGGTCTTTAATCCATTTTGAGTTTACTTTTGTGTACATTCTTAGGAAGTATTCTCATTTCATTCTTTTACATGTAGACGTCCAGTTTTCCCAGCACCACTCCTGGAAGAGGCTGTCTTTTCTCCACTGTATATTCTTGCCACCTTATCAAAGATAAGGTGACCATATGTGCGTGACTTTATCTCTGAGCTTTCTATCCTGTTCCATTGATCTATATTTTTGTGCCAGTACCATAATATCTTTATTACTGTAGCTCTGTAGGATAGTCTGAAATCAGGAAACCTGATTCCTCCTGCTCCGTTTTTCTTTCTCAAGATTGCTTTGGCTATTCAGGGTCCTTTGTGTTTCCATACAAATTATGAAATTTTTTGTTCTAGTTCTGTGAAAAATGCCATTGGTAGTTTGTTACGGATTGTACTGAATCTGTAGATTGCTTTGGGTAGTATGGTTATTTTCACAATGTTGATTCTTCCAATCCAAGAACATGGTATATCTCTCCATCTGTTTGTATCCTCCTTAATTTCTTTCATCAATGTCTTACAGTTTTCTGAATACAGGTCTTTTGTCTCCTTAGGTAGATTTATTCATAGGTATATTATTCTTTTTGTTGCAATGGTAAATGGGAGTGTTTCCTTAATTTCTCTTTCAGATTTTTCATCATTAGTGTATAGGTATGCAAGAGATTTCTGTGCATTAATTTTGTATGCTGCTACTTTATCAAATTCACTGATTAGCTCTAGTAGTTTTCTGGTAGCATCTTTAGGATTCTCTATGTAGAGTATCATGTCATCTGCAAACAGTGACAGTTTTACATCTTCTTTTCTGGTTTGGATTCCTTTTGTTTCTTTTTCCTCTCTGATTGCTATTGTTAAAACTTCCAACCTATGTTGAATAATAGTGGTGAGAGGGCAACCTTTTCGTGTTCCTGATCTAGGTGGAAATTGTTTCACTTTTTCACCATTGAGAATGATGTTGGCTGTGTGTTTGTCATACACGGCCTTTATCATGTTGAGGTAAGTTCCCTCTATGCCTACTTTCTTGAGGGTTTTATCATAAATGGGTGTTGAAATTGTTAAAAGCTTTTTCTGCATCTATTGAGATTATCAGATGGTTTTTATCCTTCAATTTGTTAATATGGTGTATCACATTGATTGACTTGCATATATTGAAGAATCCTTGCATTCCTGGGATAAACCCCACTTCATCATGGTGTATGATACTTTTAGTGTGTTGTTGGATTCTGCTTGCTAGTATTTTGTTGAGGATTTTTGCATTTATGTTCAACCATGTTATTGGCGTGTAGTTTTCATCTTTGTGACATCTTTGTCTGTGCTTGATATCAGGGTGATGGCAGCCTCTTACAATGAGTTTGGGAGTGTTCTTTCCTCTGCTATATTTTGGAAGAGTTTGAGAAGGATAAGTGTTAGCTCTTCTTTAAATGTTTGATAGAATTCGCCTGTGAAGCCATCTGATCCTGGGCTTTCTTTGTTGGAAGAGTTTCAATCACAGTTTCAATTTCAGTGCTTGTGATTGATCTGTTTATATTTTCTCTTTCTACCTGGTTCAGTCTCAGAAGGTTGTGCTTTTCATTCGTGTTTTTATTGTCATTCATTTCTAGGTATTTGTTGATTCACTCTTTGATCTCTTCAGTGATCTCTTGGTTATTTAGTAGCATATTGTTTAGCCTCCATGTGTATGTATTTTTTAGTTTTCTTCCTGTAATCGATATCTAGTGTTATAGCATTATGGTTGCAATAGATACTTGATACAATTTCAGTTTTCTTAAATTTACCAGGGCTTGATTTGTGACCTAGGATACTATTTATACTGGAGAATGTTCCATGAACACTTGAGAAGAAAGTGTATTCTGTTGCTTTTGGATGGAATGTCCTATAAATATCAGTTAAGTTCATCTTGTTTAATGTGTCATTTAAAGCTTGTGTTTCCTTATTTATTTTCATTTTGGATGATCTGTCCATTGCTGAAAGTGGGATGTTAAATTCCCCTACTATGATTGTGTTACTGTCAATTTCCCCTTTTATGGCTGTTAGCATTTACCTTATGTAGTGAGGTGCTCCTATGTTGGATGCATAAATATTTACAATAGTTATATCTTCTTTTTGGATGGATCCCTTGATCATTATGTAGTGTCCTTCTTTGTCTCTTGTAATAGTCTGTATTTTAAAGTCTATTTTATCTGATATGAGAATTGCTACTCCAGCTTCCTTTTGATTTCCATTTGCATGGAATATCTTTTTTCCATCCCCTCACTTTCAGTCTCTATGTGTCCCTAAGTCTGAAGTGGGACTCTTGTAGACAGCATATGTAAGGGTCTTGTTTTTGTATCCATTCAGCCAGTCTGTGTCTTTTGGTTGGAGCATTTAATCCATTTACATTTAAGGTAATTATCAGTGTGTATGTTCCTATTACCATTTTCTTAGTTGTTTTGGATTTGTTATTGTAGGTCTTTTCCTTCTCTTGTGTTTCCTGCCTAGAGAAGTTCCTTTAGCATTTGTTGTAAAGCTCATTTGGGGGTGCTGAATTTTCTTAAATTTTGGTTGTCTGTAAATGTTTTGTTTTTGCCATCGAATCTGAATGAGATCCTTGCTGGGTAGAGTAATCTTAGTTGTAGTTTTTTTCCCTTTCATCACTTTAATTATGTCCTGCCAGTCCCTTCTGGCTTGAAGAGTTCCTGCTGAAACATCAGCTGTTAACCTTATGGTGATTTCCTTGTATTTTATTTGTTGCTTTTCCCTTGCTGCTTTTAATATTTTTTCTTTATATTTAATTTTTGAGATTTTGATTAATATTTGTCTTGGTGTGTTTCTCCTTTGATTTATCCTTTATGTGACTCTCTGTGTTTCCTGAACTTGATTGACTATTTTCTTTCCCATATTAAGGAAGTTTTCAGCTATAATCTGTTCAAATATATTCTCAGTCCCTTTCTTTTTTCTCTTCTTCTGGGTCCCCTATATTTCGAATGTTGGTGCATTTAATGTTGTCCCAGATGTCTCTGAGACTGTCCTCAATTCTTTTCCTTCTTTTTTCTTTATTCTTCTCTATGGTATTTATTTCCACTATTTTATCTTCCAGGTCATTTCTCCGTTCTTCTGCCTCAGTTATTCTGCTATTGATTCCTTCTAGAGAATTTTTAATTTCATGTATTGTGTTGTTCATCATTGTTTGCTTGCTCTTTGTTCTTCCTGATCCTTGTTAAGTTTCTTATATTTTCTCCATTCTATTTCCAAGAGTTTGATTCACTTTTACTATGATTTCTCTGAATTCTTTTAAAGGTAGACTGCCTATTTCCTCTTCATTTGTTTGGTCTGGTGGGTTTTTACTTTGCTCCTTCATCTGCTGTGTATTTCACTGTCTTCTCATTTTGCTTAATTTACTATGTTTGGGGTCTCCTTTTCACAGGCTTCCAGTTCATAGTTCCCTTTGTTATTTGTGTCTGCCCCTAGTTGGTAAGTTTGGTTCAGTGGCTTGTGTAGGCTTCCTGGTGGAAGGGACTGGTGCCTGTTTTCTGGTGGATGAGGCTGGATCTTGACTTTCTGAAGGGTAGGGCCCACCCGGTGGTGTGATTTTGGGTGTCCTTGAACTTAGTGTGATTTTAGGCACCCTCTCTGCTAATGGTTAGGGCTGTGCTCCTATCTTGCTAGTTCTTTGGCATGGGGTGTCCAATACTAGAACTTGCTGGTCATTTAGTGGAGCTAGGTATTAGCATTGAGACAGAGATCTCTGGGAGAGCTCTTGCCGACTGATATTATGGGAGGTCTCTGGTGGTCAATATCCTGAACTCGGCTCTCCCTCAGAGGCTCAGGCCTGACACCCAGCCAGTGCTCCAAGACCCTGTCAGCCACACAGCTGCTAGTGTTGGAGTGTCTCCTGCAGAGGCGTGGGGAGGCTGTGGCTCACTGAAGGGAAAAGGACACTGGCCAACAATTCATTCTTAAGTGAAACTGACTTTTCCCTTTGTGTGCACATAAAGAAGAACATAATGACAAGTAGTTAAGTTTTGTACTTCTGCAATATTTGGATTAAGACACCAAAAATTTACCTATTATTGCCTTTTTACCATCATTGAAAATCAAAACAAGGAAAATAAAAAAGGAAAATATTGTTTGGTATTATAATGAAAAACAGAATTAACATGCAGATCCCCTGAAGGTACATTGAGGACCCTGAGAGCTGCACAGGCCATGATTTGAGACCCACTGTTCCAAGTGATAGTTACTATCATTTATTGAGGATTTCTCATTTTATGAGCATGACCTCAGTACTTTCTCTTTATGTAAGCTAAATGACTTCTTCCTTAATGTTTATTTGGTCGATAGTATTATCCCTCTTTGGTCAGTGTGGAAACTCAGAAGCAGAAAGGAGAAATAAATTGTCTGGCTTTACAGAGCTATTAAGTGGTAGATTCAGGTTTGAACACATTCAGTTTAATTTAAAAGTCTGCCCTATTACCATTATGTTATATTGCCTCTCTAAATGTTCATATGTCTGTTTCATAGTGTTTCATTGTAAATTAGGACGACATAGTAATCTGTACCAATCCTGTGTACCAATAAAACATAGTAAGACCTCAGTATATGTTGATGAATTACTTTAAATATATTAAGCAAAAATCATAAGTACAAAAATCTGAGCCTTCCCAGGAAATTAGAGGAGAGGAAAAGGTGAAACTTTAGACCAGAAAGATAATACCACAGGAAGAGATATTACTGATACAATTGAAAATCTTGCTGCTACTTTAGTATTTATGACTACTCACTCTATCCATTATCAAATGTTTTACTATACTTTTCAGAAAGACATGGCTCTATAGTTGTTGTTTTATTTTTTTCCTTTTCTTGTTACTGTTTTTTGCCTGAGCACCTCTCAAAGCTTCTGAGGATAAAATATTGGACAGAATTTAATGTTTTAAAGGCCATGTAGAGTTGTCTTTTCATATACTTCTGGAAAAACTACAAGTTTCTTTAAAGATACGCTGTGTAACAAACCTCAAATGATTGAAAAATTAGTTCAAATAAAAATATACCATTTAGACGTGTGGTATTCAATATTAAAATTTAAGCTATTCATCAGTTGATAGCTGTTAATTTATATGTAATATATGTCCTATTTTCACATAGTATCAAAGAGGTGAATGCAAGCTACCAAAGTGTTTCTTCCTATGAAATACTTCAAAAGCAGATATCACCTCCTAAACTTCTAAGGCTTGTAACCAGTTGAATTTAGCTAGTCAGATAACAAAAACTTGAAATACAGTGGAAATAAGTGCATTACAGTCCTGGGATCGATCACAGAAATGTTTTCACCATAGATATAATGTAAAATATTTACCAAAAAGAAAAAATAAGGCAATAAGGAAAGCAAAAGTATGTTCGAAAGCATACATACAAATTATCAAAGGTATGAGAAGTAAGAGGTTATATATAGGAAAAGAGGTTAAGTTTGAAGTAAAATATATCTACTATGAAAGAATTAAAATAAATGAAAACCTTCAGAAAAATAGATGGAAGAGAAGTCCAGAGTGTGAAGGTGCCGCCCCTGCCCTAGGAATTGAATAGGAATGGGCTTGAAAGAGCTTGAGACCAGAGGTGACAGCATTGGGAAAGCACAAATTTAGAAGGAGAAGAGAGTTGAAAGGAGAAGATCCCTTGAAGGTTTGGTGGTGACAAACAAAACAAAACAAAAACCCGGAGAAACATGTGGTGAAAATTGTGGATCCTACAGAAACAGTTTCATAAGGTAAAAAAGCTCCCAATACTTCTTCAATAAAAACATTATCTATTGATATTTAAGAAATTATACTTCTCTATACCAACAGAAGTCTGCTATGAACTAAAAAACCTAGTAAGCCACCCAAAATCATCACTCTTGCCTACTTAGAAACACCTGTTATTATTGGCTCAAGAAAATATAGAATCTTTCAAAATTAACTAACTTCTAAAGAAAAAGGCTATTTTAAAAAGAAAGGAGAAATCAGAATCAAAAAAGATCTGCAGATGGAACTATTTTCCACAATACTAACCACCAAAGCAAAAGCAAAAAAGCATAATATTTTATATAAACTAAATATTCTTAAGCAATTAGATATAAGCAAATACGTAGTATCATAAAGCTAAACAATAATATGGAAATGGCATAAGCCACAGAATGAGGCACAATGAATGTCAACAACTCTCAAAAGTAAACTTTTAAAAAATTAAAATGAATTTATCTAAAAACTGAAAACTAATTTCAAGTTGTTGATGGGAGAAGAAATATGACTGAACATATTATGAGGAGCCTTGAGGAAAGATATGAAATGAGGAGCCTTGAGGAAAGGAATGAAAAGTTCCAGGAGAAAGAAAACAAAATAATAAAAAATTTATAAATATTTGCCAATAAATGGACAAAGAAGATTCAACCATTATAGGAAGAACTAATAGGAAGAAGAGGAAGGAGAGAAGGGAAAGAGGGAGAGGAAGAGGAAGAGAAGGAAAGTGCAACAAGGTACCACAGTCCAAGAAAGCTTCCAGGATTGAAAGAAAATATGCATCTTAGTATGTCAAGAACCAAGTATTTGCATGGAAATATTAACCTAAACCAATCATTTTTGAATGTATCCTAAAATAACTATTAAAATTTTAAGACACAAAACTTTAAAAGTTCCTTGAACTAACAGTGAACAAAAGAAAATCACTTACAAATGAAAGACAATCAGTTGACATGAAACTTCCTAATAGCAATATGGAAATCAGACAAGAATGTGTGTTTCAAGGATTTTATATCAGCTAAGCTGTCTTTCAAGTATAATGGCTGTTGGAAAAGTCTTAAACGTTTAAGAATATAGGGAATAGTGTAGTCATGAGCTCGCCTTGAGAAATCTACTGGAATATAAACTTTTTTTCAGCTAAGAAATGACAAGGGAAACTTACCAATAGACTGACCATGAGTATTTTATATATTTAATTATATATATAAGGGTAATACCATTGATGGGGATGGCGGGTAGATAATGACATGTGTGCATAATATTCTCTAATGAAGGATATAGCTTAAAAATGGAAGAAAGAAAAATTCAAGTATAGTAAACCCATTTATTGCTTCATTTAAGATAGGTAGGATCACAGCTTATATTTTAAAGCTGGCAAACCAATAATTACATTTCTAGGTGATAAAAAGGGCAAAGGCATTACAAAAAGTATGGGTATGAAGATAGCCATAGAGCAAAAATAAAATCTTCCCTATAAAACAAAACAATATATTGATATAAAGAACAAAGAACAAAATGCATATAGAAATAAATACAGTAACTAACATTATACACATAGTAAATATATGATAAAATAATATGACAAATTGGAGATTAAACATGTCAGTGCTATCAATAAATGTAAAAAAATCATATGTATACATTTTTGTTAGAGTATAAACATGTATTCATATATATCACTCACAAAATTTCTTATAATATGAAACATTGTTATTCTAAAATACTTAAAGTTGTTATGATGGAGAAAATGAGAGTAAGAAAGCTTTAAACCTGAAATACGGTATTAATTTTCTCTGTGGGAATATCAATAATAAAAGTGTTTCTGTATTTTACATCAAATATACAGAAGTGCTAATAATGCACTCAAAAATTCAAAAGAAAGTATAAATTCATTTAAATTTAATGCAGAAATAAAATTCACAGTTTAAATGATCTCCAGCACACTTTACAAAACAAAGCTATAGCATATTCAAGTAAAGAACTAATTGAGAACCAAATTTTTTTATTAGTTTCTGCTTTATAACAAAGTGAATCAGTTATACATATACATCTGTTCCCACATCCCTTCCCTCTTGTGTCTCCCTCCCTCCCACCCTCCCTATCCCACCCCTCCAGTTGGTCACAAAGCACCGAGCTGATCTCCCTGTGCTATGCGGCTGCTTCCCACTATCTATCTACCTTACGTTTGAGAACCAAATTTTGGAATGTCATACCAGTATTATATGGTCAAATATGATACACTAGTTTATGTTCATTAGATCTGATAATTTTTAAGGCTTCCAATAAAAATCAATGGAAACCACGTTGTATAATATTTAAGAGGAATATATTTTTATGCCTTCAGTCTTATGGATGTTTCATTTAGGCCCATGGGTGCTGATATGCTGTTTAGAACAATCAGTTCATCCAAATTATACTTAAACGACAATGGTCCTAGAAGGTCAATGTTACTTAATTCCTTTATTTTCTTTTGATGTTTTTACAGAACTATTGATAGATCTACAAAAAAAAGATGTACAACTTTAACAACATTTGAGAACTAGTAATACTGATCCATAAGGTGGCAAGCAGCAGAAGGAATGACCTCTAAAAAAATCTTCTTAAGTTGCCTTGAGTCAAAATGGAAGACCATATAAGGGTCAAAATGGTGTAATATTTCTATTTATTACCATAGAGACATAGAAATCTAATTTGACAGGGAGGATATGAAAACTGTGTTGTCTGAAAACTGTCGTTTAGTCTAAACAGAATTAGAATATTCTACTGTTTTTTCTACATTAATACTATACTCTTTACTTTCATAAATGGAAAAAATTCAACATATCTAGCTACAGAAGTGGGTAGAGGATACCACTTTAAATCTGGACATATGAAACTGGCAGGAAATAGCATAAAGTCTATAAGAATAAATGATTGGAATACTCTTTTTATTTTTATATAAGTATAGTTGATTTACGATGTGTTAGTTTCTGGTGTATAGCAAAGTGATTCAGTTTTATATATATATATAATATATATAAACATAAAAATATATATAAATATATATTCTTTTTCATATTCCTTTCCATTATGTTTTGTTACAAGATATTGAATATAGTTCCCTGTGCTATACAGTAGGATTTTGTTGTTAATCTATTTTATGTATAGTTGTTTGTATCTGCTAATCCCAAACTCCTAATTTATCCCTCTCCTCCCTTCTCCTTTGGTAACCATGTTTGTTTTCTATGTCTGTGAGTCTATTTCAGTTTTCTAAATAAGTTCATTTGTATCATATTTTAGATTCCACATATAGGTGATATCATATCATATTTGTCTGTCTCTTTCTGACTTACTTCACTTAGTATGATCATCTCTAGGTCCATCCATGTTCCTGCAAATGACATTATTTCATTCTTTTTTATGTCTTGGCTATGGTATTAAATAGTGTTGCTATGAACATTGGGATACATGTATCTTTTTGAATTAGTTTTCTCCAGATATATGTCCAGGAGTGGGACTGCTGTAACATATGGCAACTCTAGTTTTTTAAGCAACCTCCATACTGCTTTCCATAGTGACTACACCAATTTACATATGCACCAACACTGTAGGAGGGTTCCCTTTTCTCCACACCCTCTTCAACTTTTATTAATTGTAGACTTTTTAATGATGTCCATTCTGATTGGTGTCAGGTGGTACCTCCTTGTAGTTTTGTTTTGCATTTCTCTAATAATTAGCAATGTTGAACATCTTTTCATGTGCCTGTTGGCCCACTGTATGTCTTCTTTGGAGAAATGTTTATTTAGGTCTTCTGTCCACTTTTCAATTGGGTTGTTTGTTTTTTTGTTATTGAGTTGTATGAGCTGTTTTTATATTTTGGAAATTAAACCCTTGTCAGTCACAGCATTTGCAAATATTTTCTCCCAGTCCATAGGTTGTCTTTTCATTTTGTTTATGGCTTCCTTTGCTGTACAAAAGCTTGTAAGTTTGATCAGGTCCCATTTGTTTATTTTTGCTTTTATTTCTATTGCCTTGGGAGACCTAAGAAAACACTGCTACAATTTATGTCAGAATGTTTTGCCTATGTTCTCTTTTATGGGTTTTATGGTTTCATGTCTTAAGCCATTTTGAGTTTATTTTTGGGTAGGGTGTGAGTGAGTGTTCTAACTCCATCAATTTGTATATGGCTAACTGTCCAGTTTTCCCAACACCACATGCTGAAGAAATTGTCTTTTCTCCATTTTATATTCTTGCCTCCTTTGTTGAAAATTAATTGACTGAAGTTGTGTGGGTTTATTTCTGGGCTCTCTATTCTGTTCCATTGATCCATATGTCTGTTTTTGTGCCAATACCATGCTATTTTGTTTAGTGCAGCTTTGAAATATTGTCTGAAGTGTCAGAGGGTTATGCCTCCAGCTTTGTTCTTTTTCCTCAGGATTGCTTTGGCAATTCTGAGTCTTTTATGGTTCCATATAAATTTTATGATCTAAGATGATTCAAAGAAATGGACAGATATTCCATGCTCTTGGATTGGAAGAATTAATATTGTTAAAATGGCCTTACTACCCAAAGCAATCTATAGATTTAATGCGATCCCTATCAAACTACCAATGGCATTCTTCAGAGCTAGAACAAATAATCCTAAAATGTATAGGGAATACTCTTGATATTAGGGTTATACCTTCACTCTTTGGGGCAGGATAAATACTCTGACTGCTACAGAATAAATGGAACTTGTCTTTGTGTGGAACAGGGTCCCCTGATCTCTCCTTGCAACTGCACATGTATCAAAAATAGACAAGTGGATGAACAAATAGACCATCGTTATAAATTATTATTTTAAATGAATGTTCACTAGCTTCCAGTAGATAGTGATGGACCAGGAGAATATATTCACTATATTCCCAAGTGCCACATTGAACAGAAAATAAAACCTCCTTAATCAAAGTTGTATCAACAAAAACATTTTAAAAGTTAATAAGCACAAGAGCCCAATGGGAAAATTTAATCTTATTTAAAAAATGCTCAAGATACTGAAGAACATTAAAAAAAAAAAAAAACTAATAGTACTTAGAGAAAATCCCTAATCTTGTCCACAGTATGTATCCATAGAGTTTAGCATTTTCATAGGAGCTCAATAGGTATGAACGAAGAAATAATAAATTTAATCTCTTGCTGATTGCTTTGTTCTACTAGTCTGATTTAATATATTTGAGCCAATAAAACACTCATTTAGTTTACTTTAGCATAAAAAACACTTTAATATCTGGTAGATAAATTCCCTCCAAATATTTTTCTTATAAAATTTTCCTTAGCTATCCTCAACCATGTATTCTTCCAGATGAAGTCAAAATAATTTTTGTAAAGTTCTATTTTTATCGGTTTTAAATGGAATGAATTTACATTTGTATGGAGCTTTATAGGAAATTAATGTCTTTATACTATTATGTCATCTTATTCAGGAGCATAATATTCTATCAATTTCTTTTTTTTTTTTTTTTTTTTTTTTTTTTTTTTTTTTTTTGCGTTACGCGGGCCTCTCACTGTTGTGGCCTCTCCCGTTGCGGAGCACAGGCTCCGGACGCGCAGGCTCAGTGGCCATGGCTCACGGGCCCAGCCGCTCTGCAGCATGTGGGATCTTCCCAGACCGGGGCACGAACCCGCGTCCCCTGCATCGGCAGGCGGACTCTCAACCACTGCGCCACCAGGGAAGTCCCTATCAATTTCTTAATGTCTTCTCTTATGTGCTTAACTGGCTAGTACACCTGTCAAAAATGTGTGAAAGAAGACACAACGTTCACATCCTCAGGACTTGTCTTGCAAAAACACAGGAGGGAACCTATTTTTAAATCATTCTTTCATGTTATCTGGTATTTTTTTTTGTTTTTTTCCTTCATTTAATTACTTTATAGATCTACTTATTTTATTTGAATACCCTTATTTATACTATGGATTATATCTTTACTATTTAATTTTTAAAATATTTGTCAATGGCATTTATGAGAATGAGTAATTTTGGTAAGATATTTTGAATTAAGTCACTTATCTGAAACAATGTCTTATAGGAAACACGATTAAGTGTTGTGTGTCATGAGTATTGATATTGCCTAGAGTTGGATTAAAATCTCCTCCTTGCCACTTACTATGTAACCTTTGGCAAATAATTTAACTTTTGGTGTCATAGTAGGAGAAATGGTTTAAGGACCAACTTGACTATCTTTTAGTAAACCCAGGAGGATGCCAGACAGCAATTTAGTGCTCCATTTAGATTAGATGATATGTAACATCTGTTATCAATAATGTATTTGGGTGAAATTATGAGATAAAGAAAGAATACTCCCCTTTAATATTAAATTTCACTGTTCATAAGCCATGAACGGTGCATTGCATTCATTGATATACCTAGTTTGATCAAGGAATATTATTCTTTTACTGTGATGCTGGATCAAATGTGCTAGCATTTCAGTACTTCCCTGATGGTGCAGTGGTTAAGAATCCACCTGCTAATGTAGGGGACATGGCCTGGATCCCTGGTCTGGGAAGGTCCCACATGCCGTGGAACAACTAAGCCTGTGCACCACAACTACTGAACCTGCACTCTAGACCCCGTGAGCCACAACTACTGAGCCCGTGCTCCACAACTACTGAAGCCCATGTGCCTAGAGCCCATGCTCTGCAACAAGAGAAGCCACCACAATGAGAAGCCCGTGCACCACAACGAAGAGTAGCTCCCGCTCGCCACAACTAGAGAAAGCCTGTGCACAGCAATGAAGACCTAACACAGCCAAAAATAAATAAATAAAATAAAATTTTAAAAAAATGTGCTAGCATTTTGATGAGAACTTTTGCATAATCTTTCATTTTTGCACTAGATTTTGTTAACAATTTGTTTCATATAATGTTTTTAAAATATGTAGAGAAATTTCAAGGCTATGGAATTACATGCTTTAAAGCTTAAGAAAAGTCAGAGGCCTTCCCTGGTGGCGCAGTGGTTGAGAGTCCACCTGCCGATGCAGGGGACACGGGTACGTGCCCCGGTCCGGGAAGATCCCACATGCCGCGGAGCGGCTGGGCCCGTGAGCCATGGCCGCTGAGGCTGCGCATCTGGAGCCTGTGCTCCGTAACGGGAGAGGCCACAGCAGTGAGAGGCCCGCGTACCGCAAAAAAAAAAAAAAAAAAAAAAAAAGAAAAAGAAAAGTCAGATATTCAAGTTATATAAAGTACTTATTTATAAGATCATGTGAATTTGGAACCTTTTTTTTTTAAGAAATATCTTTCAGTTTCTTTCATGATAATATACTTGTCTAGATTGTTTAAATCAACTTTATTAAATTTTCATATCTGAGGTCTAGCATTGATCTTGGTTCTAGCAATGGCCAGTTCTTTATTTTGACTTCACAAGGTTTCCCTTTGCTTTCTCATATATTAACTATTTACCTTATGGTTATGGAGCTATTCACCATTATTAGTGGCTCTAATCTTTCGGTATTCATGGTAAGGTTGCATACCCCCTCTGTTTTGATGTTAGATGAGGACACATTATTCGTTTTGACCAGTAAAACAGGAGTGAAATTAATGCATGGACTCCAGGAACAAACCAAGAAAAGAAACATGTGACTCTGTTTCCACACTCTTTTTCCACCCTACTGTGTCTTACTGGTAATATTTCAGATAGTCTGAAATGTTTCTTTCACTCTGGGTCCTTGTGTGAAACTGACATGGAAAAGAATCTCCTGCTTATATAAAATAAATATGCAGTGTGAGCAAGAAAAATTCTGACTGATATGCTTATGTAACCCTGATAGGAAGTTGAAAGAAGAACAACACAGCAAAAAAAGCAGCACTCTTTCCAGAATCCTAGTCCTTGACTTCCAAAACGTCATTGAAAATACAAATTTACAGCTTTTTGAATATTCATTTATGTATCTAATATAAATCGAGGAAAATCAAGTTATTGGGAGACAGTACATTCTTCGTTCAGTTTTCTAATAGGGATTATGTCAAGATACTATGGAATTACATCAGAGGAGATAATCGTTACAAGTATATTCCAATGTTGACATATCAGTAATAACTTCCAAGAGATATTTGAAGTGAATTTGAATAACTAGTGTGTGATTTGGTTTCACAAAAGAAGTAAGGAAAGATTATTATTTTTTTTTAAAAAAAAGGATATGTAGAGTAGTAGCAAGGGTTTTTACCCAGGGAATTAGGATAGTTGGTTAACTATATTTTATAGATAGGTGTTATTGATTTAATGTCTAAATACTAATTATGTTAAATATAATACATGAAGCTATAAAATAACTATATTATAGGTGAATATTTAACCATGCAAAAATGTCTTGCTGAGCACAAATGCTAAGAAATATATAAATGTAAATTTGATAGATTTGTATAGTTATAAATTAACAGATTCTACAGTCCTAAAATAACAAAATTAAAAGGCAAACAACTAACTTAGCAAGTATATTTATAATGTATTATAGAGGATTAAAATCTAGAAAATATCTAGTATATAATTTGTTCTAGCAGATTAGTAATAAAATCATTAAGTTAAAAATGTAAAAGGGCATGTATAGAAAACCTGCAAAGTATCATACAAATATATCTATGACACATTGTTTACCTTTGTAAAAAAAATCAAATAAATTAATTTTTGTAGTGAGGCATTTTGCCTATTAGCAAAGAGAGAAATATGTCATTTATATTGCTGAAGAGATGTGCTGAAACAGACACGATTATCCTTTGTGAGAGGATACGTGTACAACTGTTTGGAGAGCAGTATTGCAGTGCATAACAAAAATCTTAAACATATCCATATTATTTCACTCAATAATTCAACTTCTTAGGGTTCTACCATTAAATAATTTGAGAGTGTTATCATAACTATCATTGTAATTATCTTTTTAATTATTTATGAAAGCAATTTAAAAATGACTTGCTTTTAAAAACAGGATTATCAAAATAAATTTGAAATATTAAAACCAGAAAATTTTCTATAGCAAAGAAACAGCATATACTCTAATTAATCAAAACATGGGTAGATTTCCATGATATAGAGCTTTGTGGAAAGACAAGGAAACAAAATCTAAGTTTATAATATAGCTTGCTTATATTTTTTAAACAAATATAATCTATATGATTATGTATATATAAATTCATACATATATCTCAATTTTAGAATTTTAGAATATTAACCAAGATTCTACTCTATTACGTTTTGCATATTTTTTTAAAAAACATTGTGACTTTTCCTATGAAGTCAAAGGCATGCACTGCCTCAGGAGAAGAAATATTCAGAAGTCATACATCGAAGATCCAAATTCTTTTTGTTTTACATATGAAATAAACTCTTAAGACTCATGAAAGAGAGGGTGATTTTGAGAAATTTTACCAAAATATTTATAAAATTTTTCATATATACAGCAATGGTGAAAGTAGTTTGCAATGAACACCTACATATACCTCCCCTAGATTTTACCACTAATATTGTACTATATTTCCTTTATCACAAATCTGTTTATACCTAACTCTATTCATCCTAATTTTGGATGCCTTTCTAAGTAATTTGCAGACATCAGTATACTTTATTCTAAATACTCCAGCATGTGTATCATTAAAAAGGAAACTGTTGAGTTTAAGGTCTAAACTGTGGAAGAGGCAGAGCCTGTTGAGTCATAACAACAGATTGGTAAGAGATGGGGAGACTATAGTGCTTCACCCCCTCCCCCAGTTTATATAAATGTTATGTAGGCAGATGAAACAGATCCTGAAAGGAGCAATAGAAGAAACATTGATTTGCTGCTGGTCCTTATAAACGTTCTAAGACCCAGTGGAGGAGGAACACATGCCGTCAAAACCCCAGGTATATAAAAGGATTCGATGTCAAGCAGACTGCTTTGCTTTTTTTTCCTGTTGAAGCTTGGGGAAACTACAAACATCTCAAGGAAGTTTATTGTACCAAGATGATCACCTGAGTCTCCTCTTTGCAGAGAAAAGTATGAGAGAGCATCTAAATGTTTCCAGAAGGGTGAAGAATGACTAAGAAAAGCACCAACAGTTGTAACAAGATAAGGAAAAGGAAGAGTTCATGGATCAATGACCAGAGATGGCTTTGGGTCAGACACTCCTTCCCCACTGAGATATGGAATTCACATAGCTCTAACCTATATTCCATCCTTGGGAAGATGAGAGGGTGAGTGGAAATTTTGATCTGAACTTCATTAAACATGAAATGACTTAGAAAATACTAAATTTATCAAGTCTCTATAGAACTGACTCATTTGTATGTTCTACTGTCGGGATGTGAGTATTGAAAACTCAGTAAAGGCTATAGACAAAATTTACATGTATTTTTTGACAGATTTTTTTTTTGCCCAAAAATATTCTGAACAAACTAAATTCTTAGATATATTGTAAAAAAAAAAAAAAAAAAAAGAAAAGAAAAAAGTTCTATTAAAGTAGGGAAAAAAGACATATTAAGCTTGGAAATGTGTTTTTGTTTTTATTGATGCTTTGGAAAATAACATTTTGGGGTCTAGCCCATAGAAACTGTTTGTATTTGGATATTTAGTTATGCAAAATAAAACCCAATCTTCAATGGAGAGGGACTGGTGTTAAAATTCTCTGTGAATAACCATATCTAGTAGAATGCTTTAAGCTGTCTTTAGTTAAAGTTCCTTTTTTTAATCCCCTAATCCTTTAGGAACTTTGTTTTCCCACGTGAAAGAGTCTTGTCTTAGCTATGTAGTAGAGCATTAGCTGATGGGCCTTTATTCATGCTTGATTCATGCTTGATATACTCACAGGGGAGTAGTAGCTACCTGAGTGGGCTAGATTAATGATTTAAGGAGTGAAAAAATAGACAAGGACTCATTTGTGGAATATCTGAGCATAAGCATTCCGTTAGCTTTCTCAAGGTTAATGGAATAAAATAATCTGTAGTCAAGCAAAGTGGAGGCTTGCATAATATAAATGTATTTATCCAAAGAAAGAAATATAATATTATTTTTCCTGTCTTCAAAGGATATTCTCCACAATAGTATTTTCAGTTAATTTAATCCTGAGGGACACAGGTGATGTTTATTATCTTCTGTTTTTGTTTCTGTTTCTTTGTTTCCAAATAATATACAATTAAATTGTGTTCATTCTCCATGCTCCAAAACCGATTAAAATACTCTATGGCAGGTTAATACCTTCACCTTTTTACTTATTTTGACCATGAGAGTTATTGATAAACGTTTTTAAGATAAGAAAAAAGATTGTATCAGTCAGGATTTGCACTGGTTCACTACAGCAACAAATAACCTCAAACTTTCAGTGGTTTATATCAACAAATGTTTATTTTTTACTCAGACTACATGTCTAATCATATCAGCCTCATTTTGCTCTATTGCGTCTTTATTCTCGTGTCCAGTCTCTCTTTGGGTACATTCATTCACTGTGAGTGTGAGAAAAAAGACATGGAAAATCACACAATGACTTTAAAGCTTCTGTCAAGAAGTGACATATGGCACTTCTACTCACATTGCTTTGGTCAAGCCAAGTCAACCCTGAGATCTCCAGAGCAAGGACATATAATCCCACTTCAGAGAGGAGCACAACAGGAAAAATAATCAAATATTTATCAAACATTAGTAAAACCTATCACAAACATATATTTAATTTAGCATATAATAAGTATATTAACTTCATATTTAGGTAATTTTGAATTCAATTAATATGTATCATATACATCCGTTTTTTACTAATTCTGTGTAAGAAATTGTGAAATTTGTTTTCTGGTCAATTATCTTAAATATCTTACTAAGGTGAACATGTGCTGATTTTGCTTCTGTAACAACCATTCCATTTGCTACTGGTAAGAGTGCCTGAAATGTCTTTTAGGAACGACATCTTACCCATTGTGGGTACATGTATTTTAGATGGTGCTACACGTATAACTAACTCCAAGTTTGTTGAATGTGACCCTCCTCAGGGTCAAAGAGCACAAATATTCACTAGGCACAGTGTGACATATCCTTTTCCAAACAGTACAGTTTGATCACTCTGGCCACATTGATCCATGTCAGCTGAAATGTACCCGTTTAAATGTTTCAATTAGAATCAATCCTGGACATGAGTAAAAGCTTGTCAGAAGAAACAAAACTAAACCAAATCTCTTTCCTTTTTCTTGGACCTAGGAGGATGTAGGCCTAACTGCTGGCAACCATTTTTCACCTTGTTCATATAAGTGTAATTCACTTAGGGTGACAGCTGATGGCATGTGGATGTTTGAAGAATGAGCTGTATCTGAAAATGGAAAGAGATAAAGGAAGAGGAACAGAAGCAAATGGCAAGGAACCAGTGTGGAATATGTAACCTATGTGAAAGTATGTGATCTATGAAATAAATGCCCTTTTATTTCAATAGTCAGTTGCATGTGAGCTCTCTGGCTACCTGCAAACAAAAGTCCCAACTGATTCAAATACTATTCCAAATAGCACACATGCTTCCTGATTGAGGTTTTACTGTTTCTATAGCTGCTAATTTGCCCTAATTGCCAGGTTCAGGCCTTCTCTCTTGGAAAAGGTACAACAGACTTGACTCGCATTAAAGAAAACAGTACAATTTATTCATGTTGAACCTGGAGGTAAGGCAATATAAATAGACTTCCAAAGCTTTATGAAAGATCAACACCAGTTTAATAGGATTCTAGAAGTCATGAGTAGAGAGAATTGAAGAAAACTATTATTTGAAGAGATAACGACACATGATTTTCTAAGTTGGCTAAAGACATGAATCCTCAGATTTGGACATCACAACGAATTCAAGAAAAAATAAATAACTTTTCAATGAAAATCCCTATCAATAAGTACCTATGTTTTAATCACCAGGATATCACTTTTTCTTTCCATAGAATGTGATGATGAAGGATGAAGACCTCATGTCTAGACTTAAGCTTTTAACGCTGCTGCTCAGGGGGTTCTAATGTGTTTCAAAAGCAAACAATCACATGCCAGAAGCTGCCTGGATAATTACCTCTGAGATTTTCTGAAAATTTTCAATCTTTTTTGATATGAATATAATTTCAATAAAATCCTCTCTTCAATGCACCAGGCAGGATTTGGGTTATCTGACTTCTATTCAATAATCTATAAAACCCCATCAAGAGGATTTTTTTTGATTGTGCTTGTCAAAGAATTTAACAATCAAATATATATTCTCAATCTTTAAGCCCTTGTGCTCTGAAAAATCTACTGGGGACATCTTCACTTCCTTTATAAGAATATAAATCCAGAAAAATAAGATGTTAAACTAGTTTTACCACCTAAAGAACAATCAAGATTTTATTAAATTTTTTAAAGTAATCCATTGTCCATAATGTATTTCCTGTTAATCAGTGCACACATTTTAAAAAATCTGATTTAAAATAAATTTTAAATTATGTTATGTTATCAATGTGCCAGAAAACTAGTCAAAGTAGAATCAAATTCATATACAAAGTAAGATCATTTATAATGTAATGCAGAGTTACTCTGTATAACAAGGAAAATTAGAAAAATATCAACTTGGAATTGTAAATAAATCTCTACCTATTTCATATGCCTGTTATATTGTTCAATATAAGTTGTCATCAAGTGGTACAGCATATGATTTGGGTTTTTTTTGGATGGTGTGGAGTTAATGGAGAGGTGGGAAGAAGAAGAGGAAGTGAAAAATGAAATGACAGTCCAAGGTTTGTTATCCTAGATTAAGGATTGTTAAATTTAACTTTTAGTAATATGTTTAGGGATATTCTAAAGTACGGAATTCTAAAAATAAGACAGATTTTTGATCTGGGCCACCAGAGATACTGAGTTATTAACTGGTGATCACATATTTATAGTACAAGACTACATATAGATTTATTCACCCTTTTTAATGAATGAAATAGATGTTGGGGCTCAGGAGTTCACTCGATGTTCAAATTTTTCTCAGTCATTCATCAGGTTGTGATAATAAAGCTGGTGTAATAGTTATATTGCTTCAGGAACCACAGGTTAAGCATTGTTTGTATAGTTTCAGAGTCTTATATGTGTATGGTGCTGCTAAATCATACATTTAAAATTGACATCAGATCTTTGAGGATAGGGGAGATGAAATGCCATAGATTTCTGAACACCCTTATAATTCCCACTTTGCTACAATTAATGCTAAGAAAAATTTGTTCTGAGTAGTGTTAATAGGTAATCTTTAAAAAATGTCATTCCCAAAGTAGGGCTTATTTTTATTTTTCAAATGATTACTACTAAAATGTAAGCAGTATTCTATTACAGGGCATCTCAGGTCCTTTAATCACCTACTGTTTGTTGGGAATCTGTGAGAGGGAGATATAGGAGCATAAGATAAATCTGCAGTATTTTACTTTGACCCTTTGTTTTGTTGTCAAAGCCTCTAATAATATTGCTTTAAAACCACCTTCACCTAAATATGCCTTAGGAGCCCTAGTTTATATCAGTAACATACCTATAAATCATTTTGTCAGTTTTATAGTAACATTGAAGTTTTATCTTTCTATTTATTAATCATCAATCACTCCAGAATCATATAGCATGATTTCATTGAAAATATAAATACAATTGGGAAAAATATCAAATAAATCACTATACTCATCAAAGGTAAGATAATTAATGCATACTTTTTCTATTTCATCTTCTACAAAGTTATAAATAACCTTTACATATCACTGAAATAGTGCCTATAACACCTGAATTTATAGAGTATTCAGAGTGATCATATAGTAGCTTATATTTTTGAATTCTTAAATGTTGGTGGGAGGAGTGCATGAAATTTTATATTTGAGTGTTTTTTTATTAATTATTTATTAAATGTTTTATCATATTCAAGAAGTCAGCTTATATTTCCCCCTTGATCTAAGCTTTCTCATTGATACAATGAGAGCTACTCTCAGGTATCAGTTCAGCTAATTTGAAGAACAGTCAAATGTACAGCCAGAAAAATTAGAGGATGTGAAACAAAACAGAAAAGAGGTTCTGAATTTCATATCCCCAGGGATAGACACTTAATGCCCTTCTAGTATCAAAGGGAAAAAAGAATCAAACACCCTGCTGTTGTATTGCATACAAATTCTGATAAAAATTATTACATTCTCTATACAAATATTTATCAAAAAATTTAAGGGAAAACTTAGTGCTCTGAACTCATCATTTTAAGGTAAACTTCAAATGCATCTATGATATTCCTTGAACATCAACAAAATCAGCAAATGATCACAACTGGCACTTGTAATAAGGACTAGTCATGGTTGATGTATGAGATAATTACAATGTTTTGCTAGAAAATCTAATAAATCCCAGAATTGTTATTTGCAAAAATCTATTTTTATGGAAACTAGAGCCTGACTATCCCATTTATTACAGCAAGTGAACTATATAAGTTTTTCTGACAGACTCAGTCAAAAACTGTGTCAACTCATGAAAAATAATTGTTTCTGAAGACTGGGACAAAATGCTTTATTTTCTAAAAATGAGTGGCTTAATGTTAAAATGTAGCAAACATAATTTTCACAACAATGAATTTTTTAACATCTTTATTGGAGTATAATTGCTTTACAATGTTGTGGTAGTTTCTGCTGTATAACAAAGTGAATCAGCTATATGTATACATATATCCCCATATCCCCTTTCTCTTATGTCTCCCTCCCACCCTCCCTATCCCACCCCACAAAGTGGTCACAAAGCACTGAGCTGATCTCCCTGTGCTATGCAGCTACTTCCCACTAGCTATGTGTTTTACATTTGGTAGTGTCTATATGTCAATGCCACTCTCTCACTTTGTCTCTGCTTACCCTTCCCACTCCCCGTGTCTTCAAGTCCATTCTCTACATTTACATCTTTATTCTTGCCCTGCCCCTAGGTTCTTCAGAACCACTGTTTTTTTAGAGTCCATATATATGTGTTAGCATATGGTATTTGTTTTTCTCTTTCTGACTTACTTCACTCTGTATTACAGAATCTATGTCCATCCACCTCACTACAAATCACTCAATTTCATTACTTTTTATGGCTGAGTAATATTCCATTGTATATATGTGTCACATCTTCTTTATCCATTCATCTGTCGATGGACACTTAAGTTGCTTCCATGTCCTGGCTATTGTAAATAGTGTTGCAATGAACATTGTGGTACATGTCTGTTTTTGAATTATGGCTTTCTCAGTGGGATTGCTGGGTCAAATGGTAGTTCTATTTTTAGTTTTTTGGGTTTTGTTTTCTAACATCTTTATTGGAGTATAATTGCTTTACAATGGTGTGTTAGTTTCTGCTTTATAACAAAGTGAATCAGTTATACATATGTTCCCATATCTCTTCCCTCTTGCATCTCACTCCCTCCTACCCTCCCTATCCCACCCCTCTAGGTGGTCACAAACCACCGAGCTGATCTCCCTGTGCTATGTGGCTGCTTCCCCCAGCTATCTGTTTTACGTTTGGTAGTGTATATATGTCCATGCTACTCTCTCAATTTGTCACAGCTTACCCTTCCCCCTCCCCATATCCTCAAGTCCATTATCTAGTAGGTCTGTGTCTTTATTCCCATCTTACCCCTAGGTTCTTCATGACTTTTTTTTTCTTAGATTCCATATATATGTGTTAGCATACGGTATTTGTTTTTCTCTTTCTGACTTACTTCACTCTGTATGACAGAATCTATGTTCATCCACCTCACTACAAATAACTCCATTTCATTTCTTTTTATGGCTGAGTAATATTCCATTGTATATATGTGTCACATCTTCTTTATCCATTCATCTGTTGTACATGACTCTTTTTGAATTACGGTTTTCTCTGGGTTTATGCCCAGTAATGGGATTGCTGGTTCGTATGGTAATTCTATTTTTAGTCTTTTAAGGAACCTCCATACTGTTCTCCTTAGTGGCTGCATCAATTTACATTCCCACCAACAGTGCAAGAGGATTCCCTTTTCTCCACACTGTCTCCAGCATCTGTTGTTTGTAGATTTTTGATGATGGCCATTCTGACCAGTGTGAGGTGATACCTGATAGTAGTTTAGATTTGCATTTCTCTAATAATTAATGATGTTGAGCATCCTTTCATGTGTTTGTTGTGATTCTGTATATCTTCTTTGGAGAAATGTCTATTTAGCTCTTCTGCCCATTTTTGGATTGGGTTGTTTGTTTTTTTGCTATTGAGCTGCATACACTGTTTGTATATTTTAGAGATTAATCCTTTGTCAGTTGCTTCATTTGCAAATATTTTCTCCCATTCTGAGGGTTGTCTTTTCATCTTTTTTATGGTTTCCTTTGCTGTGCAAAAGCATTTAAGTTTCATTAGGTCCCATTTGTTTATTTTTCTCTTTATTTCCATTTCTCTAGGAGGTGGGTCAAAAAGGATCTTGCTGTGATTATGTCATAAAGTGTTCTGCCTGTTTTCCTCTAAGAGTTTTATAGTGTTTGACCTTACATTTAGGTCTTTAATCCATTTTGGGGTTTTTTTGTTTGTTTTTTTTTGTTTGTTTTGTGGTACACGGGCCTCTCACTGTTGTGGCCTCTCCCGTTGTGGAGCACAGGCTCCGGACACACAGGCTCAGCGGCCATGGCTCACGGGTCCTGCCACTCCATGGCATGTGGGATCTTTCCTGACGGGGGCATGAACCCGTGTCCCCTGCATCGGCAGGTGAACTCTCAACCACTGAACCACAAGGGAAGCCCCATTTTGAGTTTATTTTTGTGTATGGTGTTATAAAGTGTTCTAATTTCATTCTTTTACATGTAGCTGTCCAGTTTTCCCAGCCCCAATTATTGAAGAGGCTGTCTTTTCTCCATTGTATATTCTTGCCTCCTTTATCAAAAGTAAGGTGACCATTGTGTGTGGGTTTATCTCTGGGCTTTCTATCCTGTTCCATTGATCTATATTTCTGTTTTATAACACACTGAATTTAAAAGAGTCAGATACCTGTTTTGACCTAGAACTCAAGAAAGTAAGGAAATATAACAATACTTCAAAACATATTTGACACATTTTCAAAACATGATTCACTTACAATATAATTTTTCTTGAAATAAAATATTTTATTCAGGTAAATGCTTTATTGCTTTTCCCCCACCATTTAGATATCTAAATGCTTTGTGATTTAAAAAGAAAAAAAGTTTTTTTTAAACTGTTATTTAGTGTATGGATAAAATAAGACTGTAAAAGATTACTCAAGATAAACTATTTTAGAGGGTTTGATTGAGTTCCACATAAAGTCAATCATTTGGCCTCAACCAAGTTGAAACTGTGTACCTACTTTTTGATTAATTCAATTGAGCCAAAAATTTTCTCAAAATGCTAATATTAGCTCCACTAAGGTCACAATTTCAAGTTTAATTATGAAGTATGTATGCAAATAATATAGGTACATGAAAAGTTATTTACATAACCAATTTAGTTTGGACCTCTTAGCTATTGATACATTCAATCTTTCCTGAATCATTTTTCATATATTTCTTAAATTTGTTCAAAGTTTAATTAATACATGTATAAAAAGTGAAAAAGGAGAAGCTTTTATTCTTCCTGAATTTTTTTGACATAAGATTGACAAATAACATTAGTTTCAGATGTATAACATAGGTTCCAACATTTGTATATATTACAAAATTATTCTTCTGGTCTTAAACTATTTTAACTACAGAGTAAATTTTATATATACCTAAAATTTTGGCTTTTTTCACTCAGTTATATGCATTTAAGGTAATTGCATGTCTTTTTATGATTTGATTTTGCTCATTTATTTTTAGCACTGAATAGTATTCAATCTTCTGAATGTGTCACAGTTTATCCATTCACTTACTGAAGGACATCTTGCTTGCTTTCAAGTTTTGGCAATTATGAATAACTCTGTGATAAGCATCCATGTTCAGGTTTATGTGAGGACATAAGTGTTCAGCTCCCTTGGGTGAATACCCAAGTTTTGCATTTGCATTGTTATATGGTAAGTTTTTTGAGAAAACACCAAACTGTCTTCCAAAGTGGCTGTACCATTTTGAATTCCCACCGCTTTACACCTCGCCAACAATTGGTGTTGTCAGTGTTCTGGGTTTTGTCCATTCTAATAGGTTTTGTAGTGATATCTCATTGTTGTTTTAATTAGCATTTCCCTGACGACATATGATGTAGAACATCTTTTCTCTGCTTATTTGCTATCTGTATATCTTCTTTGGTATGTTGTCTGTTAAAGTGTTTGGCCTATTTTTTATCAGATTGTTTTTTTATTGTTGAGTTCTAAGAGTTCTTTGTATATTTAAAATAATAGTTCTTTGTCAGATTTATTGTTAATTGATATATAATTGGCATAAGGCATTGCATAAGTTTAAGGTGTACAATGTGTTGATTTGATACATTTATATATTGCAATATGATTACTAATGTAGCTAACACCTCTATCAAATCACATAATTATCATTTTTTTGTGTGGTAAAAACAAGATCAAGTCTCTCAGCAGCTGTGAAGTTTTAAATCCAGTATTGTTGACTGTAATCATTATGCTCTGCATTATGTCTCTGGAATGTTTTTATGTACTCGTTATAAGTTTGTACCCCGTAACAACATCTCCCCAATTCCCCCACATCCAAGAGCTGGTAATCACCATTCTACACTCTGCTTCTTTGAGTTCAGCTTTTTAACTTTCCATGTATAAGTGATGCACAGTATGTCATTCTCTATGTGACTTATATCACTTAGCATAATGCCCTCAAGTCCATCCACAGTGTTGCAAATAGCAAGATTTCCTTCTTTCTCATAGCTGAATAGTAGTTCATTGTATATTGGTGTGTGTGTGTGTGTGTGTGTATATATATATGTGTGTCCATTATATATTGGCATCTATCTATCTATATAGATAGATAGATAGATAGATATAAAACATATACATGGTGGTTTATTTCTGGGGTCTCTATTTTGTTCCATTAGTCTACAGGTCCATTTTTATGCAATTATCATACCATTTTAATTACTGTAGTTTTGTAGTGTAGTTTGAAATTAGGAAGTGTGATGCCTTCAGCTTTGTTCTTCTTTCTTGGAATTGCTTGGACTTAAGTGGAGTCTTTTGTGACTCCATATAAATTTTAGGATTTTTTTTCTATTTCTGTGACAAAAGAAAACTATAGACCAATATCTCTCATGAATATAGATGCAAAAATTCTCTAACAAATGTTATCAAAATGAATTTGACAACTCATTAATAAGATCATACAACATGACCAAGTGGAATTTATCCCTAGGATGCAAGGATGGTTCAACATATACAAATCAATAACTGTGATGCATCACATTAATAGAATAAAAGATAAAATTCATATGTTCATCTCAATGGATGCAGAAAAAGTATTTGACAAAATACAACATCCTTTCAGGATAAAAACCTTCAACAAATTGGGCATAGAAGGAACACACCTCAACATTATAAAGGCTATATATAAGAAATCCACAGCTAACATAATTCCTAATGGTGAAAGATTGAAAGCTTTTCCTCCAAGATCAGGAATAAGACAAAGTTCCCCATTGTCACTAATCTTATGCAGCATAGTACTAGAAACCTTAGTTAGAGCAAGTAGACAAGACAAAGAAAAAAAAAGATATCAAAATTGGAAAGGAAGAAGTAAAACTGTCATTATTTGCAGGTGATATGATCTGATATATAGAAAATCCTAAAGTCTCAACCCGAAAAAACTATTGGAACTAATCAACAAATTTAATAAAGCTGCAGGATATTAAATCAACATACAGAAATCAGTGGAGTTTCTATACACTAACAACAAAAAAGCTAAAAAAGAAATAAAACTATCTCATTCACAAGACAATACATTACTTAGGAATAAATTTAACCAAGAAAGTCAAAGATCTGTGCAATGAAAACTAAGACTTTCATGAAAAAAATTAAAGAAGACACAAACAAGTGAAAAGTTATCCAATGTGCACAGATTGGAAGAATGAATATTAATATATCTGTACTACCCAAAAGCCATCTATAGATTTAATTCAATTCCTATCAAACTTCCAATGGCATTTTTCACAGATGTATCTTGCATACTTTCTTCAACTTTGTAGTTTGCCTTCTAATTCTCTGGACACAGAGCAGAAATTTTCAATTTTAATCAAGTCCAGCTGATCAATTATTTCTTTCATGGATTGTGTTTTTGGTGTGGTATATAAAAAAGTCACTGCCATGTTCAAAGTCATCTGGATTTCCTCTTATGTTATTTTCTAGGACTTTTTAAATTTACATTTTACATTTAGAACTGTCATCTACATTGAGTTAATTTTTGTGAAGGAAGTAAGATCTGGGTCTAGATTCATTTCCTTTTTTCTTGTTGTTTTTGTTTTTGTTTTTTGCCTGTAAATGTCCAGTTGTTCCAGCACTATTTGTTGAATTTTTTTTTTTTTAATTTCCCAAGACCGTTTCTTGTGTTGGAATTTCCTTTCCCTAGAAACTTATTTAGTGCATACAATATCAAAACAAATTAAAAGTCTTATTTGATAATCAGAAATTATATTTGTTTCCATGTTCTTTGAATAATTGACATATTTAAGGAGTACTTTCTTCTATGTATTGTTTTTTCTCCTTCATTTTGCAAGCTTTCCTCAGGTGTCTTGTGATTCTTGATTGCCATATAATTTACAATGAAAGAGTACACTTAATTGTAATTAGGCATCTGGTTTTTTATAATTGAAAATGTAAATATTTGTTTTGGAGCCTATAAATAGATAAATTGGGAGATATGTGCCCTGGGTAACTAATGCCCACACACATTATCTACACAGTTTCTTCTCAGAGGGTTTATTCTCCTTCTGTAAAAATGAACCTGTAAAAATGAATGAGTGAATGGGCATTCATCTGATGATGTCATGTGTGTGTGCTTGTGGTGTGTTGGAGGAGGGGGTGGGGGATGTTCCATTTATAGATTTTTTATTGCAATTGCAGACTTATATCTCACTACTGCCATCTGTGAGGCTTACAGTTTCTTAGTACCTGGGCTCCTGCAGATTCTGCAGAGCAAATGAGCTCCTGCTTTTCACAAAGATTTTGACTTCCTTACCTCTGTCTCAAATTTTACCATCATAGCCTTGTATATGCCTTTCATCTTACAAATTACTTTTGAAATATTTCATTCACTGATAGACCCTTTCAGTTCTTTTTATTCTTTCAACTTTTACCTTTTTATTAAATTTTCATCATCTTAATGGTGTGTTTGTAAGGGAATGTAGCTGAACACGTTATGTCCATCATCCTAAACAAGAAATACCCTATGGTCATCCTATCTTAATTATCTTTAAGATACTGTTATTATCTGCTTATTTTTCTCTTTCTTCATTTGTTCTATTAGTTGCCTAATTGCATTTCAATCACACTTTAAAGTCAGAAAATCTCTAATAGAATTTCTTTGCTCCAAATAGGCTCTTTGTATTCATTCACATTGTGTGTGTGTGAAGCTACTCAATTTTTAATTCTCTGCTTTCCTTAATCTCTTTCTCAAAAATATTCCTCAGTCTCTTTTATTCTCTCTCTTTAGTCTTGAATCTCCAATCACTTTATCTGAAACATGCTTTCCATGCACTGAATTGGTCAGTGGAATAGTTATTGTCTCATACAATGGTAAAAACCAATTAAATATAAATGAAAATGATGTAAATCACCAAATTACTTGGCCATCTTCAGAAGTGCACATAGATATTGTAATGATAAAAATTGAATAGTTGTACAGTCAGTGGCAGAATGTCAGGGATAATAGCAGCTGTAATAAGGCTTCTGGTTTGTTTAGATTTCAGTGTGTAGTGTTTTCATATTTACTCAATTTCAAGTACCTAATACTCCAGTGGTTCCGTGTTTAAAATAAGAGCTGTTTTTTCTCTGGAATTTTAATTAGTTATTAACAACTTCAAGTGGCTTTCAAAAATCATTCTCTTCTTTATTGCTTACCAAATAAGACGAGAGGATCACATGACAGATGTTTCATATTCCAGTAAATACTCTTCAACAGTTATGAGTCTTTTACAATCTCATAAAATCGAAAAAATGCTATTTATCCAATAACACTCTAGTATGAGTATATTAATACTTTTGGTCATTTTAATTCAAATTTTAATAACTTTCTTTCATGAACATCTCAATTGCATTCACAAAGTTTCTCATAAGGTGGTTTCTATATCATTTTTACAGTGCTGCTCCCCCAGTTATTCATGTAGCTCACTCCTATCTTCAGAATCTTCATTTGAATATCATCTCAAAAAAGCCTTCCTATCAAAGATTGTTTTCTTTGATTCTTCCTATCAAAGGTTGTATGAAAGAATAACTGTTCCACTGACCAATTCAGTGCATGGATAAGCATGTTTCAAATGAAGTCTCTATCAAAGATTGTTCTCATCATTCTAAATACATCTTATTGTTTTTCATAGTAATCATTGCTTACTGATATTATAGTGTGTATATATATATATATATATATATATATATTCTCTCTCTCTCTCTTTCCCCTACTAGAATAAGAGTTCTCTGTGGGTAGGACTTTGTCCATTTTGTTTAATACTCTACCCCCAATCATAAATGCTTGACAAAGCTTCTCAATAAATCTTTGTTAAACAGATGAGAAAAAGAAAAGAAACTAAACTCTTAGCTTAGTTTTATAATAATGTTTAAGGTAAAAAATAAATTGTATATTGCATAACTATAATTTAGGAATATACTATAGTGAAGTGTGTGGGGAGGTGGGGTAAGGAATCAATACATTTTGACTTTTTTTTTTTGAAGTATGTTTGATCTACAATGTTGTGTTATTTTCCGGTGTACAGTAAAGTGATTCAGATATATATATATATGTGTGTGTGTGTGTGTCTTCTTTTTCATATTCTTTTCCATTACAGTTTATTACAAGGTATTGAATATAGTTCCCTGTGCTATACAGAAGGACCTTGTTGTTTATCTATTGTATATATAGTCATTTGTATCCTTTAATCCTAAACTCCTAATTTATCCCTCCCTGCTCCCCTTTACCCTTTGGTAAGCATACGTTTGTTTTCTATGTCTGTGAGTCTGCTTCTGTTTTTAAATAAGTTCGTTTGTATCATATTTTAGATTTCACATATATTTGTCTTTCTCTGTCTGACTGACTTCACTTAGTATGATAATCTCTAGGCCCATCCATCATTTTGACTTTTTGTGTTGACTTGTATGGAGGGAAGTAACAGCACACAAGAGCACCTACCATACTTAATTTGTTTGTATAAGAGTTACAGATAAACAGGTATGCTAAATACAATTACTGTTTTTTAGTACAGTTCAGTACATCAACACTATTTTATTAACTCTATATACATTGACATCTTTCTAAAGTCTGCATTTTGACAAGTCTTATACAGTAATTTACAAGGTAGATGTAGTTAATAAGTGTTCTGCTAATGCATGAATTAAAAATATTAATTTCAGCCAATATAACATAGATTAAACATAGATAGTACTATCTGGTTAAATAAAATATTTGTGAGGATATTTTTTTTAAATCTTCCACTTTTTCATGGAATGTGTCCAAGTAGAAATGGATGAATTTTGTATACTGAAAATCCTGATAGGCTATTCATTCTATAAATATGTGCCAGGCAGTATATTATATCCTGGTGATGTGTTGTCCAGGAAAGGTCATTTCCTTATGTACCCAGTAGCTTAACAGGGAAGAAAAGTCCCTGAACAACTAATTTCATGATAGTTGATCATTTCATATGAGAAGTATAGAGCAAGAGTAAAACAAACAGCAGTCACAACAAATCATTAATCTAAAGCCCAAGCAGTACTCAAAGAATGGCTAAAAATTAACTAACCAAAGGCATGTCTGGGTAGCAAGCCAGACAGAATAAAAGAGCATACATGCAAAGAAAGACTAAAGAGCAGTCCAATGTGATTAATGAATAAGGCTGAGTCTTCCCAAATGAGATTAGATATATAAAAAACACCTCATGCAATGTCTTTCAGGATATTTTAATTATTTTGGAGTTTTTTATTCAGATGAAGATAGAACACATTGAAAGGTTTTGGTCAGAGTAAGGACATAACAAGGTGTATATCTTTATATTTATTTAAACTTAAATTTTAACAAGTATTCTTTTCTTCAAAGTAATTTATGGACATATATGGTAAATTTAATTTATTGATCCTTCTTTACTCCCCTATATGAAATTACAATGTACACATCCTTGTCAAAATCTCATAGTGGAACGTACTGCCCAGCTGCTTGACAGGAGCCTAGGTTATTTGTCTTGTTCAGGCCAAAGGAATGTTTGTGGGCATGATGTTTGTAGAGATTTATGATGTGCTTAGATGACTGGCATTGTTCCCTTGAGCTTCTGTCATCTCAATAAGAAGAAAGCCATAGGTAGCTTCTGACTACAATTTGGCCTCCACAGTGAGACACATTTAGCCCAGCAGAGCCCAAGGTTGAGGCACACTAGCTAAACTGCAACTATGTTAGCAAGAAATAAGTGCTTATTGTTTTCATGCCACTGATTTTAAATGTCTTTGTTATATAGCATTATGGAAGAAAGTAACTAAGTGATATAACATGTTAAAAAAAAAAGAAATCTACCCACAGAAACTTAAACTTAAAATAGGGATCAATTACACCAACATTCCTAAATTCCCTCTTTTCCCAGTGAGGCTCCTTGCATAGCTCTAAATAATGTTTATGAATCTCTTTCTTGATTTTGTTAACTATAAATATTATTTATTAATGAAACAGTAGGATAGCTGCAGTTTTCTCCTATATAACTTTCACTCTCTCCATATTTTGATAGTTATATTGTCCTGTTATTTTAAAATCTTTTTTAACATTTCATAATATATTGCAAGTTTTATATTTTATTCTGCTAGCTTCAGACACTCTTGACCCCCTCATCTATGATATATGGTTATTATCATTCTTGATTTCTCTTCCACCATCTATTCCCCACTTCTGTTTCACAGTTTCAGTTAACTGCATTATTATTTTAACATTGATAATATTAACAATATATGTATTCAGCTCTCTAGGTTGGTCTTACTAAAAGCTAGGGATGCCTAGGATACATTTTTATTCAGCTGCTTTCAATCTAGTCATTCACAAATGTGCTGAGTTTGGTTTGAATTAGTTACCTGCCATATAAGCAGACAAGCTCAGCATACCAGTCAGGATGGGCCAGACGGGTAGAAAAAGAAAACCTGAGAGTGACAAAGCAGAGCTTTTCAATGTACTTGATGGAACCAGATGGTAACTGTCATCTGTGGTCTCTTAAGTGGTTCCAAGAGCCATGGAACCTTGTACCTCCAACTGAGAGTATGCATATTGCCTAGCTGTGTGTAATTTCCTCTGTACATGTAGATAATTCATACCCTTTTGATCTTCATCTTTTAATTAAAAATACTTTCATAGACATAAATAACTTTGTCTTCTATGTTTCTGTCATTATTGTTGCTGAATGTCAGCACAGAAGCCATAATTAAAAACAAAATGATGTTTTCCTATAGATTGATTAAAAATGAAAATAATTACATGATTATTGCTAAGTAAATATTGTTCCCAACCCCAGTGTCAATATTCTGATTGAAAGCATTAAGAGGATGTTCAGTGTTATATGAATTAACCTCTTTTACATTCTATCAATTGTGAAAAACCATAGCACATTTTAATTTTTTTCCTGTTTGTTCATGATTCTTTTGTACATTTTAAAATCTTATTTCTAAGTCTTTTAAAAATGTTTTTGTTACTCTGTTTTATTGCTATTGATAGAAGATGCCTTGGTCATATTCTCAAGTTTATCTGCATCATCAGTCTTACCCTTTAAATCATAAGATTCATATTCTCACCAAGGTGATTCTCCTTTTGGACACTTCTTGCTTTCTGCTCCAGTTTGGAGCAGACTCGCAGAAGACGACTTGCTTCAAAACACTAAGCTCGGCATTTCATTTTCCTATACTATAATTCCGTATTAGATCTACTGTTTTCCAGTTCTTCTATTTCCCTTTTTCTTGGTTGCATCTTTTATTTGCTCCTTTGTTTATTAATGTGTATGTATATATGTATGTGTATGTGTGTGTGTGTGTGTGTATATATATATATATACACACACATACACAAATGTATTATCTCTCAAGAGTGAGATTGTATATATATATAATTTATGTTTTAGAATTCTAGATAGAAAATAATTTGTTTATGAGAAGACTGATGCTAATCTGAGTCTCATTCTTTTCTAGCATATCTTCCTTTATTGTCTTGATTAATTTCACTTTTTTATCTTTTAGTATTGTCTATTTTATCCTTGGTGTTCTGCAATGCCACAAGTAGTTTTATTTTTGTTAATTCATGCTGCTCAGTAGATTGTTTGAATTTTAAGTATTTTTTTTTCTTTTCTACTTCTTTGGTTCAAAAGAACTTTTTTAAAAAACTGCTTCATTAATAATTTCCATCTCCCATATTATCTGCTTTTCTTTGCTGAACTATTAGGTAGCTCCCCCTATAACATTTATTCTTCCCTTGTATTTCCCATGTATTTGCTTGTTTGCTATATTCTAGACTCTTTAAGTCAACCCTTAAGCATTTTAGTCAACACTTTATATTAAAAATGACATTACTAATGTCAGATAGTTCTTATTCTATTCCTCTTCTTCAGAGTGTCGTTATTTTGTTAACAGATTTCATCTTTAAAAATATTGTCTGTGGATATTAATTACTTTTATAAAAATTCTCTTCAATTGAATTTTCACTGTTCATTTTGGTATTTTCTCTTTAATATTGTAATTTTTTGTGTATCTGTTGATACTTGTTTTGGGCATTATACTTAAAATGGAAAGAATAGGCTCGTTAAAATAGCAGTAGGCAGGAGTCTCCTTTGCTGTTATATCCTCCAACAGTTTTTGAATTAGTAACTAGCTAGAAGTTTAATACCCATCTGTAGAGTATTTTCCTCAGCAAGTTTCATTTTAGGTCCTATGGGGAGGTGCCCAGGGGCAAATTGGGCCCTCCAAGATGTAAAAGCAGAGAGAGCTTTTACTCTGCAGTACTCTCACTAAAATCCTTGTACCCCAGAAGTAGTTTGTTCAGTTTCCTCAGAGACTTTTGCCTAGAGATCAAAAAGAAAACTGCTGTGCTGGGAAGGAGTAGGGTAAAGATAAAGTTGTTTCTGCGTGGATCTTCAGGTAATCACTCAATCTGCTGCCTTACTTTTCACTTCTCTTTGCATCTCTTGACTCCAACCTTCTCCAGGATTCTGAAAAGACATGCTCCAAATTCATTTCCATTCTCTTGCTTTGTTTCATCCACCTATACACTCACATCCACTGTTCATATTCCTAAAATTTGTTTAAAATTATATTTTTTAATAGTAACGTTCTAACAAGGCTATCGTAGATTTAATTTTGTGTTTATCTTATTATTTATATGGGATTTTAATAGAAAAAAAGATAAAATTTTATATGCTCAGTTTACCATCTTGAATTGGAATCGTGTATGGATAAATAGAACTCTCATAATAACTTCTCACTCTCCCCTCCCCATCACAGGGTCTGAGGCAAAGGACCAATGGTATATTTACTCAGTTACAAGCACTATTATTTACTTGTTTTAATCCCTTAATCTTTTGCCCTAAAATGTCTGTCTTCTTTTTAGAAGTATGCCTTTAATAAACATTGATGATTGTTTGGACCATTTTCTTCTTGAGTATCACTTACTTGATATTTTTATCTTGAACTACTAACAAACCATTTCTCTTTAAAATCCCAACACACAGATCAATTCTTCCAAACCTCATTCTATTTATATCAAGAATGAATATGGCAGGAAATGGTTATAAGGATGATGTGATTGTCCATTCTAGTTTGAAGTCAGTGGGAATGAAGAAAATGTCAAAAAAATATTAAAGGATGAAATAAAAAAGATACATGGGATTATTTTTCTAGATCATAAAATTAAAGTAATGGAACTATCATCTAATAAACTAAAGAACATGATAAGTAGATATGAGAGAGACATCATAAGATCAGTTTTGACCTTTTGTATTTTTAATTTCTTGCAAGACATACATAAGATGCAAATACAAACATTTGTTCTTGTATAGTGAGAGTTTTGGACTTATGGGTAGTAATTGCAGTAAAATTAGGAATGAGTCATCTAAGAATAAAATATAGAGGGAGAAGAAAAGATGGACTAAGACAGGGAGGGCACTGGTAAATTCCATCATGTAACAGTCTGCATAGAACATGAGAACTCAGAAAAAGAGAATAAGTTGGAACATCAGGAGAAGCAGAGAGGAAAAAATATTAAACAAGTGTTTAGGGAACTGCCAGGAGAAGGGAGTCTAAAGGAGCCTGAAGATCCTGTCCTGGCCAGCAAAGAAAAGCATAGGCAATTTCCTTAGTCAACAAACCATTTTCAGGTTATTATATATTCTATTATATTCTAGGCTTTGAATTAGACCCTGAGGATGCAGTGGAAAAAAAATAGTCCATGACCTCAAAAAGCTTAAAATGTAGCATGAAAAATGGCCATTGCACAGACAAAGTGTGATAAATACCAAAAAAGGCAAACATAGTAACGCTGTGAGTGTGTGTAAGCATAGTTTGGGGGTCATTTATGCCATTTTGGAAAAAAGTAATACTTAAGCTTTGACTAAAAGATGATCAATACATGTGAGTCAGACAAAGTTGGAGTTTATACCGTGGCATAGAGTAGAGGAAGACGAAAAGAGGAAAGTAGATGGGAACCCTCAGAGAAAACACGTTTTAGTTTCTCTGTCAACAGTTTTAATAAAGAAATGAAATATTAGCACAAATTTCCAAATGTCCTAGCAATCTACATGCACAGTTGAACCTGTTTTTGATGTGTTGGAGAAAACAGAGGAGAGGTATAGAACCCGTTTTCGTGAAATGGCTTGATATTAGAACGTAGGCACTGTGCACTGTACAGTGAGAATCAGATGGATCACAGTCTGAAGTTTTTCAGTGATTAAAATTGTTGGTGGATCACAATTTTAAAGATTTGATAACTAGATTTAAACTCCATTACAGTCTGATATAATATATGAATTTAAAACACTGACAGTAAATGTAAAATGATTTCATTTTGAATTTTCTAAACCCCAGTTTCAATGACACTTTCTTTATTCTTGGAAAAGAGGAGAATATTCAAATAACTCTCAAAAAGTTTCAACAATTCCTATAAATTGACGAATATGCACCATCTTAGTGCATATTTTCTTAAGAACATTTTAAATGTTATCTAACACTTAATAACAATAAATAATATCATTTTCTTAATAATAGCTCTTAAAATTAAGTTCCTATTCAACTTCTTAAGGGATCACCATAGTTTTCTTGACCTTTTAGTAGACAAAGTTTTCTGGGAAAAGATCATCTTGGTCAGTTCTTAAAAGTCAAAAGGGAATCTAAAGGCTATTTTTAAGAAATGGAAAAGGCCAAAGCACTTCAAATCTTGCAACATTCTGTTTTTTAATCACACTACAGAAACTGCCTTAAAATGGCAGTTTCAGAATAAAGTCATTTTAAATTTGTCACTAGGCATAAGTTGCTTTTTAAATTCTTCAATGGTATATGCATGAAAATGGGTATTATAGTCAATATGAAGAATTTTCACCTGATGAACTAAAAGAGAAAAAAATGTAACTATGGCCAATTTATGTGACATTCCTTTGGGAAACCATTTTTCATTGGTCAAATAAAAGTCTAAGATATTAAATGACAGATTATTTGTGTTAAAAATAGGAAATATGCATATAAATGTGATAAAGGAAATATATTTTTGACAATAGTTATAAAAAATATTTTTGAAGTAAGAATTGTTTTGTAAAATTCATTAATAAACATATAAATTTTTTCAAAGCACAGAAATAAGTTCCTAAAAGGAAAGTGTAGCCACTTGACAATGTTTGCCTGAAGGATAATTCTCTCTTTTAAGAAGGTGTCTATTGTTGACAGTACTGATACTGATGGAGAAATGGAGCAGGCAGCTATTCAACTGGATCAGAGTGTTGAATCTACTGATCAAAGAGAATGATACATTTAGAGTAGAGGAGACCTCACACTTAGTCTTCTTTTTGTATATACTCTAAATGCAGTTGCTTGAAGGTGTTTAAATAATTTCATTCAAAGTGTACCTATGTGAACATATGTATTAACTTTTATGACTTGATATGTGGTCTATAAATGTATGTTGGATAGGATATTCCCTACTACTTTTCTTTAACTTGGGAAAAAAATGTTTTCAGATGAAAAATAGATGATAGATAGAAAGATCAATTCAGGTGAAAAGAAAATTTTATTGGAAAAGGAAAGACGTACAAAATTAATTCACTATATTTAATTTTGATTTTTTTATACTTTTTAGTTTTAGACTATATTTTTTTCTTCCTTAAGAATGAAACTGCTTAATATATTCCTATTTAAAACATGGTTATTAAGTTAATCCAGTTGATAACTTAATCACTTCTATTATCCATCGGTAATTCTGGCTTTCAACTGATCCAGTACATACACAGAAAAGGGCAACTGTCAAAAATATAAACTAGAAAATAATCACTTTTCCAGGATATTTAAATTCATCAACATTTTTGATGAATTGTTCTACTTTTCTGCTAGTTTTTCTTTATTTTATAATACAGTTCTGGGATAGATCCATTATGTCCTGCAGTATAACTAAATTGGCCAAAGACCAATAACATCAAAATAAATTTTGAAATCAAAAACTTGTATGTCGATAATTTTGTATGATTACATTACTGGCATATGACACAAAACTATAACTTCCTATATGGTTATGGATAAAAGTGCCCTTTATGGGTTTCAGGTTAAGCCTCAGGGACAATGTCAAAAGTATAATATATCTCACTCAGGATTAGTAATGAAGATGACTTGGAAAACATCTAGGAACAGGGAGCATACTAAGAGTGGAAAAGAGCATACAGTCTACATAATATGCCAGAATATTGGAGTGTATGGAGAAAGATGACTGTCTTAGTTCAAGCTGCTATAACAAAATACCATAGACTGGGTGGTTTAAATAAAAAACATTCTCACAGGTCTGGAGGCTGGGAAATCCAAGATTAAGGTGATGGCAGAATCAGTTTGTGGTGAGAGCCTTCTTCTTGGTTTGCAGATGGATACCTTACTGCTGTACCCTTCCATGGTGGGGGACAAGGTGTTGGAATGAAGGAGAGAAAGAGACAGAATCTCCTGTCTCTTTCTCACTTTATAAAGGCATTAATCCCATCAAGAAGATTTCACCCTCATGACCTAATCTAACCCTAATTAGCTGCCAAGTTGATTAAGGAATTGTTATAAGAATTGGTGTATAATATTAAATATTTTATAGTTTGTTTTTCTACAATATACATTTCCTCTGTTTACACAACCTTATAGTAAATCCTGTTCTGTACACATACCTTATAAATTCCCCACTACCACCATCACCCAGTGGAAATCAAAAAAAAGAAAACATCTGAGTTGATATGGAGCAAAGAGAGTAGCAGGAGGAGATAAACTCCAGGTTATAATAACATCTCATTGAGGCCATGGATTAAAATTCTGGATATTCAAGTAAAAATAGTAATGAATTTTCTTGAAATATCCAGAAATTGTGGATTGACTTGAAAATTCCAGAAGTTGTGGAAATTCCTAGAGGTCATTGGATAAAAAACTTAAATTTAGCTAATATTTGCCTCAAAGTATCAAGCTCGTATTTGTCTCACAATATTTAGTTTATATTGACATCTTAAGGTTGAATATTATAAATAAATTATCTTACTAACTTAATCTTACATTAACCTGCTTTTTAAAATCATTCTTAATACTTTTAAGATATGAAAATTTTATTACTTATTGTGGACAATAGTATGCTTTGGGAACGTTTCTTCTAACAATTGGTCTAACATGGTAAAGGCTTTTAATCCATAGCCTAAATTCTATTTAGGAATATTTTAGATGGGGGATTTGAAGCAAACTATGTGGTAGAGATAAGAAATATTTGTGAGAATTTGGATGCAAAAAACTAAAATTTGCAGGCAAGTAAGGAAATTGTATTTACAGAAATCTGAATAGCTACTCAGATATGTTCTCAAAGAGTCATATCATCTTCATGAAGTCATTATAGTCTCAGTTTTGATCCCAGGCTTGTAGCTTCATAAATTCTTTCTTGTTAGAGTCTCTGAGAGTCTTGCAGAATACTGATTCATACTAAGAAAACCAACAAAGGACTGTAAATATACAGACCATATATTGCATATTTTTAAGCTAAATTATAAATATAGGACCTAAGAACTTCGTTCTGTGACTCTGCTCGAGTATGATGTTTTCTGAGCAGGTTACTTTAGAGAAAAGGAAATTATTTAAAAAGTCCCTTGGTGAGAAAGGACTTAGAGTAAAAATTATTAATTACTTGATTTAATTGTATGTGGCATTGATCTCTGATAGTAGGATATATCCAAAACAGAGGTAAAAGTAACCTTCATATCTTTCTGGTAGATTCTTTATTTCCCGGAAGTGATCAGAAAAGATTTTTTTTTCACTAAGACCACTTTTCTGCTTTGTTTCTTGGAACCAGAATGGTGGTGTCGAGTATGTTTGTGGAGAAGTAAAAAAAGAGGGGACAGTGTTTTGTACTAGCTCTCAGTTTATATCCCTCGGAGGAGAGAGCTGTACCAAATGGATCCATATCAATAAAGCATAGAATAAACAGAGAATTATACTGTCAACACAGAGTAGATCAACAGTGAAAAGGCATGAAATAGTCTTCCTTGACCTATCTTAATTATCATGGTAGCATGGAATATATGCACATGTTCCCCAAAGCCCCAGAGAATGAAAGATAGTATAACTGAGATCCAGCACCATGCAGGAGAGTCCCTATTGCAGAAGGAGTGGTACCAGGCTGCAGAGGCTTTATGAGGGACTAGCTGCCCAATAGATTGTAGAATACGACTGAAAGGCAAAGGTGTCTTTGCCTTTTCACACTTATTTCAGTAGCAGATGCCAACTAGCAATACAGGAACCTGAAAAGGCACTAATGTGGAAGCCAAAGGGCAAAGAGGAAAACAGTTGAACCCTTTTGTGTGAGTCCCAGGTGTTTCTACTCCTTCCAGTGCAATTTCATGCTATGCTGAATAAGCCAAATGTCCTTATAGGGAGGGAAAGAAAGTTTCAGGAAAAAATGGATTTTTACCTAAGTGAGTACTTTAAATAGACTATTTAAATTAGAAAAGATTGACACACTACTGTATTTTATCTAAGAAACCACAATTTGTAAGACACAATATAATTTTAGAGATGTTAATTTGTAAAAAAAAAAAAAAAAGTACTGAAATATTCAGGAAAAGACTATTAATAAATACACTTAAAATAACCTGTCACCCTCCACCCTGTTCAAAAGGGTATTATTCCTGGTTCTCTACCCTGGACTAAATTAAATTTAAAGGGGACCTCTCACCACTTTGAATAATAATCTGTAGGCATAATTTTCTCTTCAACCAGGAGTTATTTTATCAGTCTAAACAATTAACCTGAATTAAAAACTATTTTTATAGTTTTCTTCATTTTTTATATTTATTTTCTGAAATGCCCTGCTTCCTTTACTGCATATGTATCTGAAGTCACAGACTACAGTGAAGTTGTATTATCCAATTTGCTTTAAATGCATGGGAAGGTGGCTCTGTCGACACTACAGAGGGTTGGGATATATCCATTAAGTGTACTTTAATTAACATCAGAGCATTTGCTAAGATAGCTACTTGGATTTATAATTATCAGTATGAATCTGGAATTGAAATATGTGTCAGAGAACACTTAGTCGCTTCTTTATGAAGCTTCCCCTTTGAGATATATATAAATGTAACAGAAGGGTTTTGTGGGTCTATGTAGTTGAACTGCTAATTAAGATAATTTCCAATTAATTTTTATTTTTTCCTTTGCTGTCCTTCTCTTATTTAGATCAATGAAGTTATTCATTGTTGCATTTTTCTTTTATATTTGCAACAGCCAGGTGTATACCTGATGCTCTGAGCATCTTCTACTTTGTAGTTTGGGGACCTTCTGTACTCCAGGTTGCAAATATTTTGAAATTCGAGTTTTCCCCTTTATTAAATCATGGAAAAACTTCCTATATAACTGTAAGTATTTCTTGACGTAGATATATCCAGATTCCCTTCAAGTGACTGAGTTGTTCTCAGGCTTACTGTACGTTTAAGTCAGTGATTTTCATGTGTGTTTTTTACTGCCTACTAGAAAGACACTTTAAAAATTTGTGGAAGTCTTTTTGTTTCTCAGAATGGTTGTGAGTTCTTCTTATATTAAATAGTCAGGGAACAAGGATGCTAAACATCTTGGTACACATTAAAACTGTCTTACACAGGTAAGCACTATGCCTCAGGACTTTCAAATGTACTACAAGACAGAATATGGATGATAAACCTGTTTATAGCTTATCTCAGCCCAAGACAACTCTCTTATATATTAATAAAAAATGTTTTACATAATTTCAAATACACTGATCTTCTTTTCAGGATATAAGTACTGAAGGAAAAGTATATGACATTGTTTATAGTAGTTGTTTTCAAATTTTACCAAGATTTTTTCACTAGAATTGCCAATATAACGTATCTGTATCCAATTCCATCTGTTGTTATTGTACATTCTTGCCTATGTATTTATGTATGGAAATAGACATTTTATTATAAAGGAGCTTCATTTAGGCATGTTAGTTATTAATAAAATTTCCATTTATTCATAGGATTAGTCAGTTATTGGCCCAATAATGCCACATTAGAAATCACCCCACAAACTCAGTGGTATGCAATCATCTGCATTAATTTCTTGCTTTCCTGTCAACTGATTGGATAGTCAGGGTTTTGGATGACTTAGGGTAGATTTGTCTACAATCTGAAAGTTAAGTTCATGTCTGCTCCAACAATCTCCCATCCTCCTTTGACCAGGAACTGTCTGAGACATGTTCTTCTTTTTGTTTAAAAGCAGGAGCATAAAATATATAGTCCAAATGAGTGAGCACAGTTCAAGGTTGTGTTCATATGGTGTCTGTTAACATCAGCTGTCCAAAGCAATTCGTATGGCCAAACCAAAAAAATAAAAAAGTTTGAAAAATGAGAATTTATATCACACAAAACACCTTTACACAATTGTTCATATCACATTTATACATATAGTCAGAAACTGGAAACTGTCCATACATGCTTCAGTGGGTGAATGGATTAATAAATAGTGTCATATCCATGCAATGGAATACTACTCAGCAAGTAAAAGGAACAAACTATTTACACGTTCACTACTTTGGATGAATTTCAAAGGCATTATGTGAATTATAGAAGCCTGTCTCAAAAAGTTATGCACTGTATGATTCCATATATATTTTTGACATTTTTAAAAGACTAAACTCTAGTAATAGGTGACAGATCAGTAGTTACCAGTGGTTAAGTATGGTGCTGGTTGTGCCTATTAAAAGAGAATATGCAGAAATTTAGGGGAGGTGATGGAATGTCTCTATTTCATTTGTTGTAGTAGTTACACAAATCTATACGTGTTAAATTTTGTAGAACTGATGGCAAGCAATTGATAAGATGGTTTCCAATGATCTCAGCTTCCAGGTAATTAAACCCTTGTGTAATCCTTTTTCCTTGAATGGGGAGTGGCCTAGTAAGTTGCTTCTAATTAATAGCATACAGCAAATATGTGGGATGTCACTTGCATGGTTAGGTTATATAAGATCACAACTCCGTTCTGATAGAATGTTCTCTCCCTTGCTGCCTTTTGAATTAAGATGATGTGTTGGTGAGGGCCATGTGGCAATAAAATGAGGGTAGTCTCTGGGCAATAACCAGCTAGGAACCAAGACCTTCAGTGCAATACATCTGCAGGAACTGAAATTCTGCCAACAGCCACATAAGCTTGAAAGTGGATCTTTCCCCACTTGAGTCTTCAGATAAGTCCCCAGTACAGGCCAACACCTTGAGTGAAGCCTTGTAAGACCTTGAAAAGAGATACAAAGAAATGTGAGATAATAAGTGTGTGTAATTTTTAAGCCACAAAGTGTGTAGTAATTTGTTACACAGTAATCGAAAATTACACAAAACTGTTCACCAAAAGAAAAAAATCAATTCTACTGTGTAGATAACTTTAAAAAGTAAAATAAAAAACAAATCATGATATAATTTTTGGTAGGTCTTTCAATACATTTTTATTGTGCTAAAATGTGTATGATATAAAATTTGCCATTTAACCACTTTAAGTGTACAATTCAATGGCATAATTACAGTCTTGCTATTGTGCAACAACCACTACAGTCTATTTCCACAAGTCTTTCATCACCCCAAACAAAATCTCTGTAATTATTAAGTAATAATTCCCTTTTTCTCCCTCCTCCCAGCCTCTGGCAACCTCTAAGCTACTTTCTGTTTCTATTAATTTATCTATTCTAGATATTTTGTATAAGTGGAATCATACAATATTTGTCCTTTGTGCTTGCCTTATTTCACTTAGCATGTTTTCTAGGTTCATCCCCATTGTGCATGTATTGGAACTTGATTATTTTTATGCCTAAATAATATTACATTGTATGTATATACCACATTTTGTTTATCCATACACTTGTTGATGGACATTTGGGTTATTTCCATCTTTTGGTTACTTTGAATAATGCTGCAATGAACATTCACTTACAAGTATCTGTTTGAGTCCTGTTGGAACAATTTTGGTTATATATGTAGGACTACAATTGCTGGGGCATATGGTAATTCTGTCGTTAACTTTTTGAAGAACTGCCAAACTGTTTTCCAAAGCGGATGTAACATTTTTCTTTCCCACTAGCACTGCACAAACATTCCAGTTTCTCCACATTTTTGCCAACACGTGTTATTTACATTTAAAATTTTATAGCTATCCTAATAAATGTGAAATGTTATCTCACTGTGGTTTTGATTTGCATTACCCTAATGACTAATGATGTTGATGTCTGTTCATGTGCTTATTGGCTATTTGTAGATCTTTGGAGAAATATCTATTTAAGCCTGTTGACCACTTTTTATTTGGATTATTTGCCTTTTTGTTGTTTCACAGGAGTTTTTTTATATATCCTGGATATTAGACTCTCATAGGAAATATGACTTACAAATATTTTATCCCATTCCGTAGGTTTTCTTTTCACTCTCTTGATCATGTCCTCTCATGCATAAATTTTAATTTTGATGAAATCCACTTTATTTTGTCTTGTGTTTCTCATGCTTCTAGTGTAACATTTAAGAATCCATTGTAAAATCCAAGGTTGTGACGATTAACCCCTATGTTTTTCTCTATGAGTTTAATGGTTTTAGCTCTTAAATTTAGGCCATTGATCCATTTTGAGTTAATTTTTGTAAATAGTGTGAGGTAGGAGTCAAACTTCATTCTTTTTCATGGGACTATCCAGTTGTTCCAGCACCATCTGTTGAAGAGACTGTTGTTTCTCTATTGAATGGATTAGGCACCCATGTCAAAAATCAGTTAGCCATGGAGGTATGAGTTTACTTCTAGGCTCTCAATTCTGTTCAGTCAATCTATATGTCTATCCAAGATAAGTACCAAATATTTTCAATTACTGCAGTTTTATAGTAAGTTTTGAAATCAGGGAGAGTGAGTGTCCAAAGTTTTCTTCTCTTTCAGGATTATTTCACTTATTTGGGGTCCCCTAAAATTCTGTATGAATTTGAGGGTACATTTCTGCAAAAAAATTATGTTTGAATTTTGAAAGGGTTGGGCTGAATCTTTGGATGGCATTCACATCTTAATGGTCTTAAGTCTCCCAATCACTGAAAATGGAATGTCTTTCCATTAGATCTTCATCAATGTGTCTAGTTTTGTTGTCTGCAGTGTTTCAGTGTACAAGTCTTTTACCTCTTTCGTTAAATTTATTCCTAGGTACTTTATTCCCTTACATGCTATTGTAAGTGAAATTGCTTTCTCAATGTACTTTTTGGATTCTTCATTCCTGGTGACTAGAAACACATCTGATTTACGTGTGTTAATTTTGTATCCTTCAATTACTGAATTCATTTATTAGTTCTGGTAGCTCTCTTGTGTATTCTTTAAGATTTTCTACATATGGGATCATATCATGTGAAAGTGTGTTATCAAAGTCTATTTTACCCTTTAATTTCTGTCAATGTTTGTTTCATATATTTGGTACTCTGTAGATTGGTGAATATATATTTATAATTATTATATCTCCTTAATGAATAGAACTTTTTATTAATATATAATGTCTCTCTTGTAGCAGTTTTTGTCTTAAAGTTTAATATTCATAAAGATACCCAGCTATCTTTTGGTTAGTATTTGCATGGAATATATTTTTTCATTTTTTCACTTTCAAACTGTTTTTGTCTTCGATCTAAAGTGAGTCTCTTGTAGAAAGCATATAGTTATATCTTATTTGTCTAATCAATTCTGCCAATCTTTGCCTTTTGATTGGAGAGATTAAAGCATTTACACTGAAAGTAATTTCTCATGATGAAAGACTTATGTTCGACACCTTGTTGTTTGTTTCTGTATGCTTTATATATTTTTATCCCTCATTCCCTCCACTACTGCCTTCTCTGTGTTTAGTTAACTTATATAGTGAATGATTTTGATTCCCATCTCATTTCCTTTTGTGTATATTCTTTAGGTGTTTTTTTTTATCATTACCATGAGGATTACATTTAACATCTTAAATTTATAACAGTCTAATTTTGTGTATACAGACTTAATTACAATCACATACAGACACTGCTCCTCTACAGCTTCATCACACTCATCTTATTGTTGTCACAAATTACATTTTTATATTTTATGCCCAAATAGCATTAACTTATAATTATATTTATACATTTGCTTTTTAAATCCTGTAAGAAATAAAAATGCAGTTACAAACCAAAATTATAACAATACTGACTTTTATATTTGACCATGTATTTGCCTTTACCAGAGAGCTTTATTTCTTTATACAACTTCAAGTTACTGTCTAGTGTCATTTTATTTCAGCTGGAAGGATTCCTTTCAGAGTTCTTGTCTACATGGAAATAAACTACTTCAGCTTTTGTTTGTCTGGGAATGTCAAAAATGTATCCCTAATTTATGAATGACAGTTTTGCCAGATATAGAATTATTAGTTGACACTTTTTCTTTCAGTACGTTTATTTTTTATTTTTTATAACATCTTTATTGGAGTAAAATTGCTTTACAGTGGTGTGTTAGTTTCTGCTTTATAACAAAGTGAATCAGTTATACATATACATATGTTCCCATATCCCTTCCCTCTTGCATTTCCCTCCCTCCCACCCTCCCTATCCCACACCTCTAGGTGGTCAAAAACCACCGAGCTGATCTCCCTGTGCTTTGAGGCTGATCCTCACTAGCTATCTATTTTACGTTTGGTAGTGTATATATGTCCATGCCACTCTCTCACTTTGTCACAGCTTACCCTTCCCCATTCCCATATCCTCAGTCCATTCTCTAGTAGGTCTGTGTCTTTATTCCCAAATTACCCCTAGGTTCTTCGTGACTTTTTTTCCCCTTAGTTTACATATATATGTGTTAACATACGGTATTTGTTTTTCTCTTTCTGACTTCACTCTGTAAGACAAACTATAGGTCCATCCACCTCACTACAAATAACTCAATTTCGTTTCTTTTTATGGCTGAGTAATATTCCATTGTATATATGTGCCACATCTTCTTTAATCATTTATCTGTCGATGGTTGCTTCCATGTCCTGGCTATTGTAAATAGAGCTGCAATGAACATTTTGGTACATGACTCTTTGAATTATGGTTTTCTCACGGTATATGCCCAGTAGTGGGATTGCTAGGTCGTATGGTAATTCTATTTTTAGTTTTATAAGGAACCTCCATACTGTTCTCCATAGGGGCTGTATCAATTTTCATTCCCACCAACAGTGCAAGAGTGTTCCTTTTTCTCCACACCCTCTCCAGCAATTATTGTTTCTAGATTTTTTGATGATGGCCATTCTGACCGCTGTGAGATGATATCTCATTATAGTTTTGATTTTCATTTCTCTAATGATTAATGATGTTGAGCATTCTTTCATGTGTTTGTTGGCAATCTGTATATCTTCTTTGGAGAAATGTCTATTTAGGTCTTCTGCCCATTTGTGGATTAGGTTGTTTGTTTTTTTGTTATTGAGCTGCACGAGCTCCTTGTGAATTTTGGAGATTAATCCTTTGTCAGTTGCTTCATTTGTAAATATTTTCTCCCATTCTGAGGGTTGTCTGTTGGTCTTGTTTAGGGTTTCCATTGGTGTGCAAAAGCTTTGAAGTTTCATTAGGTCCCAATTGCTTATTTTTGTTTTTATTTCCATTTCTCTAGGAGGTGGGTCAAAAAGGATCTTGCTGTGATTTATGTCATAGAGTGTTCTGCCTATGTTTTCCTCTAAGAGTTTTATAGTGTCTGGCCATACATTTAGGTCTTTAATCCATTTTGAGTTTATTTTTGTGTATGCTGTTAGGAAGTGTTCCAATTTCATACTTTTATATGTAGCTGTCCAGTTTTCCCAGGCCCAGTTATTGAAGAGGCTGTCTTTTCTCCACTGTATATTCCTGCCTTCTTTATCAAAGAGAAGGTGACCATATGTGCATGGGTTTATCTCTGGGCTTTCTATCCTGTTCCATTGATCTATATTTCTGTTTTTGTGACAGTACAATATTATCTTGATTACTGTAGCTTTGTAGTATAGTCTGAAGACAGGGAGCCTGATTCCTCCAGCTCCATTTTTCGTTCTCAAGATTGCTTTGGCTATACAGGGTCTTTTGTGTTTCCACACAAATTGTGAAATTTTTGTTCCAGTTCTGTGAAAAATGCCAGTGGTAGTTTGATAGGGATTTCACTGAATCTGTAGATTGCTTTGGGTAGTAGAGTCATTTTCACAATGTTGATTCTTCCCATCCAAGAACATGGTATATCTCTCCATCTATTTGTATCATCCTAATTTCTTTCATCTGTGTCTTATAATTTTCTGAATATAGGTCTTTTGTCTCCTTAAGTAGGTTTATTCCTAGATATTTTATTCTTTTTGTTGCAATGCTAAATGGGAGTGTTTCCTTAATTTCACATTCATATTTTCATCATTAGTGTATAGGAATGCCAGAGATTTCTGTGCATTAATTTTGTATCCTGCTACTTTACCAAATTCATGGATTAACTCTAGGAGTTTTATGGTAATATCTTTAGGATTCTCTATGTATAGTATCATGTCATCTGCAAACAGTGACAGCTTTACTTCTTTTCCGATTTGGATTCCTTTTCTCTCTTTTTCTTCTCTGATTGCTGTGCCTAAAACTTCCAAAACTATGTTGAGTAAGAGTAGTGAGAGTGGACAACCTTGTCTTGTTCTTGAACTTAGTAGAAATGGTTTCAGTTTTTCAGCATTGAGGATGATGTTGACTGTGCATTATCATATATGGCCTTTATTATGTTGAGGAAAGTTCCCTCTATGCATACTTTCTGCAGAGATTTTATCATAAATGAGTGTTGAATTTTCTGGAAAGATTTCTCTGCATCTATTGAGAGGATCATATGGTTTTTCTCCTTCAACTTGTTAATATGGTATATCACTTTGATTGATTTGCATATATTGAAGAATCCTTGCATTCCTGGAATAATCCCCACTTTGTCATGGTGTATGATCCTTTTAATATGCTGTTGGATCCTGTTTGCTAGTATTTTCTTCAGGATTTTTGCATCTATGTTCATCAGTGATATTGGCCTGTAGTTTTCTTTCTTTGTGACATCTTTGTCTGGTTTTGGTATCAGGGTGATGGTGGCCTCATAGAATGAGTTTGGGAGCCTTCCTCCCTCTGCTATATTTTGGAAGAGTTTGAGAAGGATGGGTGTTAGCTCTTCTCTAAATGTTTGATAGAATTCGCCTGTGAAGCCATCTGGTACTGAGCTTTTGTTTATTGGAAGATTTTTAATCACAGTTTCAATTTCTGTGCTTGTGATTGTTCTGTTCATATTTTCTATTTCTTCCTGATTAAGTCTTGGCAGGTTGTGCATTTCAAAGAATTTGTCCATTTCTTCCTGGTTGTCCATTTTATTGCCATAGAGTTGCTTGTAGTAATCTCTCATGATCCTTTGTATTTCTGTAGTGTCAGTTGTTACTTCTCCTATTTCATCTCTAATACTATTGATTTGAGTCTCCTCCCTTTTTTTCTTGTTGAGTCTGGCTAATATTTTATCAATTTTGTTTATCTTCTCAAAGAACCAGCTTTTAGTCTTACTCATCTTTGCTATTGTTTCCTTCATTTCTTTTTCATTTATTTCTGATCTGATCTTTATGATTTCTTTCCTTCTGCCAACTTTGGGGGGTTTTTTTTGTTCTCCTTTCTCTAATTGCTTTAGATGCAATGTTAGGTTTTTTATTTGAGAGGTTTCATGTTTCTTAAGGTAAGATTTTATTGCTGTAAACTTCCCTCTTAGAACTGCTTTTTCTGCATGCCTTAGGTTTTGGGTCATCGTGTTTTCATTGTCATTTGTTTCTAGGTATTTTTTGATTTCTTCAGTGATCTCTTGGTTATTAAGTAGTGTATTGTTTAACCTCTATGTGTTTGTATTTTTTACAGGTCTTTTCTGTAATTGATATCTATTCTCATAATGCTGTGGTCGGAAAAGATACTTGATACGATTTCAATTTTCTTAAATTTACCATGGCTTGCTTTGTGACCCACAGTATAATCTATGCTGGAGAATGTTCCATGAGAACTTGAGAACAATGTGTATTCTGTTGTTTTTGGATGGAATGTCCTATAAATATCAATTAAGTCCACCTTGTTTAATGTATCATTTAAAGCTTTTGTTTCCTTATTTATTTTCATTTTGGATGATCTGTCCATTGGTTACAGTGGGGTATTAAAGTCCCCTACTATGACTGTGTTACTGTCGATTTCCCCTTTTATGGCTGTTAGTATTTGCCTTATGTATTGAGGTGCTCCTATGTTGGGTGCATAATTATTTACAATTGTTATATCTTCTTGGATTGATCCCTTGATCATTATGTAGTGTCCTTCTTTGTCTCTTCTAATAGTCTTTATTTTGAAATCTATTTTGTCTGATATGAGAATTGCTACTCCAGCTTTTTTGATTTCCATTTGCATGGAATATCTTTTTCCATCCCCTCACTTTCAGTCTGTATATGTCCCCATGTCTGAATTGGGTCTCTTGTAGACAGCATATATATGGGTCTTGTTTTTGATCCATTCAGCCAGTCTGTGTCTTTTGGTGGGAGCATTTAGTCCATTTACATTTAAGGTAATTATCGATTTGTATGTTCCTATTCCCATTTTCTTATTTGTTCTGGGTTTGTTATTATAGGTCTTTTCCTTCTCTTGTGTTTCTTGCCTAGAGAAGTTCCTTTGGCATTTGTTGCAAAGCTGGTTTGGTGGTGCTGAACTCTGTCAGCTTTTGCCTGTCCATAAAGTTTTTAATTTCTCCATAAACCTGAATAAGATCCTTGCTGTATAGAGTATTCTTGGTTGTAGGTTTTTCCCTTTCATCACTTTAAATATGTCCTGCCTGTCCCTTCTGGTTTGCAGAATTTTTGCTGAAAGATCAGCTGTTAACCTTATAGGGATTCACTTGTGTGTTATTTGTTGTTTTTGCCTTGCTGCTTTTAATATGTTTTCTTTGTATTTAATTTTTGATAGTTTGATTAATATGTGTCTTGACGTGTTTCTCCTTCGATTTTTCCTGTATGGGACTCTCTGTGCTTCCTGGACATGATTAACTATTTCCTTTCCCATAGTAAGGAAGTTTTCAACTATAATCTCCTCAAATATTTTCTCATTCCCTTTCTTTTTCTCTTCTTCCTCTGGGACCCCAATAATTCGAATGTTGGTGCATTTAATGTTGTCCCAGAAGTCTCTGACACTGTCCTCAGTTCTTTTCATTCTTTTTTCTTTATTCTGCTCTGCAGTAGTTATTTCGACTATTTTATCTTCCAGGTCACTTATCCGTTCTTCTGTGACAGTTATTCTCTCCCATTGCAGAGCACAGGCTCCGGATGCACAGGCTCAGTGGCCATGGCTCACGGGCCCAGCAGCTCTGTGGCATTTGGGATCTTCCAGACCAGGGTAAGAAACCGTGTCCCCTGCATTGGCAGGCAGACTCCCAACCACTGCACCACCATGGAAGCCCCTAGAGTATTTTTAATTTCATTTATTGTGTTGTTCATCATTGCTTATTTTCTCTTTAGTTCTAGGTCCTTGTTAAGTGTTTCTTGCATTTTCTCTATTCTATTTCCAAGATTTTGGATCATCTTTACTATCATTATTATGAATTCTTTTCAGGTAGACTGCCTATCTCCTCTTCATTTGTTAGGTCTGGTGGGTTTTTACCTTGCTCCTTCATCTGCTGTGTGATTTTCTGTCTTCTCATTTTGCTTATCTTACTGTGTTTGGTGTCTCCTTTTCGCAGGCTGCAGGTTCGTAGTTCCTGTTTTTATTGGTGTCTGTCCCCAGTGGCTAAGGTTGGTTCAGTGGGTTGTGTAGGCTTCCTGGTGGAGGAGACTAGTGCCTGTGTTCTTGTGGATGAGGCTGGATCTTGTCTTTCTTGTGGGCAGGTCCACATCTGGTTTTGTACTTTGGAGTGTCTGTGGCCTTATGATTTTAGGCAGCCTCTCTGCTATTGGATGGGGCTGTGTTCCTGTCTTCTTAGTTGTTTGGCATAGGTTGTCCAGCACTGTAGCTTGCTGGTCGTTGAGTGTAGCTGGGTCTTGGCATTGAGATAGAGATCTCTGGGAGATTTTCACCATTTGATATTACATGGAGCTGGGAGGTCTCTTGTGTACTGGTGTCCTGAAGTTGGCTCTCCCACCTCAGAGGCACAGCAGTGACTCCTGGCTGGAGCACGAAGAGGCTTTCATCTACACGGTTCAGAATAAAAGGGAGAAAAAATAGAAAGAAAGAGAAAAAGAAAGAGTATAAAATAAAATAAAATAAAATAAGATAAAATAAAATATAGTTATTACAATAAAAAATAATTATTATGAAAAAAATTTTTAAAAGTAAAGAAAAAAAAGAAAAAAAGAATGGACAGACAGAATCCTAGGTCAAATGGTGAAAGCAGAGCTCTACAGACAATCTCACACAGAAGCATACACACTCACAAAAAGAGGAAAAGTGGAAAACATATTATATCTTGTTCCCAAAGTCCACCTCCTCAATTTGGGATTATTTGTTGTCTATTCAGGTATTCCACAGATGCAGGGTACATCAAGTTGATTGTGGGGCTTTAATCCGCTACTTCTGAGGTTGCTGGGAGAGATTTCCCTTTCTCTTTGTTCGCACAGCTCCGGAGGTTCAGCTTTGGATTTGGACCCGCCTCTCATGTCATTCGCCTTAGGGCGTCTGTTCTTCGCTCAGACAGGACAGAGTTAAAGGAGCAGCTGATTCGGGGCCTCTGGCTCACTTAGGTTGGGGCGGGGGGAGTGGTACAGATGTGGGGTGAGCCTGCGGTGGCAGAGAACAGTGTGACATTACAACAGCCTGATGCATGCCATGCATTCTCCCAGGGAAGTTGTCCCTGGATCATGGGACCCTGGTAGTGGCGGGCTGCACAGGCTCCCGGGAGTGGAGGTGTGGATAGTGACCTGTGCTCGCACACATGCTTCTTGGTGGTGGCAGCAGCAGCCTTAGCATCTCATGTCCGTCTCTGGGGTCCGTGCTGATAGCCATAGCTTGCGCCCATCTCTGGGGCTACTTTAAGCAGTGCTCTTAATCCCCTCTCCACATGCATCAGGAAACAAAGAGGGGAGAAAAATCTCTTGCCTCTTTGGCAGGTCCAGACTTTTCCTGGACTCCCTCCCAGCTAGCCATGGTGTACTAACCCCCTGCAGGCTGTGTTCACACCGCCAACCCCAGTCTTCTCCCTGCACTCTGACCGAAGCCCAAGCCTCAGCTCCCAGCCCCGCCCACCCCAGCGGGTGAGCAGACAAGCCTCTCGGGCTGGTGACTGCTGGTTGGCACCGATCCTCTGTATGGAAATGTCTCCACTTTGCTCTCCTGACCCCTGTTGCTGTGCTCTCCTCCGTGGCTCCAAAGTTCCCCCTCTCCTCCACCCGCAGTCTCCACCCACGAAGGGGCTTCTAGTCTGTGGAAACCTTTCCTCCTTCACAGTTCCCTCCCACTGGTGCAGGTCCCGTCCCTATTCTTTAGTCTCTGTTTTTTCTTTTTTTCTTTTGCCTTAACCAGGTACGTGAGGAGTTTCTTGCCTTTTGGAAGGTCTGAAGTCTTCTGCCTGCATTCAGTACGTGTTCTGTAGGAGTTGTTCCACGTGTAGATGTATTTCTTGTGTATCTGTGGGGAGGAAGGTGATCTCCGCCTCTTACTCTTCTGCCATCTTCCTGGAGCCCCTCAGTACTTTTAAATGTATTATCCTACAGCCTTCTGGCCTCCATGATTTCTGATAAGAAATTGGCTGTTAATTTTTTCTGTACAGCATGAGTTGCTTCTTTTCGCCTTCTTTCAAGATTCTCTCTTTGTTATGGCTTTTAACCAATTGTTTATAATTTGTTCTGGTATAGGTCTCTGACTTTATCCTACTTGGAGTTCATTGATCTTCTTATATTTGTAGATTTATGTATTTCATCAAATGTGAGACATGTTTGGGAAATGTTTTTTCAAATATTGTTCATGTCTCCTCTCTCTCTGTTTTTCTTCCAGGGCTTCCATTATGGATATGTTGGTCTGCTTATTGGTGTCTCACAGGTCACTTAGACTGTTTCCTTTTTCTTCTTATTTTTTCTTTCTTCTCCTCAGACTCAAAAAATTAGATTGTCCTATCTTCAAGTTTACTGATTATTTCATCTGCCTGTTCAAATCTGATGTGAGCCCATCTTCTAAAGTTTTCATTTCAGTTATTGTACTGTTCAGCACCAGAATTTCTGTTTGGTTTCTTTTTATAATTTCTATCCTTTCATTGATATTCTCATTTTGTTTGTACATCATTTCCCTGATTTTGTTAGATCTTTGTCTTGGCTTTCCTTTAGTCCTTTAAACACAATTAAGATAGTTGTTTTAAAGGGATTTTTAAATAAATCTGATGTTTGCTTCCTCATGGATGATTTTTATCAATTTATTTCATATCTATGAATGGGGCATATTTCCTTGACTCTTTCTATGCCTTATGATTATTTTATTGTTGAAAAATGTACATTGAAATATTATAATGTGGTAATACTGGAAATAAAGTTCCCCTTTCTCAAGATTAAGGATTTTTTGAATGTTGAAAAGCTGTTTTAGTCCATTTGTATAGTAACTTTTAAGAACTATTTTTGTGAAGACAGTATTTCTTGTCATGTTCAGTCATTGAAGTCTGTTCCTTAGCTCATGGTTTAGCTAATTTTTCACAGAGATTTCCTTGACAGGAAAGAGCTAACAAGAAACAAAACAAAACATAAAAACAGCAATAAAAATACCAAAAAAATTAAAGTAAAACAATAATAAACAAACTCATCTCCCAGTCTGTGCAGACTAGCTCTCTTCTGGTACATTCCTTCATTGTTTAGGTAGATTTGAGCCTAAGGATGAGCCCAGAGTAAAACTTATGTTCTTCTCAGTTGTTTTCTGAGCATATATATTGCCCTGTGCATGCATGTGGCTTTTTAAATGTCCCTGAATACTCAGTTGTTTTGAATATCCTGATTTCTCTAAGAATCTCCCCCAGCTTTTCCTCCCAGGCCTTAGTTTGTCTAGTGTGTATCTTAATCCTAAACATCTGAGGTTGTAAGTTTGCCTACCAGCATTTGTTAAGCAAGGCCTGCCACTTCTGGCCTGAGTTCTAAGTTAGGCAAAACAAAGTTGAGTGCCTGTATTAGTCCTTCAGGTACCTCTCAGACAGGATATTATAAACATTTACAGTAATTTGTAAGTAAGATCTTATGCTCCCTCCAAAACCAGGGATCTGTGTTCCACACTAGGAACACAGTCTGTTGCCATTTCAAGACTGCTATCACACTGGGAATCGGGTGGAGCAAGTGAAAATGAAAACAACCACAACTTTCTTACTCTTTTCAAGTTGCTTTTTTGTTGATTCAGTATTTGCCGTGTTGCTGTAAATCTTTGTTTTTCAGAGTTCTGACAGGATTCAGACAGATTTTGCCATATATATACATATATATATATGTGTATATTTGTGGAAGATGAATGTTTAAAGCTGCTTACTCTATCACTTTTCTGATGTCTCTATCCAACACATTATTTTGTTATTTTTAGGGCAAAATAGCAGCCTCATATGTAATGATTCCTTTACTAGGGGATTTTTTTTTGGCAATTTTGTAAAGAGAAGGTGAGGCTAATGTCTTTGACCTTTAATACTGTCTTACTTTTTCTCATGCAACCACCTAAATTCTTTACACTTCCTGCCATGTCACATAAAACAATAACTTTTTTCAAATAGTACAAAGTACCACTTTAAAATTCATAAACATACTTGCACTTTTGTTATATCTGAGTGTATGGTTACTATAGCATTTGTCATTAGGTTTTACTGAGAAACAACTGACACATACATGCCTATTTTTTATGCTAAGTACCACTAATGGTGTTCTGATAAATATAAAAGATAATTTTGTATATGTTATTTAAAACTTTTTGAGAAGACTGAGTATGTTAAGATCAGCTATATCTTTTTTAAGGAAATATCATTGTTCATAGGATAACAATGTATTTTTGTTGGATATTTCTACACATCTATCCTACTGAAAATAAGCTTTATTTTTAATCTTATTTTTGAACCAAACAAAAAGGAAAGGAAATATGGTGGGTTCTTTGACTCAAAAACACTCAGTTCTTCATGGCATCAGTCTAAAAGTATCAAAGGGGCAGGTGTCAGAGCATGATTTCAATAGGAAAAATAAAAATAGAGCCTAAGCCTTTGTGACAGATGTCAAGCATGCTGACAACTGTTAAAAGAAAAATCATTTTCCTGATCCTTTGCAAGGAGACAGCTTGTAAGATTAAAGATGTATCTCTTTATCTATGTTGTTGGCAGATTATTTCTACTGAATAGGGCATGAAAGGTACTTCAGATGGAGAAAAGGACTCCAGGAATTTTCATCAACCCAGCCACACAAAGAGTATAATGAAAAGTCAGAAAGTAAAGAAATATAAAAAATAAGAAAAAACCCTAAGCTGAGAAGAATTTTCTGTATGGTTTTAAGCCCAAATATTAGTATGATAAGTTCTTTCTGGTTTAAAAATCCTTAAAATACTCCTATGTTAGAGAAATAAACAACCAAATAGTGAATAACATATAATCAATGCTTAATAAATAGTTGAGTAATGGTTTGTATTTTTATTATGATTTTTTAAATTTAACAGTACATCTTAGTAATGTTTTCATAGTAGTATACATAGAGATACACAAATTCTCATAGTATTCCAAAGTATGGATTAACCAAAGCTTATCTGTATTCCTACTGGTGGGCATTAGGTATTTATGTTATTTTTGCTGTTGCAAATACTGCTGCCCTGGACATTCTTGTGTATGTTTTCTTGCACTGGTTGAGTGCTTCCCTAATGTAAAGGTGGCAAGTAGAATTATTGGGCTATTAGAAATACACATTTAAAATTTTAATTTAAATTTACCTCATCTTGTATACATTTTGCAATGTATTTCTTTTCTATTATTATTATGGTTACTAACATGGACACTTATCCACTCTCCTAACATGTCTATTTAAAAAATGGACATTTTTTTCAGGTAAGAAGTTAGAACATCAATAAAGGCTGTTCTTTCTCAACCTTTGTATATCTCAGATTTTTACTAGGTACCTTCTCTAGCTCAGAAAGAAGAATCTGCTTATTATACCTTGAATATCTTTTGTAACTTTTCCTCCCATGTTAGTGTTTTTCCTCTTCTCTACTCACATGCATAATTTTATTTAGGCTCATTTTGAAGTTTCTAGCTTATCTGAAGGTGTCTCATCCCATAAATAACATGATTTTCTACCCTCAGATTTCTCTCTTCCAAGTATGGAAAACTTCACTTCCTAAATGTCAAGCATACTGTTTGTATATGATCAATATATTTTGATTAATTGTAGTTAAATAAATATGTATTAAGCCAAAGGTATCTTTAAAACTGAGAGCATTTAGCTGGATCAGTTTCATTAGATTTGCTAATGAATATGTAGGTAAAGATAAAAGACTGAGTTCATTTGGTATTTTGGCTACTCTGTACTGAAAACACTTGAATACTGAAATTATTTTTGTAAATAATTTGCAGGAAAGGATAGTATTCCTTTTCATAACCATGAAAGTCAATAAGAATTTTTAATCTCCAACTTCTCTTTTTGTGATTTAAATCCACTACTTCCTGTCTAAATGTCAGTGAAGACTTCGGAAAGCCATCTACTAGTGTACATGTACTATATTTGAAAAATGCCAAATACTCCCACCATTGTGGTTCTCCATTCAATTCCTATATTCTTTCCAAATGGAGATTATTCTCTGTCTGATCTTAAACCTTTCAGAATCATACATTTACCATGTAGAACAAACTTAACATTATAAAATCTTTCAGTGGAAGTTAGCTTTTATGACTTACTCAGTGCTATTCTCAAATTCAAATATTATGTTTGTTTTGGATTTGGCTACAGTGACCACTGTTGGGTTTAAACTTATTGTAAGTGAAATGGAAATTCTCAATACACAGATACTTCCTCTAATTACCCATTTTCTGTTAACATTTTAAGCACAGAGTACAATGACCGGAGAAAATCACTATAAGGAATTATGCTGATATAGATATATTGAAAAAGTTGTATTGCAAGAGCCACATTAATACTTATTTTCTGTTTATTTGACCACTTGTTTGGGGGACACAGACATTTATCTATTCATTAACAGTAACAATATTCACTTGTACTCTTTTACAACACCAGAAGAGTAGATTATTTATTGAAGGAGAACCATGCTATACTTGGATTTTACCTGTTCCATTTATCCCTTTTTATAAAAACATTCCTTGTTCATGTGCTAAGTCTTTAGTATTTTTGTAGTTTTGTAGTTTGTACAATACCAAACAGTGCCTTATTATTCTTAAATATGTATTATAGGCTGAAGCCCAGGCATAGCATAGCTGGGTCTTCTGCAAGGCTGCAGTCCAAGTGTTAGCCTTGCAGGCTGTCCAGATGAGCACCTCACTTTCTTCTGGCTATCAGCTGGAGGTTTCTCTCATTACTTTGCCATGTGGATCTCTTCCTAGGTACCTCAAAACATGTCAGCAAGCTTTTTCAAAGACAGGAAGGGAGAACCTGTCTACCACAAAAGTGTTTCCTTATTTTCACTTTAAATGTGAAGAACATATAGTTTATATGGAATTTGTGTCCCTAGCATATGATGTAACTCCCAGGAATCACCTAAACCAGCAGATCCGTTAGGGAGCTACTGAGTAGTTCCTGAGATTCTCCACTAAGAGAGAATCGACAGTGGTGCTTCTGAAGGAATATGGAGATATTAGACATGGTGGTGATATTTGTAGTAGAGGATAATTATTTCCATCTATTTAAGGTTTGAAAACACAGTGGATTTATCTATAATATTGTTGCAGACACTGCTGCTTTTCTACTCTAAAGACATTTCTAATCACGTTTCTTACTACTTCCTTCTATATTACCTAGAGAGCTGTATACTCAGTTTCCTAGTCTCCTTTGCAGCTAGTTTTGGGCAAATTACCCAGCTTTAGCACACAATAAATAAGCAGATAAGTTTTGGGATGGAGTTGCTTTGGGGAAAGATTCTACTTTTTTTTTTATTAAAACAAAGCCATGCCTGGTATATTCCTTCTCTCTTTTCTAGCTTAAAGGCAAAAAAAACCCATCTTGCAACATTGCTGAATATTTAAAAGATAATCAGAAATATCAGTAGTAATGTTGTTGAGCAGCTAAAAGAATGGCAATAACTTTTTACATCTGTGGGACTGCGTTTTCTGATTCTTGCCGCTAAATGAAATCTTAACTAATAGAGGAATTTATAATGTAAACCATAGAAATAACACTAAGCAAAGATAGCATTGAGACAATCATGGATTAAAATAAGTGATAAATATTGACCTTTAAATTATCAAAGGTTTCTATTATTTTCTTCCCAGTAGGTGTCTTCTGTTTTCCAGGGCTTCTTAAACTTTAATGTGTATTTGCATCACCTGGGGATCTTGGCAAAACGCACATTGTGATTCTGTAGGACTGGCATGGGGACTGATATTCTGCATTTCTCACAAGGTCCCGGGTGATGCCAATACTAGGAGTCTACAGCATATACTATGAGTAGCAAGCCCTATAACCCTCATTTTTCCTGCTATCTGATTTCTATTCATAACAATATGAAAGCTACTACCTATCTCATGGAGGACAGGGGCTTGGTCTGTTTTATTCATTGCTGTATCCTCATTGTCCACAGTAGTTTCTTGTAAGTAACAAATGCTGGATAAGTGCTTGTTTAAGGAATAAATGTGGATAGTCCATACAAAAAGGAGCTGTTGCCTTACTGGGCATAAATGCCTAGTGATAATGGGTTTAGGAGATAGTGAGAGCTAGATGGAAGGTCTGTGTGTGGAAAAGCTCTATGCAGATATTTAGGAGAAGTATGTGGTGGAGAGATATTAGGATCGAGGGAGGGTTTTTTAAGGTAAGAATTTACAGCATGTTTGTACTCTGATGGGAATGATCCCATATAGCAGAAAACTGATGTTACAGAAGTAAAAGAAAAACTTGCTAAAATATATCAGTGTCATATTGAAGGGATTAGATTGGCTATAGTAAACAGGTAGAAAAAATTTTTTAGAAGCAAGCATAGTTCATTCATAGGAACTGGAGTAGAGAAGAAATATGTGCACACAGATACAAATAGTTTGTTGTGATGGGAAAATATTTAAATTCTCTTTTAATTTCTTCAATTTTGTCTGTGAATGAAGATACATTGTCAGTGTTTAGAGGAAAGAAAGGGACTGAGATTTTTTAATAAGGAGATAAGATAAGAGTTAAAAATTAAGATTAAATAGGCAGAAAAGGGTCTATGGGAAAAATGCAATATACAGTTTCTCCCGCTATTAAGATTATTATCATTAGTTATTTTTGCCTAGTTATTCTGCATTTTTCATCTTGTATAAATGAATATCAAATTCACTCAGACTATAATATGAGTGACCAATATCTGAGTTTGTACTATATAGGGAACAAATCAATTGTAGAGTGGCATATTCATTATTATATTTAATTTTTTCTTTTGCAAAATTATGTCACATTCTAACAAGTGTTGTGTATATTAGTTATAGTATTTAGAGTGCTTTGAGTAACATAGGATAAAGATATATTTTAAAAATATATTCGGAATAAAATAATTCTTTCCCTATACTATTCTGTTCCATTTGTCATAAGCTTAATTTGTGTCACAATTTTTAATTGCATGCTATATTAGTTTGCTAGGGCTGCTATGACAAATACCACAGACTAGGTGGCTTTAACAACAAAAATTTATTTTCTTACAATACTGGAAGGTAGACGTCTGAGATCAAGGTTTGGTTTCTTCTGAGGCCTCTTTCTTTTCATGTAGATGGTTGTCTTCTCCCTCTGTCTTTACATGGTCTTTTCTCTGTGCGTGTCTCTGTCCTAATCTCCTCTTCTTATCAGGACACCAGGTATATTGGATTAGGGCCCACACTGATAACCTCATTTTAACTTACTCTTAAAAAAACCCTATCTCCAAATACAGTCACATTCTGATGTACTGGGGGTTCCATATTAAATATATGAGTTTGAGGAGGGACTCAACTGACCCACAGAAACAGTGAGAAAATAAATGGGACACTGTATATGTGTGTTTGTGTACATGTGGAAGACTTTTTCCAAACACAGTGGTTTTCAAAACATGTCATATTGTTCCTTGTTTGGATAGGTATCATCCTAGTGATATGCATCTTAATTCAAACCTAAAATTAATAGAGATTTGAAAATGTGGAATATATGCCTGGTAGTTACAAGAGTAAGTTAAAAATTGTAAACTTCCATCATGCCACGTGGTGCAGGGAAAGAGAATATTTGGTAGGTGCTTTTTACCTCCAGTAGTTGTTTCACTTAATTTTTTGTTTATAACAAATTATTCTATTTTTTTAATGGTCTGCTAAAATTGCTTTCAATTAATAAGCCATTACAGTGAACTTGTCAATTTTATTTTTGTCCCACCTAAGAAAGAGATCATTCCCCTGAATCAACATTCAGACCATCTAAATTGCAAAACTTGTTCTAATGTTTTTTTAAGTCACCTGTTCTGATTAATTAAGTCCTTAGCACTATCACTATTTACATTTATTAGGCAGCAAATGGAAAGGAAATATTTTCAAACAAAGACATTTTGTGGCCTCAGGGAAGTGTGAACCATAAAGACAATGAGAATACAAATCAGCAAACTGAATGCTCAGATTGTTATGTTGTATCTGCTTAACAAAGAGCTATTCCCAGAAAGGAGAAAGAAACTAGCATTTTTACATATGGAATATAATTCAGGAAATTAAGTACTTCAAATTTCCCATGACCTCATTATTTAAATTATTTTGTGGCAGGAATTCATTGTGCACACTCATGCTACACATCAATAAAATACATAGCAATGAATAAGAAAACTTTGCGTTATTCACCGCTGAGTATCATTGCTTATATCATGAAGTTAGTCATTCTCTCCAAAGCTTAAATTCAGTCCTTCTTTTTCTTTGGCATTATCCTCATTTACAGCTGTGGCACCAAATCTTTCTCATAAATAGCAGTCAAAACTCTTAGAAATTCTCACCTGTAATCTGTTTATATCACTGTATGAAGTTCTTTGAGAGCAGTGGCCGTGGCTAGCATATTGATACTTGTATTTCTAAACTAACAAAGTGAATACCCAACAAATACTTGTTGAATGGCAGAATTCTCTCAGACTAGTAGGATTCTAAAGCTAAATTAGTATTTTCATCATACATCTTAATTCACAAATTATTAAATTAGTCCTTGAGTTAATTATCTCTGCAGGTGTCTAATTTAGTTTCCCGAGAGAGCTTACAAGCTTATGTATCAATACATAATTAACCTGTAACATTTTTACTCATGCATTTTGAAATTCATACATGTTTTGGAGTAGCACAGCAACATGCTAAAGGAGTGAGGTAGGAGGGCTCCAAACTATGAGCAACCATTGTAGGGTGGGAGGGAAGCATAGTCTGTAGACCATTTAAAAGCAATCATAAACCTGCTGATTTCAGTTTGCTTTTTACTATCACCATATTTATCGATTCTAAATAATGTCAATGATAAAATTTTCTTCCCAATATGGCATACCACTCCCACAGCTCCTGCCTTGGTAGATTACTAAAGAAGAAATCAATAAATAATAATTGTTGTATAGTGTGTTTGTAGAATCTTATTTGTATCACATTCCTGAAGGAAAGTGTGAAGTTTTCCATGAGGAATAGACAGTCATAAACTAAAGTCATGAACAGTTTTAATTAGGAGATGATGACAAGACAAAAAATTGAATGAGTAAGTAATCAATAAATAACAATTTTGTAATGTAGTTTTTTTTCAAATTTACAAGAAAAGAAAAGTTTTATGTAGCATATGCAGTCTGATAGCTTGGTAAAATTATTAGAACATGTAAATGAAACTCAGTATACTTGTTTGTAGTTTTCTACAATTAGAAATTAATTATTTAATCATTATTATTTTTAATTATTATTTTTTATTCAATGGCTAGTAGTTGGCTGCTTTTTTGTAATTTGAAAAATATTTTATTAAAAAATAACATAAATATCAAGGTACAAATACTAAGCTTACTAATAGTATAACACACTAGCTTTCAAAGCCATTGAATAGCTATTGAGCTATTTTTATATCAATTTAATACTTTCTTGTATATATTTTACCAATTTTAACTATGATTGTTTTCATTTTTCATACATACACTCATAGAACTCAGCTCATGCTCAGCCTCATCAAAAAGCCCTATTACATTGCTGCATGTACATGTCTGACTCCTCACTTAACCATAAATGCATTGAGAGTATGTCTATATCCCTCTTGGGGACTGGCACAGTGCAACACATATGTTGAATAAATATTTACTGAATGACTGTTAAAAAAATAAGTAATGCACTCTCATAGGAAAAGTAGAAAATAAGGATAATAAAAGTGAAGATAAAGAAAGTCACAAAATCTCTGACTAGAAGAAAACACTCTTTTTATGCATGTCAGTACTTATTCTTCAGATGTTATATTTATGCATATGTTATAAAAGGATTCAGGGTGTGGGTACCATTTTATAAACTGTGTTTAAAATTTTAAAATACTATTTTTCCATTATTATTCCACAAATTCTACAACAGTCACATTCAACATCTACATGTTATTCTATTGTAAATATGTACTATATACATTAAGCTCATCTCATTAAAATATTATTTTTGCTATTATAAACAATGAATATTCTACAATAATTATATTTATAGACAAATTATTATACTTATTTTTATCAATTATTTAGTATAAATTTTTATAGGTTGACTTTTCATAACAAAGGATATGTATGCGGCCATTTTATATATGAAATTTTATGGTTGCCTCACATATATAGGCACCTAATTCCCATAAGATTTTCAAGGGTCTGTGAAAATACTTGAATCAAAAAGGGAATAATGACTTAGTTTAAAAAAATGTTTAAAGCAACAAAATCAAAATTAATAATTACCTTAAAGGTAACATTATTAATTTAATAAAATGACTACATTTAATATTGCTAAAATTTCACCGTGTAGACACACTTTATTGCTGAAAGTTTCTTATTTCATAAGAAATTTTAAGTAGGCATAATATTTGCATTCCAAACAGGCAAGCCAGTTTACTAGTAACATCTTAAGATTATTCAAGTATTTATAGCAGAAATATTATCATTAAAGTAAACATGGTTGTATTTTAATATATTTGATATATTGTTGAATATATTTGATGTAGAGTAGGATCTCTAAAAGTAAGATCGATTATGGTCTACAAAGTTTTTGTTTAATTTATTTTATTGAAGTTTAGTTGATTTACAATGTTGTATTAATTTTGGCAGTACAGCAAAGTGATTCAGTTATACATATATAGGTTCTTTTTCATATTTTTTTCCATTATGGCTTATCACAGGACATTGAATATAGTTCCCTGTGCCATAGAGTTGGACCTTGTTTATCCAAGGTCTATGCAGTTTTTATAGTGGCCTAGGGTATGTAGATTTTTAAGAGGGTGATATTTGTTATCAGAAGGTTGTACTAATTTGTAAATATTTCAAAAAATCTGATACACAAATCAATGGAATGCATTTCAGTACTACATTAGATCTGGACCTCTCTTCAATTTCGTGATGGAAATTCAGAAGTTGACCTCCATGTCAAAGAACAATGCCATTTTAAGATATTTTATTGTTGATAATGAAGCAACACATTCTCCTTCAGAGAGATGATGATAGTTCATTTAAAAGAGTAACGCTACATCTCACTGATTTATTTAAGTGAGATACCTCCTCCCAAAAAAAATACCATGTACAACTTCAAAGAGCAAAGAGAATAAAAACATAAGAGGGATGGGGAGAGAAACTTTAGTTTGTCAAGACGTGTGTCCCCATACCAATTTTGTTTTTCCTTGGGATGAGAACTCTTAGGATTTCCTCTCTTAACACCTTTCATATATATCACACAGAGGCACATATTCTTTATCCATTCATCTGTTGATGGACACTTAGGTTGCTTACATGTCCTGGCTATTGTAAATAGAGCTGCAATGAACGTTATGGTACATGACTCTTTTTGAATTATCGTGTTCTCAGGGTATATGCCCAGTAGTGGAATTGCTGGGTCATATGCTAGTTCTATTTTTAGTTTTTTAAGTAACCTCCGTACTGTTTTTCACAGTGACTGTATCCATTTACATTCCCACCAACAGTGCAAGAGGATTCACTTTTCTCCTCACCCTCTCCAGCATTTACTGTTTGTAGATTTTTTAATGATGGCCATTTTGACTGGTGTGAGGTGATACCTCACTGTAGTTTTGATTTGCATTTCTCTAATGATTAGTGATGTTGAGCATCCTTTCATGTCTTTGTTGGCATTCTGTATATCTTCTTTGGAGAAACGTCTATTTAGGTCTTCTGCCCATTTTTGGATTGGGTTTTTTGTTTTCTTGATATTGAGCTGTATGAACTGCTTGTAAATTTTGGAGGTTAATCCTTTGTCAGTTGCTTCATTTGCAAATATTTTCCCCCATTCTGAGGGTTGTCTTTTTATCTTGTTTATGTTTTCCTTTGTTGTGCAAAGCTTTAAGTTTCATTAGGTCCCATTTGTTTATTTTTGTTTTTATTTCCATTTCTCTAGGAGGTGGGTCACAAAGGATCTTGCTGTGATTTATGTCATATACAATGGAATATTACTCAGCCATAAAGAGAAACAAAATTGAGTTATTTGTAGTGAGGTGGATGGATCTAGAGACTGTTATACAGAGTGAAGTAAGTCAGAAAGGGAAAACCAAGTACCGTATGCTAACACATATATATGGAATCTAAATAAAATGCTTCTGAAGAACCTAGGGGCAGGACAGGAATAAAGATGCAGACGTAGAGAGCGGACTTGAGGACACAAGGAAGGGGAAGCATAAGCTGAGATGAAGTGAGAGAGTGGCATGGACATATATATATACACTACCAAATGTAAAATAGATAGCTAGTGGGAAGGAGCCGCATAGCACAGGGAGATAAGCTCGGTGCTTTGTGACCACCTAGAGAAGTGGGATAGGGAGGATGGGAGGGAGATACAAGAGGGAGTAGATATGGGGATGTATGTATATGTATAGCTGATTCACTTTGTTATAAAGCAGAAACTACCACAACATTTTAAAACAATTATACTCCAATAAAGATGTTAAAAAATAAAACACACACACAGAGGTGTTCATTATATTTATCATGTTGTACATTACATCCCAGGGACTTATTTACTTCATAACTGGAAGTTTGTACTTTTGACCGCCTTCATCCAATTCTCCCTCCCTCAACACGCTGCCTCTGGTAGCATAAGATAATTATAACACCATCCTACAAATAACTGGTTAATTTCTCTTACATTTAGTTTCTCTGACCTACCAATTATTTTCTTTCCTCTTCTATCAATGGCAGGTTTGAGGAGATCTGAAAGAGAGATCATGTCAACGTCTACTTCAGGAGCAGAGATATCAAATGCCTATCTAGGAACAAGGTAAGGGGTGAATGAGGTAAGAGAACTGACAAGAAGTTCAAAGGAATGCACCTACTGTATGTGTGGTGAGGACAGACTAATGGGCACATGCCAGTTTCTTTAAGCCAATCAGTGACTTTGCTTAACACTTAGAATGATATTTAAACTCTTTTCTCTTGGCCTGACTGTGTCTCCAACATTAGTTTGAATTTATTTTGACGTTCTAGCCACATTGTCTATTTTATGCATCTTTGTCTTTACAGTATAGATACCTGAAGTTCTATCCCTCACCTTTCCTACACAATGAACACCTTCCCATCACCTTTTCCATGAGTCACTTCCTGAAGAATTCTTTAATATTCCTATATCCATTACTTTGTCCCACTGCATCCAATATATATTTTTGTCAAAACATCTAAGTCAGGGTTACTCAACCCTGGCACTATGGACATTTTGGACCAGATAAAACTTGCTTGGGAGTACTGTCCTGTGCATTGTAAGATGGTTAGCACCATCCCTGGCCTCTACTCGCTAGCATGCCTATAGCATCCCACCAAGTTCTGGCAACCAAAAATGTCTCCAGATCTTGCTAACTACCCCCAAGTGACAACATTACCCCTTGTTGAAGTCACTGATCTAGGTCTTTTATTTTGGTCTCTCTGAGGAGCATGTGGGATCTTCCCTGACCAGGGATTGGACCCACACTCCCTGCAGTGGAAGCATGGGGACCCAACCACTGGACTGCCAGGGAGGTCCTAGATCTATTTTTTCTATTGCACTTCCTTGCTCAGAGGCTTATCATCCGCTTTTGTGGTATCTTCCCTTGAGAGTAAACGTCACCATGTCTGACTTATCTCTATATCCCCCACACCTATCCTGGGACCAGACTCTGAGAAAACACTTGAGTAAAGTATGTATTATATAAAAATGAATTTATCCTTAAATCATATTGGCTGTTGAAGGTTTATAGTTAAATTCCTCCCCAGGAATTGCCCTGATTGAAGGACACCCAAGGATACCCTTCTCTTTGTAGCAGCCTTCATCCATTGATGTTGATGTACAAAGGCCAAGCATGTCTCAGAGGTCATACCAGCTCCTGAACTTGCAGGATTGTCTGGCCCTCTGTCACAGCTGCATCACTGTTCATTCTCTCTCTGCACAATTCTGATTTTCTTATAACCCCACAGGTGTTGTTCTCAATTGCACTCCCTAATAAACCTCCTTCACACATCTGTTCGAAGCCCATCCTGCACAGAAGGTAGCCTCTTACTTTGAAAAACAAAAAAGTCAGATGCTTTTTTGTCCCCCTTAGTATGAAGATAATCAATGAAAGGAAACATTAAAAAATATGCCACTGATCGTCATACCAATAGAGAGATATAAAATACCCTTCTTAGAAAAAACATATTTTATTGAGTGTAGGGTATTAAAATTTTCAATGTAAAGGAAAAATTATTAGTGATTGGAAAGAAAAGACATTTTCTTCTATTCACACAGTCAAAATATTTCCTTAACTGCTTTAGAGCACGATGTTTACTATGTTAGCTTGAGTTGCTTTTTTTTTTCTTTTTAATTGCCTAGCAATAAGTACACTTTAGTCTAAAAAAAAAGAAAGAAAAGGAAAGAAAAGAGAAAAATTTCACCAGCCAGAATTCTTGAGTTTGGCCACAATCTAGCACAGTAAGGTATTTAAAGAAATAAAACTAATATCATTTTCAGAAATATCATTTATATCCATACTACAAACTCTGTTTCATATCTTAGTCATGATTACAAGTTACTCACAATGTTATTTCTAACATAAAATCCAATTCTGGTATTATCTTTATTTCTTTTCCTAATTTTGGAATCATTTCCTGGCAGTTTTGACATTTATAATTTTACATTGCTTATTCTTAAAATTTAAAATATATCTTCCTGGAAGGAAAAAACATTCAATATCCCACCAATGCTAAGCAATAAAATTAACATTTAAAAATGTTATAGCAATTGCAAAGCAAGAAAAAATATGAAGTTGGAAATCATTAAATATAGTTGATCTTCTTTGTTGAATATTTTAATGATGAACTATTATATGGATTTGTATTTACTATTGTTCAAAGAGTACCCAGAAAATTAAATACAACAAAAGGTGGGTAAGGCTTGACCAACAGGATAAGGAATTAGACATATTTGTTGGTGCTATCATTATATAAGGGATTTTATTATCATTATTTTTATGATTTGATCTTAGGACATAAGACACAGTCAAACTGATACTGAAGTAGTAAGAGTTTTTACAATTTGTCTTTTTTTGTTTTGTTTTGGTGTATAACCCTCCTATGACCCACACTGATTTACATGTATATTATATATGTAATATATAAAATTCTAGGGCTTCCCTGGTGGCGCAGTGGTTGAGAGTCCGCCTGCCGATGCAGAGAACACGGGTTCGTGCCCCAGTCCAGGAAGATCCCACATGCCGCAGAGTGGCTGGGCCCGTGAGCCATGGCCACTGAGCCTGCACGTCCCGAGCCTGTGCTCCACAATGGGAGAGGCCACAACAGTGAGAGGCCCACGTACCACAAAAAAAAAAAAAAAAAAAAAAAACCAAAAAAATTCTAGGAAAAATAAGTAAAAAAAACATTTCAATCTCTATCATTTTATTGTCATGATTTTAGCACACATTTAATAAAAGAAGATAAACATCAAACAACACCAAGGCTTACAGAAAGGAAAAGAATATGTATCTAAAACAAACAAACAAAACAAAACAAAGAGGACTGTGTATCTAGTTATTGATCAGTCAAATGGTAGTAAAGGGACAGAAACTTAACCTTCGATGATAGGTGAAAAAGAAAAGAAATTAACATATATGGAAATAAAAACAAAACATCGTTTCCATTTAAAAAAAGAGAAGAGAGTAATTTAATTTTAAAGTTAATGGATTTATTATAACTTACTTTTGCTGGTTATGAAATATTAGTTAATGGCATAGTCCTCATCTATACCAAAATCTGCTCTTTTTTCTGGTAGAGTTAGTCAATTATTTTTTGAGATGTGGAATTTTCAGGAGTTTTCTAGAGTGAAGCTGTTTTTTTTTTGCTTTTTCTCTTATTATGATGACAGATTTGTGTTTTCTTCGAGATTATCTGTATGTGGGTCACCAGTGTTTCATGAGAATGTTTGTCTATAATTCATTTTGCCTAACAACAAAAGCATGAGGAGACCTTACAGGTGGCTATCCAGAAGGAAAAGAGCCAAATAACTTTTGCAGAAGGTAAGTGGTAGCAGTACAAATGCAAATACAGTCAATAGAAACTATGTATGTATGGTCATTTTCATTTTATGTCAATCATTCATATACTGGAGCTCAGATTTACTTTTTCATAATTCTTTTAAAATAAATAATGACAATATTTTTGAAGGAAGGCAAAATTCCATTTTTTAAAAATTCTGTTTTAGAATTAATACTATAAGCCCAACCTTTTATAAAGTATTTTTTAAATTTAATTTTTTGTTGATACTAATCTTAAGTAATTTCAGCCAATATAAAATATATTTCAGAAAGATCTCATTAATGAATACATTTTAATGAAGAATTAATTCTAGAACAATTGATTGAATTTGTCCTATGCAGAGTGGCATAACTCTGCATTCACTTGCATTTACTTGTTTTCCTTCCTATGTCTAGTGGTGAGAAACTAAGAAAATGAGGTTGAATGAAACAGCATTTATATTTTAAAGGCTTGCCAGTCTTCACAATTAGGTGCTTATCATTATGTTTCAAGAATAAGCAAGAAATTTGAAGATACCCAGTGAAATTCCTCCTGTGCTGGCTATTTTCAAATTACTTTTTGATTCTAAAACTGATTAGTGTGATGATTTTGTATTAAAACACCCAAAATATGTTTCTTATTTATGTCTATTATATTAAATAAAGAGACAGGAGAGATATTTCAAAATCAAACTCTTTGCTTTGCTGGAGCTCATAACCTATGTTGGATATAAATTTAAGATATAGTAGTTGACTGGGGAAACAGTTTATGATAGCAACTCTAGATTTCTTTACATCAAAAATCCTCACAAATTCAATTAGTAGTTTGTAAAAACTTTTTATTCTAATTTGGTTGACGTTCTGAAATATATCATAGTTATTACAACAAGGAGGTAATTTAGATTACAAAATCATGTCTGTATAGTCAGTGTCTAAAACGGAGTCATGTTTGAGCATTCTGGGCTCTGTCTAAAACTACATCCCACAAAGTAAAATATACCTTCTCTTCTCTCGATCTCTCTCTCTCTCTCCCAGATCTGATTAGGAACTTCTGATAAGGAAATTGGTATAGATCTAGCCTATGATAAAACTTTTAGCAGAGCACCTGGTGTATATTTCCAACAACATCTCTGTACATCAATGTTATAGGCAGAATTTGTAAACAACTGAACTTTTTTTTTTTTTTTTTTTTGTACCGTTGGTCAGCCTAATTAAGAATAAAATGCTCAGGGTGACTCCTCTACTAAGTGATGATAACTTATTATCTCTCACCTTCCTAAATGTTCAAAATTCACTGTTTCCAAACTGCTTGTGGTTTTGTCTTTTGAATCTTTTATTCCTTTTATAAATCTTGTTTTTGCCTTTGTTGTACGAAAATGTCACATATATTGGCTTTCCTTCCTGTAGGTATAAGATTAATATCAGCTGCTCTGTGGCAACCTGGAGTTTATCTCAGGGGATGCCTAAAGCCATGGTGCTGACCTTGGTCAAACGTGATTGAAACAAACTAAATAATGATTAATATAATCCTATACTGAGGTCTGAGAGATCAGAGGGCAGGCTGAACCAGCTTGTCAACACTGTTTGTATAAAATATACACATTCATAGTTTTTACATGGTTTACATTATGATCTCTTGGTTACTGCTATTAAGCATGGTCATGGAGGCTGATGTTAGCTATGTGACCAGATGGGACTAAGAGACCCCTCCCTGTGTATAGGACTGTGATTACCTTTAAAACAAGGCATCAAGCATTTGTCTTGATAGTTGGAAGACAGAATCATCCTGTGTAGTTCAGAATGGGCCCTGGTAACTCAACAGGGCTTCTCTGATATTTGTCTTTGCTTTATTTCTCTTGCTATACCACATTCTTTTCCTTTATTAAAACCTTACATGAGTATACTTGTGTGGAATCTCATGAGTCCCTTCAATTATCTGACTGTGTAATAGATGCCCCTTGTATTTAAGTAAAAAGTTCCAGATAATTAACTATGTCCTTAAGTTATTCTTCTGCTTAATACATAACTTAGTTTTCTGAACTGTGCTGATAAAAAACAAATTCATTTTTTTTCATGATACATCCCTCATAAACATCTGAGGACAGAACCTATTAAAGGAGATTTTCTATATATATGCAGAGGCTATCAGCATCTATAGTAGTTGTCACCTTTGTATCAAGAGGTTTCAGGAAAGGGTTGAAAGATTTGTAAAGGCCAAATTTTAAAATAGCTGAAAGATAAGGCCTGTGTCTTTTCTTGTAGTCCATCTGGCAGCACCATTTAAATCCTATCACAAGTATTTTATATAGCTAGTATGGAAAAGATTATTGTGATCCCCAAACATTTCTGTACTTTGTGTCTTGTGAAAGAACATGAGATATATATGAAATATATATTATATATATAGAGAGAGAGATCAATAGATCTATAGCTGATATATGTATACATTAATTGCTATGGCCCAGATCAAAATCCCATAGTTACAATTTTCTCACAATTAGGTGTGACCTTGGTTCAGGTTACATACTGATCTACTAAAGCAATACTCTGCCCTTTCAGAGATATAAATGATTCTCTGCTTATTTACAGTAGTCCTCTACAGTCCACAGACTGTGAATTTTACAAGAACACAAACCTGTTGTATATGTCACAAGCCTGTGACATAACAAAACAACATTTGAAGAAGAAAACTATGGGCTGAAGAAAGCTCACATTGGAGTGCTGGTAGTAGAAAGTTCCAAGTTTGTGGCCCTCTGCAAAAAGACAAGTTTCTTTTAAAAGAATATTTTCTTCAAGAAAAATTTAAGCTGAAAGAAAGTAATGATTTTTTTTCACTCTGATAGCTGATCTGCCTTTATAAACTGAGTGGTTTCACCATCTCTTATTGTTAAAAGAGTCTGTGGGGCACCTGGTGTATTTCTGGGACATGCCAAGTTTTATTCAGTGTCAATGTTAAGTACCTGGTGGATTGTGAAAGTATGGCAGGGCTTAGCAACCCTCTGGCCATAAGATATGTAACCAGGACAGCCCATTCTTAGGGCAGCTGAAAATGACACTTGCTCCGGAGTGTGTGGATAACCATGCCTTTAGCTGAAACTACATAATAAAAAAATCCTTTTAATACAATTTTTACAATATTAGATTCCTGTGCCTGTGAACCACTCTGCACAATTCACTCATAAATTAAACAAGGTCATTTGAGAGCTAACACAGACCCCAGAAATTCTGAAGAAACACAGAAACATTAGAGGGGCATGGTTAATTTTGTCTGGAAGAGTTCAGTATGAATTAAAGCATAACAAAAGTTCTCTTACATCTGAGAAATGACACATCACCAATAGCTGCCTCGAGCTGTACTAAAAGATGGAGTTCAAAACTGCCTCATTGTCCTTCGAGGCTGAATATTACTCTTCAGAAGTTAATTATATGCCAAAGAAAGATCACCATTTGTTTCTGCCAAATGGCCACCAAACAGTTCTTTTTCTTTTCCAAACCTCATCAACTTAGATTTATATAATACTCTTCTCCCCCAAAAATTGATGAGAAACTCACTTTCCTCCAAATCTTTGGAATGATCACTTACCTAAAACTTCTCCTTTTTATTGTTTATCTCACCCAGCTATAGATATAGGAATGTTTTTGTATCTGATTTTTAAATTTGAGTATCAAAATTTTATTATTTTCCTAAAAGATATATAATTCTTTTTATTGTTGCTCTTTTTAAGCCCTATCTCTTTTTAAAATAATATTTTTTAAGCTAAGAGATACAGGAAAGTTGCAGAGTTGGTCAAGATTTTCAGTAGTCTCTCAAGACCAATGTACTATGTAGAAGTTCAGGATCTTCCTTATTCCAATTAGGGGATCTTAAGTTTCCTGTATTAGTGACTTTGTCACATAAATTATTTCATTTATCTGAATCCAAGCTAACTTTTCTATCTTTTTGCTGGACACTCTTTCATCCAGTCGTACACACACATATAATTCCTTAAAAACCACTAAAACGTTTCTTGGGCTATTTCAACTTTTGGAAAATCTGTACCCTTGAATGTTTAGAAATTTTTTATTACTCTTTTAAAGTCTAGGAAAATAAAACTGAATTTTTGAAGCTTTCCAAGATAATCATAGGGATACCTTTTTTTGCACTCTCGTAGCATATAACTGTGGACAATTATAGCTGATGCTAATGCTAAAATAATGGATAAACTTTATTGAATACTTATTATTTGTTAAGCACAAAAAAGCAGTCTCTTTTTAATTTTAAATATAGTATTATTGAATAGCTAAACTTATTATGTGTGTAAGTGGTAATGCTACCATTTTAATCTGGGTTTATGTGATTTTTAATAATCCTGTACATTGTCCCTATGTAACAGTTCCTATTACACATTATTTGAAAATTTATTTCAACAGACTGAAGTAGACTAAAATCCTAGAGCAGAAATCTTATCTATTATGATTGACTACTAGTTTTTAAACTATTGCTGGACAGATAGCTTATACTTAATAATTAATAAATGAATGAAAGAACAATGTAATTGATTTCAACAGTACCAGAGAACAAATTGAGTATTTCATTTGCAAGAGTTCATTTGAAAACAGGGTCATTCATGGAAGCTTTAATTCTAACATCAAAATGTATTTATTATCTTTGTGTTCTTTCCAAGATATTAAATTTTACATTAATATACGAAATAAAAAGTATTTTCTTAGGTAATCAATTTGTGACTATAAAAGGTTTTAAAATTATTATTGAAACCATGAATTATTTCAGTCCCTAAACTGGAAGATTAGACAAAGAAGCAGAACAGTATATGCTTAGCAATGTAAAATTGAGGTCTTAACCATTTGTGGTCATTGATATTTTTCAAAGGAAAAAACAAAAACAGTTTCAAAATCCTATGTATGTTCCAATTCGTGAAATTTCCTTCTACTCAACTAAATTTCTCCTGAACTTTCAAATCATCAAATGGAATTACTTTCTGTGCTCAGCTGTCGAGAAATTTGCAGTATGGCATTATACAGCTGTCAAATTACACCCACGGGACCTGATTTGTCAGTTTACACAAGCAAAACTTCTACTGATACTAGGGACAGTTACCATATTTAGCATTTGTTGGGAGTGTAGGAAAAGAATTGCTTCATTTGGAAAAATCTTCTTAGAAATTCTTCTACACATAAAAAGAGAAAATATAAGAAGAATCAACTATGCTTTTCAGAATATATTTTAAAAAATCAAAACCCAGAACACATTTGTTTTAATTGCAAAAATTCATGAAAATACTAAAGGTATTTTTATATTATACCTTATAGTCTAGGCAAATATCAATAATACGTTTCTTATAACATGCCCCCCCCCAAAAAAAAAATGACTCATTGAATTTGGAGTCCTGAAAAAAACACAAATCAAAGCAACCACTTTTGAAATACATTCAGGAGGAAGGGTTAAAAAAAATGAAAGGCTAGAAAGCTATTGTAAAATTTTAAAAGAGAAAATGGTGAGTCAGCAACCTTATAAGTAAGTCTCTACTCAAACATAACTCTTCTTTACATTTACAGCAAGATAAAGCAGGTTTATGAGGCTAAATGTTGACAATTAGAGAAAAACTTTTCAAGGTATAGGCTTCATGGGGAAGTCTCAATTCTGAGAATAAAGTGGAGAGGTTTTATCACACAGCAGTGTTAACATCACATTGGCCTGAGAAGAATTCGTTGATGGAAGATCAGGTGTGTCAAATTCTTCTCCCTACTTCTTCTGTTTGGAGAAGTAGTAGATTTGGCCAAAACGGAAACTGAGAATATTATATCCAAAGATAGTGAACAATATGCTGGGAATTTTGCCCAAAATGAAGATGAGTGTGTTGCGCTCTCCCTTTCATACTGTAAAGGCACAGTGGAGAGGCAGACTGCTTGCTCTTCTCTGTCAACACCCTAGTCAGTGAGACCTCCAGTCTACATTCCACCCACATCCCTAGATAGCCAGCAGGCAGCCTTTCCTTGCAATGAAATACACTTAAAATACTTTTTGCAATTAATACATTCATCTCCTAATTATTTGAACACAAATCCAAGAACTGTCAGACACTTAAGGAGTACCAGTAACAAGAAATAAATATTCAAGATTTAAAAAATAAAACATTAGAACCCACATTCCCCACCTTACCAGTCCCCTTTACAATACATAAACTGGCCTTGCCCATTCCCAAGTCCAACACTCCAGTCCTGACCTAGATCCCAACTCTCTGATGTACTTAGAGATTTTGCTCTTGAAAGTATCTCCTTTCCCTACTGAATAATTTCTCCCCCAGTTATATCATTCCCCTATACAAGCACACTATAATATGCCTTACTGCAAAACAAAACAAAAAAGCTCCCTGGGACTTTTTATCTTCTGGGCAAATGCTCAGTTTCAATTTAGAACCAAACTCCGTGAGAGGCTTGTTTGCTTCCTGTTCTCTAAACATCCAGTCCAATCAGGCTTTTAGTACCACCATGTCTCAAAGATAATCAATTGGATCTGCATTACCAGCCCCAAAAAACTATTAGGACTTGAAGACTGGGAACCCTGTAGCTAGGCAGGGACACCCAGCGAATGCCCCCAGAAAATAGAGGCAAGTGCTGTCCTAAATTGTGCCTGTCCTGTCTGGTGCTGTCTATGCAGCTTCCTGGTGGTGGCAGTGGCAGCTGCAGCTCTTGCTTCCTCCAAGACAGCTAATTCCTCTGTCAGTCACTGCACTAGAGCACAAAAGGAGAGCTGTCACTTCTGGGAGGAAGAGCTCTTCTTTGACACCCATACCTTAGTGTGTTTACTATTCAGCAAGCAGAAACACACCTTCATTCGAATGGATCATATATAACAGCAAGGATGTCACCTACAAAGATGTGGTCACCGAAATGCAGCAGATGGCTCTTCAGAAAATGTCTGGGATTGCTACTCTGAAAAAGGATATGAATATTTTGGAGAATAGTAAGTTTTTAGCCCACAAAGCAGAAAATGAGAAAAAATAAAACTTAAATGACATCAGTTAAAACAGCAAGTAATGGATGAAGTGATCAAAGTCCAAATAGATAAAAAAATAAACTTCAGTCTAGGAAAGAGTTACATTAAAAATGTATTCACTGAATGAAAAGAAGTTACATGAAATGAAGACAAAGTTGGTAGCATCACATGCCCAGCAAGATGGGGCTCTCAACAGACAGGAGTGACACTGAGAGTGCTAGCCTTAAAACCTTGTAGATTCATGCAAACTTTATAATACTCAATATTTATCAACCTGTATTTACATGCTTAACACTAGCTCTGACATTATATTGGCTATGGGTATAATACAGTTCCTATTTAAAGAATCTAAATACTAAAAAGTAAAATACTGTCTTTTTCCCCTTCATTTCAAAGTTTAAACTTGCTTTTGATTTTATGCAAATTATGAATATATAACCAATGAAAAGATGTCATGAACTTCATAACAATCTCTTTTCCATTTGGTTGGCTTTGTAATGCTGAATGTTGCTGGACAATGTTCACTCAGTTGTCCAGTAAACTTTACCTCACCAGTGGTGCGCTGCAATAGTAAATGTATTATAATCTGCAATTTAACATAATTTGTGCATATAGGCTTTGGGTGCTCCATTTAGAAGACACAATGTTTTTATTACATGAACCATTCACACTAAACAAGAACTCCAAACTCTCTTACCCAACGCCTGACATCAGCTATTCCCTGTACCACATTTTTGGTTTCAGGGTATTTTGTTTCAACTGTAGCTGGTTGGTGTGATTGATCTCCGGTGGCCTTGGCCTGCAGTGGCTTGAAGCAGGGTTTTGGTTCCTGGCCAGAGACTGAGTTCAGGTCATGATGGTGAGAGCACTGAAACCTAGTCACTAGACCAGTGGTCAGTGACAAGGGCCTGGCCCTTCGTCTTTGCAGAAAAGAATTCCCACAAAGATGGAAAGTAGTGAAACAAGTAAAGTGTTTATTAGGAGAAAAAGAATACAGTACGTGTGGATAGACACACAGGTGGACTAAGAGAGAGAGTTGCGCCCTCATGGTAGTTTGAATCACTTAGAGGAGGCATTTCTTCCGGGTTTTCTTTGGCCAATCATTTTGATTTGCCTGGTTCAGAGTCCATGTTTGGTATACCTCAGGATCCTCCCATGTGTGCGCACGCATCTCTCAGCCAAGAATAGATTCCACTGAAGAGGTCTTTGGGTAGGTTGACATCACTTACTATGGGGTAGTGCCCCATCTTTTTTTGACCTCCATGGACCCTTTCTGCAGAACATGTGTAGTCGGGGAGGTCTCCTTGATTTCAAGAATGAGGAATATGTGGTCTCTTGTCTTCTATCTGGGCAGGGTCCAGCCTCTTCTCTCAATTGTCCTGCTATTCTCATCTTGGAGTATCGGTCCACAGGGAAGGAATCTCTAATTGCTTTCCCTTGGCCTGGGGGATGAGGGTGGGGCATCTACCTCCCGCCTCATGATGATACAGCAGGATTTCTGCAACCAAAGTAGTTTTTACCTCACTGTCCTAGTAAATTATTCTTATGGTTACTTTTTTTTTTTTTTTTAATATGAATCTAGTTTTCTTTTTTTTTTTTTATAGTGTTTATTTTTACTTGTTGACAGTTTGCTTTATCTATTTATTTATTTTTGGCTGTGTTGGGTCTTCGTTTCTGTGCGAGGGCTTTCTCTACTTGTGGAGAGCGGGGGCCACTCTTCATCGTGGTGCGCGGGCCTCTCACTATCGCGGCCTGTCTTGTTGCGGAGCACAGGCTCCAGACGCGCAGGCTCAGTAATTTTGGCTCACGGGCCCAGTTGCTCCGCGGCATGCGGGACCTTCCCAGACCGGGGCACGAACCCGTGTCCCCTGCATCGGCAGGCAGACTCTCAACCGCTGCGCCACCAGGGAAGCCCTTATGGTTACTTTTTATGTACCTTGCAGTAAAAATTTTTAAATGTTGTTGCCTAATAAAATATTCAAACTTAAAAGCTTTTTCACAGTGAAAGAAATCATAAAATGGGGAAATCTACTGACTGGGAGAAGATATTTGCAAATGATACATGTGGTAAGGAGTTAATATCCCCAATATATAAAGAGTTCATACAATTCAGTATCAAAAAAACAATTTTAAAAATGGGCATAAGACCTGAATAGACATTTTTTCCAAAGAAGACATACAGATGGCTAACAGGCACATGAGAAGATGCTCAACATCCCTAATCATTAGGGAAATACAAATCAAAACTACAATGAGATATCACCTCACACCTGTCAGAATGGCTATTGTCAAAAAGACGACAAATAATGTTGGCGAGGATGTGGATATGGAGAAAAAGGAACCCTCCTACACTGTTGATGGGAATGTAAATTGGTGCAGCCCTTCTGGCAAACAGTATGGATGTTCCTCAAAAAATTATAAATCGAACTACCATATGATGCAGCAATCCCACTCCTGGGCATACATAACATAATGGAGAATTTTCTTTTACCTCTTTTAAAATACAAGATTTCTTTCTCCTGCCAATGATTTTAGAAGTAGGCCTACTGTCCATTTGTGGAATTATACACTAGAAAACTTGTGAATCTTGCTCGATGGCTAGATGGAAATTAAAACTCTTGCTGGGCTACTCTGCTTTATAAGGATTCAGGTCATTTTAAACATTAGGCAATAGCACTGAAGAGACAAAAGACAAAACATCTGCAACAACTTTGGTCCTAGCACACAGGGAAAATATATCTTTCTAGACACAAATGAAAAACATCATTGCCAAATGCCTAAAACAATATATCAGATGAATAAATATGTTTGTTTTTTCCATTTTATCCAGTAGTCAGTCTTCATTCTTGATGAGCGCTCTTCCGCTATCTAACATTTACCTTTCCTCCATCTGTTCCCCACCCTCTATCTTTTTTAAAGCTGCACTAACGCCTTTACGTTCTTACTGCTTCATTAATTATCATGGCCTGTTTTTGTGTGTCAGGGAGGAAGAAATTTTTCTATACCTTTTTAGGTTCTTCTGGCTGGTCTAGGATTGATTTGACATGAGACAGATTAACAGAAAAAAATCAAAAGTTTAATAACCTCTATACATGGGAGAGATCCAGGAAAACTGAGTAACTTGCCAAAATGGCTGAAGACTTCACTTTACATATTTGCTTCAGCTTAAGACTAAAAAATGATATTTAGGGTGTAGAGAGTCAGTTACGGGAGGTTGCCAGGAAAAGCACAGTAAAAAAAGGGTAAGGTTGTTAATGGAGATTTAATTCACTGCCTTCTCCATTGATAAGAGTTTCTAGAGATTTGGTCATCCTCCTCTTCCTGTTACAGAGAGGAATACACTCTTGCAAATGGAGATTCCTCTTATAAATGTAAGTGATTCTTACAAAAGGATCATTCCCATTTGATTTGCAGAGTTTCTCCCAGGTCTGCTGTTTCTTACAAAATAACCAGCTTAAAAAATTAATATGCCAAAGAGATGTAATTTAGGGTGGCAAATTCTGCTCCCCTACATGTATATGTTCTTCATTAAAAGCACTAATTTTTATTTTGGTGCTAGTTTTATTATCTTAGATTGGTTTTTAGCTTAATATCTAGCAAAAATGAAACCTGAATGTACTCATTTTTTCCCTTAACTATACTAAGTGCCTTTGCTGAGAAATCACAACACTTGAGTCAAACCAGAAATGTTGCTGAAATTTATATCTGAACATTTTAAAACCAGACCCCTGATAATCAAGAGGTATAGTTGCTGTTGCTTAATCAATGGGTGGGTCAGGGAGGAATCAGTTTTCTTCTAGGTCATCACTTGGACACCTCTTAATACCCTTTGCCTGCTTTTCATGATAAATAGACAAGTTCTGCAGTCATGGCTTAAGAATGGCATAGTGGCCAGTGGCTAACACCCCTCAGAGATGAGAGTTTGAGATTATTGCACTAGATAAGCCACCCAGACCCCGGAGGTGCTAGCTGAGAATGAGGGGAATCTAAAATGGATAGTAAAGGGCTTCCCTGGTGGCGCAGTGGTTGAGAGTCCGCCTGCCGATGCAGGGGACACGGGTTCATACCCCGGTCTGGGAAGATCCCACGTACCACGGAGCAGCTCAGCCCGTGAGCCATGGCTGCTGAGCCTGCACGTCCAGAGCCTGTGCTCCGCAATGGGAGAGGCCACAACAGTGAGAGGCCCGCATACCGAAAAAAATAAAAAAAATAAAATAAAATAAAATGGATAGTAAAGATAAGTAAGAAAAAGTCTAGTTTTGACTGGGGCCTCAAGACCAGCTATCATGACAGATGCTGTAGTTTGTCCCACCAAATTCCCACTTGTAAATTTCCCCAGGAAAAAAAGCCCATCAGAATCCTGTAGTTGCTTCTTCTAGAAGTTTTTATTTAAAAAATATTTCCAAGCAGTGCAAAGGGGGCTGTCATTGACCCTGTGACCCACTCTCTAGATGCCCCTTCAGTAATTACCTGAACTTATTCGTCCAGATGCGACAGTGCTCCAGGCTGAGTGCCTGTAGCTGTAGAGCTTTCCAGGAATTTTCCTCCGCTAAAGAGAGACATCTCAATCTTGGTCATGCTGCCTTCCGGAGGAAGACTATATCTAATGACTGCTTGATGTGGACAGCACAGAAAATTTTCCTGATGGGACTAATAATTACTTCTGTTTTTAATTTAATTCATAAGCAACTTACAAGGATAAAATAAAAGTTTACAATCTGAACTTGGAAAACATAACCTATCTCTCCTCCCAAAAATTCGAAGTCTGTGACCCTACAGAATCCTTATAAAACTTAATCTGAGAAAATGTAATACAAATATTGAGTGTAATGATACATAACATTTTAGAAATAGGAGTAAATTTTAACTCTAGGAACTATTGGGGAGCTTGCCCAATAGTTTGTTCTTTTCTCACAACATTATTTTACTACATCTTGTGTCAAAAGAAAGAAACTCTGAAATAGAAATCAGTCATTTATAACTATCTTTGCTTTAATTGGTATAATAGTGGCACTCAAATAAAGGACAGTTTTGTTTTACATAGGGTTATGCTAGATTAAAAGGAAATGTGGATTTGTTTTTAATCTCACAGCTTTAGAAGTAGCATCAATGTGTATTGAGAAGAAAGCCTGGGAAAGAAAGGTGGTAAATTGTACTGAGGGAGCACAGAGCAGGGATAGCACGGGGTAATCTTATGTATATATTCACCTGCCAACTGATGAGGGGAAAAGTGCTTGGCCTACCTCTCTTAGGTTAAGAAATGCAAAGTAAGTGAGCCCCAGATAAATGGCAGGCAATGCAACAGATTGGCTGAAGCTGACAAGTACAATGTTACTCAAATGTAATGCAAAGTTTAAAAGTTCCGCATATAAAAAAGTTTATATGCGGAATCTAAAAAAAAATGATACAAATGAACTTATTTACAAAACAGAAACAGACTCACAGACTTAGAGAATGAATTTTTGGTTACCGGGGGGAAGGGTGGTGGGGGAGGGATAGATTGGGAGTTTAGATTTGACTACTTGGAATATACCCTGAGAAAACTATAATTCAGAAAGAGACATGTACCACAATATTCATTGCAGCACTATTTACAATAGCCAGGACATGGAAGCAACCTAAACGTCCATCAACAGATGAATGGATAAAGAAGATGTGGCACATATATACAATGGAATATTACTGAGCCATAAAAAGAAATGAAATTGAGTTATTTATAGTGAGGTGGATGGACCTAAAGTCTGTCATACAGAGTGAAGTAAGTCAGAAGGAGAAAAACAAATACCGTATGCTAACACATATGTATGGAATCTAAAATAGAAAAGGTACTGATGAACCTAGTTGCAGGGCAGGAATAAAGATGTAGACCTAGAGAACGGACTTGAGGACACCGGGTGGGATGGGGAAGCTGAGGTGAAGTGGAAGTAGCATTGACATATACACACTACCGAATGTAAAATTGATAGCTAATGGGAAGCAGCAGCATAGCTCAGGGAGATCAGCTCAGTGCTTTCTGAGCACCTAGAGGGGTGGGATAAGAAGGGTGAGAGGGAGATGCAAGAGGGAGGGGATATGGAAACATATGTATGCATATGGCTGATTCACTTTGCTGTACAACAGAAACTGACACAGTATTGTGAAGCAATTATACTCCAATAAAGATCTATTAATAAATAAATAAAATGGATAACCAACAAGGACCTACTGTATAGCATAGGGAACCCTGCTTAATATTATGTAACAACTTAAACAGGAAAATAACTTGAAAAAGGATAGATAGAACTATCAACAATGTATACCTGAATCACTTTGCGGTACACCTGAAACTAACACAACACTGTTAATCAACTATACTCCAATAAAAAATGAAAAGTTAAAAAAAGTCAATCTACATGTGACAATCCATTGATTAACTGATTTTTCTTTTTGAGTAAAAATTTTAAAAAGGAGTATAAGGAGAGTGTTTACAACTAATTATTTTGAACACTCCACCCTTATTTTAGTAAAATGTAGTCCAATCTCAACAAAAAGAAAAATAACATAAAAGAGGAGTCAAAGTGAAGAATAGAATGGTAAAATAAGTATTAACTAGGGTCATAAAGAAGTTGTTGATGATATTTTAAAAAAAGACAATGTATTGAATATAGAAGAAATCAATGATTTGTCACATTATACCACCTGCTTTCTAGAGTGATATGAAATACATTCCTATGAAAAATTCACCCTTCCTATACAAAGAAAATATAATTAGTTGTATCCTTTGTTTAGTAAAATCCATTGGTAGAAACGATGTATTTTTCATCTGGTTCACAAAATAAAAGATCCAAAGAAACGCTGTAAAAGAGGAGGTAGAAAAATTGAGGCAAGCAAAGAATTTTGGGCAGAAAGGAATGCTGGAATGTAGAGTTGAGACAGTTATAATCACAGGCTATCAGAGCTAGAATGACCCTTGGAGATAATCTTGTCCAAAGCATTCAATGTTTTTGTTAAACCCAAGAACTGAATTGATTTTCAGGGTTACAATTACTAAGTGAAAGAAAGAGAACCAGAATTCTTATCTCTTGATTCCCAACTCTGTGCTCTGGTCTCACATAACTTGAAGTCCAAATTGCTCCACTTGTTCTGGGAAGTCTGTGGAAAAGTGGAAAACATGTATCTAACATGCAGAGTACATGATCCAGTGAGTCCCTGTAGATTCAATACATTATCCATTTCAATCTGATATTCTCTGTGTCTTGCAATAGAGTTGCAGGAGGTTGCCACACGCATATTCTAAGGGCCAATCCTAAAAGTTTTTAAAGTTAGCTTCAAATATTTTATTTATGCTATTATGTCTTAAACCACCTCTCTTCTGTCATTGCTATTACTGTAGTATAATATGGGCAATGCTTTCTCTCAGGAGTAAAATCCTCAGGATGAGCTTCAAGCACTTTTTCTGGGTCCATTTTCCATGTCTCACTGAATCTTCACACAGATGATCAATAGGAATTTTAAAGCTACATCCCAAAGACATTTTATTTACTAGGGTCTTACTATAATTATATGTATGAGATCTGGGCTGTAAGTTTTTCTGTTGGTAAAATAGATAGTATAACAAGTATGATTTTCATAGTTTATGCTCCGTATTCCCTGGGATAGTATCCCAAATGAATTAAAATCCATTATTGTATGAAATTTAAGTTGAAATTTTAGTAAAATGTGTTAGAATATTTCATTTCTTCAATGACTTTAACCATCATGTAGAGACATAACAGAAGATTATATATATATATATATATATATATATATATATATATATCAATTAACATATAATTTTTGTCACAGAGTTGAGGAATATGTAGTTCATGATTTAATTCAAAACTCCTCTAAAATAGACTTATTTGTTTATAAAATTAGAAGGGTTTATAGTTGTATCTAATAATTTAATGTATTTCAATAAAGTGTAAAATAAATTTCCACACAAGGCCATGAATATGTTTATTTTTAGGTAGAATTTAAAGATTAATAGTAACGTATTGTCAACATATGCACAATGTATGATAAATTTCTTAGTGTTTCCAAATATCCATTCTCTCTTCCTTTCTCTCTTTCTTTCCACTTTGATTTTTAGCAGGGCATATTGTTTTCAAGCTGGTGATGACACTTTCCAGCCTCCCTTGCAACTACATGTAGCCATGTGATTAAACTCAGACCAATGGAACTGAGCAAAAGTGAGGTATGCAACTTCCTTGAAAGTATGTGAGGTATACTTTCACATCCTTGAAAGCAAAGTTAGTTACCTCATTCTCTCCTTCCACTTCTTACCCTCTGGGAAACAAAAAATGGGTACCACAGGAACATCCACTTTGATCACAGAGATGACAGATGTTTATTGAGAATGGTAGGTGCTCTTTTGAGCTTAGAGCAATATGGATAATAGAGAGGTGTATTATAAGAGTTTTCAAAGTTCCCTTGTCAACCAGGAAGATAAAGATTTACTTTTAAACATAGACAGATGTACTTTTAGATGAAGAAATATTAGAAATTCATATATATTTTATATAACTATGATAGATGATTTTTTCTTTTGAAAATGTCTAAAAACAGGGTTTAAGCCACAGATTTATATGAAGAGGTGATTCTGTGAATCTATAAGCAATTCTAGTAGAAAAGTCAGGGCCACTTCACTGACAAGAACAAATCTAAGTGCTTTCAGAAGTGACCTCAACACTGCAATTAGAACTGTCCCAGGAATGTTATTTTAGGGACACCTTAGTTCAGGAGCTGAGCAATGTCCTTAGTGAACTCCATTTTTCCAGTTTATGGAACTCTAAAGCTGTATAGCTTCAAAAGACTCAAAGTATCCAGAATAATCATTCAATTGGGATTGTTCAGCCAAACACACTCAAAGTTATTTTGGAGTTTCCCCTGTTTCACCTGTAGGACCATTGCTTCTAAGTTTTTATAATGATGTTGTCACATGGAGAACTTTTAAATGCATCAATAAAAATCTGCTAACACACTTTTAGAAAGAAATGGAATGATTTATAAGTTTCCTCCTACTTTTGAGTCATGTCATGAATCATTGTGTATGCCAGATCCATTCTTGTTTCACTTCATGCCTCTTTCTTTCATAATCACTCCCACAGACACAGCTCCAGTAGAAGATGTGAATCTATATTTCTATATTAGATTACAGTCAAACATATTTTATAAAATTTGGCATGCCAGATTACCTAGATGGAATCAGCAAATTCTCACATTATAAATTATGAGGAATTATTAATATCTGGGATAGTAGCTTAGACTGATTTTATAATGTGCTGATAAACATTTGTTAAAATATATGGAACAAAGAGCATAACTGAGATATCTGTAAAAAATAGAGACAGTTTCTGAATTAGGACAGTGGATCAATTCTGATAAAGTCATTGTACCACTAGGTTCTATTCAAAAATAAAAGAATGGCAGTGCCTGTATTTTTTTTTTTTTAACTAAGATGGTACGGAGAACATGTGCTTACTAAAAATGATGTAAATTCTAAGTTTCATTTTAAGTGAAACATAAAATGTCTGTGAAATCAGTAGCGATCTTGTGGAAAGTTTTTATAATTAAATGCATAGTTATGCACAGATTTTAGTTGTGCATGGAACACCATATTATTTTATTCTCAATTACATATAGTATTATTACTCTTATTAACGGATTATTATCACATAATATTATTCAATCTGCACAACTCTAAAGAAAAAATGTACATATTCCCAGATGTTTCAAAAATTTGCTAGTAATTTGACTAAAACATTTTCTCACTTATTTGGAGCTTATGATTAGTGGTTCTGTGAAGTATAAAGGTCTATCTAAGCCATTTCTTCAACTGCAGTGGATTCCCAATCTCACACTTAAGAGAAGAGTTGGTTCTATATAATTGGCTTGCTTTTCTGATGTTTATTCTTTTTGTTCCACCAGGTCTGTGTAAGCTACTTTGGTTGCTATACCTTGAGGACAATCTCTAAGGTCCGTATCAATAGTGTTTTCTTGCCATCGATCTTGTTTTTTTTTATTATTATTTTTTAACATCTTTATTGGAGTATAATTACATTAGACTGTTGTGTTAGTTTCTGCTGTATAACAAAGTGAATCAGCTATACGTATACATATATCCCCATATCCCCTCTCTCTTGTGTCTGCCTCCCACCCTCCCTATCCCACCCCTCTATGTGGTCACAAAGCACCCAGCTGATCTCTCTGTGCTAGGTGGCTGCTTCCCACTAGCTATCTGTTTTACATTTGGTAGTGTATATATGGACATGCCACTCTCTCACATTGTCCCAGATTACCCTTCCCCCTCCTTGTGTCCTCAAATCCATTCTCTATGTCTGCATCTTCATTACTGTCCTGCCCCTAGGTTCTTCAGAGCCATTTTTTTTTTTTAGATTCCATATATATGTATTAGCATGTGGTATTTGTTTTTCACTTTCTGACTTACTTCACTCTGTATGACAGATCTAGGTCCATCCACCTCACTGCAAATAACTCAATTTCATTTCTTTTTATGGCTGAGTAACATTCCATACTATATAGGTGCAACATTTTCTTTATCCATTCATCTGTCAATGGAAACTTAGGTTGCTTCCATGTCCTGGCTATTGTAAATAGAACTGCAACGAACATTGTGGTACATGACATTTTTTGAATTATAGTTTTCTCAGGGTATATGCCCAGTAGTGGGATTGCTGGGTCATATGGTAGTTCTATTTTGAGCTTTTTAAGGAACCTCCATACTATTTTCCATAGTGGCTGTATCAACTTATATTCCCACCAGCAGTGCAAGAGGTTTCTCTTTTCTGCACACCCTCTAGAGCATTTATTGTTTGTAGATTTTTTGATAATGGCCATTCTGACCAGTGTGAAGTGATACCTCATTTTAGTTTTGATTTGCATTTCTCTGATGGTGAGTGATGTTGAGCATCCTTTCATGTATTTGTTGGCAATCTGTGTATCTTCTCTGGAGAAATGTATGTTTAGGTCTTCTGCACGTTTTTTCATTGGGTTGTTTGTTTTTTTGCTATTGAGCTGAATATGCTGCTTGTATATTTTGGAGATTAATCCTTTGTCAGTTGCTTTGTCTGCAAATATTTTCTCACATTCTGAGGGCTGCCTTATCATCTTGTTTAGGGTTTCCTTTGCTATGCAAAAGCCTTTAAGTTATATTAGGTCACATTTGTTTATTTTTGTTTTTATTTCCATTTCTCTAGGAGGTGGGACAAAAAGGATCTTACTGTGATTTATGTCATAGCATGTTCTGCCTCTGTTTTCCTCTAAGAGTTTTATAGTGTCTGGCTTTACACTTAGGTCTTTAATCCATTTTGAGTTTATTTTTGTGTATGGTGTTAGGAAGTGTTCTAATTTCATTCTTTTACATGTAGCTGTGCAGTTTTCCCAGCACCACTTATAGAAGAGGCTGTCTTTTCTCCATTGTATATTCTTGTCTCCTTTATAAAAGATAAGGTAACCATATGTGTATGGGTTTATCTCTGGGCTTTCTATCCTGTTCCATTGATCTATATTTCTGTTTTTGTGCCAGTACCATACTGTCTTGATTACTGTAGCTTTGTAGTATAGTCTGAAGTCAGGGAGCCTGATTCCTCCAGCTCTGTTTTTCTTTCTCAAGTGTGTTTTGGCTGTTTGGAGCGTTCTTTGGCTGTTTCCATAAAAACTGTGAAATTTATTCTTCTAGTTCTTTGATAAATGCCATTGGTAGTTTGATAGGGATTGCATTGAATCTGTAGGTTGCTTTGGGTAGTATAATCATTTTAACAATGTTGACTCTTCCAATCTAAGAGCATGGTGTATCTCTCCATCTGTTTGTATCATCTTTAATTTATTTCATCAGTGTCTCATACTTTTCTGCATGCAGGTCTTTTGTACGTTTGTTCCTAGGTATTTTATTCTTTTTGTTGCAGTGGTAATGGGAGTGTTTCCTTAATTTCTCTTTCACATTTTTCATCATTCATGTATAGGAATGCAAGATATTTCTGTGCATTAATTTTGTATCCTGCTACTTTACCAAATTCATTGATTAGCTTTCCTAGATTTTTTGGTAGAATCTTTAGGATTCTCTATGTATAGTGTCATTTCATTTGCAAACAGTGACAGTGTAACTTCTTCTTTTCTGATTTGGATTCCTTTTATTTCTTTCTCTTCTCTGACTGCTGTGGCTAAAACGTCCAAAACTATGTTGAATGAGAGTGGTGCGAGTGGGCATCCTTGTCTTCTTCCTGATCTTAGTGGAAATGGTTTCAGTTTTTCACCATTGAGAACGATGTTGACTGTGGATTTGTCATTTATGGTTTTTATTTTGTTGAGGTAAGTTCCCTCTATGCCTGCTTTCTGGAGGGTTTTTTTTACACATGTGTGTTGAATTTTGTCAAAAGTTTTTCTGCATATATTGAGATTTTCATATTATTTTTATCCTTCAGTTTGTTAATATGGTGTATCACATTGACTGATTTGTGTATATTGAAGAATCCTTGCATTCCTGGGATAAACCCACTTGATCATGGTGTATGATCAGTTTAATGTGCTGTCGGATTCTGTTTGCTAGTATTTTGTCGAGGATTTTTGCATCTATGTTCATCAGTGATATTGGCCTGTAGTTTTCTTTCTTTGTGACATCTTTGTCTGGTTTTGGTATAAGGTGATGATGGCCTCGTAGAATTATTTGGGAGTGTTCCTCCCTCTGCTGTACTTTGGAAGAGTTTGAGATGGATAGGTGTTAGCCCTTCTCTAAATGTTTGATGGAATGCCCCTGTGAAGCCATCTGGTCCTGGGCTTTTGTTTGTTGGAATGTTTTTAATCAGTTTCAATTTCAGTGCTTGTGATTGGTCTGTTTATATTTTCTATTTCTTCCTGTTCAGTCTCGGAAGGTTGTGCTTTTCTAAGAATTTGTCCATTTCTTCAAGTTGTCCATCTTATTGGCATATTGGAAGGTTGTGCTTTTCTAAGAATTTGTCCATTTCTTCCAGGTTGCTCATTTTATTGGCATAGAGATGCTTGTAGTAATCTCTCTTGATCCTTTGTATTTCTGCACTGTCCGTTGTTACTTCTCCGTTTTCATTTCTAATTCTGTTGAGTTGAGTCTTCTCCCTTTTTTTCTTGATGAGTCTGGCTAATGGTTTACCAATTTTGTTTATCCTCTCAAAAAACCAGCTTTTAGTTTTCTTGATCTTTGCTATTGTTTCCTTATTTTCCTTTTCATTTATTTCTGATCTGATCTGTATGATTTATTTCTTTCTGCTAACTTTGGTGTTTATTTGTTCTTCTTTCTCTAATTGCTTTAGGTGTAAGGTTAGGTTGTTTATTTAAGATTTTTCTTGTTTCTTGAGATAGGATTGTATTGCTTTAAACTTCCCTCTTCAAACTGCTTTTCCTGCATCCCATAAGTTTGGGGTCATCATGTTTTCATTGTCATTTGTTTCTAAGTATTTTTTTATTTCCTTGTTCATTTTTTCAGTGATCTCTTGGTTATTTAGTAGTGTATTGTTTAACCTCCATGTGTTTGTATTTGTTATAGTTTTTTTTTTCCAGTAACTGACATCTGGTCTCATAGCATTGTGGTCCGAAAAGATACTTGATATGATTTCAATTTTCTTAAATTTACCAAGGCTTGATCTGTGACCCAATATATGATCTATGCTGTAGAATGTTCCATGAGCACTTGAGAAGAAAGTTTATTCTGTTGTTTTTGGATGGAGTGTCCTATAATTATCAATTAAGTCCATCTTTTTTAACGTGTCATTTAAAGCTTGTGCTTTCTTTTTTATTTTCATTTTGGATAATCTGTCCATTGGTGGAAGTGGGGTGTTAAATCCCCCTACTATTATTGTGTTACTGTCAATTTCCCCTTTTATGGTTCTTAGCAATTTCCTTATGTATTGAGATGCTCCTGTGTTGGTTGCATAAATATTTACAATTGTTATATCTTCTTCTTGTATTGATGCCTTGATCATTATGTAGTGTCCTTCTTTGTCTGTTGTAATAGTCTTTATTTTAAATTCTATTTTTTCTGATATGAGAATTGCTACTCTAGCTTTCTTTTGTTTTCCATTTAGATGGCATATCTTTTTCCATCCCTTCACCTTCAGTCTGTATGTGTCCCTAGGTCTGAAGTGGGTCTCCTGTAGACAGCATTAATAAACGTCTTCATCTTGTATCCATTCAGCCAGTCTATGTCTCTTGGTTGGAACATTGAATCTATTTACATTTAAGGTAATTATCAGTATGTATGTCCCTATTATCATTTTCTTAATTGTTTTGGGTTTGTTATTGTAGGTCTTTTCCTTCTCTTGTGTTTCCTGCCTAGAGAAGTTCCTTTAGCATTTGTTGTAAAGCTTGTTTGGTGGTGCTGAATTCTCTTAGCTTTTGCTTGTCTGTAAATGTTTTGATTTCTCTGTCAAATCTGAATGAGCTTCTTGCTGGGTAGAGTACTCTTGGTTGTAGGTTTTTCCCTTTCATCACTCTAAATATATCCTGTCACTCCCTTCTGGCTTTCAGAGTTTCTGCTGAAAGATCAGCTGTCAACCTTATGGGGATTCCATTGTATGTTTTTTATTGCTTTTCCCTTGCTGCTTTTAGTATTAATTTTTTCTAGTTTGATTAATATGTATCTTGGCGTGTTTCTCCTTGGATTTATCCTGTATGGGACTTTTGGTGCTTCCTGAACTTGATTGACTATTTCCTTTCCCATAGTAGGGAAGTTTTCAACTATAATCTCTTCAAATATTTTCTCAGTCCTTTTCTTTTTCTCTTCTTTTTCTGGGACCCCTATAATTCAAATGTTGGTGGTTTAATGTTGTCCTAGAGGTATCTCCAACTGTCCTCAATTCTTTTCATTCTTTTTTCTTTATTCTGCTATGCATTAGTTGTTTCCATTATTTTATCTTCCAGGTCACTTATCCATTCTTCTGCCTCAGTTAGTCTGCTATTGATCCCTTCTAGAGAATTTTCAATTTCATTTATTGTGTTGTTCATCATTGCTTGTGTGCTCTTTAGTTCTTGTATGTCCTTGATTAACGTTTTTTGTATTTTCTCCATTCTATTTCCCAAGTTTGGATCATCTTTACTATCATTACTTTGAATTCTTTTTCAGGTAGACTGCCTACTTCCTCTTCATTTGTTTGGTCTGGTGGGTTTTTAGTTTGTTCCTTCAACTCCTGCATATTTTTCTATCTTCTCAATTTGCTTAACTTACTGTGTTTGGTGTCTCCTTTCTGCAGCCTACAGGTTATAGTTTCCGTTGTTTTTGGTGTCTACCCACAGTGGGTAAGTTTGGTTCAGTTGGTTGCATAAGCTTCCTGTTGGAGGGGACTGGTGCCTGTCTTCTGGTGGATGAGGCTGGATCTTGTCTTTCTGTTGGGCAGGACCTTTTCTTGTGGTATTTTTTGTGGTGTCTGTGAAATTAGTATGATTTTAGGCAGCCTCTCTGCTAATGGGTGGGGCTTTGTTCCTGTCTTTCTAGTTTTTTGTCATAAGGTGTCCAGCACTGTAGCTTGCTGGTTGTTGAGTGGAGCTTGGTATTAGCATTGAGATGGGGATATCTGGGAGAACACTTACTGATTGATATTCGTGGGGCTGGGAGGTCTCTGGTGGCCCAATGTCCTGAACTCGCCTCTCCCACCTCTGAGGCTCAGGCCTGACACACTGCCAGAACACCAAGATCCTGTCAGCCACACGGCTCTTCTGTAGGATGATACTTCTCTACTTTTCTGTTTCTCTTTCTAACACTGCAACTGCTGCTCTGTTTCCTGGGTTTTGTTTTCCTACTCCTTTTGCCATCTATCTTTTGCTTGAAGTTAATCAGAGGGAGGCACCAACGAGAGAGTAGAGAGAAGGAAGAAAGAGAGGTCATGCTATTTATTCCCCAGCTCTGCCCATTCCAGAATATACTTTTTTGAAATGTTTGGTTTATACATTTTTGGCCTATATTCAGTCATATTTTCTGGGATAGTAAACCAGTTCAGAGACACAGAGACACTTAAGGGTCAGACCACGTTTTTCTGAGAATGAACTCTGCAGTGCAAACACTAAAATGTACACTCTTATTCCTCCTTTTTGTCTAAGCTACCCCCACAGGGAATGTTGGCCATATATCAGGGTGACTCATCCCTCTGGAAAGGAAAATACCCAGACCTCCTGTCTTTGAATTGACATGACTTCCTGCTTCCTGGGAAACCAAAATGCTATGGTCTTCTAGTTAGGGTGGTGTTAATGGAATTCAGGTGACCGATGGAGTCTGAGTCTCAGTACATGTCATAGAGGGTTTGGTGGGATTGTAGAATTAAGCTGTAGTTTTCTCATTCCAAAATGTGTAATGGAGATACATACTTATTAACTGAGAAATCTCACAAGAATAGTGAAAGCTAATTTTGTAGGCAGGGCCAAGTAGAGCTGCTTCCCTTCTCTTACCAACATAATGACCAAAATCAACACTGAATACTTGAGAATTTTATAGTTGTTAGTACAATAAGAAATCTGAATTATGCTAGAGTGATAATTCCTAGCATATCCATGTTTAATTTGTCTATTTGAACAGTGCAAAAATTGGATGGATCTTGGAGAGTAACTGTGGGTTATCACAGATTTATTCAGGCAGTGGCAATAATTACAGCTATGTTTCCAGATGTGGTATCATAACTATGGCAAATCAACACATCCCCTGTTTTGAAGCTATTGAATTAGCAGACACTCTCAATTCAGTTCAAGAACTAAGAAGAGAAATTCGCCAAGTATTTGCCTAGGTGATCAATCTTGATTATAAGGAGAGAAGTGGAGGCAAGTAAGACTATACTTAGGATTCTGGGCATTCTCTGGGCTGCCTCTTGTTATTCTTGTCCCTATAAAGCATAGCAAATAGCACTCCCCAACACACCAAGAGGCTAATGAGAGTAAGGGAACCTGGAATGCTGGTAGAAAGACTGTTGAATAAAATCTTATACCTTCAAGACAAAGGACAGAAGTGGAAGTTGTATCAGTAATAATTATTTAAAATCTATTTTTTCCTGCTACCTTACCTGAAATCTACTGGTGATGATATTCCCTTGCAAAAAATACAGAGACGAATGAGATTTTTATATTTCCTCTGAGTTGTTGACCTGATTTTTTTCTGTCTAAACAAAGGACAAGCACAGATTTCCCCCTTTCAAATCCATCTTCCTCTCTGACCTGCTCTGTGCCCTGAGAGGTTCTCCACTATGAACTTAATCATTCAGACTCATTTTTCCCTCTGGCATCTGATTAGCTTTGACCAATAGGGGGCATAAGGCACGGAAGAAGGAGGTAAATAGTCATATCTCCCTACCTCCATCCCTCTGTCTTGGACTGCTCCTCTACCAATGGTCATGTCTTCCACTGAGTAGCTTTTCTCTCATTGGTACAGCTCTTTCTAGACACTGTTACCATTCAGGCTGAAGTGACAGTAAGAGACACTGGTGTGAAAAAGTATTTGGATATTTCTGATCCTGGGTTGCTTAACTTTTCCTTGTTGGTTTCTTTATCCTTTTATTTAATTTTATTTTATATTGGATTATAGTTGATTAAACATGTTGTGTTAGTTTCAGGTGTACAGCAAAGTGATTCAGTTATACATATATATGTATCTATTCTTTATCAAGTTCTTTTCCCATTTAGGTTATCCTTGACTACAACAGATAAGCCTTGACTATCAGGTCCCTGACTGATATGTTATTTGGGTAAGAAGAAAACAGTATTTCATTTAGAGGCTATAGATTGTAATATACAAGGAACCTTTGAGAAGTGTCAGATAAGATAGTATATAAAACATTGTATAGAGATGGTATTTTTGGAGAGAAACTGAAAAACATATTAAATGGCTGCCATTCCCAAAATGTAAAATAATATGAGAAATGAACATAAAGTTATGTAAAGTTTGGCAATATCATTGCCAATATAATTTTAATTACTTAATAAAAAACCTTCAACAAGAAAATTTTAGGACATCTTTTATGAAATAAATTAGTAAATAGAAAAATATAGTAATTAAAGAAAAATAGAAAAACCTAATTTCTAGTATGTTATGCAAGGTTTCATATAAATTTTTGAATTAATTTAGATGATGCACTAATAATCCAGTGTCTTTTAAAACTATAACTCTTCCTCATAAATGTGCTAGAAAACACTGATAATACTAAGCATGTCTGCATGACAGATTTACAATCTGAAAAATAAAATATACTCTCACCCTGTTTTCCCCTTTACCCTTATCAAAGGTACAACATCTATCTTTTCATTTTTTCTGTTACATAAGGATAGCTGAACTAATAGGATAATTTTCCTTTCTCTATAGAGTCTAGAGAAGGATTGTGCTGAAACTTTCAAGTATAATCAGTTGAGAGGACTGGTTCAAAATACCACTTTCTGGGCTTCACCCAGGAGAGTCTGACATAATAGATGCCGATATGTGGCCAAAGAATCAACCATATTAATACCATGTGTTATCAGACCACAAAAGTACTGTGCAGATAGAAAATCAAAAGTCTATAAAATGTGCAAAACAGAAATAGAGACACAGATGTAGAGAACAAATATATGGATACCAAAGGGGGAAGGGGGTAGTGGGATGAATTGGAAGATTGGGATTGACATATATACACCACTATGTATAAATAGATAACTAATGAGAACCTACTGTATAACACAGGGAACTGTACTCAGTGCTCTGTGGTGACCTAAATGGGAAAGGAATCCAAAAAAGAGGGGATATATGTATACGTATAGCTGATTCACTTTGCTGTTCAGCAGGAATTAACAGAACATTGTAAAGCAACTATACTCCAATAAGATTTTTTTAAATAAATAAAAAAAAGAAAATTAAGTAAAACAAAAATGGTTGTAAAATTCTAATAATAGGTAAGTAAAAGATAAACACAAGGTAAGAAGGAAACATTAGTTATAGACATCCAATACCTGCAGATTTTAGGAACTGGAGATTTTCTCTCCTTGAATAATATCCTATGTGCCTGTGTAAATACAGACTATATTTATGAAGGCATATCCAGGATTTTTCCCTTAGTCTTCAAAATTTACAACAGGGAAGCAGGATTACTGTATTTAAAAGATTTTAGTGTTAGAAATATACACCCATAATCTTCCCCTTAAAATATTTTATTTTGTTTTTATTCAGATGACTGTCAACTTTTTTAAAACAACATTTTAACTTAGGAACTCCTATTTAAAAATAACTACAATAAAAGCAATAACACTACCATTACCTCATTACAATATGATTCCTTCTCTGTTTAGAATCACATTCATATACACTATCCCATTGACAATAATGTGTACTTGGCTTATTAATCACCTACTGGCACATAATAAAAGTGGCTATTATAAATAATTCTTATTGCTGTTCCAGCAACTGAGCAATAATAGCAAATAACGAGGCTAACAAACAAAAAATTCTAGGGGAGACAGCAATAGATCAATATTTAATCATTCGCCTTTTCTTTTCAATTTTTTGAAGAGGATATATACTATGTATATGTACAAATCTATCCATGTTATTTAATTTTTACAATGGAAGTTTTTTGCTTTTTTTTTTTTTTTTGCCTTTGATTACAATGAGATTTGAAAGAAAGTTGCTACCTGCAGGTAGCAAAATGATTAGTGAAATTATTCTGAAAAATGCTGTCTACTTATATAAGAGTTGTTTGTCCTTCCAACATTAGTGAAGACCCTACAATTCGTAGATTGCTTTTGTACATTTTGTGTACTCGTAGGCTGTCAAGAAAGGGGAGAATCAGTCTCTTCAAAAATTTTTATCAAATAGTCACCTGATTCTTGACATACAATATGAAGGAGACAAGGACTAACTGCTTAGCTTGGGCAACGGTTGGCAGAGATGTAAAGCAAAACACAAAAGTGTGATTACTCGTATTTCTGAACATGAAGAGAGTAAAGAGAGAGGAGGGAATGATTCAGTGGGATGAATTAAGAAAATAACTATTGAGGAGCAGGCTCGACATTTATTTAGAAGGGCAAGCAGAAGTTAAAGAAGAAGAAATAGCATATATATTTCAGGGGAAATAAATTGTATCAATAACATGTACTTACATAGAAAATAAAAGAGAAGTATGAAATATTTTAAAAGAACGACAATATTATGAATAGTTATCAGGAAAACAGGAAAAAAATATACATTAGATTACTTATAATTTTCTTTCTGATTAACTCATCTAAGGAGAAAATAAAGAATATAATCTGTTTATGAATTGCAGAGACAATAACCTCATTTAAAGTGAATGCTTATAATACATACATCAAATTATGACAAACTTCCTCAAAATCTTTAAACTATTACATATTATTTTTTATGATTCTGGGGGTCAAGAATCCCTGCAGTGTTCTGTTGCACAAGACTTATCTGGGTCATGTGTGAGGCTTTATGCAGCTTACAAGTTGACTGGAGCTGGGTGTCCAGAAAGGCCTCATTCATATGCCTGGCAATTGATGCTGGATGTGAGCCTTGACTTCCCTCTTCATGATCTCTCTTCCTCTAGAAGGATAGATGGTCATCTAGCAGAAACTACCAGACATCTTATGAGCTATGAAAGGAATAGGAACATTGTCACTTCTGTCCATTTTAATGATCAAAGCAAGTTCAATCCAGATACAAGAAAAAGGGAAACCAACTCCATCTCTTGATAGCACACAGCACATGTAAGTACAGAGAAGAGAGGAATATTAAGCAGCTAACTTTGGGGAATGTAGTACATTTGAAACTGTATTATAGGTCTACCATATCTCTCTTTTTTCACAAAGTTTGAAATAATTCAAATGCAAATTTAGTTTGAAAATTAATCTGTAATTGCATAACCTAAAGATTGCCAGACCAAATCATTAGAAGTTGCATATATACATTATTCCCATATGAAGAGTCAGCGTCAGCTGGCAAATATAAAATGGCAACCAAAGTATGTAAATTTAGTTTGAAACAAGTGCTGTTTATATGAATTACAATTTCTGCCATGATTTTAGCAAAATATTTACTATAATATTCTTTCTTATAATTTAAAGTCTTTCTCCAGATTATAAACATTTTATTTTTATAACAACCAGTCATAGTGCTGAAAAAGGAACCCTGAAAACAATCTAAAAACTTTGTAATGGAAGTTAGATGATATCATACACTATGAATAAAGTCAAACAACCACCCTTATATGAGAAAATATCTGTGACAAAATAGATAATTTTAGTGAAATAAGAAACTTCAATAAATTAACAAAAATAATCTGCAATGGTATAATTTTTATGAGTTCTGGGGAATCCCCTTTTCCCTTCTCACTATGCATACTTTACAGTTAGTTCTATGGAAAAATTTGACTTGAAATAGAAACTAACCATGTCCCTATCATACAAGTGAACATCCTGAACTGTAAAAGAAAGAAAAACTTACGTCCCCAATTTGGTCAGCCAGTGTCAACTACAAGAATATTCCATTTTTAAATTTTAATAAGATTGTCTCATTATGCAAGTAGAATTGAGCAAATAAGAAATAAGACCCTACACAACAGTGTAAGTCTCAGGAATAAATAATTAAATAAACCAACAGTAAATAAATTCTACTTCTTGGTTGAATGCACTAGGGACAAATGAGTTACCAATTCAGAAACAGGCATGCAATAGAGGATTGAATCCAGTTGCCATGCAAACCTTATGTCTTCAGATGACCAGAAATAGCTTTTCACTTTTGAATGAAACAACTAAAAATAAGAACCCTGTGCAGTCAAGGCATGATCTAACAGAATTCCCTAATGTTATATCTATTACCATATCTATCCTGAAGAAGAAAAGATATCTATGCTAAACCAGACTGCAAAATCACCTGACTTTGGAACCAAAGGTAAGAGATATGTGAGGGAATAAAAGGAGGAAGTAACATGCTTTTCTTTTTGTCCACTATACACAAATAAATCTTCCTGCTTTCTTTATGTAAAACTTCTTTTAGAATGAAAAACTTGATCAGTGTGCTTGAAACAGCTTATACAATAGTCAAATAAAGAATATTATCTCAGGTTATGCTAAGGAAATTAGACAATATCTTGATGGTGAGAGGGAGTCACTGAAAGTTTTAAAAGGGAAAGTAACAAGATTTGGGAGGCAACTCTAACAGCAGTGTGAAAAATTAGAGCAACAACAAGACATTCTGGATAAAAATCCATTGCAGAAATTAAGGATAAATAGAAAGGATTGGATGAAGGTGGTAATAGAGGAAATAAAGAAAGAATGAAACCAATAAAGATTAAAATGGTAGAATAAAAAGGATTCAACAGTTTATTGAATTAAAAGGGTGATGTAAGACAAGCTGGCAAGTTGGTTAAATGTGGATGAGGTGTCATTAATCAAGATTCATAATATAGGAGGAAAACTAGTTTTGGGGAAATGAGTCCATTTTTCGATGCAGTGAATATATTGAAAGGAAAACAGGAAGTTTTGTTAATATTCTTAGCAGCAACAAAAAATAAATATTTTCTTCTAAATAAAACAACAAGATTGTGATCATTGCACTGCTTCTTTAATGTTTGTTGTGGGAAAAGGAATTTATTCACATAATAACACCTATCAAGTACACACTGTGTGTTTTCACTGATTTACATCTGTACCATTATATGGTTGGCATGATTTTACCTGATTATAAGAAATGATTGAGATTTTTTGCCTTATTTGTTTCTACAAACTGGAAAAAGTAAGTCAGTAATCCTAAGAGATTTCTTTCTGAACACAATATAAATCTTATTTCTTCTGCAAACTAAAAACTTCAACTGAAAAATTAAATTCACTCATAATTTTTATCCTGTAAATGTTCCACTGAATATAGTCTCATTGATCTTGTTTTAAATAACCTTACCAGTATATAAAATGTATAATTATTCTAACTAGCCAAGGAAAGCCTCACAGACTGCCATAGAAAAGTGATGAAAGTAGGGAAATCAGTAAAATTACCCAAAATAGAAGTGAAAAATAAGAGGTTTCTGACAAAGAGCCAAAATCAGTCTTATACATTTTGAAAACTATGTTTTAGTAACTCTTCAATCAAAGACATATGTAAAGTTTTTCTTCATTTTTTCAAAATTAAAATTTTACTATTGTAGTAATATTCTTATCAGAAGGAGAATACAAAATTTACTATATGCTTTCTACATGAGAGTGTAACTTAGTTGAAGTTTGCTCTTTAGGTTTCATGGTTACATAACAATTCACTGGAGTTTTGAACGACCATTTTGTATGAATCACATTTTGGAAATTCTACTAAACTTAAATATATGTGAATAATTACATAAATTATTTGCAGCATCAAATCTTCAGATTACATCTTTAGAACTTCAAGAGCATCTATTCTCAAGTATGCAGTATTTTCAAAATTTCTGATGTCCAATTATTTTTAAAGATTGGCCACAGTCATTGGAGATATTATTTTTTAAAAAGGGTTTACTATTGTTTTAAGCACTGTGACAACTGTGGAAAATAATAGTGTACAAGGAACCAGTGATTTCTACCTCCACAGGTGAATGTTTTAACAGGAAAATTATGTTTTTAGGAGTGCAACTAGGGTGGGAATTATATACAAAAATTTGCTCAAAAAGAGTGACGTTGAAACTGGTACAGGTGAGGTGAGCTGAGACACTAAAAAAAAGGAGAGGTAAGATAAAGTTCCACACAGGGGAAAGATACACAAAAGCTCAGAGATAAGTGTGAATATGGTGTGTTCAAGGAATGAAAAGAGTTCAGCATAGCAAGAACTTAGAGTGTGAAGAGAAGTGAGTCAAGCTGTAAGAGAAAATAAATGGATAAGAATGAGATATTGGAAAGCCTTCTAAACAGTAAATGAGTTTCATTTTTATCATAGGGGAAATAGAAAGTCATCCAAAATTTTTAAGCAGGGAAAAGTATTTTCAACTTTGCATAGCAGTAAGGTAACATACTGCAATGTGGAAGACAACGAGACACAAACAAAAATTGGAGGCAGAAAGTCTTGTTTGGATACTCTTTTTCGTGGACAGAAATGACAAGATAGAGGCAGATGTGGTAGAGAGAAGTAAATAAATTAAATCAAATAGAAATAAAAATGAGAAAAAGTAAATAAAGCAAAATTAATAAAATAGTTGTGAGGGGTAAGACTGGGATTTTTTATTCTGGACCCCTGTCTATAAGGATATAATGGAAACACTTCTTTCATAGAGGATAGTTTCTCATAAGTTAAAAATTGCAACAGTTATACTGATACCAGAGCTCCCTAGAAAGAAAGAAACATCTCTCAAGAAAACCAACCTATCCAGAGTTTTCTCTATTATTGGAAACAGCTCAGTATTTCAATGAAACATATTTGCTCTAATCACTGGGTGTTACAAGGGAAACCTGATGAGATTAAGAGCTAACTTCTCAGCTGAAATAATGCAGGCAAGAGGAGAGTGGCATAACACAGTCAAAATTCTCAAAGAAAAAAATCTCAACTGAGAATCCATATCCAGAAAAGCTACCTTTGATAAATGAAAGCAAAATAAAAACTTACATAGTTAAATAAAAACAGAGAATCTGTTGGGAGCAGAACTGCCTTACATGAAATACTAAAAGAAGTTTTTCAGGCAGAAAGCAAGTGACCCCAGTGGTAATTAGGAATCCATATCAATAAGGAAAGAACACATGTAAAGTTAGTTTTGTACTTATAAAAGACACTAAAAATGCCTTTTCAAATATAGCATAAACCTGAAGCTGGTAAGCTAAGATATATATGGGAAATTCTAGAGCAATCACTAAAAAACAAAAAGAAAAGCAAAAAAAAAACAAAACAAAACCAAATAAAAGTGAACAAATCATTAAAGAAATTAAAATACTACATTAGAAAATATTCACTTAACACAAAATAAAGTGGCAAAGAAGGACTAGAGGAACAAAAAGACATGAGAACAGCAAACATTACCTAAAGCAAGCACAGGAGAAGAAATAATAAAGATTAGAGCAGAAATTAATGAAGTAGAGAATAGAAAAACAAAAAGAAAACCAGTGAAACCAAAGTGCGTTCTTTGAAAAGATCAACAAAATTGACAAACCTTAGCTAGATTAGCCAAGAAAAATAAAGAGAAGTCTCAAATTACAAGAGTCATTAATCAAAGAGGTGACATTACTTGGACATTACAGAAATACAAAGTAGTATAAAAAATATTTTGAACAATTGTATATTTACAAATTAAATAATTTATATGAAATGGACAAATACCCAGAAAGACACAAACTACCAAACAAACTTAAGAAGAAATAGATAATCTGTATAGAGCTATTGTAAGTGAAGAGATTAATTAGTACTCAAAGTCTGTTCACAGGGAAAAGCCCAGGTCTGAATGTCTTAACTTTCTTTTAACGTTCAACATGCACCTACACTTTGACTCAGCAATTCTATCCCTAAGTATTTAGCCAAGAAAAATAAATACGTATATTGACAAAATAACTTGTACAGAAATGGTCATAATCATTTATAACTGGAAACAATCCAAACAACCATCAGCAGGGGAATGCATAGACAGATTTTGATAAATTCAGGGAGTAGAATACTATCAAGCACTTAAAACAATGCCTAATACACAATCACATTAATGGATCTCACAGACACTATACTACTCAACACAAGAAGCCAGGCACAATAGAGTATATGATTCTATTTTTATTAATGCCTAGAAAAGAGACAATTTAATCTATGATTTTAAAAAAATCAGTGGTTGCTTCTGGTAGATGAATTGACCAGAAACAAAAAAATATAAGGAAATTACTGGGAGTAGGAGAAAAACATGTATATGTGTGACTGTGTGTGTGTGTGTATATATATATATATATATAATGTGTATATAAATATATATGTCTCTCTCTCTCTCTCTCTCTATATATATATATATATATATTCTGAGAGGATTATTGATTATTGAGGGTTATTGATTCCATTTGTCTAAATTCATGAAATTTTACACTTAATATTTATGCTTTTCAGTATATAAAATTTACTGCCAAAATTAAAATTCAAACAATCAAAATAATAATAATATCTATATTTTAGGGTTGCTATGAAAATTGAATATTTTATTACATATGAAACATTTAGTAGAATAACCAAAATATAGCAAACATGACAAATTTTAAATGGAAGAGGAAAGACTAGTTTTATTTACATTTTCACACTTTTGTCTTAAACTTAGAGTTAAGTGAAAAATAATTATTTTCCCTGAAGGACAAACAAATCAGCAAAAAACTATAACAAAGTAAAAATATCTAAAAATTTAAGTCAAATATAGACAACATAATTCTCTTAGGCTATGTCTGTTCCCTATTCTTCTTTGTAGTCCATTCCCTAGTCAAGACTAGTTATTTTAGAAATGCCAAATGTACTATTAATGCTTCATTATCTCAAAATAATGGGCCTTATTTTAAAATAATCATATGAATTCCAATTTTAAACTCTGTTGTACAAATCCAAATACTGAAAACACTTTAATCAATTGTAAAAGTGGTTCTATAAAAAGTGTTCTTTTTATAGAATTGAAGTCATCAACAGTTTTTTTAAAATGAAATAAATTTTCATATGTACATTTCAGAATGTCTCCATTGAATGCAATTACATGTCTAAATTTTACAAGAAATATGATATATAGATGTATAGATGCTCTATAACAAGGACTATATTATGATTAGATTATGTCACTATTCTTAAATATTTACTTTAAATTTTATGGACATTCCACTATGAAGAAAAAAATAGCTACAAATTATAAAGATGGAACAAACATATTAGCTATTTCATGACAAAAACTATGATCATAATAACAAAATTACTTTGTGAGAGTATAAGTTAAGTATATTTAACCCTATCCTATGCCTTAATAAATAGCAAACTCAGTCACTTGAAGTGTTATTTTAAACTTTACAAATTGCCATCTTTTAATATTACAGGAAAAAAACCTCTTCATTGTTTTGCCATATCACCCTTTGTGTGCACAACTTAGGAGGCTACTAGGAAGTGAATAAAACTCTTGAAAAGCCTTCACAAAATCCTTTTACACACTTGTATTATTAGAGAGATCAAAAAGAATACTCTTACATGAAAGAACTTTGGTATTAAAGGGCTTAAAGAAAAAACACCTAATTTACATAAATCTGTAGGGCACACAGAACAACAGAATTCTCTGGACTTGACACAGTGTTTTGAACTTCATTAAGATCATTCAAACAAATTCAATATCTACAGATTAAATAAGATAAAAAAGATAAAAAATAATGCTATCAATAACAAATAGCCATTTATAGTGTTTTCAAAACAGAGTTCCGTGACAGGTGGAAAATTACCAGTGAACTTTCAGCAGATCGTGATCATCTGTTCAATGCTAAAGATCTAAAAATTAACTAAAGAATTAAAAATGTTTATAAATTTTCAGATAAAGATAATTTTGCCAAGATTCTTTTCTTTCAAAAAATGTAAAAAAAAGAAATCAGTGTTCAGTTTTAACAGTTATCAGGATAGTAAGTAATTAAGACAACTTATCTATGTAAGATACCAAATCACGATTAATTATACATTTGCCAAAGTTATTCTTCCTTTAAAGGGGGGAGAAATTGATTACAGAAATCACTTTAGTGGTTTGAGAGAGACAAGTTTGAGAAATCAAAACACTAATCCCCATGATTATCAATGTTTCTTTAATTGACACCTCAGACTTAATTTAGTATCTGTTTTACTTCTGTTGCTGAATTATTTGCTCTCTGCATGTCAGTCTTTTTAAGAGGGGTATTGGCTGGTCTACAGAAGACAAATCTCTTCAAATAATCTTTTGCAGGTAACAGCTGCTCTGGCAATTCAAACAGCTGTGAAAAGCATGAACAATTGTCATCAAGCTAGGGTAATGAGAGTTTATAGCAATGCTCCAGAGAGTTTCCAGCTGCGTCTTTGGGTGTCACAAGCTTCTCAAGTTTTCTGATATCTTTTCATCACCAACCATTTTTTTAATCATTTGATCTCATTTATAAGATGCTCTTTACTATGAATTCCTCTGAATTATGAGTTTTCAAAGACTATCTCACTTAGAATTGCAAAGAAGCAGAACATTCATTCTATATTTTTCTAGTATTCTTCCTTTTTACAAGATAAGGTCTCTAAATATGATAATCAACAGATATTTTCCAACGCAAAGTGCTGAATAGGAGTTTCATGACAAACACACAAACACACACACATGCATACACAATACTTTTTGTCTGGTATGCATTTCTCATAATTCATATTCAAGGAAATATTTGACAGTGGCAGCTTCTTGTGCATGTTTCCAGTCCACATTTACTTTTCCCACAATTTAGGTATTGGAAATTTTATCATTTCTTGTGCACATATTTACATGTCTACTTTACCTATCTATGTTGCACTTGCAATAATTTGAACTAAATTTTATCCATTTCTTTAATGTTCCTATTGTATAATTTCTATTCAAAGCCATGTTGGAGGAGGTCAACAGAAGATGTGACTGCCAGTTGACCCACGAGCTGAACGTGGGCAACTGGGGGCTCCCCACCCCCTCCCCTGTCCTTGGAATGTGTGTGCTGCTTGCTTCCCCCATTCCCAGAAGCTACTCCAAGGATACAGCTTTGAAATAGGAATGTGGTGTTGAGGCTGTCTGAACTGGGTATGCGATTGAATCCAGTTAATACCTCTATATAAACTTTTAAGATTCTGCCCAATAGGTGAAGAAATCTATTAATCTTGTCACTGCCCAAGACAAGCATCATAAGTTCCCTTGCTTGTTAAAACTGCCACCTACCAATCTGACGTAGTCTGCCTTTTCTTCAGTCTCTCCCTGTCCTCCACATACAGGGGTGGTTGCTGATTACACTTGGGCAGCTCCCAAGGAGGTTGCAAACCAACAAGCCGATTAGAAATATAGCAACATTATTTTCACCAGCTTGCATTCATTTAGTGTTGACTGAGTCACAACACTAGGTCTTGTATTAAGCATTTAGATTGTATATGTAGCATTATATTAGTAATCAATGTAAATATCACATAGCATGACTTCCCAAGGCGAGAAGAGTAAGCAGAGAGTCACACTGGTTCAATTACAGTGTCTTTGGTGTCCTTTGCTCTTGTCACAAGTAAAGTACATTAGGGTAATAAAACTTCATGGTGTAAGATACAGATCATTTTTCAATAAGAAAGGACACTGTTCTCTGCAGCAAAAGATGTAAAGCAGCACTTTGGGTACCCAGAGATATACGGGAATCCAGTAGACATCTAGGTATCTCATTTTGATATTCCAGGAAAACTCTCCTTCAGTTCCTGATACTGAGCATCATATTTAGTCAAATTCTAGTGTATCAGTCAGGCTAAAGGACTGAAAATCTCTAACCAGTAAAATGAGGAATGTGGGAGGATGAGAGAGGAATTGATGATCAGTGCAGCAAGAAGACTATAATAAAATTTCTTGTGGGAAGATGGTAAGGGAGGGATAATGAATGAGTTTGTAAAGATAAAAGGGAGAAAAGAATGTTGCTTCTTAAAATATGAACTTCACCTTCAAAATTTTATCCCCATTGGCCTACAAAAGTATAATATTTATTTTGTGATTTTTGTGAAAAATAATCCACATTAATTGAAGATCTCTTTTGTAGTAAGGAGATATTCAGTTTTAATGATTTTACAGTCCATCACTCAGGAACTTTCTATGTACACCAGGAAGAACTCAGCACATATATTGGGTAAGAATTATAGGGAAATACAGTGTTTGATATCACAGGAGAAACTTATTAAACAGATGCATAAATTCAATAAAAAATATCAGTTGTTAGTGTTTGCATACAATCAAAATCTATTTACGAAAAAGGATATATATATATAATATATATATATCCTTATATATCTCCATATATATCTCCATATATATATGTATACACCTAAATCAAATTTTTATAAGATTTAAATGAATTTAGGGTATGTCCTAATCAGTGATTCAAGGTATATTTCCTTTGTCTTATTGCTGAAGCTTACTTTTTACATTCATTAATGGAGCTGCAATATCAGTACAGCTTCAGCACAAAATCAGTAAAATTGAAGAGTCATTCATATTATTAAACATCTATCGTAGATGGTATCTTTAACTTTTTATCAGAAGTGTCATAATTTCCAGTTAACAGATGAGGCTATACTTTTTTATTTATTTTATTTTAATTTATTTTTTTTGAGGTGACGCGCAGGCTCAGCAGCCATGGCTCACGGGCCCAGCCGCTCCGCGGCATGTGGGATCTTCCCGGACCGGGGCAAAAACCGGTGTCCCCTGCATCGATAGGCGGACTCTTAACCACTGTGCCACCAGGGAAGCCCGAGGCTATACTTTTATTAGCTAGTTATCACAGAACAATATTCAGAAGCCTATATAGGACCCTTTGCATTTTAAAAAGAAAAAAACTTCAAACCAGGATAGCTTCCATCCCAGACATTTGTCATTACATCTTTACAGTTAGCATATCATTATCCTGCATCATTCTCCAGAGAACATTATGTTAAATTGAGTGATGTTAAATTGAGTAATGCATTGAAATGATAAAGTTTTAATCTTCGCTAAAATTTTAAAAGACATACAGCTATCTTTGGCTGGGGAAGCTGCCACCGATTGATTTATAGATTTTTTTTCCCCCAGCTGCAGTAAAGTTGCAGCCATTTTTTACAAGCCTATCATACATTATAAAAGAACATTGCTTTAATTTATTCAATTTCCAGTAGAAGGAACTGGAAATAAAATTATTTGAACAAGATGTGTTTTAGTCAGGTAAGGGAAAAATGACCTTTTAAAATTCAAAAATAAAATATTCTTTCTATTTAAGATAAAAGTAATCTAATGATGGCATGTATAGTGAAATGTTATATCCATTTAGAAGCCAAAATATTAAATGTCATAAGCATTGGAATTGGAATGCACCAGTTCCAGTGCCAAAGGTGCATTCAGAAGTAGACAAAACTTAAGCTTTCTCTATATTCATAATTGACAAAAAAAGAATACATTTCTCTATCCCTCTATAATTTGAATGCAATATACGTTCACTACACAGGTATTTATTGAGTCCATTCATGTGTATAGTCTATCTATTCTAAGCACTGAAGAATTTTCATTTTCTAAATTAGATTCAGGGCTTGCTTTCCAAATATTTAAAACCAATTCAGAGAGACATGTTTTTATGTGGGTATGTCATAACACAAAGATATATCCAGAGCTCAGGGAATGAGACACTAATGTCAGGCAGAGGAGGCTGGAAAAATAAATCAATGGACAGAAACCTTTTATTGGCAGCTATGGCTAAGTATGAACAGTAATATAAAGAGTAAAAGGATAAAAACATTTCAGGGGAGGGATTAATAGAAATAATTATTTTGAGTTGGGAATGAACATGATACATTAAAGGTAATATGTGATAGAGAACAGTGGGAAATAATTTGAAAGAATCAGAACTTTGGACATGCTTAAGCTGGATAAATCCGTTATTTCCTATGTAGTGATTTAATATATTGTAAGATGGAATTACATTTTATTGGTTAAACATTATTAAAGCATTTAATGTCTAATTTGATTAAACACTACATAATAAAATGATGAGCCGAGAAAGGCAGCATCAATTTAGTTGACAAAGCTCAAACTACTTCTTAAAACCTTAGGCTCTGTGGTGAGTTTGTTCATTGCCAACTCTAAAGAGCATTTGGCATAACTGTGAATGAACTGCGTTATGAGAGGAGGAAAAAGGTTTTTTTGTTTTTGTTTGTGTTTTGTTTTTTATCCAGTATTTCAAACATAATGATCATGTCTAATAGAAGAGGAAAAAAAGGTGCTATGGAGAGTTGAGCAACATGATGACACTTAGGCAGCTACCCCATTAAGGATAGAGATCTATTTATAGAAAAGTAGGTTTTTAGTATAAGCAGAAGAAAAAAATTTCATGGGGAAAAAGCCTTCATTTTCTTTTCTCTTTATCTTATATTCTAAATTCTTCTGGTGTATTGTAAGCTCTTTATCAACCCTTTCTACATGGATTTGAAAACAAATATGAATGATATATATTTAATTAGCAAACTAAAATTGTGATGGGAAGAATTTTAGTCCAATTTAAAAGTTAAGAGGATTAAGCCCTCCATTTTATAGAACAAACTAAGGTCAATTATAAAATCATATATGATCATATGTAAATATATAATTGAAGAGTTATTTTATGCTATATATAAAATTTACTATGTAATCATTAGTATATTTTAAATTAAAAGTAAAACTATTTTCTAAGAATTATCATAACTTGAAGGGAATCATTTTTTAGTTTTATAACTTAACATTGGTCTCTTCAAAATAACATCTTATATTCTGACACTTTAAGCCATGCTCCCCATTATAAGAAACTTTAAGAGCTGAATAACTGAGAAATGTTTATTTCATGTGAAATGTGTTTTATTGTGTTAACTGTTACTCAGAAATAATCACCATCAAGAATTTTTATCTTAAATTTTAACATTATCTAAATTCTGAAAGTAAAACATATATAATGATACCACAGACAGAAATATGTTGCCAAATATATTCTGTAATAAATTATGCTTTATTGACATTCATACATCTTCTCTCTTTATAATCAGTCTACTGAAATATTGAGATAGTTATTTTCAATGTTCTTTGAAGTTATTTACTGCATACCATTACTCAGTGTTCCTTGAGCAATGCTAAGATGGAACATTATCTTAGAGTAAAAGTCTCCAAAACGGTTTTATTTTTGTTTGGGTATTGGAGTCTTTGCCTTTTTTTTTCCCTTCAGAAGTTTTTCCTTTTAGATTGTAAAAGAACAAGAATTTTTAAAATTGAATGATGATTGCATGAGCAATTTGATTTCCAAGAAACTGAAAAGTTGTAAGACTTTTCATCCAAATTAAAAGGCAAATGTTTCATTAGTAGATGTCATTCCACATTTTAGTAAACTAAATTTAAAAAGTTGGAGAAAATAAGAAATAAAAGCAATTATTTACAAATAGTAGGAAATAACCTTAAAGACTCGGAAATGAATAATCTCATTTAAAATAAATTAGATTTATTTAATAAAAATAAAATGCATGGGTATCTAGGCATAAATAACATAAGCAAATAATTTTATTTTTATATACATGGGGTATATGCTATTGTCTATGCAATGGTTTTACAGAATTCCATTTCACTAAAAGAAAAGTATTACTCGATAATCAAATATGCTCTGTTTTATTTAAAATGACCTTTTCTCTGCAACAGAATCAGAAATTTGGAATTCTTACTCATAGTAATGGTGTATTTATTGGTTTAGTGCTTTTTAAATGAAATTAGTTCCCAACATTTCTCTACATTTAAGAAGAAACAGTGAAATTTGAGTGAGATTATTTTTATGTGTACTTTGAAATTGAAAATATATCTAGATAATATGTTTAAAATTAAAAAGTTGATTTATTTGCATTGATTTGTTTTCCTGTTTATTTCTAAGAAAACAGCAATTTTTTCTTACAAAGTATATGCTTTTTAAAATTCTACTTAGGCTAATCAAATTTATTGAACATACAGAAAGGTTTATATAAATATAGATTATAATATTTGTGGCAATTGTTGTATTATAGTCTTTATAATTTTGTGTATTACAAATATTAATTAGTTACATATAAACTTTTTTTAAAAGACTATGTTTCTTTAACTTTTTCCCCATTCTCTACTCTTTAAAATTGGCTTAAGCATTTAGAGCTGTGCTACCCAATAGGGCAGCTGCTGCCTACATGAGGCTATTTAAATTTAAATTACAGTTACATAAAAAAATATTTAGTTCCTCAGTCACACTAGCCAAGTTTTTATTGCTCAGTAGCAGATTACAAAGCACGGATCGTTGCTACTTACTATATAATATGTTACTCTTGTTGTAATCCCCATGCTACCCCCATCCTCTTATTTAAATCTTACCATCACCTCAAGGTATTTGCTCAAATTCATTCACACTCTATCAACTCTAATCAATCTACTATATTTTACCAAGATCATTGCTGTTATAAATCTGAGGCCTCCATTGTAGCATGTTTACTCCACAATTAACCATTAACCACTTTGGGAATAAGGCATTGACCCTGGAGACAAACAGACCTGGGTTCAACACTGGGCTCTGCTACTTATATGCTTGGTGACCTTGAGCAAATAACGTAATCTCTGTATGCCTCATCTATGAAATTAGGACAACAGTGACACCTAATTTAGAAAACATTTGTATGGTTTAAATGAGGCATTCAGAAAGTACTGAACTTGTTCTTCTAGACTGTGACCTTCACAAGAGTTCCTCTTTTTTTCCCCCCACCTCCTCTTAGGTAGGACAGGATGGCTAAGGTGGGCTAGAGCTGGGTATTTCTCTTCTCTTACATGGAAGGCTAGAGCCTACTAGAGTTGTGTATTTCTATTCCCCCAGTTCAATTAGGCTCTGATATTAACCCTGCAAGTTAAGCTCTGGTTAACTAGTTTCTACTGAGGGCAGGTCTTGTTAAGAACAGTGTGCTCTGACATATCTCAAAATGGTTCCTTTTCTTCTACTTTCCGGAAACATGAATGAATTTTTCGTTGATATTTTCTATGGGAACCTGGCCCAGCTCCTGGAAGTAAATCTCCCAGTATTGTGGGGTATCTGCCATGACTGGATTTCCCTAGAATTTTTAACTCAGAGTTGCCTGCACTGAGCCTCCAGAAAGTTTTCAATTACAGTTTATATTTTTCTACCAGACAACTAGTTCCTCTGGTGGATTCAACTTGTGAGACTGTTCCAGGATGTTGCAGAGTATTCACTTGTCTGTTCCACTTGTGAGGGCAGTGGTTTGCCCTGTGCCCTGCAGTCTCTTAATGGTCTGAGATGAGTTGTTAATTTTTCAGTCTGTCAGCTCTTTACTTGTTGTTAGGATGGAGTAACAACTTCCAAGAACCTTACATGCAGAACTAGAAACTAGAAGTCTATGGATATATATTTTAAAATGTATCTTGTATCTGGTCATCTTTCTGAACTTTATTACTGTAATTTTGACATAGATTCTCCAGAAAATTTAAACCAGATCATGCACTCATCCACTGATGAGAGGTTGTGTCCATCTTAATTCTTCTCATCTGTCTTATTAACTTGGCTAGAACATTCATTATAATATTGAATAGAAGCAAGAATAGCTGGAATCCTTATCTTATTTCTCTTTTTAACAGAAAAGTTTCTAAATTGATTCTTAATATTAGCAAATATCAGATAATGTTTAATTTCCATGATTATCTTATTTTTTTCTTAGATGCTTTCTTCAAGTCAGAATAAAGCAAGTTCCAGATAATGAGTCTGGTGAATCTGTAAATCTCTACTTCCCCTCCTCATCTTTCCTTTTGCCATTTATTAGTAGAATGTCCTGCATTCTGGATTTGACTGATTACAATGTCATGGCACTGGTTTATATATGCCTCTATCCTCTATAATGCTGGTAAATTGATATTTAGATCTAGAAGCTCTATCAGATTCAAATTCAGTGTTTTGGCAAGAATAATTTATAGGTAGTCCAGTGTATTATCTATTGAAATATATAAGAAAATATATATGCTATCTGGTCATCTTTCTTTTCGTGATGTTGAGATTGTTTAGTGAGTTTATATGTTGTCCGCTTGATCCATCCATTCTAAAGTTTTCCATGAACATTTTATATAACGTTTTTTGTGACCAATGATAATGACTGTCTAAATCCATCATTTCCTAAAGGTTGCAGAATGATAATGCTCTGCAGTTATCATTTATTTAGTCTTTATTAACTGGATTTTTTCTCTATAGAAGACCTCCCTACATCAATTATTTGGTTATTAAATACCGTTCACACAATAGAAGAAAATGTTTCATTTTATCCCTTGTTTCCCCTCAGTGTTTAGAAAGGATGGATGTTGCCTACTGAGCACTATGTATTGCTCAATAGTGATCAATGGGATTATTTTGTTAATATCATTATGAACACATGGATTTTTACATAGTATTTCTATCCACTGCAGTAATTTTAAGCATTTAAAACATATGTACAGTCTATTGGAATTTTTTGATATGGTTGTTGAAATCTCATGATCATTTACTAGAATATTGTTAGAGTATTTTCTACTAATTTTTTTAAATGCTTTATATTCTAGTGATACTAAACTTTTATCTGTAAAATAATAATTTTCTCCATTTGGCACTCATCTTTTTACTCCACTTCTAATCCTTATGTTTTGATGTGTGGTTTCTTCATTGTGACATTTAAATTCCACTTAAACAACTTTTTTCCTTCCCTAATCTATGCTTTTGTTTTTGTATAATATTTTTGCTTTATTCTTAGAGTTGTGGAATTCTGCTTCATAGAATTTGAATTTTTTGATTGATTGGCATCATGTGAATGTTCAAATGAGTTTAAAAATGTGTGTTAGTTATAGTTGTCTACATATAGTTGTTACAAAAGTCTTGGTAAATAATTTTATATCATTTATAATTATTTTGTTGTTGTTCAGCTATTTTGTTGAATGTTGCTATACTTCCTTTTTTTTGGTTAACACTTTTATCCATCCCTTCATTTTCAATCTTCTAATCTTTATTCTAATTTTTATTTAGATATAAGCCTTAAAAATATCATATAGCTAAAATTTGTTTTCTTACCTAATCCTAGTGTACCTGTGTGCTAATAAGATATTTTAACTAATCTTAACTTATTGTGATTACAGCCATGCTTGGAATTATTCTTGTGTTCTTATTTTTCTATTTAACAATAATTTCTGGTCACACACACACACACACACACACTTCCATAGCTTTTGAGGTTTATTGCATTGGTCAACTTCTTGTTATATAACTTTCCCTTAATATTTTGAAAATAATGTGTTACAGATACCTTCTTGAAGTCTTCAGCCTGAAATGTTTGGCACATCTATAAACACACTTTAAATTAAAAATGTAAAATTAATCACTATCTCTATTCTCTCAGTCTAAAATGCAAGAAATGTGGTATGCTTTAATTTTTTCATTTCCCTTGTCTTTCCATTTTTTTAAGATAACCTGAATTTTTGTCCTAAATTATTTTTTTTAATTAATATATTCCATCATTTTGTTTGTTTCCTTGGGCACTATATTGTTAAACTCCAAACATTACTTTTATATTCATCTTAATTTGGCTTGAAAATGTCATCTATGAGTTATTTGGAAGAGTATCAATAGATTGCAAACACTGAATCCTTATATTTATGTTGATTTTTTTGTTTGTTTTTTGTTTTTTGTTTTTGCGGTACACGGGCCTCTCACTGTTGTGGCCTCTCCCATTGCGGAGCACAGGCTCCGGACACGCAGGCTCAGCAGCCATGGCTCACAGGCCCAGCCGCTCCGTGGCATGTGGGATTTTCCCGGACCAGGGCACGAACCCATGTCCCCTGCATCGGCAGGCAGACTCTCAACCACTGAGCCACCAGGGAAGCCCTATGTTCATTTTTTAATTTCATCCTTCAAATTAAATCTTATTTTGGCTGGGTACAGAGTTCTATATTTTCATCAACTTCAAATCTGAGAAACCTGATAACTCTTGCTTTGTGAATAATTGTTTTCCTCTTTGCAAGATTTTTGAACTTTCATTTTTTCCCTAATTTTTCTGAAATTTCATCTGCAATGTAATTTCTATCTTGTTAGTCGTAATCAGAACCTGCAAATTGAGAGCCAATTAGGAGATTCCTTTTAGGCCATTCTTTCTTTCTTTAATAAAATCTCATCTTCTGCATGCATTTATCTTCAGGAAGTGCCCAAAGACAATTTTTCTGTTGATGGTACACCTCTTATTTTCCTTTGATGGCATGGCATATGTGTAGGTAAGAGATGTATGTATATCCTACAAGAGATGAAGAAGACAGCCAATTTTATACCAATTCTTCACTTAATGAAAATCTAATACAAGCTTCAAAACATGGCAATTTATTATTTTAATTCATAAACTTTAAAGCATTTGATACACATTTTTAAACAAGATTATAACCATTGTATCATAGATTCCTAAGAGACCAATATAGGCAATAATACTTCCTAGCTTCATCATTTAATTAATTAATTAACTAATTAATTAATAATTAAAAGATTTAAAATATGTAAAGCATCTGTCACAGTGACTGGAGCATGATAGGAGTTCAGTAAACGGAAAACCTATTTAGTTTCTCTTTCTTTTTGTTTTGGTTTTAAACCAAATTACAAGTATATGCAAACTCGTCTCACATAATGAAAACACACATACGCACACTGATCTAAAGATGAGTGCTTGATAGAATAAGAATCACTTTTGCCTAAGTTTATCCAAGATAATCTGTCTTCTCAGATAAAATGCCATGTGAACAATAATTAATTTACTGTAATTGTATTTCCTTTTTAAAGCCTTGAGTTTCTTTTTTTCTTTTTTTTTTTTTTTTTTTTTTGTGGCTACTGGAAAATTTACAGTTACATAGTGACTTGCATTATATTTCTACTGGAGAGCATTTTTCTGTACTAACATCCAGAAACGCTTTGTAGTAGTTTTTAATACTCCTGTGAGTACATCTGTCTTCCTCTCTCATTGTAAGAGACATAGGTAAAAATAAATCTCTGATTTACACGTGTTTCACATAATAAGTACTCAATAAATGCACAATAAGTTGAGCCTAAAAAAGACTCCATTCAAACACTTCTTCTTGGAAGTGGATGGCCAGTTCTATGGGTTTTTTTTTTTTATAACAAATTTAATCAGTTATACATATACATATGTTCCCATATCCCCTCCCTTTTGCGTCTCCCTCCCACCCTCCCTATCCCACCCCTCCAGGCGGTCACAAAGCACCGAGCTGATCTCCCTGTGCTATGCGGCTGCTTCCCACTAACTATCTACCTTACGTTTGGTAGTGTATATATGTCCATGCAGCTCTTTCACTTTGTCACAGCTTACCCTTCCCCCTCCCCATATCCTCAAGTCCATTCTCTAGTAGGTCTGTGTCTTTATTCCTGTCTTACCCCTATGTTCTTCATGACATTTTTTTTCTTAAATTCCATATATGTGTCAGCATACAGTATTTGTCTTTCTCTTTCTGACTTACTTCACTCTGTATGACAGACTCTAGGTCCATCCACCTCATTACAAATAGCTCAATTTCATTTCTTTTTATGGCTGAGTAATATTCCATTGTATATATGCGCCACATCTTCTTTACCCATTGATCCAATGATGGACACTTAGGTTGTTTCCATCTCTGGGCTATTGTAAATAGGGCTGCTATGAACATTTTGGTACATGTCTCTTTTTGAATTATGGTTTTCTTGGGGTATATGCCCAGTAGTGGGATTGCTGGGTCATATGGTAGTTCTATTTGTAGTTTTTTAAGGAACCTCCATACCGTTCTCCATAGTGGCTGTACCAATGCACATTCCCACCAGCAGTGCAAGAGTGTTCCCTTTTTTCCACACCCTCTCCAGCATTTATTGTTTCTAGATTTTTTGATGAAGGCCATTCTGACTGGTGTGAGATGATATCTCATTGTAGTTTTGATTTGCATTTGTCTAATGAGTAAAGATGTTGAGCATCCTTTCATGTGTTTGTTGGCAGTCTGTATATCTTCTGAGGAGAAATGTCTATTTAGGTCTTCTGCCCATTTTTGAATTGGGCTGTTTGTTTTTTTGTTATTGAGCTGCATGAGCTGCTTATACATTTTGGAGATTAATCCTTTGTCAGTTGCTTCATTTGCAAATATTTTCTCCCATTCTGAGGGTTGTCTTTTGGTCTTGTTTATGGTTTCCTTTGCTGTGCAAAAGCTTTTAAGTTTCATTAGGTCCCATGTGTTTATTTTTGTCTTTATTTCCATTTCTCTAGGAGGTGGGTCAAAAAGGATCTTGCTGTGATTTATGTCAGAGAGTGTTCTGCCTATGTTTTCCTCTAAGAGTTTGATAGTGTCTGGCCTTACATTTATGTCTTTAATCCATTTTGAGCTTATTTTTGTGTATGGTGTTAGGGAGTGATCTAATCTCATACTTTTACATGTCCCTATCCAGTTTTCCCAGCACCACTTATTGAAGAGACTGTCCTTTCTCCACTGTACATTCCTGCCTCCTTTATCAAAGATAAGGTGACCATATGTCCGTGGGTTTATCTCTGGGCTTTCTATCCTGTTCCATTGATCTATCTTTCTGTTTTTGTGCCAGTACCATACTGTCTTGATTACTGTAGCTTTGTAGTATAGTCTGAAGTCAGGGAGCCTGATTCCTCCAGCTCCATTTTTCGTTCTCAAGATTGCTTTGGCTATTCTGGGTCTTTTGTGTTTCCATACAAATTGTGAAATTTTTTGCTCCAGTTCTGTGAAAAATGCCAGTGGTAGTTTGATAGGGATTGCATTGAATCTGTAGATTGCTTTGGGTAGTAGAGTCATTTTCACAATGTTGATTCTTCCAATCCAAGAACATGGTACATCTCTCCATCTATTTGTATCATCTTTAATTTCTTTCATCAGTGTCTTATAATTTTCTGCATACAGGTCTTTTGTCTCCTTAGGTAGGTTTATTCCTAGATATTTTATTCTTTTTGTTGCAATGGTAAATGGGAGTGATTCTTTGATTTCACTTTCAGATTTTTCATCATTAGTATATAGGAATGCCAGAGATTTCTGTGCATTAATTTTGTATCCTGCTACTTTACCAAATTCATTGATTAGCTCTAGTAGTTTTCTGGTAGCATCTTTAGGATTCTCTATATATAGTATCATGTCCTCTGCAAACAGTGACAGCTTTACTTCTTCTTTTCTGATTTGGATTCCTTTTATTTCCTTTTCTTCTCTGATTGCTGTGGCTAAAACTTCCAAAACTATGTTGAATAAGAGTGGTGAGAGTGGGCAACCTTGTCTTGTTCCTGATCTTAGTGGAAATGGTTTCAGTTTTTCACCATTGAGGACGATGCTGGCTGTGGGTTTGTCATATATGGCCTTTATTATGTTGAGGAAAGTTCCCTCTATGCCTACTTTCTGCAGGGTTTTTATCATAAATGGGTGTTGAATTTTGTCGAAAGCTTTCTCTGCATCTATTGAGATGATCATATGGTTTTTATCCTTCAATTTGTTAATATGGTGTATCACGTTGATTGCTTTGCATATATTGAAGAATCCTTGCATTCCTGGAATAAACACCACTTGATCATGGTGTATGATCCTTTTAATGTGCTGTTGGATTCTGTTTGCTGTATTTTGTTGAGGATTTTTGCATCTATGTTCATCAGTGATATTGGCCTGTAGTTTTCTTTCTTTGTGACATCCTTGTCTGGTTTTGGTATCAAGGTGATGGTGGCCTCGTAGAATGAGTTTGGGAGTGTTCCTGCCTCTGCTATGTTTTGGAAGAGTTTGAGAAGGATAGGTGTTAGCTCTTCTCTAAATGCTTGATAGAATTCAAGCCTTGAGTTTCTAAAGGGAATGGACAATGCTATTTTAGGGGAAATCTGTATAGTTCATGTTTTTCTATTAACACCAACCCAAAAGACACGTAAAACAGTTTCATGTCTTGTAAATATCCTTAAGAAAGAAAAACGTTCATAACAAAAGACTATAATTGTATACATGGAAAGGACAACATTTCTAGCTAAATTGCCTTATAAAATGAATTTTCTTTAAACATTACTACAGTCTTTCCAAAAATAGTCTAATATCTCCCTACAGAAGTTGTTAATTAAGTAATTTGATTAGTAAATTGGTTAGAAATAAAAATCCTATTATATATTTGTGGCATAATGATTGACTAATTTTCTTCAATAACTATTATTTATGTCTTGCCTCATTGCATGCCAACAATATCTTTTTTCAGAAGCCTTAAAGAGAATTTATAATTTTATCTTTTTTCCACACGGACAGTCTAGAAAAAATTAATTTCATGGACTTGATTTCAGAAGAAGGCACTCTTTGTAAACAAATTATGAAACTGGTAAAATACTCTATTTTAAGATACAAAGAAAATAGTGAGATTGATATATGACACTTAGAATTACTATAGTTGATGTCTGCAATCTATCCAGACCTTGAAAATCCACTCATTCTGATCTACCTACAAATGAGGAAAAACAAGGTAACATTAATATTGATGTCTATGGTATATTAGTACCTCAATCTTATCTAATGCTAAGTGTCTTACAAGTGATTTTAAGATAGTTTATTCCATTATGTTTGCTTTAGTATAAGCCCTCAACTGCTTGTGGGGTCAGTGTCAGTGTCATGTGTGAAAACACCAAGATCTGAGGGAAAGCCACAACACCCAGGTCAGAGTGCCACAATTATTCCATGTTTTGTTGGAAGTGGAGGAATGTGAGGAAGCTTAATAGCTCTTCCTCAACTCTGTTATGGCATTTGTTACCTAGACCCTAAACGAATACACAGAGTCTCTCATAAATACAGGTTCCCTCCACTTCTGGCTTTATTCATTCTCTACATGGAAAACTAAAATAAAGAATGATTTTGCCCAGGTGGGAGGGAAGATATAAAATTCCCTCCAGTGCCCTTGTCCCTTCTACTTCTCCACTAGCAATCATACCTTCCTCTTTATTCTTCAAAGCATATGTTGCTCATAATCTGATTAGCATTTGCACATAAAAGCTGGAAGAGGGCACTTCTACAAACAACTAACCTCAGATTTTCACTTTGGGCTTTTCTGAAACATTAGGTTATGTAAATATGTCAGATATTCCAAAATCAATCTGAACTAGATTTGTTTTTTGGTTCAGTCATGAATGAACATGTCTAGACTCCTGAAGTGTATCATATTTCCTTTCATAAACTCTTACTTATGTTCTAGGAAGATGGGATGCAAAAAAATGAGTAATTTTTTTGTTAAGGTTCCATTGGATATTAATAACAAATATCAACATTGACAATTGTAGCAACATGGAGCTGAACAATTTACTAAGGTAAGAAGTCACTTGACAATTATTTATTTCAGCACTGAAGTGATATTGCTGTCGTTGGTGTAGATAACAGCAAAGGAACCAGCAAAGGAACACATTGTAGCCTAAAGAAGTATTAGAGTAAACATGAGCTATCTCTTCACATTCTTTCAGGAGGAGGGAGTCAGTGAAATATTGGTAAAGTAGAAGAAAAGTTCTTTGAAGTCTTGCTGGTATCTGTGGACTCTGAATTAAACTGATTCCATTGGCTTTGTTGTAGTGATTATAATCTTACCCCTGTGGTGAAACAGCAAAGTTAGAATAAAATAGCAAAAGAGCAAGAAAACAATTTCATAATGCTAAGTGTTTTCTAATTTGTTTTAATTAGAATTGAATTAATTTCTAATTTATTTTAATTATTTTTAGTAAAGGCAGCATGATATCAGTGGAGGTGAGTTTTAAGCTATGCCTTTGGGGCACTCTGTTCCCTCATGAGGAATACAACTCTAAGGGGTTTGAAGACCATGTACCAGAGGCAGCAAATACACTTCAGCTATCTGTATCATTAGCATAATGAGAGTCAAAATTAGACTCTTACTGGTGAAATTTGTGGTATTGGCTAGAAATATTTTAGAATCATTCCCATAAATATCTAAAGACCTCTTCATGTTTTTCTACCCAGGATGAGACTTCCAGTGCTCCAGTTATGTACCAATAATGTATTCGCCCCAAATATGACCTTCTCTGAATTACTGGAGCTAGAGGTATGCAAATAATATTTCCCAAACTCCTTTGCTAGGTTTTGACAGAAGGAAGTACTGTTTATGAATGATGGAGCTATCAAATGGTAAGTAGATGAAAGATATTCTTTATCTCTCTTTTTATTTTCTTCATTGTGGCATCTACAGAAGTGGGTGTGTCCTAGTAGTAAGGGTATGGATAGGAAACCTGCAGTACTCCCTTATTTTTAACTATTGGAGGATACTGATATTTATTTTAAAAAAAGAAAAAAGAACAATGCTAATTGTCTAAATTTGCTTATGTTCACTCAAAACACATTATTTTGCTTAAAATCTCAATACTACTTGAATTGGAGCCAAATAATATCTATGTTTATCTGCTTTCAGTGACACAATATTCTGGACACCAACCAATTCATGATCTGTAGTTATTGTAGTCATTATATATCCTGAATAATAAAAGAAAATAAGGTTTTCTTATTTAGAAATCTAAACGTTTATTTAGATGTATCTATAATATTTCCTTCTTATTATCAAAGGAATAGTTTCTCTCAATTTGGAAGAAAAAAAATGAATATATATTAATTCATTTAATAAATCTATATTGTAGTCAGTGTTATTAAATACCACAAGACAGGAAACAAACAAAAGAAGCAGGAGAAAAAACAATGCTGTTTCAAAAGACTACATTTGTTAAACTGCACAGAGGCAATAGATATTAAGTAAACACTATTGATATAAAATAAAGTTAGAAGTGAATTTGATAAATTGTCTTTAAGAGTATGTAAAAATGTCCAAAAGCAGGCAAAAAGAAGTATAATATTTCTTCCACAAGTATGAAAATAACTGATGGAAATATGCTAAAGATACAGATTATGCTACATGCTCCTTTTATAAGGTGAAGATGACAATTTACAATTCATGGAACACAGAGCAGGTGGCACAGCAGCACTCAGTGGAGAGTCAATGGCAAAATAACAGTGACTTTGCTAGTTTCACTTATGAAAGTATCCCCTGTGCCTAAGCCTGGCACAGAAATGGTGTCCAGTAAGTACTTGATAAAGTAATAAATGAACGAGTGAATGGAGGGGTAGTTAACTAGGTAAAAAATAGTATTGGGGAAGGGCGTTCTAGGCAGTGAATACAGGAAAGAGGTAGATGACCTTGATGTTAAGAGGAAAACTAGTAAGTCTGGAAAGTACTGGTAGAATGAGAATGGTACCAGAGGGGACTGGAGAGTAGGAGAAGAACCAAATACAATAGGATCTTGAAGATAGGATTAAATATTCTACATTTTATCTCAAGTAGAGTAGAAGGTGATTGCAGACACCCCAAAACACAGCACTGGATGTGGCCTTACCCAACAAAAAGACAATATCCAGCCCCACCCACCAGAACACAGGCACCAGTCCCCTCCACCAGGAAGCCTACACAGTCACTGAACCAAACTCAGCCACTGAGGTCAGAAACCAAAAACAATGGGAAATATGAACCTGCAGTCTGCAAAAAGGAGACCCCAAACACAGTAAGTTAAACAAAATGAAAAGACAGAGAAATATGCAACAGATGAAGGAGCAAGGTGAAAAACCACCACAACAAGAAACAAAGAGGAATTACATAGTCTACCTGAAAAAGAATTCAGAGTAATGATAGAAAAGATGATCCAAAATCTTGGAAATAGAATGGAGAAAGTACAAGAAATTTTTAACAAGGACCTAGAAGAACTAAAGAGCAAACAAACAATGATGAACAAAAAAATAAAAGAAATTAAAAATTCTCTAGAAGGAATCAATTGCAGAATAACTGAAGCAGAAGAACGGATAAGTGACCTGGAAGATAAAATAGTGGAAATAACTACTGCAGAGCAGGATACACAAAAAATAATGAAAAGAATTGAGGACAGTCTCAGAGACCTCTGCGACAACATTAAATGTACCAATATTTGAATTATAGGGGTCCCAGAAGAAGAGAAAAAGAAATGATCTGAGACAAGATATGAAGAGATTATAGTTGAACACTTCCCTAACATGGAAAAGGAAATAATCAAGTAAGTCCAGGAAGCACAGAGAGTCCCATACAGGATAAATCCAAGGAGAAGCATGCCAAGACACATATTAATCAAACTATCAAAAATTAAATACAAAGAAAAAAATATTAAAAGAAGCAAGGGAAAAGCAACAAATAACATAAAAGGGAATCCCCATAAGGTTAAGAGCTGATCTTTCAGCAGAAACTCTACAACCCAGAACAGAGTGGTAGGACATATTTAAAGTGATGAAAAGGAAAAACCTACAATCAAGATTACTCTACCCAGCAAGGATCTCATTCAGATTCGACAGAGAAATTAAAATATTTACAGACAAGCAAAATTTAAGAGAATTCATCACCACAAAACCAGCTTTACAACAAATGCTAAAGGAACTTCTCTAGGCAGGAAACAAAAGAGAAGGAAAGACCTACAAAAACAAACCCCAAATCATTAAGAAAATGGTAATGGGAACATACATACTGATAATTACCTTAAATGTAAATGGATTAAATGCTCTAACCAGAAGACATAGACTGGCTGAATGGATACAAAAACAAAACCCATATATATGCTGTCGGCAAGAGACCCACTTCGGACATAGGGACACATACAGACTGAAAGTGAAGGGAGGGAAAAAGGTATTACGTGAAAATGGAAATCAAAAGAAAGCTGGAGTAGCAATTCTCATATCAGAAAAAAATAGACTTTAAAATAAAAACTATTACAAGAGGCACAGAAGGACAGTACATAATGATCAAATGATCAATCTAAGAAGTAGATATAACAATTGTAAATATTTATGCACCCAACATTGGAGCACCTCAATACATAAGGCAAATTCTAATAGCCATAAAAGGGGAAATCAACAGTAACAAAATAATAGTATAGGACTTTAACACTCCACTTTCACAGTGAACAGATCATCCAAAATGAAAATAAATAAGGAAACACAAGCTTTAAAGGACACATTAAACAATATGGATTTAATGGATAATGATAGGACACTCCATCCAAAAACAACAGAATACACTTTCTTCTCAAGTGCTTATGGAACATTCTACAGCATAGATCATATATTGGGTCACAAATCAAGCCTTGGTAAATTTAATAAAATTGAAATCATATCAAGTGTCATTTCCAACCACAAAGCTATGAGACTAGATATCACTTACAGGAAAAAGACTGTAAAAAATACAAACACATGGAGGATAAACAATATGCTACTAAATAATCAAGAGAACACTGAAGAAATCAAAGAAGAAATCAAAAAATACCTAAAATGTATGACAATGAAACCATGATGACCAAAAACCTATGGGATGCAGCAATAGCAGTTCTAAGAGGGAAGTTTATAGCAATACAATCCTACCTCAAGAAACAAGAAAAATTTCAAACAACCTAACCTTACACCTAAAGCAATTAGAGGAAGAAAAATAACAACAATAACAAAAAAATAAAACCCCACAAAGTTAGCAGAAGGAAAGAAATCATAAAGATCAGACCAGAAATAAATGAAAAAGAAATGAAGGATACAATAACAAAGATCAATAAAACCAAAAGCTGGTTCTTTGAGAAGATAAATAAAATTGGTAAACCATTAGCCAGACCCATCAAGAAAAACAGGGAGAAGACCCATCAACAGAATTACAAATGAAAAAAGGAGAAGTAACAACTGACACTGCAGAAATACAAATGGTCATGAGAGATTACTACAAGTAACTCTATGCCAATAAAATGGGCAGCCTGGAAGAGATGAACAAATTCTTAGAAAAGCACAACCTTCTGAGCCAGAACAGGAAGAAATAGAAAATATAAACAGACCAATCACACCACTGAAATTGAAACTGTGATTTAAAATCTTCCAACAAACAAAAGCCCAGGACCAGATAGCTTCACAGGCGAATTCTATGAGACATTTAGTGAAGAGCTAACACATATCCATCTTAAACTCTTCCAAAATATAGCAGAGGGAGGAAAATTCCCAAATTCATTCTATGAGGCCACCATCACCTGATACCAAAACCATACAAAGATGTTACAAAAGAAGAAAACTACAGGTCAGTAACACTAATGAACATAGATGCAAAAATCCTCAACAAAATACTAGCAAACAGAATCCAACAGCACATTAAAAGGTTCATACACCATGATCAAGTGGGGTTTATCCCAGCAATGCAAGGATTCTTCATATACACAAATAAATCAATGCAATACACCATATTAACAAATTGAAGGATAAAAACCATATGATCATCTCAATAGATGCAGAAAAACTTTCGACAAAATTCAACACCCATTTATGATAAAAACCCTCCAAAAAGCATGCATAGAAGGATCTTACCTCAATAATAAATGCCATATATGACAAACCCACAGCCAACATCGTTCTCAATGATTAAAAAGTGAAACATTTCCACTAAGATCAGGAAGAAGACAAGGATGCCCACTCTCACCACTCTTATTCAACATAGTTTTGGAAGTTTTAGCCACAGCAGTCAGAGAAGAAAAGGAAATAAAAGGAATACAAATTGGAAAAGAAGAGTAAAACTGTCACTGTTTGCAGATAACATGATAGTATATATAGAGAATCCTAAAGATTCTATCAGAAAACTACTAGAGCTTATCAGTGAATTTGCTGAGTAGCAGGATACAAACTTAATGCACAGAAATCTCTTGCATTCCTATACACTAATGATGAAAATTCTGTAAGAAAAATTAAGGAAACACTCCCATTTACTATTGCAACCAAAAGAATAAAATCCTAGGAATAAACCTACCTAAGGAGACAAAAGAGCTGTATACAGTAAACTATAAGCCACTGATGAAAGAAATTAAAGATACAAACAGATAGATATACCATGTCCTTGGATTGGAAGAAGCAACATTATGAAAATGACTATACTACCGAAAACAATCTACAGATTCGATGCCATCCCTATCAAACAACCAATGGCATTTTTCAAAGAACTAGAACAAAAAATTTTATGGAAATTTTTTTGTATGAAACACAAAAGACCCCAAATAGGCAAAGCAATCTTGAGAAAGAAAAATGGAGCTGGAAGAATCAGGCTCCCTGACTTCAGACTACACTACAAATCTACAGTAATCAAGACAGTACGGTACTGGGTACTGGCACAAAAACAAAACTATAGATCAATGGAACAGGATAGAAAGTCCAGAGATAAACCCACCCACATATGGTCAACTTATCTTTGATAAAGGATGCAAGAATATACAACAGATCAAGGCAGCCTCTTCAATAAGTGGTGCTGGGAAAACTAGACAGCTACATGTAAAAGAATGAAATGAGAACACTCCCTAACACCATACACAAAAATAAACTAAAAGTGGATTAAAGACCTAAATGTAATGCCAGACACTATAAAATTCTTAGAGGAAAACATAGGCCGAACACTCTAGGACATAAATCACAGCAAGATCCTTTTTGACCCACTTCCTAGAGAAGTGGAAATAAAAACAAAAATAGATATATGGGAGCTAATGAAACTTGAAAGCTTTTGCACTGCAAAGGAAACCATAAACAAGATGAAAAGACAACCCTCAGATTTGAGAAAGTATTTTCTAATGAAGCAACTGACAAAGGATTAATCTCCAAAACATAAAGCAGCTCATGTAGCTCAATATCAAAAAAACAAACAACCCAATCAAAAAATGGGCAGGAGACCTCAATAGACATTTCTCTGAAGAAGATATACAGATTGCCAACAAACACATGATAGGATGCTCAATATCACTCACCATTAGAGAAATGCAAATCAAAACTACCATGAGGTATCACCTCACACCAGTCAGGATGGCCATAATCAAAAAATCTACAAGCAGTAAATGCTGGATAGGGTGTGGAGAAAAGGGAACCCTCTTGCACTGTTGGTGGGAATGTTAACTGATACAGCCACTATGGAGAACAGTATGGAGGTTCCTTTAAAATCTAAAAATAGAGCTACCATATGACCCAGGAATCCCACTCCTGGGCACTTTCTTGGAGAAAACCTTAATTCCAAAATATACATGCACCCCAGTGTTCATTGTAGCACTATTTACAATAGCCAGGACATGGAAACAACCTAAATATCCATCAACAGAGGAATGGATAAAGAAGATGTAGTGCATATATACAATGGAATATTACTCAGCCATAAAAAGAAACAAAATTGAGTTATTTGTAGTGAGGTGGATGGACCTAGAGTCTGTCATTAAGAGTGAAGTCAGTCAGAAAGAGAAAAACTAACACCGTATGCTAACACATATATATGGAATCAAGAAAAAAAAAAGTTTTGATGTACCTAGGAGCAGGACAGGAATAAAGTCACAGACATGGTAAAGGGACTGGAGGACATGGGGAGGGGCGAAGGGCAAGCTGTGAGGAAGTGAGAGAGTAGCATTGACATATATACATTACCAAATGTAAAATAGGTAGCTAGTTGGAAGCAGCTGCATAACACAGGGAGATCAGCTTGGTTCTTTGTGACCACCTAGAGGGGGGGGATAGGGAGGTTGGGAAGTATATGCAAAAGGGAGGGGATATGGGGATATATGTATACATATACCTGATTCACTTTGTTATACAGCAGATATTAACACAACATTGTAGAACAATTATACTTCAATAAAGATGTTAAAAAAAAAGAAAAAGAAAAAGAAAGTGATTGACGGGTTTTGGGCCTGGGAATGGTGACATCTAATTTTCATTTTAAGGTTTTCCATCCATGTACTAGGTGGAAAAAATGTGGGTTAGGAATATACTGTAGAATAAAGAAGGAACAGATGGAAAGATATAGCAGTATTATTGAATGAAGACATTGGCTTGGATTGGAGTTGATTAATTTCTGAAGACACATTCATACACATACACACTCAAACAAGCAAATCTTGAAGATTGGAAAGAGAAATGAACAGAAAAGAACATGTTCTGAGAATCATGAGGCATGAATTCTGGTGCTTACACAGCATTTACTAACCATGTGTCCTTGCATAAGTAAATGAACCCATCTATGAAAGGAAGGATGAGAATCGATGAAATTTAAGGTCTCTTCTCGTTCTACTACTGGAGACAATTTAATTTTTGAAGGAAGATATTGTTGAACCTGAAATTTTAAAAGGTCAATTAACCAAAGTTCTCCAGGGTAATATGCCACTAACACAGAGATTTTCATAATAATAAAAAAAGCAGAAGTCTGTTTTCAGAACATTATAAGCAATGCTGAGCTTTAAGACATGAAATAGTTTGCTAATTTATAGGTCATAGAAAAATGATTTGAAAGCACAAAAGTTTAAACACATAAAAAAACTATGCTTGGAGTTTTCATAAAATCTATCCTAAGTAACTTTTGAGTTAAAAAGGAATAAACTGCATTTATATTCAGAGAATAAGAACACATAAACACTCCATATAAAAGAAAAAATACACCAACAATACTGGCCTTGGTATAAAGCAAATTTAGGATAGATATGTACTTAATGATCTTTTTTAAGGAAATAATTCATTATATTGCTCTAAATTCTCTTTATTCACATTAATTTAACTTTAAAAATGGATTATATATGCATTGGTGATGAGCAACCTGTGAGACATTTTGAAATATATCTCTGACTAGCACCTGTTTTTTAACCTGTTTGCTGCCAAAAGCTGTTATTAAAGGAGTCCCATTCATCTGTACTTGTTAAAATAAGGCATAGTTCTGTTCGCTTTCTAGGATTTCTATACCTTTCTGCAACCTGTCAAGAGAATATTGCAGCCCCATTGCAATCAAGTACATCACTGACACACTTCTTTTGCAACTTCATGTAAAAAATTACTATTAGGTTCATCTGCTAACATTCTTCAAAAAAAGATGGATGGTGGTTACATGAAAATTAAAATTTTTAATTTCAATACTGTGAAAGAAAAGTAGCCTCTGATATCTAGGTAAGCATAGATAATGCATGTGTTCTCCTGTTGAACACAAGAAATTTCACAAAATTCCAGAACACTAATATCAACTGTGACTACAATGGAGCAAGGCTATAGCAACATCACCCACTAAGGGGGACTTCTTTGTCACCACTGAGGAACACAGAACATTGTCCAAACCACAGAAATCTCCAAAATGGCTATTATGAGTGACTCCTGCTGCTTTATCGTAACAGTTTTAGGCCTTCTGACTTTTTGATTAAAAATTTTATTCCAATATTTGATTAAAATTTGGGATTATCTCCTATTCCTGACAGTGTCAAATATGTAGCACATCCCACTTAGGTAAAAACAAAAATTACCTAACAGAGGCACAAATCCCATAATAAGTTCTCTCACTGAGACACCTTATGGTTCCCCATGATGTACAGCCTCCCCCTTCGCAGTGAAGCCATAATCCCAATTTTGTCTGACTACAGATGTGTCCCCTGAGGTTTATGAGAGAGATGGATCCAGCTAAAGATCCAACTAAAGCTCTCACTGCCCAGATGAGCACTAATAATAGTGTGCACATAGGCAATCCCTGGGGAGAGGCCGAGATGAGGCTACCATGCCCATAATTGGATGGTAAACTTAAGAATGGGGCACGAGTATTTTGCTGAGACCCTTCATTGTTGGCTTTATTCTGTTTTGTTTGTTTGCAAAGAAATAAAGTCCTCCGGGAATTTTGGTTGGCTGGACTTCTATTGTTTGTTAATGATTTTTTTTTCCCTAGTCTTCTAATTTCTTCTCCTATGGTTTGTTTACTTGTCTTTTGTGTTGAGTGTTTTTTGGTGGTTTGGGTTTTTTTTTGTTTTGTAATCTTTAAAAGGGGAAAACTGAGAGAATGGTAGCATGATCAGCTTCCTCAAACCAACCCTGAGGTCGAGGGTTTCTTAATTTCTTCTCAGACCAGAGTTTTGAGAAATGTGTCCTCTTGTCATCATTTGAAACCTTACAAAGAACTTCTTTCTCAGTCTTGTATTAACGTTTCTGAGAACTTCTTTGTTCAGTTTTATGTGCTCAGAATCAGAAGTTTTGTCAATTGGTCTTTGGTCAATTTCCAAACATACAATTTTGCAGAAACATCATTCTTATTGGTCATTGTTGTCCTCATGTTGCCTTCTTAATATAAAATGTGACTCTTCCAGGCCAAGCATTCTCTTTATTCATATTTCTTTACTATAATGTTAAATTATGTTTCTCAGACTGGTACAATTTAATTAGGATAATTTGAAATTGCAATGGTTACTTTTTGGAATTTTGAGGTGAACAGAATTGTTCTACTGAGAAGTGCAAACAAAAAACAGCTTTGAAGGAAGAAAAATACTTTGCTTAGCTTATGAAGCACTCCACTTATGTTTCTACTTTGGGGATTAGTAAGTATTATTATTTTTTAAGTATGCAGCTTGTTAAATAGTTAAGGGCCCAAGTTATTAATTCAAACACACTTTTTCTTTTTTTGTGTATACATGTCAAAATGCCTTTTACTGCATCTAAATTTTCTGCCTTCTCCTAGCAGAGGAAAGAACATTAGTGCTTCTTTTTTTGTGGGTTTTTTTTTTTTTTTTTTTTTTGGTACGCGGGCCTCTCACTGTTGTGGCCTCTCCCGTTGTGGAGCACAGGCTCCGGACGCGCAGGCTCAGCGGCCATGGCTCACGGGCCCAGCCGCTCCACGGCATGTGGGATCTTCCCAAACCGGGGCACAAACCCGCGTCCCCTGCATCGGCAGGCGGACTCTCAACCACTGCGCCACCAGGGAAGCCCCACTAGTGCTTCTTAATGATAATTTTATAAATGTCTGAAGTTGTCTCCATCTCACTTCACGTTCTTTGTTTTACTTCTTGCTTTATTTTTTCCCCTCAATTTTGAAATTTTAAATATTGGTGAGAAAAAAATGATTGTATTCTTATATGCACACTATAGGAATATCTAATCTGGAAAGGCAGTCAAAAATGTCTAAAAGAATGAAAGGATAGTAATTAAACTTTTTTGTTTCTTTTTATGACTTTGAAAAGTATTTTTGCATAATAGCCTTCATTTGTAGCTACTAGATACAAACAAAATATTCCAAGACAGAAGAAAAGCCTTTGGAATGATTGTAAAGAGTCTTTAAAATTTAGTTTACCATTAAAAAAATGTCAGCACAATATTTAGCTAGTATAAAATCAGGACAAAACTGATTTAAGATTAAAGTGTCTCATGATTTAAGATTAAACTCCCAGAATTTCTTGCACTGGGTTTATGAGTTATGTAAATTATCAGGTGTCTATAACTTGTTAAAAACTATATGTATATATAATACATAATATATAAATATAAAATATATATAATAATATATGTAATATACAAATAAATGGAATGTTAATGACCGACATCCTTTAGAGAGTTTATTTAATATTATCCCTATCCAAAATTACTATGTTAACTAGTACATAAGCCTTACGTACCAGGTCAATTTCTAAGTAGAAATAGATGCTTAACATTGGTCACTAAACATAATTTACCTCATTTATTTGAATGGCTAAAATTAAGAGAACATGTAAAGGTCTTTTATGATATCATATGTATATATTTCTTTTTTTGTCACCTCAAAATTTGTCAAAATAATATAAACTGATTTCTCATAAAGAAAAATAATAGCTAAACAGTTTTCACTGTATCATTTTTTATTTTGTTTTGTTTTGTTTGTTATACTTTTTTTTTTTTCTTGTATTGGAAAGAAAAGAGAATTATTAATTTGGTTAACCACTGTTTGGTTTAAATCATTATTTAAAGTTGATGATTAATATAAGTGAATGATCAAACTAGCTAAAATAATTACAGAGAAATATGAATATGTATTAAAGATAATGGATATGACTTTATTCTTGTTTATTAAGAAATTTCTTACAGTTTTTCTTTTTTTAAATTTTATTGGATTATAATTGATTTACAATGTTGTGTTAGTTTCTTACAGTTTTTCAAGGGAGCAAATGTAATGATATATATATTATTTTCTTTAAAATGCTGATAGCTAATTATATTTTAAAGCTTTAGTTAAAAGCTTTAAATTTATTCCCTATTTGTATGTTTATGCATCTTTGGCATATAAAAGTATATTAATAATTAACTCAATATAAACTGTTTTATGAATAATACACAAAATGTTAGAATTGTTTCTATTTTCTTTTTTATTTATTTTATAAAATGGCTAAGTTGTTTTCTGCTCATATGTAGTGTTTCCCTTTTGTCACTAAAATATTCTGTTAACTCTTCCTTTCAACATATGGTTAAATAAATATGGAAATATTTCTTACTTGTTTAAAAGGTTAAGTCTCTAACAATTATTGTTGTTTATTAATGAGTGTTGTCACAATGGTGTCTATAAATGCTTTTTTTCTTTAAATATATATACCATATCTTGTCTAAAAACTATTATTAACTTTATCTTTCTCAAGTTCAGAAATATGTATGAATATACATACATATGTATGAATAATACATATCTCTCTGCCTATATCATTTTTGGTTTTCCTAAAATAATCATTAGGTAACACAAAGATTTCTCCATTCATCTTATAAGAGAAGGGTAATTAGATTTGAATAGAAATCTCAAAATTGTAATTATGTTAAAATTTATTAATATAAATATATTTTAATGATTGTGTATTTTAAAACTAAGACTTTTTAAAAGAAGTTTAAGGTTCATAGCATTATTGAGGAGAAAGTACAGAGATTTCCAATATACCTTCTTTCCCCCACATATACATAACCTCCCCCATTATTGACATCCCCCACCAGCGTGGTACATTTTTTACCATTGATGAACCTACACTGACACATCTTAATCATCCACAGTCCATAGTTTCTATTAAGGTTCACTCAGTGTTGGCTATTCCATGGCTTTGGACAGATATATAAAAACATATATCCATCATTATGGGATCATGCAGAGTATTTTCACTGCCCTAAAAATCTTCTGCAGTCTGCCTATTCATCACTTCTCCCCTACCAACCCCTGACAACCACTGATTTTTTTTTTACTGTCTCCATAGTTCAGCTTTTTCCAGAATATTATATCCTTTTTTAATAGTTATATTAGTATAAATAGCAATGTAAAAACATAATGATCCTCTGTATTTATTTAGAATCTAATCCAATTTTGAATTAAATACTCTGTGTTAGTTTAGACTAATCTGCGGTAATAGATAGATCATAATGGCTCAAACCTAATAAAAGTTTATTTTTTCTCTGATGTAACTTCCTAGGATGGGCTTTCAACAACATAGACAGGGAAAAGAGTGATATGTTTCATGCCGAGGTTGAAAGACCTAGGAAGAAAATAGCTATGTCATTTCCAAGGCATGACTTATAAGGTGGCTGGGTTATCATAACTGTATACCCAAGAAAGAAAAAAGAGTGACAGAGAACACAAGCAATGTGTTTCAACCAAACCTGAAACTGGCCCACATCACTTTCACTCACATTCTATTTTGAGGGCTTAGTCAAATAGCCATACTCAGCTGCAAAAGGGACTGGCACTCTAAAATTCTATGTCTATAGAAGAAGAGGTACATGAGTTTGGAAAACAACCATTGTTCTCTTCCCAACTGCGTAAGAAAAGAATTCCCTCCTTTAAATGGTCATTGTCATCACATTGTCTCTACCTATTTTAATAGACATTTAACTACATAAAACTTGCATATGAGTTACAATATATATTTTGAACTTTTAGAAAATAACTATAATATCTAAAGAAAGATGTTCACCCAGATGGGTTTCTGTTTTATATAAAAATAGTTATACACCCAGCCATTTGCGCTCACATATGGAATTGTCACATAGTTCGTGTTGAAAATACTCTAAGAAAAGTTTCTATAAATAACATAGCTTAATATAAAGTATTGCTGAAAATACAACATAATTTGACAGCAAAACAAAAGGTGTATCAATAAAACATGACTGAAATCCTCAATGTATAGAAACAAAATCAGCAAACCTTTGTATCGACTATGTATAAGATACTGCTAAGCAAAATTTAGAATGTTATTAAAGATGATGAGATAACTATTTATTGTTAGTAGCTCAAAAGAGGATTCAATTTTATCTTCTCAGCTACAGATTTCAAATTGTAAAAATGCAATGCTTTTGTCAATATTTTCTTAAATTGTGAGATTGAAAATACATCTAGCTTGAATTTGTATAACAGTAAGCCTAAAATACACTATTAAATGAGATAGATAATTATTCTAAATAAAACTAGGGAAATGCTTACATTTGAAAAAATTGAGATCAAATTACTAAATACACAAAATTTTCATAAGCAAATATTTTGGGTGGTGGTCAAACTGCTTTAGAGCAGACAAAATTAGTAAAACTCCCATGGCATCTCAGCTGATTTAAGTCTAGTGGGAATTCTTTCCTTAGATTTATTAAGCTGCTACAGATGGATAAATAGCAGCATATATTTGCTGAAATCATTCTTCAATACCTGTAGTCGCTAGGGTGAGAATGTGATATAAAGTGGTTGAATTTTCTTGAAAAAGACACGTCATTCACATTCTTTTAAAAACAGATCTTTAAAAAAAATAAAGGAGATATAAGAAATATTAACAATAAAATCCTTGAAACTGCTAATTTGAAGGTAGGTATGTACATCAGGCTTTCCCTTCTGGGAAAGAGTAGACATATTTTCTCTATTCTTTCCACTTAATACAACTATCAGATGTGTACATTATACATAAAACAAACATAAGCAGACTGAAAAATGATGAGAAGAAGGCAGACAGTCTAGGGACCTCAAGATACAAGGAACAACATGGTAGTGTTCCATGGATTTTCTTTTTGTTTCCTAGATCCCTCAAATGCCAACAGGCACAGACAAACCAAGATCCAACCGAAGTTTGGTGTCTCTAGCAAAGGTACCAAGAAAAAGACAGCCTAGCAAGTCAGAAACCCTTTAGGCAATAATCACTCAATTCCAGCCAAACACCACACACACACACACACACACACACACACACACACTCAAAGTGAAAAGGCAAGATACAGAGTGAAAGAAAATATCTGCAATGTACAGTACATTTAACATAGGTACCATGTACAAATATGTAAATCACTGTTAAAATACTTTTCAATAAGAAAAAGACAGATGACCTAATTTAAAAAATTTGTCAAGGGGTATGTTCAAACTTTTAAAGAGAATAACCAAATGGCAATAAACCTAGGAAATAGTGCTCAATCTTATTAGCCAACAGGTAAATGCAAAATAAATCCACAATACTTTCACAATCTCACTGGAAAATGTCAAGTAAAAGAGACAGAAGAAATAAAATGTTAAAGAGGAGGTAAATAACTAGCACTTTCATATACCTTTGGTGGGGTGATTCCGTTATATAAGCATTTTGGAAAACAGTCTGACAGTAAGTTAAAGCTGAACAAATGAATATCCCAAGGCCCAGTAATTCTATTTCAACAGAAATATAAATGTGTGTATTTATATATGTATCTGTGTGTGTATGTGTGTCAGACATGAACAAATGTATTCATAGTATCACAGTTACAATTATTTCCAAACAGGAACCCTCCCAAATAGCCCTTAATAGTCAATTGTATAAATAAATTATGGTACAGTCACACAAAGGAATATTAAAACAGTAATGAGAATGTTCTAAAATGATAATATTATGAATATTATCATTATTATGATATTATTATTATTATTAATATTATTAATATTAATAATATAATATAATATAATATAATATAATATATTATATCATATTATAATATATTATATTAATTATATTATTATATATTATATTAATATTATAATATTATATAATATAATAATATATTATATATTATTATTATTATTATAATTATTATTATTATGAATAAATTTCACAAACATAAAATTGACCAAAGATACCAGACACAAAAGACCTTAAATTTCAAAATCAGACAACTTAGACCTTAAAGAAGCTTGGGGTCGGGGGGCGAGACTTCCAGAGCACAGTTAATTTTCTGTTTCTTGATCAGGGGTCTGGTTCTATTGGAAAGTTTGCTTTGTGAGTATCTATCTCACTATGCATTTATATGTGCACTTTCCTGTATGTATATTATATTTAAATAGAACTTTTGAAAAAGTGAACAGATGAGTCAGTTCTGTATATACTGACACAAGTGGATTCCATAATGTATTGTGGAAGGAAAAGCAAGTTGTAGTATAGTATAAACCTATATATATAACTTTTTGAAACCATAAAAACAAATAGGTTATACATATATGTGCAAATAAACATTTGGAAGTGGCAGAAGTTACACTTTACTATTGTATTTGCTTTTCACAATTCATGTACATGTTTTATATTAAAATATTTTTATTTAATTAATTTATTATTTGTTGCTCTCATATTTCTATTTTCTTTTTGCAATTTTTTATATCTCTAGAAACTGCATTTTTTCCCCTTGGGACAAGAAGGATTAAAAGAAAATACTACCCACTGTATTAACCAGGGTTCTCCAGAGAACTCACAGAACCAAGAGGATATATATAAACATATATGAGGAGATTTATGATAGGGATTGACTCAAGATGTTACAAAGACCAAGAAGTCCACAGTCTGCCATCTACAAACTGGAGAATGATGAAAGCAGGTGGTATAATTCAATCTGAGACCCAAGGCCTGAGAACCAGGGTTCTGCAGGTGTATGTCTTGGAGTCTAAAGGTCCGAGAAGCAGGATCTGTGATCTTGGGCAGCCAGAGAAGAAGGATGTCCCAGTTCATGAGGAGAGAGAGACAACTCCTCCTTCCTTCCCTTTTTGTTCTATTCCAGCCCTTAACAAATTAGACAATGCCTGCCTGTATTGGTGAAGGTGGTTCTCTTTCCTCAGTCCCCTGAATCAAATGCTAATCTCTTCAGAAACACCCTCAGAGATTTGAGGCATCTCTTAGGCCAGTCAACTTGGCATGTAAAATTAACAATAATACACATTAGGAAAAAACACAAACACACATTCCAGAGACTCCTCACTTTCAACTCAATAAATGCAAGCTTCATATCCTAATATTTTTGGACTAAGGTCTAAAATGCACTTTTCAAACTGTGATGCCCACTACTTCCTTACAGGATTCTCCTGGTCAAGTCAAACTGGCTGACTCACTCCTACCCAGGATATCCTACTTTTTGTCCCATAACTTTATTTACTCTAATACTTTTTTTTTTCAATAAAGTGCTCTCCTTCATCTCTTTTCACCTCCACTGTGTTAAATTCCTTTAAGGATGTCTCAAGGACTAACCGTATCTCTGTCTAGAAATCTAGTCTTCTCAATGGAATAGAAAATTTGTTAACTGTTATGAAACCTTAATTTAGATAATGGTATTATTCTTTTTTTTTTTTTTTTTTTTTTTTGTGGTATGCGGGCCTCTCACTGTTGTGGCCTCTCCCGTTGCGGAGCACAGGCTCCGGATGCGCAGGCTCAGCAGCCATGGCTCACGGGCCCAGCCGCTCCGCGGCATATGGGATCCTCCCAGACCGGGGCACGAACCCGTATCCCCTGCATCGGCAGGCGGACTCTCAACCACTGCGCCACCAGGGAGGCCCAATGGTATTATTCTTTATGAATATTTTATTTTTCATTTAAAAATTATTTTAGATGCATTATTGCAGTTTATTGAGATATGATTGACATGTAAAAATTGATACGTATTTAAGGTAAATGACTCAGTGAGTTTGGGAATAACTATACACCCATAAAACTGTTACCACTGTAAATGCCATAGACATATCCATAACCTCCCAAGGCTCCCTCCTATCCCCTTGATAATGATGATGATGATGTTTGTGTGTGTGTGTGCTGAGAACACTTAACGTAAGACCTACCCTCTTAGAAAAGTTTAAGTATACAATACATTATTGTTAGCTAGGCACATGCTGTATGGTAGATCTCCAGAACTTATTTATCTTGCATAACTGAAGATTTGTACTCTTTGACCACCACTTTTTCATTCCCCACTATTCTACTGGCTGGAAACCACCATCTACTTTCTTGTTTTATGAGTATGACTATTTTAGATGACTCGTATAAGTGAGTATTTCAGTATTTATCTATTTTTTGTGTGTCTGGCTTATTTCACTTTTTTATATAGTTTTTTTTTCAAAATTTTATCTTGTTCTGGTAGGTTTATTTTATCTAATTTTAGTTTTTTAGGTTTTTTTTCCCCCTTTTTCATGCTTTGACTTATCCCTTGAAAGGTAAACAAGAAATGCCTGAATTTAAGACAGAGCATTCCGCCAGGGTCAGAAATGCTTTTATAACCACCACAAATTCATCATAATTTCCTTGAGAATTTCTTGCTTGATTAAAAACATACAGATCCTCAAATATACCTTGAATTTTTCCACTGTTTCCTAAGCCTAGAATATTCTTTCTACATATTCTTTTCTGCCTGTAAAAATTCTATAAAACCCAATTCAAATGGGCTTTTCCCTCTTCAAATTTAATACTTCAGTCATAATCATTGACTTGTAGAACTAAGTAATTCTAGATGCTTCATAACAATCTGTCCACTACTTTTACTCAACAAATTGTAAGTCATTTTAAAGTAAGTTGCCTGTCTTTTCTACTCTGCTTCTACTCCCATTAACCACACACACACACACACACACACACACACACACAGTACTACCATAATGCTTAGCAAATTGTAATATCTACTATGTGTTTTTTTAGATTGAATTTGCTTTAGTTAGGGCATCCCATGTACTAGGAAAGAAGTAGATGGAGAAATAGTCTCAGTAAAATGATCCTTGATATATTTTAACAAATAAGATGAAATGCTTTCCATGACATTTTTCAGAATAAATTTGAATAATGAATTATGAATGAGTATTTAAATTTATTTTCATTCATTAAAATATTCCTTTAAAACTCACAGTTTGTGCAAGAGTAGAAAATAATATTTATTTTTCTTTTTTTGGTTGACTTAATTTTTTTCTTTCAATTTTACTGACATATAATTGACATATAGCACTCTATGTTTAAGTGTACAGCATAATGACTTGCCTTACATATATTGCAAAATGATTACCATAGTCAGTTTAGTGTATATATATATATATGTATATATATATATATATATATATGTGTGTGTGTGTGTGTGTGTGTGTGTGTGTATATATATCCTTTTCTTTATCCATTCATCTATTAATGGACACTTAGGTTGTTTCTATGTTCTGGCTATTGTTAGTAGGCTGTAGTTAACATTGAGGTACAGATATCTCTTTGATATAGTGTTTTGGTTTCCTTCAGATATATATTCAGAAGTAGAATTGCTGGATCATATGGTAGTTCTATTTAACTTTTTGAGGAACCTCCATAGTGTTTTCTATGGTGGCTATACAATTTACATTCTCACTAACCGTGCACAAGGGTTCCCTTTTCTCCACATCCTTGCCAGCACTTGTGTCTTGTCATTTTGATGATAGCCATTCTAACAGGCATGAGGCAGTATCTCATTGTGGTTTTGAATTGCATTTCCCTGATGAATAGTGATGTTGAGCACATTTTATGAACCTATTGGCCATTTGAATATCTCCTTTGAAAAAATGTGTATTCAGGTCTTTACTCATTTTTTAAATTGTGCTATTTGCTTGTTTGTTGCTATTGAATTAAGTTCTTTACATATTTTGGATATTTACTTTTTATCAGATAAATGATTTGCAAACAGTTTCTCCCATTCTGTAGGTGGCTTCTTAATTTTGTTGATTATTTCTTTTGCTGTGCAGAAGATTTTCAGTTTCTGAAAGATGTAGCCCATTTGTTGACTTTTTATTTTGCTGCTTGTACTATAGGTATGATATCCAAAAAAATCATCACCAGGACCCATGTCAAGAAGATTTTCCCCTGTTTTCTTCTAAGAACATTACGGTTTCAAGTCTTACAAAGTCTTACATTTAAGTCTTTAATTCATTTCCTGTTAATTTTTGTGAGTGGTGTTAGGTAGGTATCTGTTTTCATTCTTTTCATCCAAATATCCAATTTTTCCAGCACTATTTATTGAGGAGACTGTCTTTTCTCCATTCAGTATTCTTGGCTCCCTTGTCAGATATTAGTTGACAATAAATATTTATTGAATTAAGGTACATGACCATTTATATCACAAAATATCACATGTTAATTAAGTATTTTATTATGAAGATGTTGGAACAAACAGTAAAACATGCATCATGTGATGGTTTATAGAAAGCATAATGATCTGTACATCTCATTTTTATAATGTGAAATTTGTACATGTGACAAGAAAAATTTCAGAACAGTATTCCAAAACAAAAACAGCTATACCAAGGTTGGAAAATTATGAATAACATTATCTTTGATCATATTTTTTGTGGGGTTGTAATGTATTCTAAAAAAGAAAAAGACCGAAGTCTATTGATATCCATCGAGGAAAGCTTCAAAAAAAAAAAAAAAAAAGAATAGACAAACTATTACACTCCCTGAAATTAAGAATCTCTGACCTGAACAAAACACTTTTTTCTCCTATGAGAGAAGCTGATTATATAATATAAGAAGGATGCATTTGAATTATTCCTTAAGAAACTGCAATAGATAAATCAGATAATCTTTATATTAGTACTTGGTAAACTTTGCCTGGAGCTTCATCTAATAACACTTTTAACAAATAAAATCCCCAGTCAGTTTCATTTTATGCCTATTTCTTATTCCCAGGTGTACAATCACCTAATTAACAACTTTATTCTATCTTAGGTCATCTGGTGCTTTCAGAGGTCAATATTTTTACAAGTAACAGGATACGGTCTCTTGGAAACACAGGATGAATTAAAAAAGAATAACAATTTAAAATTTTATTCATGTTATAAGGCTAACTAGTCACATGTGAGTGCATTATATTCCTATGTCAATCCTAGGTCGAAGGTTTATAAAAGTCAAAAAAAAAAAAAAAGAAAGAAAGAAAGAAAGAAAAGGTAGCCTCTGTCCTTGCAGTATTTTACAATTCTCACTTCATCTCCTTTCCCTTCCTCCCACTCTGACAGCAATCAGTGCCTCAGTACCCACAATATCAGTGATATCATAAGAAAAAAGAAAGGAGTGGCCTACTAAATCTGAATTCAGATTTATAGGGTTTTAGCCTTTTATTTGTGAGTCTCAGCATTTTAGGACATTTTAACTTTACAAAGGCACTGAAATGAAATGTTTCCAGATGCATGTGGACCTTCCTTACTTTTGACACCAAGGATATATTTTGTGTTTTTCCCCATGTCTAGCATCTACTCACTAGATCAAATTAATAAAATATTCCTTAATTATACATATTAACTAGGTGACATATCCAAGTAGAACATTTATGGTAAAAAGAAGTACAAATTAAATTAACCACCCTGTGAAATATACCATGAAATGTAGCATAATGGCAGGGTAAACAATGTAAGCTTCTGGAAAACAAAGAAGAAGAAATATTAAACAAAGTAAATTTGACTACAATTTAAGCTGAAGGAAAGTTAATAATAATTAAATAATAAAAGTTATAGTAATTCCCCCAATTATGGTTGTAAACACCTCATAAACATGCAATATTATCATCTCACCCAGTGTGATTTCCCTTCAGCTCTTCTTTATATTAGGACATTTGTTCCTCTGCCTTTCCCTCACACATATTAATTCCTGTTTTTGCCATCATATCATAACATTTAACACCATATTTTATCTTTTCGTATACTATGATTACTTATTGTGGTAGGAAGAATAATGGCACTCCCTTCCCAAAAAAATGTCCATGTCCTACTCCCTGAAACTTGTGAACATGTGCTGTTACATGGTAAGGGAGAATTAAAGTTGCAGTTGTCATTAAGGTTGATAATCAATTAACTGTAAAATAAGGAGATTATCTTGTATTATCTGGGTGAGCCAGATGTATCCACCAGGGGCCGCTGGTGAAAGTGAACAAGGTGGGGAAATGAGGAGGCTTTTAGAGCTTTCACAGGCTTCAAAGAGAATGCAGCTTGGCGGACACCTTGATTTTAGCTCAACAATACCCATTTGAGATTTCTGATCTTTACCATTGTAAGATAGTAAATGACTATGTTGTTTTACGCCACTAAGGTTTTGGCAATTTTTACAGCCACAACAGAAAACTGATACATTTATTGAGCCCCAACTCTATGCAGGTGGACTGGATTAGCTAATAATTTTGCTATTCTAAAAGTAGCAGTTTTGTCACACTTTACTCTAAATGAACTTTCCTGTGTCTAACCCTAGGGATATTTATTATCAATTACTATTTTATCAATCAACCATAAATAAATATTTGCCTTTATTCTGACCGACTCTATTTAAATGTTTATTATTATATAGGAAATTGTTAAGAAAAAATACAGAGTTTTGCAGCACTGTTCTTTGCTTATCTTTTCTGATAAGAAAAGAACCATGCAATAACTGAAAAAAATTAATAAACAACACTATTAAATGATCTCAATTTAAATCTAAGATTGGTTTATATTTATTCTCCAGTATGGTGCTAATAATAGAATAGACCTAGAAAATAAGTCTATTTTCTCAGCTCATTTGGTCATCTTTTAAACTTTTTAAAGTAACTATATGTAAGAATTGATTTAATAAATAACTTAAAGCTATAACAAATTAAAAGGCAAACAGGAGTTTTTATGTAAATTAACACTTTATATCAAGTTTTCTATGCAATGTTGACAATGTTAACAAAAATACACTTAAAACAAAACAAATAAAATATGCAACTGTTTTAAACCCATGGAGAGAAAATGGCAAATTTTAAACAGAAAGAACTTCCAGAAAGTAGCAAATAAACAAATTGTGACTTTGGAAAACTCAATAAACTGTTAGTGATCTGGGCATATTATTTGATGCCTAAGTATGAATATTTTAGTAGCAGCAAACTTAAGAGTCTCTCAGCATTTTTTCTAATATATATATTTTTTAATTTGGTTGTTAAGATTTGCTTGGAGCAGAAAATTTGCAATTTTTATTGCCAAACAGCCTTATATATATTTTATACATTGTTAAATATTTATACAAATCGGTAGACTTTTTGTATATTAATTATGTGCCTGAATTGCTCTATCATCTTATTTCTAAGGAAAAACCATTTCTGTATTTTAGAATTTGTTGCACTAATGACTGTACCAGTAAATCTCTACTCTGCTTTGAAAGTGAACCACCACTGACTAATGAAAGGTGGAAAAAATAGGGAATAAAACAGAAAGAATTAATAAATTTTCCTGTGGTTATGAGGGTTGAAATTGTTATTGCTGAAATATTTTCAATGATCTGGATAGAGGAAAATGTTTGGTTTTTTTCACTGAAATGAAAAATTTAATTTCTTATACTTGCAATTGCATCTACAATGTGTGACACTTTTATGCTGTCGTTCACTACAGCAAATATGAAATAAGTCAAAAGTTTCTGAACTTTCATGAAATGCAGATGATTTTGCATGAGATAGTAAGCTCATTCTGATTTCTAGTAAACTACTGTTTCTCAACTTCACAAAATTCCCAATATTTCATTGTGGGCAAATTCAAATCCTTTGGAATAGAATCCTCTTTCTTATTTTATTAAAATCCTTCTCCCAAAGTTTCCCATGCCTTCACAGTTTGGGGAGGAGAGGTTAAATGATCTTATAAATGGATTAAGTATAATGCTTATAATTGTATAATAGATAACTGGTCCCAAATATGATATTAAGTGGCAACTACTGTATCTTAATTAATAAAAATAACTAGTTGTGAGAACTTAGTTATAGAATAAGGAAGGAAAGATTTGGGTGGAGGGCTTTTTACATACCCAGGCTTAATTAATGTAACTAGGTAAACATCTGACCTTATCCTTCCAGGGAGGTTATTTGACTGTTTCCTTATCCATTAAATTATAATATTCCTTTGGAAATAATAAACACTATTGTTAATAAAAATTGGATCAACTTGATAAAGGTGGGAGAGAAAAAGCTCAGATTCAGATCTGAAGTGAAAAAATATGGTTGAAGATAAAGCCTTGTAAATATTTTTTTTTCTTTTTGGCCTTTGCATCATTCGTGATCAGTGCTCTGCTAAGCTGAATTAATTTCTGTTTTGCACTTTGCATTTTATGTGTAAACATTAACTGCTGATGCCAAGGTTAAACCACTTGAGGGTATTTGACCTATTCAGAACTAACCGAATGCAATAACATCTCAGTATAAATAAAGAAATCTCCCATTGCATTTATAAAATTACCTAGAAAAGCTGAAATTACATGATAAACACATATATACTATCAAACACTATTTTTGATAACAGTATAGATACTCTTTAAAAGAGTCTACAAATCTATAACTAGGAAGGACAATAATTCTGCAAAGATTTTAAATCTTAAAGAAAAGCATTTTATGAATCTAAAAATAAGAATTAAAACTAAGAAGGAACTATATTTATAAATGTATAAAATCAAGTCAATTTTTCTATTAGCCTTCCATTATTTTATGTTTGTTTTTAGAAGAGAATAAGGATTTCCTTTTCTGCATATTCTCTCTAACTCTTGGTATCGTTTGTCTTTTTGATAAGGACAATTTTAACAGGTGTGAGGTGATATTTCATTGAAGTTTTGCTTTGCATTTATCTGATGATTAGTGATGAGCTCCTTTTCATGTATGGGTTGGCCATTTATATGTCTTTTTTTGGAAAAATGTCTACTCGGATCTTTTGCCCATATTTTAATCAGATTATTTGTCTTTTTGTTATTGAGTTGTAGGAGTTCCTTATATATTTTGGTTATTAATTGTTTCTCAGATATATGGATTACAAATATTTTCTCCCATTCTGTACATTGTTTTCTCATTTTGTCCATGGTTACCAGGTGCAAATAGTTGAGGGAAATGGAGAGATGTTGATCAAAGGGTACAAAACTGCAGTTATGTAGGATGAATAATTTATAGACTCTAATGTACAGCATGGTTACTATAGTTAATAATACTGTATTGCAAATTGCAAATTCGCTAAGAGAGTAGATCTCAGGTGCTCTCATCACAAAGAAAAGATAACTATATAAGCATATGAATATATAAATATGTTAATTAGATTGACACTAGTAATAATTTCACTTGTATATGTATATCAAAACATTATATTGTACACCTTAATAATATTTGATTTTTATTAGAAAAATACATTTTAAAAAATATATGAAAATATCAAAAAATTTATTTAGTATTTAATATTTTTAAAATCACTGCTTATATTTTCTATAACTCTTTTTAACAATACTAAAAATCCTATTAACTATGAGGACTTAAATAATTCTGCTAAGGTAACTAAGGTAATAAGAGGTATCTACAATGAACTCCAAGGAGCAATATGTTTTATTCCTAAATATATTGCAATTTTAGGGAGCTTAATGGAACACTAAAAACAGAATAAATATATATATTAAATATCATGAACTAAATAAATTTGTTATATAAAAACTTAATAAGATCTATGCTTTAATCCATCATTTGTCAGTGACTCTTATTTGATCAATTATAATAATTCAAGAAAATTAACTTCACTGAGCACTTACAAGCTAAACACTGTACTTTACATACATCTCATACTTATCACAAAACCATAAACTAAATATTATCTCTAGTTCATAAACTAGAAAACTAACACCAACAGGTTATATAATTGGTCCAAAGCTAAGAGTTCTTTAGTTAGGTCAAGTGTTTCATCCTGGCTAATTTTTTTTTGCAGCTTGGGTAGAAATTCCTGAGATTCTCACCTATGAGTTGGAGAAGTAGTCCTGAAATAATTTGGGAGGGAGGGTGAGTGAGACATGACTGGCACCAAAAACTCGTCTATTGAAAAATTATTGTTCTTAAAAACGATTCAACTTTTCAGATTATTTGTGGAGGCCATCTTCCCAGAAGTATAATTACTTGGTCTTTATGGGACTCATCATTATTGACTGAATGCCAGATATCTATGTATGACAGTAGAAAATGAAGTAAACATTATTCATTCCCGGAAATGAGCATACATTTTCTTTCTAGTGCGGGTTCTGAGTCACTGAGAACCTGATCTGTATTTGGCATTTGCTGTTGCCACAGTTACTCTCAGTGAAGCCCAGCTTTAAATTCCTCTGGCGTTGCCTTGTGGTTAGATTGAGGCTGATTTTCTATAAGTATGTTTATAATATTTTCTCCATACTCAGTTTACATCTTCTCTTTCATCTACAACTCAGAGAGTGTGTCTCTCCTTGCTCTTCCCCCTTCTTCATGGTCAACTGCAGTTCTTTTTTTTTTTTTTTTTTTTTTTTTTGGAGCACAGGCTCCGGAAGAGCAGGCTCAGCAGCCATGGCTCACGGGCCCAGCCGCTCAGCAGCATGTGGGATCTTCCCGGACCGGGGCACAAACCCGTGTCCCCTTAATTGATAGGCGGACTCTCAACCACTGCGCCACCAGGGAAGCCCTGCAGTTCTTTTTTATTTAATTATCACTAGCCTTTTGTTGGTCATGCTGCTCTGTTATTGTTCAACATCGGTCTGGGTGCTGTGTCCCTTTATCTCATGGACGGGATTTTCCCAGTGATTTTGGCCCTCCCCTCACAGCAGAATGTGGTTCTTAGTGGTCTATGGCCTAGTTCTGGCTGCAGTGTTTGACCTGTGTCCTGTTGGCAGTGAGGTTCAGCACTCTCCCCACTGTAGCTTAAAGCATTTTTCCACAAGGGAGTTGGGGAGAAGAGGTCTGCATGACCTCATGCCGTCTCTACAGCAGTTGCTGTTCTCTTCCCTGAGGCCTGAACCACAAAGGAAACTTTCACCAGTCTCTGGCTTTGACCTTTATCTTTTTTGCATGTGTCTATAGAGGTTTGTAGAGAAGAGCCTGAGAACAGGTATGAATTCCCCTGTGTATGAAGCTCATGAAATTCTATACTCTCATACTAGCCCACATTCTGTCTGTGGCAATTGGCTAAACATTTTAGCTGATTTCTTCTAACTGGATTTATTGGCTTCTGGTATAAATAGCCTATATATACTTTCTTAAGACTAGAAAAAACTTAAAATTATCAGTTCCACCTTGTCATTTGATAGATGGGGGCTTTAAATCTCACAAAAATTAATTAACTCTAAGGTGTAGATCCAACTGTAGTTACCTAGGTCCACTGTTCTTCCATTTTTCCATGTTACAGATGTCTCTAAGGAAAATGTATTTGTGTCTATTTGTTCCTTATATTTATATTCCTAGCATCTATAAGTATGTCATGCATGTAGTAGATACTCAATTAACATTTACTTAATATTGTTTAATTCTACCAAATATATTTACTCATCATTCAATCTCACCCTTCAAAACAAAATTTATGAAACTCAGGGAATAAACTAGAATAAGTTAAAATAAAGAGGGAAAACATACAACAGATATTATTATCTGATTTATGCATAGAACAAGGCAATTGTCTATATAATGTGATTAAGTATTATTGCTCCCATTCCTAAATCATCTGCTACCATCTCTATTCTATGAAAGTACATTCAATTCTTTCTTTTAACATATCCCTTTAGAGTTATTAAAATAAAAATACCCCCTAGAGAAGAATGAATCATAAAAATCTAGTTTACACTAATTGCGTTTATTGGATCCAGTAGGAAAAAAAAAGCAAGGGTAACTGAGAGCATTGTTAGTTACTGGGATTGGGGATTGGGGAAATGAAACATGAATGATCTCTTGTTGAATACATAATATGTACTTGCAACTTTATATGCATTTTTTAATGTTAAAAAAATAGCCTAATTCTTTTTATATCCATCTTTCTCCAAAAAAAAAAAAAAAAATACTGGTCCTCAGAAATGTTTGCCAACTTGCTCTGTTTACTACATGGAGTTAATGAATGAATGAACTAGAATTCATAGCCCCCTCCAATATCTTGTATTTTCTCACTATTCTGAAATGCCTGCCTGAGGTAAAGAATATGAAAATGTAGAAGAGGAACTACAGAGATTGGACTTAGAAAATTGTTCTTTGTCACTGTGCTAGACAGGAATTTAACTGAAAAAAATAACTAGAGATGAATGAAGATATACAGATATACCTTTAAATTCTGACAGGTTGAGAAGTTTTTTACTCTCTTTGGACTAATATGAAGTAGAACAGTGAAAAGCAGGTTATCATCACCTTATTTAGCTTTCATGATATTCAGGTGTATTTTAAAAAGAAAACACTAACAAATGAGTTTCAATAAACAGGTGATCACTTGCATTTTTATGTGTTCATTCCTTGTGGCTACAAAATATTTAGACTGGCCATTTCTAGGTTTTTAAGAACTTGATCTAGCACAATTTTAAAGAAATTCAAATTATTTTTTCCTTCTGTTTAAAAAAATACATATTCATAGAAAAAGAAACTACTTACAAAATGGACTTTTAAAAATGTCTGGCAAAAATAGACCTCTCTCTCTTTTTATCTTCTGAATAAAGCAGCTTTTCTGCATTCCTTCTTTTCATAAAAGGGATTAAGTAGTGAATTGTTAATCATTTTCATGCACTGTGATTATCAACATTCTTTAATTATCCTGTTAAGCAGTGTAAATGTCACCTGTTACAGTATTCATACACTGTACCTATGTCATCCACTAGTCCAATTAATTTAAAACTCATTTATTGATTCATAAAATAACTGGATACAGTTCATATACCTCTATAAGACTTGCTGAATTAAAATTTTGTATCTGAGCTATATTTATCTTTCTTTTACTGGCCTACCCTCAAGTTAGAAAACTCCAGATGTTTTGATGTCCTTATTCTTTATTTTGTCTTGCTAGTTATCATTTTAAAAAGTGTAATAGGCTTTTGCTCTTAAAGTTAGGTAAAATAGGAAACAACAATAAATAAAACAAAGTTCTGCTTTCACGGAACTTGCTTTTTAGGGGAAGAAGACAGACTATTACAAGAAATGGAGCAAATGAGTAAATGATATAGTATGTTGGAAGGTAATAATATATACGGGAAAAACAGAGGAGGAAACAATGTAAGCAATTTTAATGAGTTGGTCAAGAAAGACCTCATTAAGAAATAGAAGTGAGACCATAGACTACTGCTACCTTCACAGTTTTTTGGAAAATCTACTTCCTTCTCAGTTTCCAAATATTCTTTCACTCTCTCTTCCAGTCCTTAGTGAGCACCCCTTGGATATATTTAGGGTATTAGAAAAAATATTTAGAAGCTTAATTCACTGGTGCTTCTGTTTCAAGCCTGGTCCAAATCCACAAGGCAAGGAATTATTATCCCTAGCAACCAGCTTAAACTAAAGAAGAAGGAGAAAATACAAGGAGAAAACAAAAGTAATGTTTCAATAAATAATTGTACCTCGAAAGATTTTTACTCCAAAGGAGTTAATGTACTCTGTGTGAAGGTAAGACATATACATATAAAATGACAGTTACCATCCAGTTGTAGAAAGACTGTAGATTTTAACACATCATTTGATATGGTAAATGACACACCAGTAATAAATTGTGATTTATTCTGATTTTATATACTTTTTATTTTCAAACCAGGAAGAAGAAATAATGTGATTTGCCATCTCTTAGAGACTTTCAAAGATTCAATTTTAAAATTGTTTTAAAATTTTAAAATAGTTTAAAATTCAATTTTAAGTAATTTGAGCACTTAAGTAATTTTAAGCACTTAAGTAATTTGTACTTCAGCTTCTTCAAAATTAAAATGAATATAACCTACTTTTCCATATTTTACTTCAAGTTGAAAATAATTTTAAAAGTCATATTTTATTTCTTAGAATATACTGTATCTCTTTGAATACCTTTTAAACTTTTATTCAAATTATAAATCTAGTATATTTTATTACTTATAAAATAATATAGTGACTATAGTCTCATATAATGTCATCTAGGTTTCTTGTATTCATATAAACAGATGTCTTAACTATGATACTTGATTATCTATTTTCTCCTTAAATTCATCCAGGGGACTTTTTTTTTTTTTTTGAGAAATTAAGAGAGAAGTAATTGTATACTTTGTTTTTATGTTAATAATCTTTCAGTTACCTATAAATCTTGATCTAGTATGAAACCATATCATATGGTTTAACAGTTACTTTGCTAAATAAATAATTAAAATTTATAATTAAAATTTTATATTTTCAGTATTTTGAACAAAATGGGGATTTTGATTTTTTCCATTTTATTCAAGTAGTCCATATTTTCTAAAACAGGACAAATTCATCTAAAAATGTGTAGTTATCCATCACTTGTACATCACTAGTACTCTAAAATTTCTTCCAAAGTATACTATAGCTGTATGAAAAGTTAAGTCATCAATTGTTTCTATTATGTGGTGGAGAGATGCATATATGAGTGCTGGAAATTCACTGTAGGCTTTTTGTTTTCCTGTGTCTTGCTGAGTTTGCCAAGAATAAAAGGCTATGACAACATTTTACCTATGTTATTTCTCAGAGTTGTGTTTGCAGCATGAAACCTTGAGGGGTGAGGTATTATGGGACAAAGAGTAGGTTTACTTATTGCTGATATAAAACCAGTAGATCCCCCAAGGTTTGTGTTCCTCAACTGTGAAGAAACCCACTATATATGCGGCATGAGTGCTGCATCTGTAGGCTGCTGGGCTGTCTCATGTTGCCCCCATGAGACTTGGGGGCAAAGAGGAGTGATGCAGATAGGCTGATGGTCATGCTACTTGCTATGCTGTGAATAATAAAACCCTTCATCTCTGACTCAGCAGTCTCTTGTCTTCTGCTAACATATGTGAGACTTAAGGTCCACTTAAGTTGTGCATAGGTTGCTTAATCCCATACCCAACAGAGAGCAATGTATAAATTATAGAAGACAACTACTAGGAAAAAAACAGAAAATATAGTCCCTTTCCAGGATTCATTCATGTAACACATCTATATTCACAAAACCATGCAATAAGGAAAATCTCCCCAAATACTACATAACATGAGAAATATATCTCTTTAACTTATAGTTACACGTGGTAGTTTGTCAGATAAAATTTTATTATGGTTTTTTATCCTTTAGGTATATAAACAGCTTTTGAAAGCTGTTTTCTCTTATAGCATTACATTTGGGTGGTAACGTTCAGTGCAGTAAGACCAAAGCATTTGAGAAATCATTCTGTAGAAAGCAATCTTTAGCACTTTGAGCATATGATAATTTACATGGTTAATTTAATGTAAATTTTCACTCATTAAAAACAGACAGTGTCCTACTTAGTAGTCAGAAAATAATTTGAAGTCAAGTTCCTCATTTCAAAATAATTACAAGGAAATGTTGCCAAAATAATTTGAAATATTCATTTTGGTCTGCTGTTTGATATATGTGAGATAAAATAGCTTTTTATCTAAGAAAGAAAAATTAAATTTATTTTTACAAAAGGTATCTGGAGCACTTAATATTTGCCTAATCCATACTCCTTTATTTTCTTTTGAAGATACACTGAGCTTCATTAATTGGGAGAAAGCCCATAGAGGCAGCTTGCTTTAAATTCAAGCTTTTCTCTCTCAGCTAAATTGATTTTTGGTGTTTTTAACCAGGGCCCATAATATTAGCCACCATGGACAGACTTTAACTTTTTTATAGTCATTATTGTATTTACTGTTTCTGTAATCATGATAAATAAATAGAACCCACTAAATACTAAGGACAGAGCAATCTGCTACAAAATAGGAGAGAATAAATTGGAGGGAATAAAAATAAATTAATAAGGATGTTGTCTGACAACTTTAATAGCATGGTAATAATAACATCTATTGAAACTACAACTTATATTTTTAGTAAACAAAGACATAAACTCTCAAATTTTAAAACCCCAACAAGAGCAAACAGGCATCTTCTAGCTAAGATATTTATGCTTTTAAATCCTAATACTGTAGCTGGAGAAGAATTGAGTAACAAAAATCAACGACAGAAGAAAATGCTCTTTCTCAATAAAGATAATCTTCTGGACAGTGTGCAACCCGGAAATGTTAATATCGCTCACATAAATTTCAAGAGGCCTATGAAATCATACTCCACCTGTCATTTCGGACTTTGCACATTTTACTGGAATTTTCTCTGCTAAATGATGTATAATAAGGACAGAAATAAATTCTGGTATATGACTAGGTCATTAACTGTAAGTAGCACAAGCAGAAATGATTAAGTTGGTGAGCTGAGAACCAGAAGCATTTAAAAAATAACCCAGATAGCCTGAAATTCCAGTCATAGTGGACTGTTTACATGTTGGCATTCTAATACCAGAGACAAAAATGCCTCTGGTGGTGAAACAAGCCACTTTTGCTGTATCAATCGGAGTATATAAAAAGCATGTATGGAATTTAGAGGTTTAGATAGATAGCTGGGGAGAAATGGGGCCAGGGAGAGAAATGGCAAAACTTTCAGTAATTAAATAGTAGGTATGTAGAGAAGGGAGTTGTAACAGTAATGATAGAATATTTTTTGTCATTATTATTATTATTATTATTATTTTTTTGCATGGGCCTCTCACTGTCGCATCCTCTCCCGCTGTGGAGCACAGGCTCCAGACGTGCAGGCTCAGCGGCCATGGCTTATGGGCCCAGCTGCTCCACGGCATGTGGGATCTTCCCGGACCGGGGCACGAACCCGCATCCCCTGCATCGGCAGGCGGACTCTCAACCACTGTGCCACCAGGGAAGCCCTGTCACTATTTTTAACCAGCTAGTATTTTCTTAACCTCAGGATTAGCTTCTCACATTTAGTATGGATTTCTAATAACATTAGAAAGCAGGGGCAACTTTGTAGAGTACCCTTATATTTGAGACAAATTATATTTATAATAGTTTGAACATATCTCAAGATATGCTTAAAGTAATGCAAATATAATTGATATGGTGTGCATAGTAAAAAGATAAATTCTAAGCTCTTAAGACTATCTTTGCACAATAAATAATTTCTGCAATTATCACCTCTGGATACAAGGATGATATTTTGTGGGGATGTTTGTAACCCTTACCACAGTTGTAATAAGAACACATTTGAGAATATGTATTTACTATTAGAGTTTCTGATGCTGTTACATGGAGTGTTAGGTTGATATTTGTTAAATGAATATTGTGTAATGGACCTACATAGAGTGAAGAAGCATGTAGAGGGTCCATGAGAAATGAGTGCAGAATCAAAGAAGAAGTTTGGCTCCTGACCACATCAGTCCTAGATAGTCATCAGTGTGTTGCATAGAAGGCTAAGTTCTGCACAGAGCTTTTTGCTTTGTGTGACAGCAGCGCATCATATGCACATATTTCACATTCTTTGCTGAACTGTGTTGTTTCCATTACGTTATTCATTTTGTACATTAGTTATTTCAACTAATGTACAACTGATTTTTTAATAGAATTCCTGTTAAGATTTTAGGAGAAGATTTTGATGAAGATAGGTATAGTTTCATATAGACAGCATAGTGTCAGTTGTTAACTTAAGAATGTCAGTTCTGAAGCCACATTGTCTGAGGTCAAATGTCTTTCTGTTATTGCCTAAGTATGTGAATATGCATATTAAAATAGCAGCTACTACATAGGATTACATTGGAAAATTATATGAGTTACTTCTTAAAGTTCATGAGCTTTGATATATGGCAGGTTTAGCCTCACAAGAGATTTAAATGCTTCATACTTCTTTCCCTTAAAATTATTACATTTGCCCTCCTCAAATACATGTCTAGGAAGAAAAATATTGTGTTAGTTTCCAATTTCTGATGTAACAAATTACCATGAACTTAGTGGTTTAAAACAACACAAATTTGTTCTTATACAGTATTATAGGTAAGTCGTCTGATATGGACCTCCCTGGGCTAGAATCAAAAGGGATAGTTCCTTGCTTTTTAGATTCTAGAGGCTGCTAACATTGCTCCTGGCTATATCACTTTAATCTCTGCTTCTGTTATCACATTACCTTTTTCTGTGATTTCCTGACTATCTCTTATAAGGATCCTTGAGCTTACATTGTGCCCACCTAGATAATTTTCTCATCTCCAAATTCTTATCTTAATCCCAACTGCAAAGATTTTTTGTTTTTTTGTTTGCCATATAAGGTAATATTCACAGATTCCGAGGATTAGGATACAGACATCTTTGGGGCGCAATTATTCAGCCTGTTACAAGTATTGAAAGTCAATTTCATGAGAACAGTTTGGGAGTCACCATTTGATGACCAGGCAAAAAGGCCCCCCAACAAGAATAAATACTTGGAGAGATGATGACTGAGAATTTGCCGGGAATTAGCTGCTTGGGTAAACTGAAGGGGAAATACAATACAGTTTCATGAATTGGAGACCAAGAATGGCAGAGATTTTTATCCTAATTTTCCAGTCTGTGGTCTTATAGTTCAACATTCTGTGGACCCTTATGGAGACATGATAGAACAAGATTTTTTTGCCTTCAAATGCCTCTACAGTGGCACTTATCAAAGTTGTTAATGTAGAACCTGCTTATCCTGGATGACTCAGAAAATCTTCCAAAAGGACACAGTATGTACTGTAGTAGTTCAATATACCCCAGGCATCTGTACAGAAGAGATTTCTAGAGGTGCTACAAGTAGCATTGCCATGTGTGAGTTATAAACAGTTTAAAAGGTACCATGCACTCAGCTTATATAAGTATCTTTTTCAGTTCTTCAGGGTTAACTTCACACAGAAATAGAAGCATTTTTTCAGACTTGAAAAGTGAGTGTAAACTGTGTGAAATATAATGTGAGATTTAAGAATTTAGGATGTAGGGACACAGATACAATTTTTGAGAAAAAGAAGTAATTGTAATGTTTGGTAAAGAAATGTATTAAATATTGACAAGTATACGGATTCCCTCAGTATACAGAATATGGGGCTTCTTTCTACATCACAGAGGGCTGAAATATTTTCTTATTTCTTTGTAACTTTTAGTGACAGAGAATCTCCCCAGCATAGAACTTCTTAATCAATAATCAGATCTAAAATTGAATACTCAATATTTTACCTTGTAAAGGAGCCACTACTATAGGATGTGGCAGTTTTAAGTTGAAACATAAAGCATATCATAACTAGAGCCATTTTAAGAGAATTAACATTTATCATTAAAATAAAAGTACTAAACATAGCTGTATCTATTTATTCCAGTCATGCATATTTATCTACCTTTACAATAATTTTTTTTCTTCTTCACTTCTCCTAATATGAAATTTTCTGGTTAGCAATATCATAAATCAGTTGAAGTTTAGATTCTAAACGAATAGATAAAACAGCACTAGAATGAGCTAGAGTGGGAAAGTGTTTGAGAAAGAACTGTCCTAAGTTTTGATCCATGACTGAAGCACCATTTCATCTTGGCTTAGTCAGCTTGGTTGTAGAGATGCTACTGTTTCCCACTCCCAAGTGTAATTAATAATACCTACCTTAGGTGGAAAGACAAATCAATTGGTGTGTATTGGAACATAGTTTTAACTTTTAAGTACTATCTGAATTTTGACAATTAAAAAATCCAGTTGAAATCACCATAAAAAGAATGTTCATCCTAAGCAATATTAAAAATGATAATTAACTTTAGCACTTCACTTCTCATCAAGTTTTTTTTTTCTATAAAACTACTCTGCTGTCAGTGGTAGCACAGATGTGGCAGGTAGATTTTAGTATTAATATCACCCTCTAAATCTGTATCAAATAACACAAATCTAAATAAAAATAGTATACTTGTAGTGTGTATTAGTTTTCTACAGCTGTGTGACAAATTGTTTCAAATTTAGCAGCTTAAAAACACCCACTTAGGGCTTCCCTGGTGGCGCAGTGGTTGAGACTCTGACTGCCAATGCAGGGGACACGGGTTTGTGCCCCAGTCCGGGAGGATCCCACATGCCGTGGAGCAGCCGGGCCCGTGAGCCATGGCTGCTGAGCCTGCGCGTCCGGAGCCTGTGCTCCGCAACGGGAGAGGCCACAACAGTGAGAGGCCTACGTACTGCAAAAAAACCCAAAAAATCCCCCCCCCCAAAAAAAAAACCTACCCACTTATTTTCTCACAGTTTCCTTGGGTCAAGAGTCCAGGTGCAGTTTAGCTGCTTCTTTCTGGTCTTAAAATACTGCAGTCTAAGTGTCACCTAGGGCTTCCATTCTCATCTGAAGCTCACAGTCCTCTCCCAAGTTTATGTGGATGTTGGCAGAATTCCTTTTTTTGCTGTTATAGGACTGGAGCCCTCAGCCCCTGAAGTCATCTCTTTTTATAGGCAGTTCACTAAATGGTTGTTTGCTTTCTTCAAGGTGACAAGGAGAATATTTCTGATGCTTTGCCCTCTTTTAAGGACCTCACCTAATTAGGGCAAGTCCATTGAGCAAAATCCCTCTTTGGATCAACTCAAAGTCAGCTAATCTGGAACCTTAATTTCATTTGCAAAATGACTTCACCCTTGCTGTGTAATTAAATCATGAAATTAATATCCATCATACTCACAGATCCTGCCTACACTCAAGGGGATTGGACTACACCAGCCATGTATGCTAGGTTTCAGGAATCTTGGGATTCCATCTTAGAATTCTGGCTACCAGAGTATGAAAATGGAATAAAACTTCAAGCAAAGTTGCCTCTTTTCTACAACCACCCCCTAATCCTGTCCCATTTCCAGCCAGATTATCATTCTAAAGTTCCCTTCCCCTCAATATAGAAATTCTGGAGTTGCAACTGCTACTACTAGGTTTCACTTTCCTTCAAGTCAGCATTTTTGTGTTATCACCCCCCTATGGTGCCTTTTTAGACATTTGCTTTTTCTAATCACCCCACATGAAAATTTAATACCATAGATAACACGTATATATCTGTTTATGTATTATATGTATACCTGTGCTTTATACTTAAAAAAAAGAGTAAAATTTCTTTTTTTCTCCTAAAGAACCAAATTTTGCTCTCTTGGGTGCCTTATCCTCCCTGTTGAGCGTGCATGCTCTAAGTCAGTGTCCTTGATTCTACTTGCTCCCCAGCTCTGAATACAGCACCAAAAACAGTTGAACACTGCATAATTCTTAGAAATGGAAGAATGCATGCTTGCTTACAAAGCAAACCCTGAACTTAGTTAGAGGCTGGCTATAGAATTTGTATGAATTGTCCTTTTCCTTTTGTACCATTTCTTCTTTGTTACCAAATTTGAATTATTCCATTTCTGGCTAACATCTATACTCAGGAATGGACGGAGTCAAGAACTAAAATTTAGAATAGTCAATGTTTTCAAGTGCTAACAATCTAATGCATGGCTGTATAGAATGTAGCAACATCAGTGGACAATAATTAGTCATGTGTTTCAATTGTTCACAGTCTCCCTTTCTCCCAGGATGTGGATAATCATTATGCCTTCTTTATGTGAAACATTGATTAAAAATAGTAACTCAAATTGTGCTTTAAGATAACTAAGACTTAATTATAACCATTATTTTTAATCACTGTTGTCATTTCCTTTACTAGACTTCTTGGCATAGATAGTTAACTGCTATAAAACTGTCACACGACATTGTGAACAACACCTGAAGATGCATGAGTATTCAGGGAATGGACTGGAAGGAGAAGCCTAGACTGAATGACAGAGAAAGCACTATTGTCAAGCTGGTGGAGACACTACTTTCCCAGTGTTATATACTGAGTGACACACTGTAAGTTCTGTCTCAGGTACACATACCAGGTACAGAGTTTACAGAATGGGCCTAACATGGGAAAATATGGATGCATTTCCATAATACCATCAAACACAAAATCAATCTGTAAAACCAAATATTATTACCTTCTTCCAGATTCTATTTACACCCTGTACAATGAATTATTAGTGCAAGAAACTTCAAGGAAAGTGAATATGTAATAGATGGCTGTGGTAGTTCAGAGTAAAATTTCCATGTCTGGTTCACTATGAATGTCTGGTTTTCATACCACAGTGATCCAAACATAGTATATAGCATTCTTTTGCTGGTGTTCTTTTTTTCAAGAAATACTCACTGATTGTCTGCAGTGTGGCAAAGACTCTTCTAGGTGTTGGGTACAAATGGTGAATAACCGTGAAGTGTTTAGAATCTAGTACAACACTTCTGAAAATTTAATATTCATCATTTGGAAAGTTTGTTAAACACAGATTCCTGAATCGCACCCCTGGGGTTCTCTTTTAGTAACTTTGAGAATGAGACTCAAGATTCTACATGTCTGAGAGGTGGCCAGAGCTGACGTAGCTAGTCTACAAACTACACTTATATTAGAACTGATCAAAACCATCAAATAATGCATTATGTGTCGCAAGTTTATTCTGCTTCATTCATTCATTCTGGGTATGCTTCCTCATTCTACTCAGATTCCTCACCCATCCTATCGTTTCTACTATCTCTCCTTCCTTCACAATTGCCTCTAGGGTGTTTATTTTCACAACTCTGAGTTCTAGGATGACTCTTCAAAAACAAAACAAAACAAAAAACTAGATCTCTCCTTAATAAGAATTTCCTTTTACTGACAGCTTTTTAAATACTTTGTTCTCCTTACTACATTTATCACCAAAAGTATGTTTATGAGAAAATAATTGAGGATAAATGATGCAAGCTATGATATAGAGAACAAAATTTAGTTTGAAGAATCCCTTATCTTCTAAATATGTGAAACGTGACAACCTTTACCTATGCAGTAAACAGAGTTTACTGTTGTAAATAAGCACAACTCTCACCCAAAATAATCTGACATATTGCTATACTTAATTATTTTTGTAATATATGCTATTTAAGCATGAGTACAAAGTGGTATATTTGTAGTGATAAAGCTAATCCAATATTTTATTCCTTCTCTTGTCAACGTGTTATTTACAAATAACAGTGTAATAAGTTTTCTAATAAAATGCCCAGTTTAATATTCCTCTGTTAACCATACCTTAAAGAGACATGTACTCCTATATAATATACCCAAGTAATTGGAATTCCTTCTCTTAGCTCTAGTGTATGATAGAACAGGTACTAGAAACGTTTTTCAGTGCCTATGTTATCTCTGTGTTTGTGTCGAAGAAGGAGGGGGGAAGGATGAAGGGACTTAAAGAGGAGAGCAGGGGACATGGAGGGTGAGTACAGTCTGTAAGATGGCATGATGTACTCTATACAGATGAAAAAGGAAACTACTAACTCATGAAATGCAGCTTGGAATTGAATGCAGCAGTGTATGGATGAACACATGTCTCAGCTTCAACTGTGAAACAGTATGCATTAGCTCTTTCTGACTCCAGGCCTCTTTATTTTATCTCATTTGGCCAGGTATTCAAAAAATTAATGCCAAAGGCATCAGTGTTTAGTTTCTCATGGTATTTGTCATACAGAGTGTTCCAATTCACACAGAACCTTGAGCAGAATTCTCAGAATTTACTGCGCATTCATAGTAGTTGGGAATCTTGTTGAAATACAGTTTCTGATTCCGTATTTCAGGGGTGGAGCTAGGGAATCTGCATTTCTAACAAGCTTACAAGTAATGTTGATGCTACTAGTTCTCACAAGAGTGAGACCTGGTGGAGAGCTTCCCTGGGTCAGGTGATGCTCCACCACTAACTCGTGGGGACCAGTTGAGAGTTTCTAGAGTCTTCCTATGAAACACAATAGTATGGGACTTTCATAAGCGAGAATAAAAACTCTCAAGATTATATTTAAAGTATTATTTCAATCATTTTTCTAATCATGAAAAACACATTGCTTACAATGGACACATAAAAGCATGCACATTCACACACACATACACACACACACGCATGTGAGCATACATGCAGACACAAACAAAAGAAAATGAAAGTCAACCAATTATTTGAGGTTACATTCAAAACCAATGCTTACAATCTTTAGTTAACAGCCTCTGTTCTATCACTTATAATTATGGTCCAAAACAATGGAAATATTTAAGACAGGAAATTTTCAAACCTGCTTATTGTAGTTTATTGCTACTCCTTTTTACTAACTGTAGATTCAATATATGAAAGTCAAAGCCATAATTATTTGGAAAGAGGAAAGCATTGTGTTTCTGGATATATGATGAAAAAGAAAGGCTGAAGTGGATGTAGAAAAAAGACAGCCCTACTTTCTTTCCATATTTTCCTGTCTTCCTTCGATTTCTGAGTTGTATCATTTCATAAAAGAAAAGCTTTTATTTCTGGCAGCAACCTATGTGGAAATAACCTTCAAAGTGCAGGCAAATTAATAATGATTTTAGCATCTTCTTGTGAATGGAATGATCCTAGAAGCCATGATAATTGTGGTTAAGAAAGGTATTCAATTATTTTGTTGACATATTTTCTGGAAATATTTTTCATGCCACCTGGAAAAGACAGTCAGGGTTTAGGTCAAGAGGTCAATTGAAGAGTATTCAATGACTTTTCCTTCATTTCTAGCTATTGAGAATAATTTAAGAAAGGGAAAGTATCAAGATATCCCATACATATACCAAACTCAAATCCAAAATTAAATGAATTAATCTTTACTTTCTCCCACTATACAACCCAGAGTTTCCATCTCTAGCCTCAGTCTATGTAAATGTTATTTTTATTTATATATCAACCAGTGCTAGAAATTTGGAATTTAACCCTCTTTCCTACTTCAAATACACAAGCATCCTTTCATGTTTGGCTCCTTAAATGTATCCTGAATAAATTTCTCCTCTCCATGTGTACTGTCAACCCCTCACTTGGACCCTCATCATCATTCCTGGGTATCATGCCAGGCTTCTTCTACATGGTTCCCTTATGTGCAAGGTAAGTACAGTCCTGCTGCTTATTTAAGTCATCATCTTAGCCTATTTCTTTAAAAATGTTTGACCAATAGAGGAAAATAGAAAATTGATGAATTTGAGGGTTGTCCCATTTCTCTCTATACTCTGTTGATAGTGCTAACAAGTACTGAGCTTGTCAAAACACCATGGAAGGTAATCGGATAAAAAGCATATGAGCCTAGTAATTCCCCAAACTCTACAGACTCCTAACAACAACAAAAAAAATGTGCTATTTCTCTTGCCATTGGTGTTAAAATATTTTATATATAATTTGATACTACAGAATAAAGATTGCACAATTACTAAGGGTGTCTAGAATTCAGAGAGAGTTGTTCGTTAGGATAGAATTTTTAAAGTCTTTTAGTAAATAAGACCTTTATGAAATGAAGGATATGGCCCATAACAATGGTATGATATTCTCAGTTATAATTATTTCCTAAAACATATTTACTGAATGTGTTTAAAAATCTGTCTCTAGTCCTTGCAGCACATAACCTAATGAAAAACAATATTATAAATTAAAAATGGTATGGCTCAACACATAAAGTTGAATTTTTCTCTGTTCTATAGTCTTAGGCCAAAGGTCATTCTAAGGGTCATCCTGTAGGTATGAACAATATAATTCATTTCTCAGGAAACTAGCCTTTTTGGGGTAACCATTGGGTTATAATTCCCTTTGACAGTAAACACACTCAGCTATGAAACGCTGTCTCACATCTTTCCAAGGAATTGGTGATGTCACTGAGGGGACCAGAAGTAGATCATCTGGGGTTGCTCTGAACAAAGGCCATATCTGAAGCTCCAAATTGATGTTGTGTTTTTCTAATTTTCCACTAATGTTAGGACTAGGAGGCCATAGGCTGTTCATTAAAAGATGTGATGCTAAATAACTTATGTTCACATTCCTCTAGTCCACTAATTATCCAATGTTTTAAAAAATGGGGCATTTGTAGAAATATGTTGGCTTACTGTAATGAATAGATTTTGGAAAAAATTGGATCATTCATGAAGTGAAAAATCCACGTATTAGTAAGATTAAGAGCATCAAAATCTCTTAAATCTGTACAGTGCTATCTGAGTGTTTAATTTCTAGATGTGATGCAAGAAAGCAGCTAAAATTCAGTGTCAGGGCTAGAGCTATGCACAGAGATAAAATAAAAATCAGTCACTGAACAAGGAAAATATATTCAAGTTTTCCCAGGAGAAAAAAAAAATAGCCTCACCTGGGGAGAGACCTGGCTGCTCTAAAGAAATGTTACATAACACAGTAACCACAGAAGAACTGGCATAGATGATTTATGGATCCTGAGGGAGATGCAAAGTACATTGAAACATAAATATATGAGCAGGTGGGAAATAGTCCTGAATATGAAAATAGATGAGGATAAACGGGAGAAAGCCTTTCATTATGTATTACTGGTTACAATTTAATGAAAATCCAATACAAGAGCTTCTTTAGATGGAAGAGTAGTATTTAAAAACACAAGAAGACATATAGAAAATAACTATTCATGTTAGGAGGAGAAAGATTCTCAAGAAGGCATTGCTAGTGCATAGCTTCAGATTTTATTTTATGGTCATTAGTATATAAATATCTGTAATTAGAAGAAGAGACAGATCAGTCAATAGCAAGATGTCATGCTTAATTTAGAGCTTTGACATTACACAGCCTTACTCTAACTTTAGGCTCTTTTCCAGGGAATAGTTTTAGTTCTGCACATACAAATGCTTCCGTATTAGATATAATATGTGACAATTTTTCCAAAATAAGCACTGCTGCTATCACTAAATGGTTTAAGATAAAACAGTTTATCTTTTTGAGTAGGTAAATAAATAACACACATACGTCAAATGATAAAAAAGTATTGGATTGGGGAAATATAAAAGGAGCTCCTGAAAAATCTGACTTGTGGATTAATATAAAATATGTGCCTTGGTTAACTGATGAATATGCTTATGTAACATGAAGGACTATGAATTACTCTAAAGGACTAGATATTTCAAAAATGTTCTAAATTCTCTTAATGGCTCCAATATACCTTTAAAAAACGTTTTTCTTACCCTGATTCTTCAGGACAATTTAACGTGACAAAAGACCCTTAGAAACTCTTTATCTTCCATCTCTTCAAAGCCCACTTGCCTCTTCTAATGCAGCTTTTTAGACAATTAGACTATTATAACAAAAAGGTGTCAATATCCAGTTAAGTTAAACTCAACTGTGATATTCCACGGTTCTGGAGGCAAAACTGCTTAGTATGCAGTCAAGTAAAATTGCTCAGGTATACTTGAAGAAGGAGCTAGTCATCAGTATCATATTAGTGGTGATACAGAGATTTCTTCCTTAAAGATATATAATGGATAAGCATTGCTAAAAACTGTTATTCTTTTTAATATATATTTAGTTCTATAGCTTTTTGAGAAGAGACAGACCTGGATGTCAAAGAGGCTCATTCCCCACCTCACTTTCCACACACAAGAAAAACTTTTAGTAATTTAGTAGAAAGTTGGCTCGGCTGGTCCAAGTTAGCTTAGTAGAAGAACAGGCTGATTCTAGCTGCAAATTCTAGAGGCTCTTCTTTCTCAGAAGTCCCCCTCCTCTACTAGAGAGCTTCTGTTGTTACATAGTCACACAGAGGTTTCTCATCCACTGCCCCTAAACATATAGTGAGAATTACAAGGAAGGATTCCTCTTAACTGAAAAGTTGACTTTAATGCAGACAGCCTATCTGTGTCTGGAATAAGCTGTGCAGTTTATATAAGTAAAATACAGATTTGATAAATTAGAGGTTTTATTACCTCTCTGCTAGTAAATTTTTTTCCCAGCAAACCTCATTTTATATTTGTACATATGGCATTAGTGGCGTGACTTAGACCCTTGGTCTAATATAACAGAAATACCATAGACTGAGTGGCTTAAACCACAAATATTTATTTCTCACAGTTCTGGAGGTTGGGAAGTCCAAAATCAATGGGCCAGCTGACTCGGTATCTGGTGAAAACTTGCTTCCTTGTTCATAGACAACCATCTTCTTAATCTGTCTTCACCTGGTGAAAAAAATGAAAGAACTCTCTGGGTCTCTTTTGTGAGAGCACTAATCCCATTCAGGAGGATTCCATTCTCATGACCTAATCACATCCCAATGGCCCTCATCTCCTAATTCCATCACATTGGGTGTTAGTATTTCAACACATGGATTTTGGAGGAAAAACATTCAGTCCATAACATACTGCGTATCTATAACTCCTATAAAAGATGGGTAATGGCCATAAAAGGATATACTTCTATTGTATCAATGCTATTGTTTTTGAAAATAGTGTCTGTCCAGCCCACATACCCCACATCATAGTGGAAAATATTCCTTCCAGGGACAGTGGCAGGTCATAGGAAATGCTGGTGACTGAGTTCTGCAGGTTTCCAAGTGAGTAGAATAGCTGTGAAGTGTCCCAACTCAGCATTTTCCAGAAGGGCCACTGAGACATCCATTCTAAACCTTGTAGAGAGCAACATAGGTGTGATGGCTGGTAGCCCCAGAGGAAGTATGGCAGCCACAAGGTGTGCTAGATGAGGACCATCAAAGCCTCAGACAGCTTTGCTCCAGACCCTAAGGGTAATGAGGCAGCAGCAGAGTAGTCTGTCAGTCACCCAAACTCCCAAACAAGAGGCAGGAGAAAGAGAATAAGAAACTTAAAGCAGGGGCTTCCCTGGTGGCGCAGTGGTTGAGAATCTGCCTGCTAATGCAGGGGACACGGGTTTGAGCCCTGGTCTGGGAAGATCCCACATGCCGCGGAGCAACTAGGCCCGTGAGCCATAACTACTGAGCCTGCGCGTCTGGAGCCTGTGCTCCGCAACAAGAGAGGCCGCGATAGTGAGAGGCCCGCGCACCACGATGAAGAGTGGCCCCCGCTTGCCGCAACTAGAGAAAGCCCTCGCACAGAAACGAAGACCCAACACAGCCATAAATAAATAAATAAATAAATTAATTAAAAAAAAAAACAAAAAACTTAAAGCAAATAATGTTCCTAAGATGTGCAGATCATTGAAAAAAAGGTGGATTTGCTACCAGAGGAAAACCTTATGTAGTGAGAATGGTAGCAGAGAAAAGGAGGCCAGACAAACTGGAGCCCAGAAAAGTCCCACAAGAATACATGTACTCTATGGCTGATGGTTGGGGAAATAATAAGATCAACGAGACTAGCAGAGCTCATAAATATGAGGACTCAAAGCACAACCAAGAAGATGGTCTGATACGAAATCCCAGAATGTATTTGCCTTCTCCCATGGAGCAAAAATTAAATAAGCCAACTCTTGGGCTTTTGAGAATTAATAGGATGAATGAGGTAGAGACAAGAACCAGGTCAGGGAACAGATCTCTGCACTTCCTCCCAAAGGAGTGAGTGGTGCCCAAAACATTCCTGAACTAGCTAGACCTTGGAGCTGACATGGCTTTCATTTTATTTTGTGTCTGGTTTGTCCTTGCTCTTCTTTTGTTAAGCTGTAAAATTATATAAATATTGTAAAATTATATAAATATTGTAGGTGCAAGATTGCATAGACATGTTGCTTGGCTACAGACATTACAGGCTCTGCTTTTGTCTACTATGAAAGTTGGAAAATTAATAACATCAAATGGTCTGTACTCATAAAGCTTGCTAATATTGTAAAGTTCTAACAATGTCTCATCCCAGAAGAAGAGAATGTAATAAACCTTACAATGGGTTGAATTGTGTAAATTGTACATTGAAGGTCTAACCCCCAGTACCTCAGAATGAGATTTTATTTGGAGATAGAGTCTTTCAGAAGTAATCAAGTTAAAATGAGATCATTCAGTGTGGGCTGTGGGTAGCTAAATCCAATATGACTGGGGTCATTTTAAAAGGGGGATATTTGGACACAGATACACAGGGATAAACCACGTGAAAATGAATGCATGATACTTCCACAAGCTGGGGAACATCCAAGTTTGCCACCAACTCACCAGCAGCTAGGGGAGAAGCATGGAACATATTCTTCCTCATAACCTTCAAAAGAAGCCAACCCTGGTAACACCTGGATCTTGAACGTCTAGAACTTGAGCCTCTAGAACTGTGAGAAAATAAATTTCTGCTATTTAAGCCAACAGGTTTGTGCTTTTCTGCTATGGCAGTTCTAGTAAACTAATATGCTTCATATACAAGATTCAGTATAGGAGAGGCTCTATGCTATGATGTCTCCAGCTGCCAAAGCTGTCTGGCCACTGAAAGTCCTACTGAGGGCTGTAAAAGTTTTGATAAGAAAGTAGTCACCGTTATGCCTTTACAGCTGGATATCAGAATAGTGTTGCTGTAATAACAGGCACTTGGTTTGTAGCCCTGGACATTGCTAATGCTTTGTTTATTGTATTACTCTGTAAATAAAACCAAAATCAATTTGCCTTTAATTAACAAGCCTGTTATATAACTTTACTCTCCTGAAATCATCAGTGACATGTTATCAAAATCATGGACAAACCCAAGTACAATGTGATGTGCTCATGGATGTTTGGCAAACTGTTACAGTAATGCCTACCCTTGGGAAGATACTGATGCTTTATTTCTCATATAAACATAAGAAGAAATAAATGTAGGTACTTCTTTAGCTTCTCCCACAAAATTCAGTTTTACTTTCATAAGAATTCAGTTATGAGTATCTTTTAATTTCCTTTGTGTTTTCTTCTGTAATCCATGAGTTAATGAGAGGGCTGTTGTTCAATTTAAATCCTTTGGGGATTTTCTAGGTATCTCATTGTTACTGTTTACTAATTTCATTCATTGTGGTTAGAGAGCATACTCTGTATGACTTCACGCATTTGAAATTTGTTGAGGGAAGACTCTAAATGTCAATTAGTTTAAGTGGATAGATAGTATTCAAATTTCTCTCCTTCCTGATTTTTTGAAAGAGAAGATTTTAAACTTCCATCTATAAATGTCTGGAATCTCTTTCCCCATTTAGTTCTGTCAATTTCTGCTTTAAATATTTTTTTTGAAATGCTGTTGTCCAATCTATATACATTTAGGATTGTTATGCCTTTTTGATGAATTGATCTTTTTATGAGAATAATATGTTCCTCTTTATCATTCATTATACTCTTTGCCTCATATTCTATTTTTGTCTGATATCAATACAGCCACTCCAGCTTTTTTATAATTTGTGTTGTGCATTTTATCTTTTCCATCTTCTCATTCTCAATCAACTTATGATCTTATGTTTGAAATTCAACTTGTGCAGTTAGCATAAAATTTCATTTATCTCAAAATTCCTTTTTCTTCATTTTCATTTTGAAGTATATAGTCACTGACTAGAGAACTCTGCATCGATAGTTTTTGTTTTTCTTTTTTCTTTCAGCATTTTGAAGGTGCTGACCATTTTCTTTGGTCCATTGTTTCTAAGTCAACTGTAAGTTTTTCCTTTGATCTTCTGCTCATGATATGACTTTTTATCTTGGGTTGTTTTTGAGATTTCTTTTAACCTATAGTTTTTAACAGTTTAAGAAAAGTGTAATTTGGTATGATTTTATTTTTGATTAATCTATTTTGTGTTTTCTGAGACTCCTGGATCTTTGGATTGCTTCTGAGCAATTACTGACAGCCTATTACTAAGCCCTAATTGAGAGAAATCATTTCACTGAAAGAAAAGTTATGACTTAATTATTCTTATTATGCAACAGGTCCTTTCAAAATTAAATTACCATAAAGTGGGGCAAGTTTCAGATAGTTCCACTGTGAAATGAAAATTATAACTGTAATTAACTGGACACTGTAAAGAGATAGCTACTTCCAGTTATACATTGGGAAACCTTTGAATAATAATAATAATAATAATAATAATAATTGAATCAATGGAGCACTACTTAAAACACTTGACACTTAACTGATAGTATGGTTGACTGATAAAACATCCCACCTCTAAAGTTGTGATAAAACTAATAGAATATTATAGTTACTCATCCTAATGATAAATTGTTGATGCCCCAATCTATTAAATGTGTTTTCTTCTAATACTATTTCTAAAGATAAGGTAGAATTACTCAGTGTTGGACCATTGACATTTTGGATCAGATAACTTCTTTTGGGGAATATCATGGGCATTGTAGTATGTTCAGTAGTATCACTGGCCTCTACTTACCAGGTACTGACAACATCATCTACCACCGCCAATTGTGACAATTAAAATATCTCCAGATGTTGCACATTTCCCTTACAGGAAAAATCACCTCAGTTGAGAACCGCAGCTATACACTATGCATCCCTTAAAATAACTAACATATATCTTTATTCATTTTGGGAAGAGGTGGGGGATAGAAAGAGGTGTTACTAATGGCCTATTTGGGTAAGACTGTTGGTCTACTCAGGACTATGTAGCTTAAGTATTTGGTTACCATCCTCTGGAAACACATGCACAACTTATTCATGAATTTGATCTTCATATTATTCTTGTATATGCCTGTATGAAGTAACACATATAAAGAAAACCATCTGGACTTACAAAACCATTTACACATGTTAGCTATCTTCTCTTCTGTAGCCCACTAAATCCATGTTGTAAGCCATTATAGTAATGGAACTGCCAAAAATAATTAGAAGGACCAATATGAAATTTTCCTGACTTATGTAACTGCTGCTCTGTGGGTCTTCTCAATGATAATCACTATAGGAGCAACTGGTCCAATCCTAGTCAGCTATATAAAGTTACACATGAACATACATGCTTAGCTGATTCTCTATTCATCCAAGAGCCAGGAAAACAAAGAGACTGTGAGAGGAGATAGTAAGTACCAAAGTGATCCTCCTACTTTAGAGTACAGTAAGTCCCCTACATACAAACACGTTCCATTCTGAGAATGTATTCGTAAGTCCAATTTGTTCTTGAGTACAACAAAGTTAGCCTAGGTACCCAACTAACACAATCAGCTATATAGTACTGTATTGTAATATACTTTAATAATATTTTTTTATTGTGTGAAAAGTTTATAATACTTTTCATACAATACTATATAAAAACCAAACAAACACAAAAAATAAAGAAAAAAAGTTAATCTTACAGTATAGTACGTTGAAAAGTACAGTAGTACAGTACAACAGCTGGCATACAGGGGCTGGCATCGAGTGAATGGGCAAGAAGAGTTACTGACTAGAGGAGGGAGAGGAAGTGGGAGATGGTAGAGCTGAAGGATCGTCAGCAACAGGACATAGAGGGCGAGCTACAATTTCACTCACTCATGACGTTGATGAAACGCACATTCACATCTTTGAAAGTTCGCAACTTGAAGGTTCATGTGAAGGGGACTTACCGTACCTTGTTTGACCTCAGCAGATAGATAGATAATATTGCTCAGATGGTGGACACCAGGATAAACATAAACAAGGACACAGACTTTGCTTCAGGTGATTCCACAACTACAGTATTCTGCCTCCAGATATTATTCATGTTGACAAAAAGACAATTATTGGGTTTCTAAGGAACACATCACTCCAAAACTGGAACAGGGATAGTCTACCTCTTCCATGAGAGGGCATGATATCCAGTCCAGGGAAATGGTAGGAAACCAGAGGAAGGTGGTATCTCTCTCCTTTCTTTATACATATGGACAAAAAGCTCTGATCAACCTTCTTTAATTTTCCAAGGCAATAGCTCATAAGTTAACTTCCTTACAATGTTGGATATGTCACTTCCCATCTGGTCCAGTTGTTTGAGCTTATTGATGTTTGTATCCCAGAAAATGTCTCAACTATCTCTGTAACCTGAAGTAAAACACAAGTGAAGGGGAAAAAATGAAATAGTTCCACAAACACTGAGGGCTAAACGAAGGAGAGATGAATCTGGATTGTCCTGGAGACTAATTTCCTCCCCTCTTTGGTAGGTTAGTAAAAGGTTGACTCAGCGGGTCTGACCTGGCACAGTGCAAGAATAGGCTGATACCTGTAACTGCTATTAGATGTTTCTCCTTTTTATCTGGTCACCTTCTCAACCAGAGCACTTCTATTTTTTCATGTTTGTATAGCTGTTTGCTACTAGTTGACTCAATAAATATGTAATTATTATAAGAATGGGGGCTTCTCTGCTGAGAAGTTGGCCATGGTGGATATAGTCCATCTATACTCAGCCTTAACTGCAGGCTCAGGGTTAAACTTTTGAGACTGTGGTGTTTTTCTACTTAAGCTTTATGTAAAGTTCCCCCCAGTAAAGCCTATTTTATATCCATGGTGTGTGACTACTGGTGTCTCTCTCTAACAGTTTCATATCCTATCATTTCAATATGCTCATAATTATAATACATTTATATGTTACAAAGAAATATTAATATGTTAACATTATATTGAGTAGTTAATATGTTGAGACTCTTCAAAATATCATTAATGTAATCAATCAAACTTTAAAAGCCCTTGTATAACTATAGGCATTGTGTGTGTGTGTGGGGGGATATTTTATTTATTTGTTTGTTTGTTTGTTTACATCTTTACTGGAGTATAAGTGCTTTACAATGTTGTGTTAGTTTCTGATGTACAACAAAGTGAATCAGCTACATGTATACGTATATCCCCATATCCCCTCCCTCTTGAGCCTCCCTCCCACCCTCCCTATCCCACCCCTGTAGATAATCACAAAGCATTGAGCTGAACTCCCCATGCTATGCAGTAGCTTCCCACTAGCCATCCATTTTACATTTGGTAGTATATATATGCCAATGCTACTCTCTCACTTCATCTTAGCTTCCCTTTCCCCCTTCGTGTTCTCAAGTCCATTCTCTATGTTTGTGTCTTTTTTCCCGCCCTGCACTAAGTTCATCAGTACCATTTTTTTAGATTCCATATATATGTGTTAGCAAATGGTGTTTGTTTTTCTCTTTCTGACTTACTTTACTCCAGGTCCATCCACCTCATTATAGACTCTAGATCCATCCATCTCATTACAAGTAACTCAATATCATTCCTTTTCATGGGTGAGTAATATTCCATTGTATATAAACTACATGTATTCTAATGAAAATATATTACATGACATTTCAACTAAATCTCAAAATGTTCATTGGTGTTGATACTGGCATTATCATTAAATGCTTTTGGCTGTAGAGAAAAAGTCAGACTGATTTGATACTATGTTCTTGATAATTAAGATTATGCACAATTAAAAAAAAAACTTGGGAAATGAAGTGTCACCTAATCTTGACTTGAAATTCAAATTCAGATTTCTTTTTCTTGTATCATTTTTATCATATAATAAAAATATTATTCCCAATTTTTTGACACATGTAATTTTAGTATATTTTGTACTGATTTTTTAAATGTATTTTTTCTTAATAAGCAAAGTCTTGGCAATGGAATATAATGAGGTTTAATGAAATTTCTATGTATATGTATTCTTATAGTAAAAGCTACACAGCATAATTAAAATGCACTGGAATATTACATGGTAAGAGGCTTTACAAAATAGGACATATCATGTAATTTTCTTTATATGAAATTTTAGAATGGGCCAGAATATCATAACAGTAGCTGTCACTGGAAGTTGGGATTGGAATTGATTTGGAAGTGGCATGAGGATACTTTCAGGGAAAATGGTAATATTTTATATCTTCATAGGGGATTTGGCTACACAGGTGAAGTCATTTGCCTAAAGTTAGGCAATATACACGTAATATTTTTGCATTTCATTTTATTTCAAAAGACATAAAATAAATATGGAGTACTAAATGATATAAATGCTGTAGTTTTTAGGGGGAGATTTGCTAATGTCTGCAATTTCCCTTTAAATGCATCCAAAACCAAAATGGACTGATAGGCATATTAATAGTAGGATCTAAGTAGTGGGTATATGGGTGTTCACTGGTAAATTCTTTTAACTTTGCTGTAATTTTGAAATGTTTTTGAAATGGAATGTTAGGAAAACATAATAAAATAAGATAAAGTAAAAATTAGAATTGCCAGATGAACACAAAACATATTGACAATTAAGAATACTATTTAATATAACTAACAAAAGAAATCCTTATACCACAGAGCTCTGGAGAATATTGTAAATGCCTTGTAAGATGAGGATTGTGTCTAATTGTTACATGTAAGATGGAAACTATTATTAGAATGAGAAAAATCTAAGGTGCAAAGGTTTAAGATTTTTGTGAGATATATCAATTTTTCCACTCTTCGGACTTTCCTCTAAAGTAATATATAGAAAGGCAATTCTTTAAAATACTGTGAAGAATACTACTAACATTAAAAAACAAAAAACAGATGTGAAATCTAAAGAAAACAGAACAAATGGAAAATTGACTTTCAAAAAATCAGATTTGCCCTAATCCCATTCTCTTCATAACATCAAGAGCTCCTTGTTATGGGAAATATTTAGCAGACCTTTGAAAACATTCAGCAAAGTAGTGGAGTGAGTAGAACTACAAAGAGTGTAACATTGATCAAGATACAGTTTCAGGTTCCCAACTTGTAAGACATTTTATTGCAATTCGTGGCTGTCTCTTTCTTTAAAATGATTGTTTCATATTGTCTAACAGTTATGTTTTCCATTTGTTAAAACAATTAAAGCAATTCATCTAAATATCCTTGTTACAGATCTCCTCATATTCAGCTTATTTATCCCTCCACTAAAATAAACTTAGCTGTAGAAGTAACTAATTTTCATACCTTTTATTTCAGTCTCCAAAATGTCTCCAACATGTTCTTTTGAGTCCACAGAATATACCCTGACCCCAATTTTTAAATTGTAACTAAAGCTCTCTACCAATGTGCTTGCCTTCTTTTCTTTCTAGTTCTTCATAAGTCAGAGCACCCTTAATTCAACTCTAACTTCTTTATGTTTACTGTTTTTATATATAGAACAAAAAAATTTATATTCACTCTAGCACATATTTTGGTGAACAGTAGATAGATATCACTTGGAAACTATTAAAAAATCTGATTATTCCTTGACATTATCTTTTAATAATTTTTATTTGAGAGGTCCAGTAATTTATATTTTAAGCATACATCAGAGATGATTCTGATGAACATAAAAATTTAAGCACCATTATTTCAATGATTTCTAAAATAATTTCCTCCCATCTTTATTATCTAGTAGTTCTCACAAATATCTTTGGGAATAGGCACATTGGCTTAAATTATGTATGTTTTTAATGCATTAATTTAGAAAAATAAATATTAGCTAAAAACTTTTATATTATGGGTTAGTCTATGGAAATAAAGAGAAGTGGATAAAATAGAAATTATTGGCTCTGAAAGAATTCACAGACAAAAGTCATTTGGACCCCACTCTTTCTTAAATAAAAATTATCTCAAAATTCCGAAAAAAAATATTAAAGTGAAATAGTCAGGTGAGTGTTTCAGGAGTGGGTAGAAGTGAGGTTAGAATTTCTTAATCAGCAGTACTGACAAAAGTTGGCACCATATTAAATAGGATAATCATTCTTGCCAAAAGACACGTATACCAATATCTGCCTGAAATGTCAAGAATTCTGATATTGTGCCAATGTACATGTATTTGAGTTAGCATTTTGAGGCCATTTTTGAATTACATCAAAATAAGAATTTAAATACAACAAATGTTGGGAATTCCCTGGTCGTCCAGTGGTAAAGAATCTGCCTTCCAATGCAGGTTACATGGGTTCAATCTCTGGTGGGGGAACAAAGATCCCACATGCTGCAGGGCAACAAATCCGGTGCGCCACAACCACTGAGCTCGTGTGTCTCAACTATAGAGCCTATGTGCTGCAAACTACAGAGCCTACATGCTCTGGAGCCCGTGTCACAACTAGAGAGAGATAACCCACACGCCACAACTAAAGGGAAGCCTATGCACAGCAACGAAGAACCCATGTGCCACAATGAGAGCCTCAATGAAAAATCCCACATGCTGCAATAAAGACCCAACACAGCCAAAATAAATATTAAATAAATAAATACAACCCATGTTATCATAACCATGAAAGTTTAGAATTCAGCAAGAACAAGTTTGGGAAAGGTTATCAGAATCTGGAGGTGGGGAATAGTTTTGTAGTTGGAGTCAGTCTAAAGGATAGTGTTTTACTAGAAGGCCATCATGGAAGACAAATCATGAAACTAGATCTGTAGGCATGATTAAAAAAACAGTAGTAGGAAGAAAATGAAATCTGATAATGTTGGGGGGGGAAACAAGGAAACCAATTAAGTGAGGTTATTAAGGCCAAATATCAAGAATCATGAGAGAATAAGGTACATTAAATCACAGGGTGAGGTCTAGAGACAAATTTGAAGAAATCACTTTATGCCAAAATCATGTCTTTTTTGTCTATTTATTTATTTATTTTTGGAGGCCCTGAGTGTTCTAACCATTGCTGCATCTCTCTCTGGCTTACAGCAAATTAGTTTCTTATTTCAAAGATTTGTTTTAGATTTCAGAAAAATAATATAGTTTTGTTGTATCTTTATTTCAGTAGGTCACTGGGCACAATTTCTCATATTATCCTTCAGAGGATGTTTGGATAACAACAGCTTGATGATAAGCAGGTATAATTGTAACTATCTGTGTGATTAAATTTCCAGAAGTTGATTATTAGAGTGAGGTCAAGCTAGAGAACAGATAATAGAGAAGAGTCAAATGGTGCTATGATATTTAATAAATGTTTAACATAGATGATAACACAAAAATATGATTAAAACTTGTAGATAAAACTGAGTTGTTAATATTAGCCAATTAATTGAATGAAAGAATTAATATCAGTAGTATCTTTACCAAATAGAAAATTAATATGAAATGAGCAATACAATTGTATATATAAACCTGAATCAATATAAAATCTTCCAACCAGGATGAAAGAATAAATTGACTAATTTCAAAATTCATTACCCAGGTTGGTAAAAAGTTCAAGTAAAAAAGTTATCTTGGTTATCATCTCATTATAAGACAATAAGGTTCACATGACAAGGAGATAATCTGGATCATTCGCTTTTGTGTAAGACTGACCACACCTGTGTGTCTGCATAGCACACTTTAATAAGATTATTAAAAAATTGTGCTAAATATTGGAATCAGGGACATGAGAGTGGTAAGAGCACTGTCAACTGTGTCATATAAATAAAAGTTGTTGGAATCAGAGGTGCTTAGCAAAGAAAAGAGAAGCACTGTTGGTGAGGAAAAGGTATCATCTCAGTCTTAATTTTCTTACATTGCTCAAGTTCATTAGTATTCAATGCACTGATAACTATTTTTCTGATTATTTGACAACACACGTAGCCTTGCTGTTCAAGTTGTCTTAAAATCACTGATCCGAACATCAAAGGGTAGATGGATTTTAAAAGCTGTCTTGTGAAATAAGAAATAAGCTCTTTTTCTTTTAACATCTTTATTAGAGTATAATTGTTATACAATGGTGTGTTAGTTTCTGCTTTATAACAAAGTGAATCAGTTATACATATACATATGTCCCCATATCTCTTCCCTCTGGCATCTCCCTCCCTCCCACCCTCCCTATCCAATCACTATAGGTGGTCACAAAGCACCGAGATGATCACCCTGTGCTATGCGGCTGCTTCCCACTAGCTATCTATTTTACGTTTGGTAGTGTATATATGTCCATGCCACTCTCTCACTTTGTCCCAGCTGACCCTTCCCCCTCCCTGTATCCTCAAGTCCCTTCTCTAGTAGGTATACATCTTTAATCCCGTCTTGCCCCTAGGTTCTTCAAGACCATTGTTTTTTTTTAGATTCCATATATATGTGTTAGCATACGGTATTTGTTTTTCTCTTTCTGACTTACTTCACTCTGTGTGACAGTCTCTATGTCCATCCACCTCACTACAATTAACTGAGTTTCGTTCCTTTTAATGGCTGAGTAATATTGCATTGTACACTGCATGGTATATCTCTCCATCTATTTGTATCATCTTTAATTTCTTTCATCAGTGTCTTATAATTGTCTGCATACAGATCTTTTGTCTCCCTAGATAGGTTTATTCCTAGATATTTTATACTTTATGTTGCAATGGTAAATGGGAGTGTTTTCTTAATTGCACTTTCAGATTTTTCATCATTCATGTATAGGAATGCAAGAGATTTCTGTGCATTAATTTTGTATCCTGCTACTTTACCAAATTCATTGATTAGCTCTAGGAGTTTTCTGGTGGGATCTTTAGGATTCTCTATGTATAGTATCATGTCATCTGCAAACAGTGACAGCTTTACTTCTTTTCCAATTTGGATTCCTTTTATTTCTTTTTCTTCTCTGTTTGCTGTGGCTAAAACTTCCAAAACTATGTTTAATAACAGTGGTGAGAGTGGGCAATGTTGTCTTGTTCCTGATCTTTGTGGAAATACTTTCAGTTTTTCACCATTGAGGATGATGTTGGCTGTGGGTTTGTCATATATGGCCTTTATTATGTTGAGGAAATCTCCCTCTATGCTTACTTTCTGGAGGGTTTTTATCATAAATGGATGTTGAATTTTGTCGAAAGTTTTCTCTGCATCTATTGAGATGATCATACGGTTTTTCTCCTTCAATTTGTTAATATGGTGTATCACGTTGATTGATTTGTATATATTGAAGAATCCTTGCATTCCTGGAATAAAACCCACTTGGTCATGGTGTATGATCTTTTTAATGTGTTGTTGGATTCTGTTTGCTAGTATTTTGTTGAGGATTGTTGCATTTATGTTCATCCATGATATTGGCCTATAGTTTTCTTTCTTTGTAACATGTTTGTCTGGTTTTGGTATCAGAGTGATGGCGGCCTCGTAGAATGAGTTTGGGAGTGTTCCTCCCTCTGCTATATTTTGGAAGAGTTTGAGAAGGATAGGTGTTAGCTCTTCTCTAAATGTTAGATAGAATTCGCCTGTGAAGCCGTCTGGTCCTGGGCTTTTGTTTTTTGGAAGATTTTTAACCACAGTTTCAATTTCAGTGCTTGTGATTGGTCTGCTCATATTTTCTGTTTCTTCCAGGTTCAGTCTCGGAATGTTGTGCACTTTAAAGATTTGTCAATTGCTTCCAGGTTGTCCATTTTATTGGCATATATGAGCTTGTAGTAATCTTTCCTGATCCTTTGTATTTCTGCAGTGTCAGTTGTTACTTCTCCTTTTCCATTTCTAATTCTATTGATTTGAGTCCTCTCCCTTTTTTTCTTGATAAGTCTGGCTAATGGTTTATCAATTTTGTTTATATTCTCACAGAACAAGCTTTTAGTTTTATTGATCTTTGCTATCGTTTCCTTCATTTCTTTTTCATTTATTTCTGATCTGATCTTTATGATTTCTTTCCTTCTGCTAACTTTGGGGTGTTTTTCTTCTTCTTTCTCTCATGCTTTAGGTGTAAGTTTAGGTTGTTTATTTGGGATGTTTCTTGTTTCCTAAGGTAGGATATTATTGCTATAAACTTCCCTCTCAGAACTGCTTTTGCTGTATCCCATAGGTTTTGGGTCATCTTGTCTCCATTGTCAATAGTTTCTAGGTATTTTTTGATTCCCTTTTTGATTTTTTCAGTGATCTCTGTGTTATGAAGTAATGTGTTGTTTAGCCTCCATGTGTTTGTATTTCTTACAGATTTTTTCCTGTAATTGATATCTAGCCTCATACCATTGTGGTCGGAAAAGATATTTGATACAATTTCAATTTTCTTTAATTTACCAAGGCTTGATTTGTGACCCAAGATATGATCTATCCTGGAAAATGTTCCATGAGCACTTGAGAACAATGTGTATTCTGTTGTTTTTGGATGGAATGTCCTATAAACATCAGTTAAGTCCATCTTGTTTAATGTATCATTTAAAGCTTGTGTTTCCATATTTATTTTCATTTTGGATGATCTGTCCATTGGTGAAAGTGGGGTGTTAAAGTCCCCTACTATGATTGTGTTACTGTCGATTTCCCCTTTTATGGCTGTTAGTATTTGCCTTATGTATTGAGGTGCTCTTATGTTGGGTGCATAAATATTTACAATTGTTATATCTTCTTCTTGGATTTATCCCTTGATCATTATGTAGTGTCTTCTTTGTCTCTTGTAATAGTCTTTGTTTTAAAGTCTATTTTGTCTGACATGAGAATTGCTACTCCAGCTTTCTTTTGATTTCCATTTGCATGGAATATCTTTTTCTATTCCCTCACTTTCAGTCTGTATGTGTCCCTAGGTCTGAATTGGGTCTCTTGTAGACAGCATATATATGGGTTTTTTTTTTTTTTTTATATCCATTCAGCCAGTGTATGTCTTTTGGTTGGAGTATTTAATCCATTTACATTTAAGGTAATTATCGATATCTATGTTCCTATTACCATTTTGTTAATTGTTTTCCATTTATTTTTGTAGGTCTTTTCATTCTCTTGTGTTTCCTACCTAGAGAAATTCCTTTAGGATTTGTTGTATAGCTGGTTTGGTGGTGCTGAATTCTCTTAGCTTTTGCTTGTCTGTAAAGATTTTAATTTCTCCATCTAATATGAATGAGATCCTTGCTGGGTAGAGTAATCTTGGTTGTAGTTTTCCTCCTTCATCACTTTAGATATATCCTGCCACACCTCAGAGTTTCTGCTGAGAGATCAGATGTTAACCTTATGGGGATTCCCTTATGTGTTATTTGTTGCTTTTCCCTTGCTGCTTTTAATATTTGTTCTGTGTACTTAATTTTTGATAGTTTGATTAATATGTGTCTTGGCGTGTTTCTCCTTGGATTTATCCTGTATGGGACCCTCTGTGCTTCCTGGACTTGATTAACTATTTCCTTTCCCATATTAGGGAAGTTTTCAACTATAATCTCCTCAAATATTGTCTCAGTCCCTTTCTTTTACTCTTTTTCTTCTGGGACCCCTATAATTTGATTGTTAGTGCATTCACTGTTGTCCAAGAAGTCTCTGAGACTCTCCTCAATTCTTTTCATTCTTTTTTGTGTATCCTGCTCTGTAGTAGTTATTTCCACTGTTTTATCTTCCAGGTCACTTATCTGTTCTTCTGCCTCAGTTATTCTGCTATTGATCCCTTCTAGAGAATTTTTAATTTCATTTATTGTGCTGTTCATCACTGTTTGTTTGCTCTTTAGTACTTCTAGGTCCTTGTTAAACGTTTCTTATATTTTCTCCATTCTATTTCCAAGATTTTGGATCATATTTACTATCATTATTCTGAATTCTTTTTCAGGTAAACTGCCTATTTTCTCTTCATTTGTTAGGTCTCTTGGGTTTTTGCCTTGCTGCTTCATCTGTTGTGTGTTTCTCTGTCTTCTCATTTTGTTTAACTTACTGGGTTTGGGTTCTCCTTTTCGCAGGCTGCAGGTTCATAATTTTCGTTGTTTTTGGTGTCTGTCCCCAATGGCTAAGGTTTGTTCAGTGGGTTGTGTAGGCTTCCTGGTGGAGGGGACTAGTGTCTGTCTTGTGGTGGATGAGGCTGTATCTTGTCTTTCTGGTGGGCAGGTCCACGTCTGGTTTTGTGTTTTGGGGTGTCTGTGGCCTTATTATGATTTTAGGCAGCGTTGTGCTAATGGATGGGGTTGTGTTCCTGTCTTGCTAGTTGTTTAGCATAGGGTATCGAGGACTGTACCTTGCTGGTCATTGAATGGAGCTGGGTCTTGGTCTTGAGCTGGAGATCTCTGGGAGATTTTCGCCGTTTGATATGTGGAGCTGGGAGGTCTCTTGTGGACCGGTGTCCTGAACGTGGCTCTCCCACCTCAGTGGCCCAGCCCTGATGCCTAGCTGGAGCACCAAAAGCCTGTCCTCCACACAGCTCAGAATAAAAGGGAGAAAAAAAAAGAAAAAAAGGAAGAAGATAAAATAAAATAAAGTAAAATAAAATAGTTATTAAAATCAAAAAATAATTATTAAGAAATTTTTTTAAGTAATAACAAACAAACAAAAAAATGGACAGACAGAACCCTAGGACAAATGGTAAAAGCAAAACTATACAGACAAAAATCACACACAGAAGCATACACAAACACACTCAAAAAAGAGAAAAAGGGAAAAATATATATATATCATTGCTCCCAAAGTCTACCTCCTCTTTTTGGGATGCTTCGTTGTCTATGCAGGCATTCCACAGATGCAGGGTACATCAAGTTGATTGTGGAGCTTTAATCCTCTGCTCCTGAGGCTGCTGGGAGAAATTTCCCTTTCTCTTGTTTGTTCGCACAGCTCCTGGGGCTCAGCTTTGGATTTGGATCCGCCTCTGTGTGTAGGTCACCTGAGGGAGTCTGTTCTTCGCTCAGACAGGACGGGGTTAAAGGAGCAGCTGATTAGGGGGCTCTTGCTCACTCAGGCCGGGGGGAGGGAGGGGTATGGAGTGCGGTGCGAGCCTGCGGCGGCAGAGGCCGGTGTGACGTTTCACTGGCCGGAGGTGCGCCATGTGTTGTCTAGGGGAAGTTGTCCCTGGATCCTGGGACCCTGGCAGTGCCGGGCTGCACAGGCTCCCTGGAAGGGGGGTGTGGACAGTGACCTGTGCTCGCACACAGGCCTCTTGGTGGTGGCAGCAGCAGCTCCAGTGTCCCATGCCTGTCTCTTGGGTCCGCGCTTTCAGCCGCGGTTCACGCCCGTCTCTGGAGCTCCTTTAAGCAGTGCTCTTAATCCCCTCTCCTCACGCACCAGGAAACAAAGAGGGAAGAAAAAGACTCTTGCCTCTTCGGCAGCTCCAGACTTTTCCCCAGACTCCCTCCCGGATATCTGTGGCACACTAACCCCCAGCAGGGTGTGTTCACGCAGCCAACCCCAGTCCTCTCCCTTCAATCTGACTGAAGCCCAAGCCTCAGCTCCCAGGCCCGCCTTCCTCGGCGGGCAAGCAAACAAGCCTCTCGGGCTGGTGAGTGCTGGTCGGCACCAATCCTCTGTGCGAGAATGTCTCTGCTTTGCCCTCCACACCCCTGTTGCTGTGCTCTCCTCTGCGGCCCTAAAGTTCCCCCGCTCCATCACCCGCAGTCTCTGCCTGCAAAGGGGCTTTTAGTGTGTGGAAACCTTTCCTCCATCATGGCCCCCTCCCACTGGTGCAGGTCCTGTCCCTATTCTTTGTCTCTGTTTATTCTTTTTTCTTTTGCCCTACCCAGGTACGTGGGGGGTTTCTTGCCTTTTGGGAGGTCTGAGGTCTTCTGCCAGGGTTCAGTAGGTGTTCTGTAGGAGTTGCTCTACGTGTAGATGTATTTCTGATGTATTTGTGGCAGGAAGGTGATCTCTGCATCTTACTCTTCTGCCATCTTGAAGCTCCCCTCTAGAAATAAGTTCTTTTTACTCCAGAGTGCAAAAGTAGAATAAATGTGTAGATAAATCAAGAAGATACATTTTATCTCCATATATTGAATAATTACCTAAAAATTCAGCCCATTATGAGTAATATTTAAGCAAAGGCTACATACATTACTGTTTTCAGTCACATGATATAGAGTAGATTCTTGTATCATGAGGAAAGTAATCTCACTAGCAACCATCAGCGTCCATCTCAAATCTAAGAGTGTAATATTTTAATTGGGTGAGGAAAAACCATTTGTCAAACAATTCTTTGGTCTACATTGAAATATTTCATTAATCAAATAATCACAATAATAAGCTTTTTAATAAAACCTGAATCCATTGACTCTTTAGTCTCTTTATTTTGTTTCATCTGTCCCCCATTCAGCAGGCAGCTACTGTTAGGATTCATATTCTTTGTCTCTGTATTACCAACACTTGGCACTTAGTATTTACTGACTCAAATCACTCTGTTGAATTATAGATGATAAAGGAAACTTCATACCCTCAAAATTAATCTACAATCCTAGAATTTTTACCCCTAACAATATTTTGAATAAGATACTTTCCAAACAATAATGATAAAGTACCTATATGACTCAGAAAGAGGAGCACATGAACTCTTTATTCATAGGTTAATTTATTATCTAGCAGACATTGGGCCTTGGGGAAGTTAAATTTGAGAATTCTACAGTAGGATATGCATTACCTAAAGAAGGAAGTTCAGTCATGGCGATGGTGTTGGTGCTATCCGATTGGCTAGGGATATTGTTAACATTATGTATTTTGTATGAAAAATTGAGACAAGCTTAGTGTGCTCCACAATTTTGCCCCAGTCTAGTTTATAAAAATTAACAAAGATGGTAACTTTAAAAAACTGTGGTAAGAACAATTAAATGAAACCTACTCAACAAATTTTAAGTGCATAAAACATACTCTTAACTGTATATATAATGTTGTACAGTAGATCTCTAAAACGTATCCACCTTATACAACTGATACTCTATACCCATTATAGAGCAACTCCCCTCTTCCCTCTCACCCCAGTTCCCACAAACCACCATTTTCCCCTCTATTTCTATGAGTTTGACTATTGTGAATATGTCATATAAATGGAATCATGCTGCATTTGTCCTTCTGTAACTGGCTTATTTCACTTAGCATGATGTCCTTCTGGTTCTTCTGTGTTGTTACATATGACAAGGGTTTCTCCTTTTTTTTTAACATCTTTATTGGAGTATAATTGCTTCATAATGGTGTGTTAGTTTTTGCATTATAGCAAAGTGAATCAGCTATACATACATATATGTCTCCAAATCTCCTCCCTCTAGTTTCTCCTTTTTAAAAGCTAAGATTCCACTGTATGTATATTACCACATTTTCTTTATCCATTCCTCCTTTGATGGACATGCAGTTTGTTTTCATAGCCTGGCTATTGTGAATTATGCTGCAATGAACATAGGAATGCAAATATCCCTTTGAGTTCTTGATGTGTATTCTTCTGGATATATACCCAGAAGTAGAATTGCTGGATCATATGGGAATCCCATTTTTATTTTATTTTTTTGAGAAACCTCCATACTGTTCTCATAGCAGCTGCACCAATTAAAATTCCCACCAATACGGTATGTGTGTTCCCATTTCTTTTCATCCTCACTAATTCTTGTTATCTTTTGCTTTTGAAATAAATCTACACATATACAGTCAACTAATCTTCAACAAGGGTGCCAAAATAAACAATGGGGAAGGATAGACTCTTCAATAAATGGTGTTGGGAAAAATTGATATCTGCATGTGAAAGAATAAAATTGGACCCTTATCTTATACCATACACAAAAATAAAATCAAATTAGATTAAAATGTAAATACAAAATGCTGAAACTGCAAAATTCTTAGAAGAAATCACAAGAAGAAACTTCATGACATTGGTCAAGAAAATGATATCTTGGATATGACACTGAAAACACAGCAATGAGTAAAAACTGACAAGTGGGACTACATCAAACTAAAAAGCTATGAACAACAAAGGAAACAATCAACATGGGAGAAAACATTTGCAATCTGTATATCTGATAAAGGGTTAATAACCAAAGTATAGAGGAGACTCCTATAACTCAGTAATAAAAAAGCAAATAACTGAATTTTAAAAGGGCAGAGGACTTGATAGACATACCTCTAAGAAGACATCCAAATGGTCATCAGGTATATAAAAAAGATGCTCAACATTACTAATCATCAGGGGAAGGCAAATCAAAACCACAATGAGATTATGACCTCACACCTGTAAGAATGGCTATTATGAAAAAAATTCTTTTTCCATTTGGATTGTTTTTTAGTCCTTGATACATAATGGAAAGAATCTGGACACTTCCTCTTTCTAGTAATTTTCCCCTCTGGAATTACTGCCTTTGTGTTCTGTTTGCTCCACAGACTCAAAATTTGTGTAAGTATTAATAGTTTGACTATGTAAAAAGGACTTGGAGGTGCTTACAATAAAGAGAGCATGGGATAGTCATTAAGAGCATATAATCTGGAGCCAGAATGCCCCTTAGTCAATGGTTGCTAAATAACACTTCTCTCCTCTGGCCACCAGATCTAGATGTCCCAGGGGTGTTCCCTCTGTGGGCTGCATGAATCCTTCTGTTGCAGCAGGCAGACTTTTGTGGGCACCCTGGTCATTGGGGTGGGCCCCTGGCCTGGCTGGCTGTAAGGCCCTGCCTTGTGCACTGCTGTGGGTGTTCTGTTGGGTGGCACATGCTCCCAGTGTGGCTGGTTACAATACCTGGTAGAGTACAACTGCTGTGGGGCCACTGGTGGGTGGGGCCAGCCCCTGACACTACTAGACTAGAGACAAGATTCCAGAATGACACTTGCCAGCCCCAGTGTCAGTGTGGTAGAACAAGATCCCCAAAATGGCTGCAGCCAGAGTCTCCACCCACAGGGGCCTCTCAGCTGCCTCCTGCCTCTCCAAGATCTGCAGGTAGGTCTGAAACTGATGTAACTTAGATTGGGACTTGAAACCAGCCAAAACCCAGATTGGGACTTGAACTCATAGTCCTTTAATTAGAATCCCTCACCTGGTGTCTGGACTTACTGAGACTCAGGTTCTTTGTGTCTCAGTGCAGAAAGAATTCAGCGAGAGGCAAAGTGATAGATAAGAAGTGATTTTTTTTTAGAGTAGGACGCTTGTGAGGTTTACAAGTGGGCAGGCAAATGTTACACTGCCCCGAGTACTTAGTGAGTTATGTTTTTATAATGAAAGGAAGAGACAAGAGTAGAATGCCTTCTTTGTCTTTCTTGAGTAGACATCACGTTTCCATCATTGGCTCCTCCTCCAGGGTGGGCAGGGGAGTTTTCTTGTCCCTACCTGGTCAGGCCAGGACTGTCTTAGCACTTGGGAAAAATTACTTCTGGTCTCAGTACAATAAGGGTCTTTCACTTTGAAATGCCACCTTTCCATAAATGATTGTTTTTTTGTGTGCACAGAGCATGTCCTGGGGGTCATTAACTTGATACCACTGGGCAGGTTGTAAGCCTTATTCTCCACTATTGTTTTATTGTTTGGGGGGCACTGTGCAAAGAGCATGTCCCAGGGGTCAAAGAGCATGTTTTGGAGGTCATTAAGTTATTGAGCTCACTGGGCAGTATGTAGGTCTCATGCCACAGTTGTTTTATTGTTTTAGGGCATGTCTCATGCTTCTGTTGCATGGTTTTGTTGCTAATCAAGTTAGCTTTTTTTTTAATTTTAATTTCGGAGATATACATTTTAAAGTAATAACTAGAATTATGACTTGTAACATTATACCAGAACATATAAGATTTTTAGAAATTTCATGTAATGTCTGAAACATTTATATTAACATATTTCCATACAAATAACCCAAAGAATGTTTAGTATTAGTTGGTTTTTTGTTTGTTTGTTTGTTTTTATGCTGCAGGTTTTTATTAATCATCAATTTTATACACATCAGTGTATATATGTCAATCCCAATCACCCAATTCAGCACACCACCATCCCCACCCCACTGCAGTTTTCCCCCCTTGGCGTCCACATGTCTGTTCTCTACATCTGTGTCTCAAATTCTGCCCTGCAAACCAGTTCATCTGTACCATTTTTCTAGGTTCCTCCTACATGTGTTAATATACGATATTTGTTTTTCTCTTTCTGACTTCACTCTGTATGACAGTCTCTAGGTCCATCCATGTCTCAACAAATGACTTAATTTCATTCCTTTTTATGGCTGAGTAATATTCCATTGTATATATGCACCACATCTTATTTATCCATTCGTCTGTCAATGGGCATTTAGGTTGCTTCCATGACCTGGTTATTGTAAATAGTGCTGCAATGAACATTGGGGTGCATGTGTCTTTTTGAATTATGGTTTTCTCTGGGTATATACCCAGTAGTGGAATTGCTAGATCATATGGTAATTCTATTTTTAGTTTTTTAAGGAACCTCCATACTGTTTTCCATAGTGGCTGTATCAATTTACATTCCCACCAACAGTGCAAGAGTGTTCCCTTTTCTCCACACCCTCTCCAACATTTGTTGTTTGTAGATTTTCTGATGATGCCCATTCTAACTGGTGTGAGGTGATACCTCATTGTAGTTTTGATTTGCATTTCTCTAGTAATTAGTGATTGACTGATTGATTGATTTTGTTGTTAAGCAAGCCAATCTGGCTTTGATGCTAAATGACTTGTTCTGCTTTATGAGTCAAGCAAACCTACATTGTTTCATGATTTTCCCATTACTTTCTTGAGTGATCATTAAGCTTACTGTGGTCTCCCAAAGCCCCCTAAATTTCCCTCTCTATCTACAATCCCCTAATGGGGTTTCTAAGCTAACTATTTGATTATCCTGCTCTATTACTAACAGCTCTGACCCAGGTGGCTTTCAAACTATTACCTCTGTGCTAGGATTCAGAGCCTGTGAGATTTTTAAATGTATTCTTTAAAAACAAAACAAAACAAAACAAAAAAAACAGATCTTTATTGGAGTATAATTGCTTCACAATACTGTGTTAGTTTCTGTTGTACAACAAAGTGAATCAGCCATACCCATACCTATATCCCCATATCCACTCCCCCTTGAGCCTCCCTCCTACCCTCCCTACCCCACCTCTCTAGGTCATCGCAAAGCACCGAGCCGATCCCCCTGTGCTATGATAATACTTCCCATTAGCTATTTTACATTCCGTAGTGTGTATATTTTGATATCACTCTCACTTCACCCCAGCTTCCCCCTCCACCTTCCATGTCCTTAATTCGATTCCCTATGTCTATGTCTTTATTCCTGCCCTGCCACTAAGTTCATCAATACTTTTTTTTTTTTAGATTCCATATATATGTGTTTGTATATGGTATTTGTTTTTCTCTTTCTGACTTAGTTCACTCTGTATGACAGACTTTATGTCCATCCACCTCACTACAAATAATTCACTTTCTTTTCTTTTCATGGCTGAGTAATATTCCATTGTATACATGTTCCACATCTTCTTTATCCATTCATCTGTCGATGGACATTTATGTTGCTTCCATGTCCTGGCCATTGTAAATAGTGCTGCAATGAACATTGTGGTACATGTCTCTTTTTGAATTATGGTTGAAAAGAGGCTCAACATCACTAATTATTAGAGAAATGCAAATCAAAACTACATTGAGGTATCACATCACACCAGTCAGGATGGCCACTATCAAAAAATCTACAAACAATAAATGTTGGAGAGGGTGTGGAGAAAAGGGCGCTCTCTTGCACTGTTGGTGGGAATGTAAATTGATACAGCCACTATGGAGAACAGTATGGAGGTTCCTTAAAAGACTGAAAATAGAACTACCACATGACCCAGCAATTCCACTACGGGGCATATACCCTGAGAAAACCATAATTTACATGTACCCTTTAAGAGCATTGTCTTTGTTTCCTATAGCCCTCTAACTCTTCCAAATTTGTAACTTGTATTGAGCATTTTTATATCAGGCACTTTTCTGAGACCTTTATATCTTTAACGTAACATATGTAATATACATAACATAATAAAACAAACATAACATTAGCCTATGGTTAAAAAGAAAGTCAGTTGAGTAAGTGAGGATGTCAGGATTTGAAGAGAGGAAGATTATCTTCTTTGTCCTTGCGCCTCATCACAAACTTTGCAAAACAATACAGCTGCTTCTGAAGACAAGGACATCTGAAAACTAGAGCATCACATCACAAAGTGTTCTTTGCATATTAGTCTCTCAAAATAGTCCCTGAATAAAAGAGTCTGTGGTCAAACATATTTGAGATCCAACAGATTTTATTTCCCACGTACCCTTGCAAAGTCACAAAGCACATCAGCCTATTAAAGGCTCTGAGAAATCGTGAAGGAAAGAAATCCTTTATATATGTTTATCTCTACATTTTCCAAATTTTACTCATTTGAGCCCCTAGAACATATCTACTAACTTACTGGAAAATTAGCCACTGTATTCAAGAATACACATCGGAGCATTCTCATCCATAAACGAGTTGAGAAAACCTTTTGGAGTGAAGTCAGAATGCCTTATATAACACTGTGTATGCAGAAGCCTTTGTAACCTACAAAAAATGATTGATTAGCGATTTATAATTTTGATGATCTTCAAGGAAGTGATCCTCATTCCAAACCTGAGAGGAAAATACTCTTTTCTCTCTTTATAGATGAAACAGTGATCTCAGAAAGATTAAGAGATACAATCCCGATCCCACAGCCTGCACACTGCTCATTCTTCTATATTTCTTCAATGGGCAGCATATCACCCGTAGAATTGTTATATTTCTGATTTGTCTAATGTGAGAGATTTTTTTTTCTTTTTTAACCCAAACCCTCCTCTACAGAAGTGTTGACATTTTAAAGGTGCTATAGTTCAATCCCATTTATGACATCAGTGCCAATTTCTCCAATTAGTCTGACAACACATGTAAGTCTCAGTAGTCAAGTTGTCTTGTGATTGTTGATCCAAAGACCAAAGGATAAGTACTGCTGATCTTCAAATCAGTGATCAGAATGGCCTTCCTAATTATAGTTGTCCTCTTTCCTTTTTATCTGTATGACACACCCATTCTTAACAGACTTGAGGCATCTGCCTAGAAGCTGTTGTCATTACTCATTAGAATTTCACATCCAAAAAGTGTAAACAAGTCTTCTGGTTTCTATCTAGAGATAAAAAGCCTTAGGAACAATTTTTTTTTTCACACTGCTAGATTTAAAATTGTCTGTGTCATTTTATTTAATAGTTCAAAACTTGCTTTTTTTCAGAGGAAATTAAAATTATTTCCTATAATTTTTATCTTTTACTACAAGTTGATTTAATATATTTTCATCCCTCATTTATATATCATGACACCATCATTTAGGAATGAAGGTAATTTGAAAAATTAATCTATTAATAGGTTTGTAATACTTCCAAGGACACCAATGCAATATGATTTTTCTGGAGTTCAAAGTAAATACTGAAGAAATGTGTGCTGAAATGGTATAGTTCTTTTGTTTATTTGCCCAGATTTAGTTACTTAATTAAACATGAATATAACCATTTAAATTACTAGTTAAATTAAAACTCAAACTTTGAGTGTCTTTCTTTCAGAATGAGGCAATGTGAATGTATATTCTTCTCAGATACAGTACTCAGAGTTCTCTAATTCAATAGATTATCAGGATATTATTATTTATCTCTCCTGTTGACAGACTTTTGGCCTTTTAATGCTCTTCCACACCACTAATAAAGGATGCACAGACGAGATATTAAACTTAAATTAGTCTACTTATTAGTCAGTCACTGAGTCAGCAAGGACCTGATGGGAGTCCATAGCACACAAATTACAGCAATTTTGTCTTTGGTAACCACTTAGTGAGAAGGAAGCTGAAAAAAATTTTAACTATGCAGCATTCATTACAGTTTTTATGAGTTTCAACTATGTATATTCTCTCTATTCCAATGTGTATTGGTTATTGTTAATATTTATTTATATCACCATGTTTAAGTGTAATTTTCTCCTAAAAAGAGTCATACTATAGAATTTGAAATATAATAATTTAAGTTCAGTATAAAAATGGTATCAGACTAGCATTCCTTTATAATTCCTGACACTGTTTTCTGTCAATATACTGATGAATAGTTTTTTAAAATACTTAAAACTTCACCAGGATATAAATATAAAGAAAATAGTCAATAATTATACAAGTACCCCAGGACTGGTAACTACTGCAACTAGAAAAACTGTGATTCAAAAAACATAATCATTAACACACAGTCTTCACTCTGGTGCACAAGAGTATGAATTGCTAGGAAATGTATGGGAGATGTCTGTTCACTGTCTTCCCACCCCACCTTCCACTCCCATTTACTCAAAGTCTCTTGAGGTGTAATCTGCACCGACAAGAAGAATAAACCTCTGTGACGTATAAGGCTCCAGAGTCCCGTGCCATCCATTCTGTCAAAAGTGAATGGCTTTATTTCTTTCTGTGTTCAAAAATAACACAGTAGGGCTCAGTAAAACGGGCAGTTCCCTAATATAAATGACAAGAAAAGCCCATGGAACAGAGTATAGGTTTCTAAGCCTTATATTTGGTAAAAGAAGAAATCCCTGACTAAGGGCAACTGGAGCAAAAACTACCCTTTGTGCAGCCAGATACTGGATTGGAGACAAGGTTTGAGAAAGCCCTATTTCAGTCCAGCAAAATCCCAAGAGTTAATCATATAGGGGACACTGGAAAATGTTTAAGAACATCCTTTGGCAGCCACATTTCAACTTTTATTTAGAAAGAAAAAATCTTCCTTACCCATATAAACAGCAAATAAAGGTAAGAAGTTTTCAAGATATTTTTGTTTACAAATGTCAATTTTGGGTGAAATTCACCTTGATGGAAATAGTAAGCATATTTTTAAAACAAACAAAAATAACATTAGCCTATGGGTAAAACAATACAACTTTCTTCTTTCTCTCTCTGAATTTTCTTTATCTTTAAAATCCATATCTGTAGAATATAAATAGTGAAGCATCCTCAAGTGCTCACGAAAAAAATTCTTACACTATTATAAGCCTCTGTTTTATGACTTCAGTAGGAAACAAGATAATATTTCTTGTATGACTCAAGAACAGGAGGTCTGAAAAGGAAACTTTAGGAGTTTCAGAAAGTATGTTTACAAGTCAATCTGAGGAAGTCTAAAAACAATAAAGGATTTAATCAAATAGTCTGCAGGTAGGGCTAATTTTTTAATGGTTATTTGTTTTTAAAAGAAAGAAGTTATAAAATAATTTTGGACATGTAAATTCCAAATATAGTTCCCAGTATTATACGCTTAAAATTTCACTTACAAGAATTGTAACGTTGACTAACATTCTCTCAATGGTAAACAGTTCATTAAACCAGGTGTCTGAGAGGAAGATGTATGCCTGCTGGAGCACACAGCAGTTTGTTGGTTTGTTTGTCTTTGTTCAAAATATTTTAAAAAAACAGGATATTTTATTTAAAGATCCAGATTTTCCATCTCTCAAAAAAAAATGAGAGTACCTGGTATCTGGCAATGTCAGTACTGGACCTGCATTGCCACAAGGCAGCCATCTGTTTGAGCTGGCTTATACAGTCCTTTAAGAACTGTATGAATCACACCCACTCTTTACTCATAACCTCCCCCCAAGTTTCTTACACTCAGATTGCTCATTGCAAATCCACCTAAATTTAAATTTCTAATTTGTACTCTCTTTTAACGTAACATTTTCTTGACAAATGTCTATATATTAGTTAAATCTGCATTTTACTATTATATACTGCCATGTATCTTCAATTCATAAAAATGAATCAATAGTTGAAAGAGTTTATTGAAGCATAAACTCCTGAAGAATTTTAAAAGAGCAAGTTCCATTGAGCAAGAACTAGAATTTCTAGGAATTTATTTTTATTTTTTCCAAGATTTTGTCAGAATATGAAACTGATTAATGCTGGAGGGAATCATATTGCCTCTGATGGATTTTTATAAAGAGAGCTCATGGAGTTAACAGTTTATAACTTGATGGTGAGTCCTGGATCCTATGTCATTGTCCAGTTGACACTGACCTGAAGAAACCTGATTTACACTTTGTTAAGATTAAATGTCCCATAAATTAACTGGCCACATCTCACTATCCATGCTGATAATCTTGATGTGATAAGTTACTCATGATTTTGCTTCATTAGAGATTTCTGTACTTTGCAAATTTTCAAAATGAGTATATATCCATTATAGAATCATATGAAATAAACACTTCTCTATTTTATCATTATATACCATATGTTGAAACATTCTTGTACAATTGCATAATCAAATTTTGTCACCTAGAAAGTCAATACTACTTGCTTCATATTTGATTTTTGAGGTTAAAGTCAGACAATCTCACTTGTTCATAATAATGTAATTAATCTGATCTCTTCTATTTTTTATCAGTAAAGGAGAATAAGTATATAAATAGGATGTTCTGAATTTTTTTATCTTACTATGAAAATTAGAAACAAAATAAGAAGAGTTGAGATGCTAATTGTTTTATCTGTTCTTCTACTTTTATAATTTCCTTTAATAGGATAAAAGATATATCTTTGTTAATAGTGTGATTCAATATAAGTTATTTTTTTCATCACTGGATCAAGAGAAAATGTTCAAGTTTCCTTTTACTGAGTAATTTGTTTAACTTAAGACTTTATTCTAAAATAAAATAATTGTAATATTTATAAGTAACAATATATTTAATTGTATTAATGTTCAGCGTGAATAAATAGAATAAAAATGTCTAATGCCTACTTAATAAAGCAGGTGTGTATTATGGTTCTACTTATTTAAAATATCAAACTTTAAATATATGTAAGTTATCCACATGTCACCAAGTTTATTATCATTTTAAAGCATACACATTTTCTAAATATATAAATGCGTACTTTATAAATATAAAACACATTCAAAATATTGAGGAATACATCATAAATAATGCAATTCACTACTAAATGTATTAATAGAATTTTGTTAAAGTAAATCAATACTGAATACAAAAAAAACCCTTCTTCACAAGGGACAATTAATTGGCTCTGTGATTGCTTAACAATGACATTCCATGCCCTTTTCAACAATAATCATTTGTGTTAATGTGGCAGCATGCGCAGACAGAAAGCCAGGTCTTCCTGAAATAACACCTGCCAGGATAACAGGGTTGTAATAGAGATCAGATGAGCTCTCTCTTCCATCTATCTCTGCTTGTCTTTTCTCTGCTGTACATAACTTGTGATAAATGTCTTCTTTTTCTCCTTTTCCCTTAATGGTTTTTACTGTGATTAGCCCTGATATTTTATTCTTTAATTGTCTGCCTTGATTCTTGGATAAAAACTCTCTATTAATTTTATTTTTAACCCATTTAGACTCTTAAAAATGATTAAGAACAACACACACACAAAGAGCTTTGTTGGTTTGGTGGATTATCTGTTGTTACTTCAGATATTAGAAAATAAAATAACAGAAATTTTAAGTGTACTTATTGATGTGTTTCAAAATAATACCACATGTTAACATAAGTAACATAGTTTTTGGAAAATAATTATATTTTAAAAGAAAAATAGAAAAGCTACATTGTTTTACTTTTTGCAAATCTCTGTAATGTTTTACTTCATAAACAGCTGGAATCTCATATCTGCTCCTGGATTTCATCTATTGTGATCTCAGACACCTTGTAGTCCCTGGAGAACACCACTGTACACTCATGAGAAAACAAGAGTGAAAAAGCTTAACAACATCTGGGTAGCATTATGAAAATAAGTAACTTGCAAATCTCTCCAAAGAGTCTTGTGCACTCTTAAGCAAACCCACGCCACATTTCAGAACCACTGGCCTACACAGTTTTGTCTCAATAGTCAAAGGATCAAGTTATACATATTAAAGTATAACTCTATAGATTAGACTCAAAAATTTCAACTCCAGAAAATAGGCTCATCTACATCCATAAGAAGCATGAGGACTCAGAAGAAAGAGATAGCGCTCCAATTTCTTCAGTATTCTCTAGGGTCATTTTTACCACCATCAAAAGTACATGATCAGTTGTATTAGCTGTTTATACATTTTGGATATTAACCCTTTATCAGTCATATTATTTGAAAATATTTTCTCCTATTCTGTGGGTTGTCTTTTCCTCTGGTCAATAGTTTCATTTGCTGTGCAAAAGTCTTTAAGTTTAATTAGGTCCTATTTGTTTATTTTTGTTTTTATTTCCTTTTCCTTAGGAGAGGGATCCAAACAAATAATGCTACAATTTAGTGGTCTAAGTTTTCTTCCAGGAATTCTATGGTTTCAGGTTTTATATTTAGATCTTTAATCCATTTCAAGTTCATTTACTTCTTGTATATAGTGTGAGGAAGTGTTCTAACCTTATTGTTTTACATGTAGCTCTTCAATTAAAAACTGGGCAGAGCCCTGATTAGATAATTTTCCAAAGAAGACAGGCAGATGGATAACAGGCACAGGAAAAGATGATCAACATTGCTAATCATTAGAGAAATAAAAATCAAAACCACAATGTGATATCACCAAACACTTGTCAGAATGGTTTTCATGGAAAAATCTACAAATAACGAATGTTGAAGAGGATGTGGTGAAAAGGGAACCACTGTACACTGTTGGATGGAATGTAAATTGGTGCAACCACTATGGAGAACAATATGGAGGTTCCTCAAAAAACTAAAAATAGAACTACCATATGAGGCAGAAATTCTACTCCTGGGTATTTATCTGAGGAAAATAAAAACACATTCAAAAAGACACATGCACCCCAATGTTTATTGCAGCATTATTTACAATAGTCAAGATATGGAAGCAACTTAACTGTCCATCAACAGATGAATGGATAAAAAAGTGTGGTACATATATACAATGGAATATTACTCAGTCATAAAAGACGAAATTGAGTTATTTGTAGAGGTGTGGATGGGCCTAGAGAATATTAAGCTTAGTGAAATAAGTCAGACAGAGAAAGATACTCTGTTATTACTTATATGTGGAATCTAAAGCATACGACATATAAATGTATATAACAAAATAGAAGCAGAGTCACAGATGTAGAGAAAAAACTAGTGGTTACCAATGAGGAAAAGGAAGGGGGGAAGGGTAAGATATGAGTATGGGATTAAGAAGTACAAACTATTACATATAAAATAAATAAGCAACACTGATATATTGTACAGCACAGGGAAATATAACCATGGTTTTGTAATAATTTAAAAGAAGTATAATCTATAAAATGTTGACTCACTATATTGTACACCTGAAACTCATATAATATTGCAAATCAACTATACTTCCGTAAAAAAAGTACAAGATCAGCTACCTGTTTTACAATAATGTAAACAGAATATATGAATTAACTGGTAAATAAATAATAGCCACCTCTAATTGTTGGATGTTAGAAACAAGGTCCTAAGCACTCTAAAAATAGCAGCTTATTGTCAAGAAGCTAACATTTTTAAAGATGAAGAATCTAAGAATCAGGGACTCTTAATGAAGGTGATATAGCTAACAAATGGCAGACCTGAGACTTGAACTTCAGATCTGCCTGACTCCAAACCTTGCCTTACATTCAGGGAAGATCTCTCTATCATTTTGTTTCATTGCATACAGATCTGCCTGATGCTTCTAAAATAATAATAATGGCATAATTAATGAAAATTGACTTTGTGTAAAACACATAAACAAGTCAGAGTCTTAAAAACAGAAATGTAACTAAACTGCACTTATACTCACAAGCTGTCAAAAGAAGCTGACTGTTTTTTTCCTGACTTAGAATATAGGTTTCCACATAAAATGGTAGAAAAACTGTAATCACAGTAAAAGTGGTAAAAAAGTGGTTAAAAAAAAGAAGACCTCCAGGTTTTGGCTTCAGATCCTCCCCTTCTTTTCCATCAGGTTTTAAGAAAATGGCATATTTACAACGGGTTGGTGTTTTGCCCAGGCCTTACAAGCCTGGAACTTGTGTAAAGTTCCACTGAATTTCATATCTGGAACTAGAAATTGCATTTTTAATCAGACATATGGACAAGTATTAGGGAAACATTAATACATCTCAGGTAATAGTATGTATTTTTAGAAAGTCTAATTCTTGAAGTGTGATAACTGAAAAATTCACAATACATACCTTTAACTTTTGCAAATAAACTGGAAAAGATAAATATGTTCTTTTTTCATTTTATCTTGAATTTCTTTTTCTATTTCATATGATTTTATTACTGTAAGAGTATTACATTATTTGGCAACTTTATAATTTCTTTGAGAAGATCCTAAAATTTATCATATACATTTTACAATTATAGCTTTTTAAAAATCTCTAAGTAAAATTCAAAAGAAGAAAAACATGTTTAGAAAATTGTATAATGTAAAGCAAAATACTTCTTTGGTAGCATTATTGCATTTATTCAATATATTATTCTCCAATATGCTCACGTTTAATGACTTCGTAGCTTATTTTGAGTAACCATCTTTATAATATGTAACATTAAGTGTACATAGACTAACTTTATTAATATTTATTACTGTTTATAAGATTTGTTTGTCTTCTGGTCCCCCATACCTCCCACATACATACTTTACCTTATTTCATCACCACTGATATTGAAACAGATATGTGTTCCCATGTCTGCTCTATTTTTTCTCCAAAAATAGTTTTTTTTTAAGAAAAATAGTGAAAGTAAAATTGCAGAAGTATTCTATAGCTTCACATGTAAAGACAGTGACTCATTGTTTATCTTTGTTTTTGAGAATCCCTCTGTTTTGAGATTCAAAGCTTGCTTGAAAAGAAATAATTACATATATTAAGAATTAAGTTTCTATATTTACTACTTACAACATTTTATTTTGCTTTCTTAATCAGATAAATACAATCCTATAGCTAAAAAAATGATACTTTGAAACATAAAAAAATTTAAGAATAGAGTGCTTTAAATCCACATGAGTTGCAAGAATTGAAATGATACACTTATATGAAATATTGGTCTGGGCAACTGTTATTTATAATGAAAAATAAAATTAGATACCATTTGCAGGATTACTATTGAGTAAATCATTATTAATATCTTGTGTAACACATTATTAGATAAAGCAATTAATCTGTAAATCACTCTTGGAAAAAAGTACAGTTTACACTAGGTCCAGGATGATTGGAGAATACAGGCAAAAGACCTAGTAGAAGGGGGAGCCTGCAACCGGAGTTCAGGTCATCCTGGATCATTCCAGAATTTATACCTCTCCATTTTTAGAGGAATGAGGAATAGTTTCTGGTGACTATTATGACTAAGTCCATATTAACTTCTGTTATAGCACTTGCGAAAAGAATATGCTCAGGAAAATTGAATACACAAAATATTTTTCCACTGAATCATTACTTGATCTTAAACAGCAGCCTTAGTGCATAATATTAAAGAACAATTTTACTACAATAGGTTTCTGAAACAATAAATTTAAATATGTAAGGATTACAAGAGGGAAGTTATCTTAAAATATATTGACTGTCCAAATAATGTATATGAGTCAATGTTAATATCATACAAATTAGACTTCAAGATAAAAAAATAATTATTTGGAATAAAGAATTTTATTGTCTGATGCCCACTTACCAGGAAGATATAAAAATCCTGAATTTTTATAAATTTAACAGTATGGTTCCAAAAAATACTTGTTACTACATTATGACAAAGTAAACATACAAACATATAAATAATACTACATTTTATGAGCATGTATATGCCTATAAGTATAAATATGTCTAAACATTGAAATTTACTGAAGGAAAAGAGTGTAGAATTTAGTGAAAACGTTAAACTTGATCTAGGTCATGAAACTTAGATCTGGCTGTAAATTTTTTAAAAGGAAGTAGGAAGGAAATTCTCATTTATTAATGCCTACAACATGCTAGGTAATTAATTTAATCACTAATATTTATTCCAGGCATTCTCACTGATAAAAGTATCCAAAGTGCTGTTTATGGATGAGTTGCAAGAATCTTCAAAACAATTTTTATCATAATTTTACTGACAAGAAAACTGATATTCAGCTAGGATTCAATGATGTGTGTTTCATACAATTATCACAGCAGATATTCAGGATGGGTATTATTGATCAGAGAGTTCAAGCAAATTCACCAAGTATGCCTTGTAAGTAGTGGAAAAAAAATTATTTCAGCCTTTATTCATTTCAAGAACTTGTGCTTTCTCCATCTTGTTGTGTTGCGTGTATAAACAATTCAGCTTAAGTAAAAGTGAGCATGATGTGTGAGGTCTAGTAAGAATCATCTGTGGTAGAAGTCACCTTTCCTAGGGGGAGATTTAAGTAACTTTATAATTATGAATAAGAAATAAAAGATATTGAGACCAGTCGAATTTTTTTGTGTGTGTGTGGTACGCGGGCGTCTCACTGTTGCAGCCTCTCCTGTTGTGGAGCACAGGCTCCGGACGCGCAGGCCCAGCGGCCATGGTTCACGGGCCCAGCCACTCCGCGGCATGTGGGATCCTTCCGGACCGGGGCACGAACCCGCGTCCCCTGCATCGGCAGGCGGACTCTCAACCACTGCACCACCAGGGAAGCCCCAGTCGAATTTTTGTGTATGTACTTTCAAGTTTTATTTTATTTTTAAAAACTTAAATTTTTTGCTTAAAGCTATGAAACTCCATAATAAAATTAAAATATAATCAGGGAGATAAAATAATAATCCTCCATCAAAGAGTATATTTAACCCCAAATTGTAATTAATTTATGTGTGACTTAGTCCCCAAACAAGTTCCAAAGGCAGTGATTCTCAAATGTTTAGTTTTAGGACCCCTCTACACTCTTAAAACTTCAAAATCTCAAAGGGGTTTTGATTACATGGAATGAAATTGTTACAAAGTTACATATATGTTCCACACTAGACATTAAATGAAACATTTTGAAAATATTTACTAATAATTATTTAAAATAAGAAAGTAAATATATTTACTTATTTAAATATGCTTTACTTATATCAATGTAATATGTTTTTATAAGATAACTTTATTTCCAGAGCAATCAAAAATATAGTAATAAGAGCATCATTGTTTTACATTTTAATGAAACTCTTTAACATTTGGCTTAACGATGTAACATTTGCTGTTACATCAGATATCATGCAACCTCTGGAAAACTCCACTGTACATTTTTGAGTGTATCAAGGTAAAAAATGACAAATAACATTTAGTATCATTATAAAAGTCATTTGACCTCAACTGCCTGAAAAGATGCTGGGGATTGGCTCACTGAATTTTCATGAAGAGAGAAAAATCCAGGTAGAGTCAGGGAGGCTTCTGGAGACAGACTGCCTGGGTTCAAATCCTGATCTATCAAGTTACCAGCTGTGTGACCTTGGGCATTGTACATAACTCTGCTTCTGTTTCCACACCTGTAATAAAAGCACAAAGGTAGCAATAGTTTTCTCTCTCGTAGTTGGCATACTGTATGGGTATTTTAGTAAACACTTAAAATACTGCTTGTCAAAGAGCACTGTACGGAGTTTGAGAAATAAATGAAAAAATCTAAAGCAGGGATGGGTCAGGTCACTGGCTTCTCAGTGGGAACCGGGCAATATGATGCTCATATCTAAATGTTTAGCTTGGTGAAATTTCATAGTAAAGAATTACTTCCAAAAGAAGTTTTGACATTCAATATTTAAAGAAAATTATTAATTTTTAAAATACTTTTGTTCTATTAACTATTTTTTCATCAAACTCTTACTCAGGTGTATGAAAACTGGTAAACTTTTGTTCTTAAACAATCAAAACAAAACAAAACACAGAAACATGCTTTTAGTCCTTGAGAAACACAGCCGCCTAATGCTCTGATAGACCTCAAAAAAAAAAAAATAGGGACAAGATCATCATTAGATTAGCTAATGTGAATGATAGTAGATATGTCCAGATGATATGTGATACATTGGAAATGGATGTTCTGGAAATGTTTTCAGACCCAATTCATCCTTTGGGCCATGTCTTATGTTAAAAAAAATGTGGATTCACCAGTCCACTTATGTGAATACATCTTCATTCATTTGAATTGAGGAACACTGGTAATGGAAATGGATTTGCATGAGATTTAGTATACTAAGTCACTTTGAATTTCAAAAATTTCCTGACAAATGTTCAAACTTTTAGGAAATTTACTAGCAAAAAGAAATACAAAGTAAAAGATGAGATTTGGTAAGAGCAACTGGATTTCCTTAGCACTGATAAAAATATACATTAATAAAACTTCCTACTTGAAGTTTTCTCATGCCCACTGACCCACCCCACACCCTGCACCCAGTCTTTGTCTGCCCTCAGTTGAAAGTACCTTTTAGCTCTTTTGTATTTTTATAGTACTTTGTCTTACAATTTTTTGTGTGGCACTTATTTTCTGCCTTGTAATACCGTGTTTTTTTTTTTTTAATTTTAATTTTATTGGAGTGTAGTTGATTTACAATGTTGTGTTAGTTTCAGATGTACAACAAGGTGATTCAGTTATACATATACATAAATGTAAAAATGACATATCTTCTATCACAAGGACTGGTGTAGATACAGAACAAGCATTCCCTGCAGGCCTCAGACGACTATGCACAAACTGGACACCTAATCTATTTGCAGCGAGTGAATTTAAACCCTTAGTTTAAAAATAACTTCTGCAAAGCTCCTGAAAATAACATTTGAGCAATAGCCATCATACTGTTCTCTGAAGAACATTTTGTTGGATAGAGAGGAAAAAAAAATTTTCAGATAAATGTATTTTTCTCAGTTTTGATGTGATTTTTCTGTACCTTTTGGACCTTCACTATATTGTACATAATGGAAAATAGACTTCATAATGGATAATAAATTTATTCTCCTAATTTTATTTTATGTGTATGGGATCATGTGGCTTTAATTAACTTTATGATCATAAAAAGATTCAATGAGATTTTCTTTTTTTTAGAGCACTTTTCTTACAGAAAACTAAGTCCTATTTTAAAATATAAACTCACAGAAAGAAGGATTTTATAGATCAGCAATAAGATTTAGTTTTTGTCATAAAAATATTAGGTAATAATCTAATACATGCAAATTATTATACCTAAAATATAAAAGAAACATACAAGTAAAAGGTTATACATTATTGAAATTGTTTGAAAATATCCTGCTTATATTTTGTTGCAATACTTAAATACCAATCATCTCAATGCAAAATAGCTTTGCATTATTATTAGAAAAAAAGTAATTTTAAAATGCATACATTGATACATAGCATATACACAACATTCTGTTCTCTTAACCTGTTTTTAACCCCTCCCCCCAGCAACAGCTGTGATTTTAGAGATAATATTTTAATTAATCAAAATGAAACTGACATATTGAACTCTGAGTTCAGATGCAAAGTGTCCTGGCAACTAGCAGAACAGAGTGTGTGTTTAGTGTGTGTTGAGGTTGGTTAAAACAAAAACTCACTGAGAAGGAAAAAAAATAGTAAATCCTCTTAAAAAGGTAAAGTTTGAAAGCTTGAACTAAGTTTTTCGTTCTGCCTGAACTTGATGATAAAAAAATAGGTTGAACATTTCTGTTTCACTTTAATTAGCATAAGTACTCATAATGGTATAGCCCATGTGTTTCTTGCTTTCCTTGTCAGAAGCAATACTGCTACATGCAGATTTACTGTAAATCATTGAATATTATTATTTTTTTAATTTTTGTTGAAGTACACTTTATATGCCTAGCTGATTATTAAAAAGAATCATTGTCTTATTCATACATGATTGATATGTATCACTATAAAATGAATAAAAAAGAAGTTGTCATATCCTTTCCCAGCTTAACACTGTGAATAAATTCTTCAATTGATAAGTAAGAAATGAAAGGAGTATGTTCAAAAACATTTCTCATTTTAGTGAAACTTTCAATGATTGTTCCCAAAGCAATTTTAAATAATACATAACATCTTGCATTTTAACAGAAACATGATTGGTTGTTTCATGAGTCCCTCAAGAATATGACTCTGCAAATATAACATTTGTAATATAAGTATGATGATACTTTTATTTTTATGCTAACTTCTGCTGTAATAAGCTAAACAATATTGTATATTTTTTGTATTCTATTCCTCTAAGCAATAATGTCTTTTATTCTGTAGAATTACTCTCTATGCTATTTTTTCTATGTATTTTTCCTATGTATGTATGAATACATAACATAGTTGGAGACATATTAATTTCAAATAGTGGCCAATCAAAACATGCCATTTTTTCTCTTAAGAATTATCTGATACTGAAAAAGCTGTATTTCGTATTAGTATTTTATATGTGTATATATCCATATGTACATATAATTACAGCTATGACATTTATCTTCAGGTAAGCATTATACAATTTTGTCCTATAAAAATACTATTTTGTAATACTATTACAAAAAACGATAATGGTCAAATAATGCTTAAACTGATAGAGTAATTTTCTTCTCTGTACATATTTAAAATTTAATTTTGTATTTCCAAACTCCCTATAAGGCAGGGATAATACACTATTAGTCCCCATAAAAGATATAATATCCTAAGAAGAAATATTTAAATGAAATATTCCAAAATGATCTAATTAATTAATGGCAGAGAAAAAAATGTACCTCCCGACTTCTAAGTCCAAGCTTTTTGAATCCACCATATAATTCTTCCTGGTATACACCAAATTTATTACCAGAAATGTCATATCTGAAGAAAATATAAATTATTTTTTCAACAAAAAAGAAAATGTAAATACGTGAAAATTTAAATAAACAGTACCTTAAAGTGTTGAATGAAACTACTTGTGATATGAAAAAAAAAGCCAATAGTTTTTGTGTCTCTTTTTAATCTCATTATTAATTATTGGACAAATACAATTATAACAACAGTTAATACTTTTCTCACTGACAGCAATAAGCACCAAAAAACAATGCAATAATATCTTCAAAATCTGAAGACCAAAGAAACAAACCAAATAAAGACCCAACCATCTAAATTTTATGTTCAACTAAACTGCAGTTCAAGAGTACGTGTGAAATAAAGAATTGGTGGAAGATTGTGGCAGAATAACAAGACTAACAAAACCAAAAATATACAATGACTTTTACCATAGAGCCATATGTAACTATTTAGGAACCCATAAATATAAGCATATAGGGAAAAAACATAGCTTCAAGCCCACAGGATACTAGAATCTGTATGAGAGAAGAGGATGGAAACAAGGGGCATCTGACAAATCTGAGAAGAGGGGAACCAACAAATTGCCAACAAATACATTCTAGAAATTGTGTCAGGGAAAGTGATGAGTCAACAGGGAGTGAAAGTGGGAGGGAATTTTGCACTCCTGTTCATGGATTCATGGTAAGTACTGAAAAGGTGAATGCTGAGTCTAAATTCTTTAAACTAATAAAGCAAAACATCCACCCAGGACAAAACCTCACAGCAAGGAAACACAGCTAAGAGTTGAAACCAAAGAAATGAAGGAGCTATAGCACTATGAAGCCTGAAAAACTGCCCTCACACCTCGCCATCTTAGAATTTCAGGAAAACATTTTCCAATAAAATCTAGAAATGAAAACATTCCAGGAAGATGTGCCCACAAACAGTTTGAAGCTTAACCTGATATTTGCAAAAAAGATGAAAGACATTAGGAAACAGAATTGAGAGTAAAGAATTAAGTATTAAAAATTATGTGTGATAATAGTATTATAGCTATATTTTCAATTATTTTAAAGATACTAAAAATTATGGATGATCAATATTGACCATGTGTTAATAATCGGTGAGGCTAAGTGAGAGGTAAATATGGGTTCATTATAGTCTTGTTTACTTTTATATATGTTTGAAGTTTTTCAAAATGAGAAACAAATGTGTGTGAAATTTAGCAAAAAATCAGATAAAAATACAAATAAAACATAAAAAATATTTCACTAGTGGTGTTAAAATATTGAAAAACTTTCTGAAATAAAAGCAGTATATTCATGTAAACATTTCACCTGAAATAAAAATTGATACAAAGTTCCTTAAGTGGGAAAAAACTCCTAGTGGTTGAACACAATAAGAAACAAAAACATGGAAGCCAAAATTAAGAATAAATTAATTTTCACACCATTTCATTTACCAATATGGAAAAGCACATATTTTTAAAATATAATATGCTTTTACTTATGCTTTATCCAGGTGGAAGTGTTTGGCTTAATATATCATTTAAAATCCTGTATGATCAGGGATTGTTAAATTACAGCCAACTGTGATAAGATTATTTCCTGGAGATATTTTGTGTATTGATTTAATATAAAAGCTCTTTAAGCCTCCTTTCAGACGTATATGAGTCAGTAGGCCCCTAGTAAAGTAAAGCATAGAAGAAAAGGAACAAAACTTCAAGGCTGTCATACCAAATTTCTGAGTCAGTGTCGCACCAGGAATTCATAGTGTTTTCTGTAAAAGCAACAACAAAAAAACCCCAATATACTAAAAAAAAAAAACACTTTGTATATAATTGTATATGAATCCCTCACAATTTGAGTTATCTACATTTTGGCTTGTGGTATCAGATTGCCTAACTGAGTGATAGATCATGACTTTTGAGCCAAGTAATAAAAGTCAAATATTTTTCCTTGTAAACCTCAGTTTTCTCTTTCTTAAAATGAAGATAAGAATATAACCAAACTCATGGAAGATTTCATGTCATAAAGTATGCAAAACATTTACTACAGTGTCTGTATCTTAAAAACACACAAAAAAATTTAGCTGTAGTCATTAATTAGATGTCTTATACCAGTTTCCAATATAGAAGAAATATATAGACAAATTGAGGAAAACCAAAGAGGAAAAAATCCTCAAATAAATTTAAATTCTGTCCAATAATTTAATTGGTTCTGGATTAGAGAAATGTCACTCATTTTATTTTAGTGGCAAAGCTTTAACAGAAAAGTAAGGGAGATTTGAACTTAAATGCATATTTCCATTTATCAGTGACTTCATTATAGTGCCTTTTCATTCATAATGGTAACAAGGGTTTGTCAACATTAATATAGAGTGCAGAGAAAAACAAGAGCTAAGGCATATAAAAATTGGATAGTGCCTCTGTATTTTAAAAGTATTTTTTAGTGTAAAATATTTCTGTGACTCTTGGGTAATAGGATTTTTATTCTCCTTATTCATGAGAACAAATATCAGATGCAATAAAATCATTTTAAACTAAGAGCATTGTATTAATTATAACAGCACCTACAGGTTTCAAAAAACTAGTTAATACAATATTTGTGAATTGGCATTAATTGAGAGAGTACTTGTTTCAAAGAGGAATTCATAGTTCCATATTAGAAGTCTAAATGACACTATGGTTTCAAATATAGGTGTTTTTATAAAAACTTTTAGAAATGGAGGTGATTCCTTTTCATTATAAATAAACTGATCTCCAAATGAGCAATAGTGAACACCCACACTCATTTACTCTTTCTTTTGGGACAACATCTGAACTAATATTTTAGTGCTTTTATGAGAAATAAACTCATTTTAAGACTATTTAATAACTCATTTTAAATTCCCATAAGTTTAACAGCTGATCACTCAAAAAAATACTGCAAGCCAGAAGGGAGTGGTAGGACATATTTCAAGTGATGAAAGGGAAAAACATACAACCAAGATTACTCTACCCAGCAAGGATCACATTCAGATTCAATGGAGAATTTAAAACCTTTACAGACAAGCAAAAGTTAAGAGAATTCAGCATGACCAAACCAGCTTTACAACAAATGTCAAAGGAACTTGTCTAGGCAGGAAACAAAACAGAAGGAAAAGACTTACAAAAACAAACCCAAAACAATAAAGAAAATGGAATTAGGAATATACATATCGATAATTACTTTAAATGTAAATGGATTAAATGCTCCATAAAAAGACATAGACTGGCTGAATGGATACAAAAACAAGACCCATATATATGCTGTCTACAAGAGACCAACTTCAGACATAGGGACACATACAGACTGAAAGTGAGGGGATAGAAAAAGATATCCCATGAAAATGAAAATCAAAAGAAAGCTGGAGTAGCAATTCTTATATCAGAAAAAAATAGACTTTAAAATAAAGACTATTACAAGAGACAAAGAAGGACACTACATAATGATCAAGGGATCAATCCAAGAAGAAGATATAACAATTGTAAATATTTATGCACCTAGCAGAGGAGCACCTCAGTACATGAGGCAAATTCTAACTGCTATAAAAGTGGAAATCAACAGTAACATAATAGTAGTAGGGGACTTTAACACCCCACTTTTGCCATGGACAGATCATCCAAAATGAAAATAAATAAGGAAACACAAGCTTTAAATGACACATTAGACAAATGGACTTAATTGATATTTATAGGACATTCCATCCAAAAACAGCAGAATACACTTTCTTCTCAAGTGCTCATGGAACATCCTCCAGGATAGATCATATCTGGGGCCCAAGTCAATCCTTGGTAAATTTAAGAAAATTGAAATCATTCCAAGTATCTTTTCAGACAACAAGGCTAAGAGACTAGATATAAATTACAGGAAAATAAACTGTAAAAAATACAAACCCATGAAAGCTAAACAGTATGCTACTAAATAACTAAGCGATCACTGAAGAAATTAAAGAGAAAATCAAAAAATACCTAGAAACAAATGACAATGAAAAAAAAAAAAAAAACCACTATGACCCAAAACGTATGAGATGCAGAAAAAGCTGTTCTAAGAGGGAAATTTGTAGGAATAAAATCCTACTTCAAGAAACAGGGAAAATCTCAAATAAACAATCTAACCTTACACCTAAAGCTATTAGAGGAAGAACAAAAAAACCCCAAAATTAACAGAAGGAAAGAAATTATAAAGATCAGATGAGAAATAAATGAAAAGAAATGAAGGAAATTATAGCAAATATCAATAAAACTAAAAGCTGGTTCTTTGAGAAGATAAACAAAATTGATAAACCACTAGCCAGACTCACAAAGAAAAAAAGGGAGCAGACATAAATGAACAGAATTAGAAATGAAAAAAGGAGAAGTAACAACTGACACTGCAGAAATACAAAGGATCATGAAAGATTACTACAAGCAACTCTATGCCAATAAAATGGACAACCTGGAAGAAATGGACAAATTCTTAGAAAGGTATAACCTTCCATGACTGAGCCAGGAAGAAATAGAAAATATAAACAGACCAATCACACGCACTGAAATTGAAACTGTGATTAAAAGTCTTCCAACAAATGAAAACCCAGGACAAGATGGCTTCACAGGTGAATTCTATCAAACATTTAGAGAAGAGCTAACACCTATCTTTCTCAAACTCTTCCAAAATATAATAGAGGGAGGAATGCTCCCAAACTCATTCTACAAGGCCACCATCACCCTGATACCAAAACCAGACAAAGATGTCACAAAGAAAGAAAACTACAGAGCAATATCACTGATGAAAATAAATCTAAAAATCCTCAACAAAATACTAGCAAACAGAAACAAACAGCACATCAAAAGGATCATACACCATGATCAAGTGGGGTTTATCCCAGGAATGCAAGGATTCTTCAATATATGCAAATCAATCAATGTGATACACCATATTAACAAACTGAAGGATAAGAGATATATGATATTCTCAATAGATGCAGAAAAAGCTTTTGACAAAATACAGCACCTATTTATGATAAAAACTCTCTAGAAAGTGGGCATAGAGGGAACGTACCTCAACATAATAAAGGCCATATATGACAAACCCACAGCCAACATCATTCTAAATGGTGAAAAACTGAAACCATTTCCTCTAAGATCAGGAACAAGACAAGGTTGCCCACTCTCACCACTATTATTCAACATAGTTTTGGAAGTTTTAGCCACAGCAGTCAGAGAAGAAAAAGAAATAAAAAGAATCCAAATTTGAAAAGAAGAAGTAAAACTGTCACTGCTTGCAGATGACATGACACTATACATAGAGAATCCTAAAGATTCTACCAGAAAACTACTAGAGCTAATCAATGCTTTTGGTAAGTAGCAGAATCCAAAATTAATGCACAGAAATTTCTTGCTGTCCTATACACTAATGATGAAAAATCTGTAAGAGAAATTAAGAAAACACTCCCATTTACCACTGCAGCAAAAAGAATAAAATACCTAGGAATCAACCTACCTAAGGAGGCAAAAGACCTATGCAGAAAACTATAAGACACTTATGAAAGAAATTAAAGATGATACAAACAGATGGACAGATATATAATATTCTTGGATTGGAAGAATCAACATTGTAAAAATGACTATACTACTCAAAGTAATCTACAGATTCAATGCAATCCCTATCAAACTACCAATGGCAGTTTTCACAGAACAAAAAATTACACAATTTTTGTGGAAACACAAAAGACCCCAAATAGCCAAAACAATATTGAGAAAAAAACGGAGCTGGAGGAATCAGGCTTCCAGACTTAAGACTATAGTACAAAGCTACAGTAATCAAGACAGTATGGCACCTGTACAAAAACAAAAATATAGTTCAGTGGAACAGGATAGAAAGCCCAGAGATAAACCCACACACTTATGGTCAACTTATCTTTGATAAAGGAGGCACAAATATACAGTTGAATAAAGACAGCCTCTTCAATAAATGGTGCTGGGAAAACTGGACAACCATGTGTAAAAGATTGAAATTAGAACACTTCCTAACACCATACACAAAAATTAACTCAAAATGGATTAAAGTCCTAAATGTAAAACCGTACACCGTAAAAATTTTAGAGGAAAAATGGGAAGAACAGTCTTTGACATAAATCACAGCAAAATCATTTTTGACCCACCTGCTAGAGAAATGGAAATAAAAACAAAAACAAATGGGACTTAATGAAACTTAAAAGCTTTTGCACAGCAAAGGAAACCATAAACAAGACAAAATATAACTTTCAGAATGGGAGAAAATATTTGCAAAGGAAGCAACTGACAAAGGATTAATCTCCAAATTTTACAAGCAGCTCATGCAGCTCAATATAAAAAAAACAAAAACCCAAAGCAAAAATGGGCAGAAGACCTGAATAGACATTTCTCTAAGGAAGGTATAAAGACTGCCCACAAACGCAGGAAAGGATCCTCAACATCACTAATCATTAGAGAAATGCAAATCAAAACTACATTGAGGTATCACCTCACACCTGTCAGAATGGCCATCATCAAAAAATCTACAAACAATAAATGCTGGAGAAAGTGTGGAGAAAAGGGAACCTTCTTGCACTGTTGATGGGAATGTAAATTGATACAGACACTATGGAGAATAGTATGCAGGTTCCTTAAAAAACTAAAAATAGAACTACCATATGATCCAGCAATCCCACTACTGGGCATATACCCTGAGAAAACCATAATTCAAAAAGAGTCATGTATCACAATGTTCATTGCAGCACTATTTACAATAGACAGGACATGGAGGGAACCTACATGTCCCTTGACAGATGAAAGGATAAAGAATATGTGGCACATATACACAATGGAATATTACTAAGCCATAAAAAGAAACGAGATTGAGTTATTTGTAGTGAGGTGGATGGACCTAGAGTCCGTCATACAGAGTGAAGTAAGTCAGAAAGGGAAAAACAAATACTGTATGCTAACACATATATATGGAATCTAAAAAAAAAAAAAAAGGTTCTGATGAACCTAGGGGCAGTACAGGAATAAAGATGCAGAAGTAGAGAATGGACTTGAAGACATGGGGAGGGTGAAGTGTAAGCTGGGATGAAGTGAAAGAATATCATTGACATATATACACTACGAAATGTAAAATAGATAGCTAGTGGGAAGAAGCTGCATAGCACAGGGAGTTCAGCTCGGTGCTTTGTGACCACCTAAAGGGGTGGGGTAGAGAGGGTGGGAGGGAGATGCAAGAGGGAGGGGATATGGGGATATATGTATATGTATAGCTGATTCACTTTGTTATATAGCAGAAACTAACATAACATTGTAAACCAATTATACTTCAGTAAAGATGTTAAAAAGAAGAGAAAGGGCACTAGAATTTTCTTTACACAAACCCCGTGTAGTGAAACCCAGAGGGGTGGAATAGGGAAGTTGTTAAATGGGAGTAATTTAAATTATGTGCAGTATAACTTGGGATACTGCAATAAAATCAGAGAACAAAAACAAACAAAATATAAAACATTGTATTATATGCAAGAGTTAATCAATCAGGAATTAATTTGGTGTTCTCTTGGTGGCAGAAGAATTATTGCCTCATTCCTTCTTACTAATAACTTGCTCATCTTACTGCAAGCTCTGAATTATTTTGACAGTCTTTGTCATTTATTCCGTCAGTGGTGATGTCATCTATTCCAGAGGTTGTTTTCCTTATCCTTCAATTCATTTTTGGTCTGCTTTCCTTTTAATAAACAGAAAATTTCTAGAAAACATTAAAGGTTTCATTTCATTTAGAAACATTTTATTCATTTAGAAATTTTATTTCATTTATTTTTTGTTTGTTTTTTGTTTCATCCTTATGTTATCAGCAATATTCAGGACCAATATAGGTCACTTCTGCCACAAATCATCAACCAACACTAGTGTCTAATCATTATATTCAAAGATTTTTTTCATGCTTCAAAACTTCTAAATTCTATACTGTTAATATCAAATTTCATGCCCTATTTTCTTGAGTTTTAGATTTCATTGTTGCCTTTTTTTTCATTTAATTGTGTAGCTTCTTTATAAATATAAAATATGTATTTTTCCCCAGGTAACAAGTATTTTACCTCTTGAATTTATTTTAATATTAAAATACTTTTATGATGCTTCTCTTTAAAATCAGTATATACTGTTTCCACATATTTTACGGTAAGATAAGAATCCATTTCACCCTGAATGATAACATGGGGATGGAGGATTCCACCGTGTTCATGTCCAGTGTTACACATCAGAAGTCCAAGGCCAGTTGACCATCTTTGTTCTTTTGCCTGGAAACTTGTAATATTTTTAATCTTCTTATTTAGAGCTCAGCAGTTTTACCAGAATTTGTCCTCTCTGTGTGTTTCTCATCAATTTACCCTGAGTAATAGTGACACCTTTCAATCTGTACACTCAGATGTTTCCTACCAAGGGGAAATTCTCTTCTATAAATTGTTTAATTATTGCCTCTCCCACATCTGTTCCATTCTCTCTTTTCAGCTCTATCTTTCAAAGATTTTTTTATAAATTGTTTCCTTCATGATTACTTCATCTTAATGTTCTGCTTTGTGCTTTGAGATTTTCTTGCCCTTGATTTTCCAGAGCATTAATTCGAGCCTCATAGGGGAACTACAAATCATTTATTTCATCTATACTGTACTTAATCTGTATTTAATTTTTAGTTTAATAATCATATATTTAAGCTCCAGAGAATGTTGTTTTCGTTACAGATGGCTCTCTTTGTGTGTGTGTGTCTGTGTGTGGGTGTGCTTGTATGTGTGATGTATGTCATCCATTTATCCTTCCTTCAATAGTTGTATCTCATTTGACAAGTGTTCTCATTGTAATACATACCTCCCTAGTAGTTGGAGCCCTCACATAGGTTATTGTCTCTTTCTGTGAGCTCATTTTGCGGTTTCCAGTCCAATTGTTTAAATATTTGCCATTGTGAACTCCTGGGGTAGATAGGTTGGATGCAAGTGAGTATCTTACCATATCCAGTGCTCTCTGGAAGAACACAGAAAATGCCTATCTGCTTATTAGTCTCCCTCACTATTCCAGCTTCAAAGGTAGAGAAGATTGGGCTCGTTAGTTCAATTCCTTCCTGAATTTAAATGTCTGGAAATAAAAGTACTTTCCCTCCTTGGTCATTGGCACCTTTAGTATCTAATAATGAGGCTTAAAAGAAGAACTTTTGCTCAGATCTCAGAAGCATGGAGTTTTACACTTATTTTCAGTAATAAGAATGTGTTATATATTGACACATGTGAGGATATTCTTCTTTGTTTGCTTTGAATATACAGATCAGAACTAAATTTTTGACCTTTTTCTTGCAAACCTATATAAACTTATAGGGAGCACTCACCTGTGCTTCCTTTTCTCTTCTCATACTAATTTTGATGTATATTGCTTTTGATATACTATTGAACTCTCTATGTAAGACTCACTTAAATCAATTTAGGAAGGAAGCAGGAAAACCCTAGTTGGCTGGTTTGCTAGATAAGAAGCAATAAAAATATACATGATGAGGCCCAATTGAGAGAGAGCAAAAAAGACTTTCATCTCTCTTTTGAACAAGATGTTTGTACTTTAAAGAATCCTAGCTGCATCTGTTTTAATTTTATTCATTTGGGGAGTGTGATCATGAAAATTGGGACTGAGGAGTAAGAAGACTGTCCTCCACTCACTCATTAATTTAGTAATTCAGGAATATCTGAGTAGCTACCACTTCTCAGATTTTGTTTAGGTGAAGGGGATGGAAAGGAGGACAGAAAACCAACTCCCTGACCTCAGGTAAGTGAAAAAAATCAACCTTGTAGTCAAAAACTTGTTTTTCTTTTTTTTCTACTTTTCCCCCTTCTTTCTTAAGTTCTCTATAATTATTAATGTGAAAATTAGAAATTGTTCTTTTTTCTTTGAAACTATTAAGATGAGAATTTATATGGTTCTTTATTTAAGAATATTTAAATAGAAATAGTACTTAAATTTAACAAAAGTTCAAATAATTAACTTGCAACAAAAATAGATTTTAAAATCATCTCATTCATAGAATTTTTATAACATGGTAAGGTAAAAATCTTTTCTAAAGATAGTATTAACTGAGATAACCTTGTTTGCAAAACCAAACCTGATCTCAACTATTCTCAGCTGTTCCTTTGTTATCATTATACATTATGTACTATTTTTAGTTTTTTGAACTTTTTATAGTTGTGATTATATACAATCATTGGGTTTTAAGAAAAATAAAAACTATTGCTTTATAAATATGCAAACACACTCTAACCATCAGATTAAAAAAAAAATCCATTCACACTCATAAATCCTGAGTGCAAATTTCTGAGATATAGAAAATTCAAAATGACCCTTCCAAATGAAAACTGTGGTTCAAAGTTATTCTTAATTAGCCCTTAAGTAATAGCTTTTATTAATATGTGAATAGTTCAATAACAATGTGTACTATTTATTAGCTTAAGTTTTTGCTCTATCATCATCACACTGGACTAGGAAACTTAGAAACAATTGAAAAGAAAAACTTTCTTTAAATATACTCATGTGGGTGCACATACACACTCAACAATTGAGATAAGTATTAGCAAATTCACCTAACTAAAATAATTTACAGGATTAAAAATCTCATTTACCCCCTTACTTTTATGGATGGGGTAAATAATACTTTTCCTCCCCTCCTGAGACCTCCTGCCAAAGTTTACATTTATTACTCAAACATTCTGTGAAGTTCAGACAAACTGACCTCCAAGAGATCCTCTTATTAAAACATCATGTAGCTACACAGGCTACATATTTATCAACACCACTGTTGCTTTAGGTGCATGTAGAAATGTGTGGCAAAACTATACAATGAATAGAGAAATAATAATTTTCATCAATTTAACACTAAAAAACCCAATTCTGTTATTAAGTCAGACTAAAGCAGTCTGACTTAGTAACAGTAAAAATAGAATAATTGTTGAAAATTTTGCAACTGAAGTTTAGCCTGATGAATTAGAAAAATCAATATAAAACTTCTCCAAAGCTGTACTTTTTAAATATTTGATATAAAAAATGTTATTTCCACTGTTAAGAGATCATATTTTACATGTATTATCCTTTTTAATTAAAAATATCCATATTGATTTTTGTTTAAATGGCTGGTGATGAACACATATCAAAGTAGTTAAAAAATTATGATCAGAAAGTGTAAAGCCTGGAATGATAATTATATACCTTAATTAAAATATGGAAGACAGTGTATAAATAAGGTGGCTAAAATATAATGTATCATGATACTGGAATTTAGATATCATCCTGCTAAGGCACAGATAATGAATGTGTTTCTAGTGGAGGATTTTTTAAAATCTTCTCAGTCAATAAATCCTCGATTGCATGAGACTTGGAGAATAATATAAAATAAAAAAACATTTAATGTAATTAAACAATATTCAATTAATGAACATTTATTCAGTATGCAGAATCCTGCATTAGACATAAAAAGAAATAACAGCATGTGAGCTTCAAGTATCTCACATTTTATCTCTTTCTTCTTCCCTTACACAAAAATGAATATGCTTGTGAGCCATGGCATATGAAGCGAACAACTTAGAAGATAGAATAGCCAAAAAAAAACAGGTTACCAGAATAACCATGTGGAACAAAGCCATTCACCAACCAAGACTATCACCATAGGTTTGTTACCTAAGTAAGTGAATAAACATTTATTTTTGCTAAGCCACTAAATTTTGGAACCTCTATTAACTCAGTTTTTCCTTCACTTTATAATGGTTTGCACACACTTGGAAGAAAACTAATATTATAAATTTCTTAGTATTTTACTAACATGTTGTACATTCATATAACAGCTCATGAAGTAATTTCATAGTAGATGTTGTATAGTTACAGTAAAAACTCATTTTTATATGGCAAAAGAAAGGGAATATGTTCAGCCTCAGTTATCAAGTAAATGAACTTGGCTTAAATGAAAATAAATTCTTGTTTTTCATTCTAGCATACATATTGTAAGGGTAATTTTCTTCAAAGGATAATCAGACAACTGATTCTCTAGTTACAGGTTCAATTATAGATGTTTCAACCAAAAAACTATCTAAATGGGATAAATTTCCTTTTGTATTATCTGTATTAATTCATATACTGCAATAAACCATGCTTATCTTTATCTGTAGATGCTAAATATGTTTACATATTCTGACATCATAATTAAGAACATCATTTGAATAGAAAGGTGTGACTAATGACCCACCAAGAGATATCCATGTCCTAATTTCTGAAGCCTGTGAATGTCACCTTTTATGACAAAAAAAGGACTATGCATTGTGATTAAATGTAAGGTTTTGAGATGGAAAATTATCCTGGATTTTCTGGATGGACCCTAAAATGCAATCACATGTATCCTTACAAAAAGAAAAAAATAGAGATTTGACACACAGGAGGAGGGAGGGAAAGCAATGGGATCAGACAAGCAAAGATGGGAGTTTTGTGTCCACAAGCCAAGGAATGCTGAAAGAGGCAAGGAATTGGTTCTGCCTAGGGTCTCTAGAGATAGTGTGGCCTTACTGACACCTTGATTGCAGCCGAGTGAAACTGATTTTGAACTTCTTGCCTCTAGAACTTAAGGTAATAGTACATATAATACATTTATATATTTATATTTTATGCTATAAATGTAATAAAAGTAATGTGAAAATACTAATAACAGTTGTAAATTTAGAGATAAAATGACAGCAAATATGGATTCACTAAAATTAATTTTAGAAGTTACTAGTGTATGTAACTTCATAATTTTCCCATACCTTGGATTAGTCTTCATATTAGAAATTCTGAAGAGGTATTATCTTAATTTTTGGCACACCTAAAACAGGGAAGTTATAGGATACTGAAAATTTTCAGGTCACTCTGCTGTTAGAATGCAAGAGAACTGATGCCTGAGGAATTTAAGGTCTCAGAATTGATTAGTCCAATATAATAAGTATTTAATACATTTTGGGATAGCTTAAGCATGTGCCCCCTTATATAAACTCTTTGGAATATGGCTCCTGCTTACCCAGATTTATCATATACTGCAGGAAGGATTAACTGGATTCTTTTCCCAAGCCAGCAAATTCACTTTCTTAGTCCTACTTGGGCATGGAAACTAATTGTACTCATTAGTGAATTATGACTATCTCAACCCAGTATTTATTTGTTGGAGAAGTTTGTAAATAAAATATCTTACTCCTTACAAAATCCCTTTTATGGTTTTCATATAAAAAATCTATAAGACACTATGTAGAGGAATAAAGAGATAAAATAATTTAAACACCAGTATCATGGGAAAGATTTTGTAAGTATGTGTGAAGTACAGCCAAATTGCTGGGAATAGGAGAGTGATAGGTAATGGCTGCATGCTGAGTTGGAACAATTTTAAGTGACTAGAACTAGGTAGGTGTGACCAGATTGTAGACAAGATAAAGAGAAGACCCACCCAGAAAAAGATAAGAGTTACCTGGATTATGAAAGAAAAAATAATAATAAAGGTTTCCAGAAACGTAAAGAACACACATTACATTCCAAAAAAGTTGGGGGGAAGAATAATATGATGTAAAAAAAATCTTATCTGTAAAATTAGAAGTTGAAGAAATAATGAAAACAAAGATATAAACCCTTATTTTAGGTCAATGGTTTTTAAACCTATATGCACATTAAAATCTTCTCAGAGTTTTAAAAGACAGTAACAATGTGTCTAACCCCAGAGCAAATATATTGGGATCTCTATAAGTAGATCAGTGGGCAATACTATTTAGAATCTCTCTGGGTGATTCTACCGTGCAATCACGTTTTGAAACAACTTCCCAGAGATTATTTGAGAAAAAGACCTGCAAACCAACAATTCCACACCCAACCAAGATACATTTCATGAGAAAGGATTGTAACTAAACAATACTTTACAAATTATTTCTTATACCAGGGAGAGTGGAAGTGGAGAGGAAGCTGGTGAGCACTGAGACTTGCACAGAAAATGTTGTATGTGAGCAGATAATGATAGAAGGACTAGGAATGTGAAATATTGTGGTAAATGATGACTCAAGATGAAAGTGACAGAGTAAAGGAATACTCACTTATTAAAAAAAAAAAAAGAACCAAAGAAAGTATAAAATGTCAGAAAAACCTGGAATTTAAGCCAGGGAGAATAAAGAAGTAAAATTATTATAAACTTTTTGTACTACTGGATGTAGGCTACAGTAGTTTGGGAAGCAAGCTTGATGGATTGTGTTTAATATTTCCTGAAATATTTCAGGAGAAAAAGATGAAGTTTTTACCAACTAAGCAAAAAATTATCAGGTACTATATTATTTACAGATTTAAACTTCTGAGATTGACATAATATCACTCTCGATTTTGTGAAGAATATGAAAAGACTCAAGTGATGATGAGAATGAATATTCTGACAAGAAAGATTCTTATATCTTAATTTAGCTGTGGGACTGCTTGTCCTATAATCAAATTTCAATGTTTTATACAAGATTAGAACAAGAGTTTTAAGTGTTATTTCCCAGCCTCACCCACACTTTAAGCTCAGTGTTTGTATCATGGAACCAGCAAATTAGCAAATAAATGTGCCAATCCTTTTCTTCCTTCCCTTTGTCATTATTTTTCTGCAGTGTGCCAACAAAAATTAATCTCAAAAATAAAGCCAATCTATGAAAGAAGTACAAAATTTTATTCGAGCTAAATTTGAGGATTATAACACAGGAAAGAGCATCTCAGAAAGTCCTGAGAAGTGTTCCACCTGTTGGAAATCAAGGTACATTTATTTAAGTTTTTTTGAGGCAGGGGGCTGTACATTAAATGATGTATCACTGACAGTTTACACAATCCAGATCTAAGTGTCATCTGGCCCCTTACAAGATCAAGAAAGCATGTTATCTTTTAAGGAGTTGTCTTGTTGATCTAGAGGATTGTTGCTCATTATGGTTGAGCAAGTATTTTTGTTGATGGGGAAGCTTTGGCTGATGCATAATGCAAATACACAGTGCACAGTGGTGGGGAGAAAGGAGGCCAAAGGGCAGAGAAAATTTTTTATGTGTAAAACTTTCTTGTCTTGCCCAAAACATGAATTGTATTTCACAAGTGAAATACTTTGAACCTTTCTCTCATCTATGTTTCCCACTTAAGCCATTCTAGTGCTTATTGAGTGGTCCCATTTTGTCAATTCACCACAGATATTTCTTACCCAAGCCCTTTTGAGCATACCCAAACCTGTTTTCCTTATTAAGTAGCTTATAGGTAGTATTTTCTGTATTGAAATACAAAAAGTAATAAGTAACTCTGATGCAAGACACTGTTTTTTCCACCTTCCCTCCCTTCTTTCCTTCCTTTCTTCCTTCCTTCCTTCCCTGCCCCCCCCACCTTCTTCCTTCCTTTCGAAATTTTCTTTCTTTCTCCTCTTTCTTTGTTTTCTCCTACTCTTCCTTCTCTGTCTTCTTCTTTTATTTTATAATTGCCCATCTTCTCTGGAAATATTTATACAACTATAATTTAAAATATTTACTTTTTTGATAAAGAAAAGAAAGAAGATGGATAAGTAAGATTGTTATAGAGTTTGGGGAACTATACTGACAAACTAAAAGCTATTAATACCAAACTATTATAACATTTAGATACTTCCTACTGCAAAGAATAATCTCCTACATTGCATGATTAAGTAATTTTGTGAAGGAGATGCACTGCTAGCAACTATAGCATAAGAAGATAATTCTAGTAAAGAACATGTAAATATTTTGGCCATGCCAAAGTGGCAAAATTTTATTAACTATATTTCAAAGTCAACTACATAAAATTTAGTAGTATTAAAGGACCCTTTTAACATCCACATCAAAACATCTACTCTACAACTGGTTTTAAATCATGGACATCAGCATTTCGATCTGGGAGTGTTAATTCACTAATCAATAAAATAGGAAAACTTTCTTTCCAAAGATAATGTTTATGTCAATCTCAAGAAGTACAAAACAAAACTGAACTTATCTTCTCAAATAAGCATACTGCTTTTTATATACTGCTTTAACTTTCTCCCTGAGAAGCTAAGCTAAAACCTTTTTGCTTTTGTTTTACTTGTTTAATTAGATAAGGAACATAAAAGAGAGTCATTATAGGTTTCTTCCATCATAAATCTCATCCAAAGAAAAGCATTACCTAAAGTAGAAAAAAATACCATATCAATTTCTTTTCACAAACAATGGATATGGTGTGCCTATGGGACTTACAGTGTCAGTAATTAAGATGTTTTCTTCATTTATTTTGGTTCATCACATATTTTAATGTGATGTGCATAAAATATATATGCAGAGTTTCCAGAATAATAAAAAGCAAGCATTGATGTATTGAACACTTATTTCAAATAATAAATTATTGCCATCATAGCAGAAGCCCCAAAAGTGCCCCTTCCTGAACATGAATCCCCACATTTCCCAGAGGAACTACTTTGCTCTGATTTCTATTGTCATCATACCATGCTAATAATTCTAAATTAATGCATTTATAAACTTTGTATGCATACTGTTGCTTCTTTCCAAACTTTATATAAATTTAATCATATTGCATGTATTTTCACTCAATATTGTTTGAGTTTCATACGCATTGCCTATAGATGTATTGCATTTAATTGTTATATTTTGTTCCATTTTAGAATCTACCATAATCTATTTATTACTGTTAATGTTTGCTTAAAATATTTGTCAAATTTGGGCAATAATAAACTATGTGTCTGTTCACATTCTTGTACATGATTCTGCATACATGTGCAAGAAATTTTCTAAGGTTTGTACCTGAGAGTGGAATTGCTGATCTGTAGAGTTTGTGCATCTTGCACATTACTGGGCAATGCCAAATAGTTTTCCAAAGTTCTTAGACCAACTTTACTCCCTCATGCAGTATGTGAGAGTGTGTGCGCCCCACTCCACTCCTATGCTTAGAATTTCATAATTAAGTATTTTTGACAATATATAGGGAGTATAATAATACCTAATTGTGGTTTTAGTATACTTGTCTCTTAAGACTAACACATCTTCAGATTTTTTATTGGGTATTTGTATTCTTCATAGTATGATATTCTTTTTTTTTTTTTTTTTTTTTTTTTTGCGGTACGCGGGCCTCTCACTATTGTGGCTTCTCCCGTTGCAGAGCACAGGCTCCGGACGCGCAGGCTCAGCGGCCATGGCTCACGGGCCCAGCCGCTCCGCGGCATGTGGGATCTTCCCCGACCGGGGCACGAACCCGTGTCCCCTGCATCGGCAGGCAGACTCTCAACCACTGCGCCACCAGGGAAGCCCCATAGTATGATATTCTTACTGAATTATTTTGCTGTGTGGTATTTGTATTTTTTTCTGTTTATTTTTATTAAGTTTTAAGAACTTAAATATTTTTTTGTTAGTTATAGTCCCTGAAAATATATTCTACCACTTTGTGGCTTGTTTTTTCACTCTCATTTTAGTGTTATTTAATGAACAGATGTCTTTTTTTTAAATGTAGTTAAACATTTTGATGTTTATGCTTTTAATGATTTGTTTCACATATTCTTCCCTATCTCAAGATTTTTTTAAAGTTACTTACATTTTTTCCTAAAATTTAGTAGCTTTGCTTTTACACTCTTTACCTGCATTTTTGTATGTTGGGAAATAATAATTCAATTTTATATTTTTCTATTTAGCTACTCGATTTTCTCAGCACTGTTATTAAAACAAAAAAATTTGATGCACTGATATGAAAAATAATATCCTTATGTATCAAATTAAGATATATATGTGGGCCTTCTGAGGTTTTTATTCTATCAATTCATCTACATGTTGATTCTTGCAAAGCGAGCCCCACCTTTTTCCATTTTGTCCAGAGATAATTAGCTATTTACACACACACACACACACACACACACACACACACACACATCTGGTGAGACTGATTTAAATTGCACTGAAATATAAATTATAACCAGTGCACATCTATTATATTTGATTCTTGCAATCCTTGGATATGGAGAATATGATGTATCTCTCCACTTATTAGCTTTCTTTTATGTCTCTCAATAAACTTACACAATTTTCTTCTTAGAGGTCCTTACATTATTTGTCAGATTTATTACTAGTTACTTTTTAGTTTTGTGTTATTTCCTGGTTGTTTCTGTAATCTAGAAATAAAAATAAATTCTATTAGAATTAAAATAGTAATTAGAAAATTTCCTAAGCCCTCATTACTTATGATAATTTGTATGAAGATTCTTTGAAATATCTATGTATATATAAATATAATCATATCAGCCAATAATGATTTTTTGTAGACTTTTAATCTTGACACTGTTTATCACTTTTCTCTTTTTTATACAGTGCATTTACAATTGCAGTGTGATACATAGAAGTTGTGTTAGCAAACATTAATGTCTTGTTCTCGTTATCAAAAAGTAAGCTTTCAAAGATCCCCGAATAATTATGCTTGCTTTGATTTTTTGAAGGTACTCTTTATTAGAAAAAGGAGTTTCTCCATATCAATACTTAGCTTAGAGACATTTTTTAATCAAGAAAGGATAATGACTGGCAGTTTGTACCTTGTGTTCAAACTTCCAGTTATAAAATAAGTAAGTCCTGGAGATGTAATGTACACCATGGTGACTATAGTTAATAATACTGTAATGCATATTTGAGAGTTGTTGAGAGTAAATTTTTAAAGTTCTCAGCACAAGGAAAAAATGTTTGTAACTATGTATAGTGACAGATGTTAACTAGACTTATTGTGGTGATCATTTTGCATGTTTACAATTATCGAATCATTATTTTGTACACCTGAAACTAATATAATGTTATATGTCAGTTGTACTTCAATAAATAACAAACAAAAAAAGCCAAAGGACATATTACTCAATATTTTCATTGCTAAATATGTATGAGTTAATATGTATGTAAGTGATCTTAATACTGTCTCAGGAAAATGCGCAGACATTAGAACCTGCCCAGTTGTCCTATTGGAAGGGTGAATAAAATAGATTTCCATCATCTCCCCCCACCTAAAAAAAAAGGATAATGGCTTTTATTACTCATATTTTTTGCATCTATGAAAATTAATATATATTTCTCTCTCCTTCACTCTATCAATGTTGTGGTTTACATCAATTGATGTTTTTGTTTGTGACCCAATCTTGAATCCCAGGGACAAACCCTATTACTTGATTATCTTCTTTATAAATTTCTGGGATTGATTTGATGTTTGTTTATAATATTTGTACCTTTGCTCATGAGCAAGAATGACTATTATATTCCTTCCTCAGGCTGTCCAAGATGTTAGCACCAAATTCTTTCTAGCCTCATCAAATGTGCTGAAGTGTTCTCTCATTAGTATTTTATTTAAAAATTTGTATTAGTTTTTTTTTTTTTGAATGTTTGGACTAATTTATTTGTGAAGCCATATGTTACTGTAATTTAAATGTGAGAGGAAATTTTATTGCTGTGATACAACTTTGTAAGTTTGAAAATTTATATTTTTCTAATATATATATTCTAATTTATAACTAATCCTCAAATTGGTTGTTCTGTGCTTTTGCTTTTTTCTTTATCCTTCTCTCAAGAGGTTTACCAAGGTTATTAGTATTTTCAGAACTCTTTGGGTTTTGTTGATCTCTTCTATTATTTGATCTTTTCTTATTGTACTAATTTCTATCCATACTTGTCCCTCCTTCCTTCCTACTCCTCTGTTCAAGTTTAGTTTGCTGCTTTTTATGCATTTTTTTTTTTTTTTCGGTATGCGGGCCTCTCACTGTTGTGGCCTCTCCCATTGTGGAGCACAGGCTCTGGACGTGCAGGCTCAGCAGCCATGGCTCATGGGCCCAGCTGCTCCACGGTATGTGGGATCTTCCCAGACCGGGGCACGAACCCATGTCCCCTGCATCGGCAGGCGGACTCTCAACCACTGCGCCACCAGGGAAGCCCTATGCATTTTTATTGGATACATGCTTAGCTCATTAACTGTTACCCTTTTTATTCTAACATTTGCATTTGAAGGTAAATAGTTCTCTCTGTAATTTTTAGATATAAGCCACAATTTAAGATATATACTATTTACCATAAGATCCATATGAAACTTTTATAATATCAAATATTATTTCTTCTTTACCCATGTATATTTTTTTAATTCAAGTATAGTTGATTTACAATATTGTGTTAATTTCAGGAGTACAGCAAAGCAAATTGGTTATATCTGTTCCTGAGTGGGCAACAGGGGGTCCACATACTTGCCACCACTGTTGTTTTTGTGACTTCCTCTCAATAAAAATTGTTCCGGCAAGTCTGGTATAGGATCTGCTTGGGCATTCACTTTTGGTTCCTGGATACTCTTTTGTCTTAAATACTGTTTTCTAATACTAACATATTCCTAGCAATTTTTTCATACACATCATTTGTTTACTTTCAACCTTTCTTCATCCTTATATTTTAGATATCATTCTTGTAAATGGCATATCAACATCTTTGTCTTTTAATTGAAAGATTTAACGAATTTAAATTTAATTAATATAAAAAGCACTGTGCTTCAAAACAAGTGTTCATCTTTCAGTGTCAGAGATTGCTAATTATTTTCTAATATCAATTCTTCCCTTCTTTATTAATAACAGCCTAAGTAACATCTTGATGTGTCACTCCCCATACACAGAATACATTTCTAATATGCCTTTACCTCTAGAGGTGGCCATATAATTATTTTTTAATTGATTTTATTTCTATTTTTATTTTGCCTTGTGGCACGTGGGATATTAGTTCCCTGACCAGGGATCAAACCCACGCCCCCTGAATTGGAAGCATAGAGTCTTAACCACTGGACCACCAGGGAAGTTATATTTTGACTGACAGATTGTGATGGCAATTGCTACACACAACTTTAGGCGTATTGTTTCAAATAACTTCTATTCTAGATTTTCCCATTATTTAATTTCCCTCTATATTCTTGGATGAACATTGGAAGTCAGCTAAATGGTAAAAAATGAGATTAAGACAATTACTCTTCCATCCAAGCCTACTATATCGAATGGCTTTAATAAGCCAAATGAAGGAATAATGTAAAGAGCACAGAAGGTAGTAACCAAAAGTCAGTGTTTTCTAAAAGAAATTGTCAAAACGTGACCTCTAACTGTGCTTATTTGCATTTGGAACTTCCTGTCTGCCAATAAACTGATAGTATTCTTATTTTGCAGGGTAATTTATTGCCAGTGTTTGATCCTCTGAATCCCAAATTTGCCTGCAGGAAAAGATGGGTTGCAATATCTTACGTCCCCAAGATCTATATTCTCCAATGCCCACATTAAATTCTTCCAGAATAAATGATGGGCAAGAAACATCCTTCAGAGGTCAAAGCCAGGGACCACAGAGAGAAATGGACAGAACAAGATCCAGGCTGTCACATGAGCTAACTTATTTTCAATGTTTAGGGCAAGAAATTCCCATAATTTCTGTAATATGATCATTATCATGGATCGATGATGAATTTATGTTTCCCATTATCTCCTTTTTAGAGGAAGATTTTAATTGTGGTCATCTGTCTGCTAGTCTACCATTTGATATCTGGTTGGGGGAGCAGGTAATTTCTCCTTTATGTAGAGGATCATTCATAAACTAAAGACCATGACTTGGAGTAGAATAAAGTAACTTATTAAGACATGTTATTGTCATTGTCTCACTTGGAAAGTGAGGGAGTGAGAAAAGTATACTTGGGTGGCTAAACTGGTAAACCATGGAAGAAATTCAATACCCACTTTCCCCATTTCCCCTCAAATAACAGAGGTTCTGTGAGTTTAATTGATCTCCTAGTAACTGAGATAAATACTACATGTTGCAATCTCCTTTGCAGGTGGGTATATGTAATTATGTTTTGGATGATGGAATGTTAGTGACATGGTCACCTTCCTGACTCAGATTTAAAGAAAGGGATTATGATCTCCATTAGTTTCTCTCCTTCCTACTCTGTGGAATATGGATATGGTGGAAATATAACACATTTATTATGCAAAGGGGTCAAAGCCACATGTGAAAAATGGCAGAGCAACAATATACAAAGTGCCTGTGTCCCAGATACAATACAACCACAATAACAACCCTGGACTGCCCATAATAAAACTCTTACTTGACAGACAAACTTCTATTTTGTTTAAGCCACTGCTGTTTTTGAACCTTTGTCACAGTAACTGAGCTTGTATTATAACTAATACAGAGTTCAGTACCTATGTATGGGTGCTACTACAATGCATCCACAATACATATGCCATTGTCTTAATCTGTGTCCTAAGTAATACACCTTCTGCCAATCAAATTTTCTTCTGTAAGCCATTATCATATAAAAATTGTGAAATGGTCTCTATATATCTCCTAAATATCTTTCAATATAACTCTTCTCCCTATCAACAGCTGGTTATTGTGTTATATCTTTTATATGTGCTATTTTATTTAATTTCCTCAAGGGCTCATTATGAAGATATCATTTCATCCCATTTTACAGGTTAGGTAAAATGTTTAAGAAATTTTCCCAGTATCTATAGGCAAAGCTAGTAAGTTCAGAGTCAGACACCACTTGGGATGAACTCACTCCAAAGCGCCCCTTCTTTTTTATTTATTTTTTTTTTTTTTGCGGTATGCAGGCCTCTCACTGTTGTGGCCTCTCCCGTTGTGGAGCACAGGCTCTGGATGCGCAGGCTCAGCGGCCATGGCTCACGGGCCCAGCCGCTCCGCGACATGTGGGATCTTCCCAGACCGGGGCACGAACCCGTGTCCCCTGCATCGGCAGGCGGTCTCTCAACCACTGCACCACCAGGGAAGCCCTATTTTTCTTTTTTTAATTGAGGAAAAATTGACATATAACATTATATTAGTTTCAGCTGTATGAAGTAGTTATTTGATATTTGTATATATTGCAAAATTATCACCACAATAAATCTAGTTGACATCAGTCACCATACATAGTTTCAAAACAATTATTAATTATTAAGCACTTAAATAATGAACTGACCAGAAGCAGTTTCATGTCCTATTGTATTACAAGAGTGAGACAAATGCAAACATTTTCACATTGTCAAACTTGAAAATGTTATTCATTGCTATTCATGAAAAGTTAAATAAAGGATGCATTTTGGAAACCAGAAGAGAGAAAATATGAAAGAAGCATGTAATTTTTTAAAAATGTTAATTGTGTCTGCAAATATTTTTTATAAATTAAAAAGACTTGAAATCTTAATAAGAAATTTTTGGCGGTTTAAAAACATTAAAATAAAATAACTAGCACAATAGCATATAACTGGAGAGCAGGTACGTGATGTTAAAGCAATTAGTCTCTTCTTTTAGTTAGGAGTAGGATAGAACTCTTTATTAGCTTCAGACCTTCTATGGCAACTATGCATGCTACAATAGTAAAGAAAATTATTGAAAGTATATCCTTAAATATACATCTTCTAAGGAGGGAGTGGGCTGTTAGGGTAATAAGAAGGACAGAGTAAAAGAGAATGCTTTTTCCATATAAACAAAGGATAAAGCACAGTAAATGCAAGACAAATAAATTAAGAATACAAAATAAATTAAACAAATTCAAATATAAAATTAACCACATTATACTTTTGCTTCTGGTTATAATGGAGTAGCCTGAAGCAATACAATTCTCCTGAGAATAATTAGAAAACACAGATAAAACATTTAGAATCCATTTAAGGACATAGAGGGCTTCTGGAGAAACTGGGACTGTAGGGACCAAGGCTCGGGAGCCAGGAAACCATGGGGAGGTGAGCTGATATTCTGTAGCCCCTTCATCCAACCTGTGTGCAGGATAGAGGTTGAGAACAGGAACCTTTTGTGGGCAGAGGGAGGCTGCTCAAGAAGAAAGCAATAGAGCTCTTTTGGTGGCCTCCTTGATTCACGGAGACAAAATTAGAGACTGAAGAACACAGGCTCAGTAGGAAGGGCGAGATGCAGAACTAAGCCTAATACACACTCATTTTCACAAAGATATTTGCTAAACTCTGCATGGGCAGAAGCTGAAATGTTTAATAACCTCTCAAAAAATACTGCTTGGAATACTCTGCAGTCTCACCACGTTGAGTAGACAGGAATTAGAATTCAGATTGTGCCAGAGGGAGGGACCCTGTGAACACACACAACATTCCAGTTGGATGCTCTGGAATAGGGGAGATTCTGGGGCTGAGACTCACCAAAACTGAAAATAAGATTTCACTCCAAAATTTATGTTCAATAAACAGTCCTAGAAAAATAATTTACTTATACAGGTATAAAAACAAAAACCAACCTCGTCTGGTCTCTGTCTTACCTATGAAGAAAATAAATTTGAGAGGAGTAAAGACCACACTATGAACATAAGAAAAGTAAAACATTTAGTGTACAACAAGGGAGAATATGTAACAATATAGCTTTCTTAAGAAAATATAGGGACAAAATATTAAAAAAGTAATGTTATCTATTATACAATTAAAACTTATCAATAACAAAAACCATTAAGCAAAGTGAGTATACAAATGTCCCTCTAGGAAAACATATTTACAGGTAAATAATGAACAATTTTAGCAGCCATGACAGAAGCTGTTACAAGTTAATCAAAAATTAACAAACAAAGAAGAGTCCAAAGTATGTGAACAGACAATTCACATACAACAATTCTCTTACAACAGAGAAAATCAAAATTTGATTAACAATCAAACTGTTAATCAATAACATTTGGAGAAAATGTTTAAATTCCAGAGACATGTAGATGTAAATTAAAATAGTATGTTACTATTTCACAACCATCAGTGGAGCAAAATATAAATAATAATAAAAAGCCATTATATAAAACTGTAGTAAGCTTATTGGGTAATGGACCATTTAAATTTTTTCACAGGCAGTTCAAATTGGCACAATTACTTGGGAAAAGCATTTTAGTGATTGCAGAACTGTTGATTATGTAGCCCAGCATTGATTAATCTAGTTTTCTATTCTGTAGAGAAGGATCACATGGGCACAAAGAAATATATACAACAATATTCATTCTAATAATGCCATAAAGTATTGCAAAAAATAATTTTCTCTGAAAGAATAGTACCTAAGAGTATGAATAAAGTATGTTTTAATCTTGCATTAAACTCTAATATTATAAATAAGAGGATAGACATGGAAAAAAATCTCAAAAATATAATTGTGAACCAAAAGGAAACTGAAAGTGACAGATAAGTATGATTCTACCGTTTATATAAATTGTTAAAATGCCAAAAATAATTATTTATCTATGTATCTATGTATTTATTGATCGGATATGTAGATATGTAGAAAAAGTATACAATTACCATTGCAGAATTTTTATAAAAATTAAAACTAGTATAATAATGTTTAAATAAGGCATACTGTACTTCATTAATGAGATTATATAGATTTATTTACTTAATATTCAATATACACATATATTATATAATAAATACATTTGCATAAAATTTTTGATATACATCAAAGCAATATATTAACTTTTATAATTGTTTTATGTGTATACTATATAATATAAATTTATATATTTATATAAATTATGTGTATTACAAATTGATAATTGTGGATAAAATCCTTTTTCTTTATACTTTTATATAGTTGAGCTTGTGTTATTTTTATAATCAAACAAAATAATAAATTAGATTAAGTGCTATAGAATTAGTATAAATATCAAGTTGAATACAGTTGTATCTAAGTCTTAGATTACATTTTTTTTTTGGACAAAGATTCAGTCTTTGCTCTCCATGACTTTTTTTCCCAGTGTAGTACAGTTGCCAGTTTAATTTAGAGGTGGGCCATGTGTGAGTCTATAAGATTAATTTAGAAAAGTTAGTTTAGGAAGTCAACATGGTATAATGACAGATTTTGTTAAAATGTGGAAATGTTGCTGTTGTTGTTGTTTTTCCCTTTGGATGTATAGCAGTAGCCTATAATAAAAGAGGAAAAGAAGGAGAAAGAAAAAAAGAAAAAAGAAAAAGCATTGTGGGACATACAAAATATTAGGTCATTAACATATTACAGTGTAACTGTGTTATGTACAGTGTTGTAAGAAATAGAAAGCTTAAAAATATTTTGAAACCTACTAAATCAGAACCAACATGGGTGGAGATCAGGCAAAGTCATTTGAAAAAGATCTCAAGGTGATTCTACTCCACTGCTAGGATTGTAAACCACTATACTAGAGCAATGGTTCTCAAACATTCATGGCTTCAGAATCTGCTGGAGAAGTTAAAACACAGCTGGTGGGCTCTATAGCAAACCCTGAGTTTCTCAATCTTTAGGTCTGGGGTGAGGTCTAAGAATGTGTATTTCTAACACGTTCCCAGGTAATACTGATGCTGCTAGCACAGGGGCCACACTTTGAAAAACACTGTATTTAAGGTTTCCTTAAAACATTAGAATGATTATGGTAGAGTAAATTTTGAATAACATTTTTACATATATTTGTTCAACTATGTTTTAATTTATAGTGCATATTTCCCAATCAAAACTGAAAGTCTCATGTTACTGCCAGAAATAGTAAATTCAAAATATGTGCTTTCTAGTAAAACCAATCAGTACACACGTGTTCTTTATTCTCCCCCTTAAATGAAAAGCTTACAGATCACGTTTTGATTAGAAAATAATTGATTATAAAAAGTCTACTAAATGTTTTTCCGGGAAAAGTAAATCCCAAATGTAATCTTGGGTCATGTTAATTTTTCCAGCAAATATAAAATGAAACCAATGACAGGAAAATCACAGTATAAAAAACAAACAAACAAAAATTTATGTCAAAGTACCCATGGGCCTTCTAAGTCCTGATGATATGTACATTTCCTTAGCTAATTCTCTTATCCTGCCATGCTGACACTGTCTTTGTCAACATCCTATCATATTTAGAGTTCATATTTCATGTCACTCTTCAAGATCTTTAATAAAGTTTCCCAACAGATATGAGGAAACATTAACATGTATTTTCCTTGTATTAACTGCTTCAATTAAAATCTAGTACATGGATTCAGTAAGTTAAATAAATATGATTTATTTTATACTATAAAATTGGCACAAAATTATTTTAGAAACATATATATGGATCTATTGATTATGTCTATTCAAGTTATAAAATAAACCGTATTACATATGTATATATATAAATAAAATAAATATATAAAAATCATTAATTTCTAAAAAGTCTATTTTAATAAATTATACATAACTATCAACTATATTTATAAATTATATTTGCATATACTTTTATTATAATTATATATAATTTATTAAAAAACATGTTCTTTGAAAATTGTTTGTATTGATTTTCTTACATTTATTATGCTATTTTATCATTTCTACACAGAAAATTTCTTGATATAGTTTATATGCATTATTGAATCTCTGCGTAGATGGTACCATATTTCTTTATACTTGAAAAAGATTCCCTTTAAATGAAATTGTAGCCCTCCAACCGCTATGACCAAAATAATCAGTTATACATCCACCAAATTGGGGTAACACTAACATCTGCTGGATAGGTTTATCAAATTCTTAATGGTTGGTAATGAGTGTGAGCATATATTTGCACTTAAGTTTGAACAAAATCATGCAATATCTTACATGCATTAGTATCCATACATCTAGAGTTGCTTCTCAATTAATTCAAATAAAAATCAAGTACATTAATTGCCATGAGACAGAGTGATTCTATGATAGGGAGGTCTTCTGCCACAGAAAAAATTCTGAACAGTTTTAGAAATTATGAGACAACGTGACATCTGACTCACAAACAGCATAAACATGGGTGTTCATCTTCCTTCTTATCCAACCAGACAGACACTAGATTTGTGACCAACATAAAGAAAAATGTGGTGAAATCCATATCACTGCTTCAAACTCAAAAGGACATTTTATCAGACTTGTCACCAGGGATTTTTGCTAAGTGCATTCAAAAGAGTAACAGACGCCTGACAGAGAAGGAGGACATTTGATTTCTTTTGCTTTGAAAATGGAATATCCTGTTTTGAAAAAGAATGCTATGCATTCACAGAGGAATCCTGATAAACCCAAAGGAATCCTGATAAACCCAAAGGGCAGTATTGGGCATGTTCTTAACTCCATGAGGGCAGAGTACCTCTCATTCTAAACAGTATTTCCTAGCCTAAAGCTATGTTCCTCAAGTGATATAGGGCATCACTAATTGTTCAATGAATGAAAAAAGGCAGCCCTAGGAGGCAGAGTATTTGAGAAGTAGGAATTCCTTTTAGACTGGGAAGCCACAACAAATCAAAAGTATTTTCATGTTTGGGTGTCACAAATATGGTCCTTTTCCAGAATGAGAAGTTACTACAAGGGGAGAATTATTTCTAGGACTTTTACTTAAAAGAGTACAAAAATGAAAAATATCAAAAATATGTAAAGACATAATAGGTCAAAAGCCAGAGTCTTCTATTGTTAATCAACGGAGATAGTACCATGAAAACACTTTCGCTGCCATAAACAGAACAAAACTTCAGAACAATTTTTATTTTGTCCTCCAGATTCAAGAGAACATATATTGGCTATAAAGCTAGAGCAATTGATCATAAAGAGAAAACAGTCTAAAAATATGGAGAAGTTTTTTTTTTTTTTTAAAGTTTGATAGGCATAATTTTGTCCAGTAAGCATCAAGCAACCTATTGGAAATTACAGAAAAATAATGACAACTGACAAATTAATGGGAAAAAAAGGATAATTACAAGAAAATATAAGACCTTTGACAGATGAAGAAAATCCAACCTATAAACAAGATAAAACAGAACAGGAAATTCAAGTTATTTATAACTCAAGTTAATAATAAAAACTCTTCTAAATGAAGACTAACATGAATCTATGAGCAAAAGTAAAAGATGCTAATACAAAGTGTTATCTCATGGAAATGCTTTTATTCCAAATATTCAAAAATTGTGTAAGCATCCAAATTATGTAGAATGGAGATGAGCGAAATACACAGAAAAAACAAAACAGACTGGAAACCTTAAAGGACATTTATAATGCAACTACAACTAAAGAGCTTTTGGGGGGTGATAGGTGAAGAGTTATACAAAGAAGACTCAAAATTCAAGAATTCTCTACTCAACCAAAATACCTGTCATGCACTAAGCAAACAGACTTCCCTGACTCATAGTAGGTGCTTATAAATTATTCATTGATTAAAATCACTAAAGCAAAACTTTAGTAAGTATATCACTCAAGTAAACTTCCTGAATAAATTACATAAATATAATCTCTCTTTGAATGAAAAATAAATCAAAATGCAAACTGAAGAGGAAGAGAGTAAAAAAAAGCTTAATGTTGGCAATAAAACCAACTAAATATAGAGTAATGTCTACATAACTATACAATAAGCCTATAAAATATATTCTAAAACGTAAAAATAATCAATTATGAGTAACTTTTAAAAAAGAAGACAGATAATATAAAAATACAATTAATATTTACCACCACTTAAATATCTCACATTTAATTTTAAAAAGCCTGTTGTGTATATGGGGAAATTTTGTAGAATTTTAGTATTCATGTTTTACACAGGGAGTCAATGGATTACTCTTTCATCCTTCACATTATCAATAACAGCAACAAAAGTAGTTTCTGTGTGTGTGTATACGTCTATGTGTGTGGGTTTCTGATTCACTGATAAGGAACAATTCACACAACTCATTGATTGTAACGGTAAATCATTTTCTCCCACTATCTCCTGGAATTTGTATTGAAGGGTATGTTTGTTTTTTCCCTGCTCCTGGATGGAAAGCTGGCCAGTGTCCCTAACTTTATGATTACTTTTAGGTAATTTAAAATATTACAAGCACTTTAGACCATAAAATATATTTCTAATTCAAGAATTTAAATGCCAAATTGTATCAAGTATCTTTTCCGACCACAATGTTATGAGACTAGACATCAATTACAGGAAAAGATCTGTAAAAAATACAAACACATGGAGGCTAAACAATACACTACTCAATAACGAAGTGATCACTGAAGAAATCAAAGAGGAAATTAAAAAATACCTAGAAACAAATGACAATGGAGACATGACGACCCAAAACCTATGGGACGCAGCAAAAGCAGTTCTAAGGGGGAAGTTTATAGCAGTACAATCCCACCTTAAGAAACAGGAAACATTTCGAGTAAACAACCTGATGCTGCACCTAAAGCAATTAGAGAAAGAAGAACAAAAAACCCCCAAAGTTAGCAGAAGGAAAGAAATCATAAAGATCAGATCAGAAATAAATGAAAAACAAATGAAGGAAACAATAGCAAAGATCAATAAAACTAAAAGCTGGTTCTTTGAGAAGATAAACAAAATTGACAAACCATTAGCCAGACTCATCAAGAAAAGAAGGGAGAAGACTCAAATCAATAGAATTAGAAATGAAAAAGGAGAAGTAACAACTGACACTGCAGAAATACAAAAGATCATGAGAGATTACTATAAGCAACTCTATGCCAATAAAATGGACAACCTGGAAGAAATGGACAAATTCTTAGAAATGCACAACCTACCAAGACTGACTCAGGAAGAAATAGAAAATATGAACAGACCAATCACAAGCACTGAAATTGAAACTGTGATTAAAAATCTTCCATCAAACAAAAGCCCAGGACCAGATGGCTTCACAGGCGAATTCTATCAAACATTTAGAGAAGAGCTAACACCCATCCTTCTCAAACTCTTCCAAACAATATCAGAGGAAGGAACACTTCCAAACTCATTCTACGAGGCCACCATCACCTTGATACCAAAACCAGGCAAGGATGTCACAAAGAAAGAAAACTACAGGCCAATATCACTGATGAACATAGATGCAAAAATCCTCAACAAAATACTAGCAAACAGAATCCAACAGCACATTAAAAGGATCATACACCATGATCAAGTGGGGTTTATTCCAGGAATGCAAGGATTCTTCAATATACGCAAATCAATCAATGTGATACACCATATTAACAAGTTGAAGGAGAAAAACCATATGATCATCTCAATAGATGCAGAGACAGCTTTCGACAAAATTCAACACCCATTTATGATAAAAACCCTGCAGAAAGTAGGCATAGAGGGAACTTTCCTCAACATAATAAAGGCCATATATGACAAACCTACAGCCAACATTGTTCTCAATGGTGAAAAACTGAAACCATTTCCACTAAGATCAGGAACAAGACAAGGCTGCCCACTCTCACCACTCTTATTCAACCTAGTTTTGGAAGTTTTAGCCACAGCAATCAGAGAAGAAAAGGAAATAAAAGGAATCCAAATTGGAAAAGAAGAAGTAAAGCTGTCACTGTTTGCAGATGACATGATACTATACATAGAGAATCCTAAAGATGCTACCGGAAAACTACTAGAGCTAATCAATGAATTTGGTAAAGTATCAGGATACAAAATTAATGCACAGAAATCTCTGGCATTCCTGTACACTAATGATGAAAAATCTGAAAATGAAATCAAGAAAACACTCCCATTTACCATTGCAACAAAAAGAATAAAATATCTAGGAATAAACCTACCTAAGGAGACAAAAGACCTGTATGCAGAAAATTATAAGACACTGATGAAAGAAATTAAAGAGGATACAAATAGATGGAGAGATATACCATGCTCCTGGATTGGAAGAATCAATATTGTGAAAATGACTCTACTACCCAAAGCAATCTACAGATTCAATGCAATCCCTATCAAACTACCACTGGCATTTTTCACAGAACTAGAACAAAAAATTTCAAAATTTGTTTGGAAAAACAAAAGACCCCGAATAGCCAAAGCAATCTTGAGAACGAAAAACGGAGCTGGAGGAATCAGGCTCCCTGACTTCAGACTATACTACAAAGCTACAGTAATTAAGACAGTGTGGTACTGGCATAAAAACAGAAAGATAGATCAGTGGATCAGGATAGAAAGCCCAGAGATAAACCCACGCACATATGGCCAACTTATCTTTGATAAAGGAGGCAGGAATGTACAGTGGAGAAAGGACAGCCTCTTCAATAAGTGGTGCTGGGAAAACTGGACAGGGACATGTAAAAGTATGAGATTAGATCATTCCCTAATACCATACACAAAAATAAGCTCAAAATGGATTAAAGACCTAAATGTAAGGCCAGAAACTATCAAACTCTTAGAGGAAAACATAGGTAGAACACTGTATGACATAAATCACAGCAAGATCCTTTTGGACCCACCTCCTAGAGAAATGGAACTAAAAACAAAGATAAACAAATGGGACCTAATGAAACTTCAAAGCTTTTGCACAGCAAAGGAAACCATAAACAAGACCAAAAGACAACCCTCAGAATGGGAGAAAATATTTGCAAATGAAGCAACTGACAAAGGATTAATCTCCAAAATTTATAAACAGCTCATGCAGCTCAATAGCAAAAAAACAAACAACCCAATCCAAAAATGGGCAGAAGACTTAAATAGGCATTTCTCCAAAGAAGATATACAGACTGCCAACAAACACATGAAAGAATGCTCAACATCATTAATCATTAGAGAAATGCAAATCAAAACTACAATGAGATATCATCTCACACCAGTCAGAATGGCCATCATCAAGAAATCTAGAAACAATAAATGCTGGAGAGGGTGTGGAGAAAAGGGAACACTCTTGCACTGCTGGTGGGAATGTGAATTGGTACAGCCACTATGGAGAACAGTATGGAGGTTCCTTAAAAAACTAAAAATAGAACTACCATATGACCCAGCAATACCACTACTAGGCATATACCCTGAGAAAACCATAATTCAAAAAGAGGCATGTACCAAAATGTTCATTGCATCTCTATTCACAATAGCCCGGAGCTGGAAACAACCTAAGTGTCCATCATCGGATGAATGGATAAAGAAGATGTGGCACATATATACAATGGAATATTACTCAGCCATAAAAAGGAACGAAACTGAGCTATTTGTAATGAGGTGGATAGACCTAGAGTCTGTCATACAGAGTGAAGTAAGTCAGAAAGAGAAAGACAAATACCGTATGCTAACACATATATATGGAATTAAAAAAAAAATGTCATGAAGAACCTAGGGGTAAAACTGGAATAAAGACACAGACCTACTTGAGAACGGACTTGAGGATATGGGGAGGGTGAAGGGTAAGCTGTGACAAAGCGAAAGAGAGGCATGGACATATATACACTACCAAACGTAAGGTAGATAGATAGTGGGAAGCAGCCGCAGAGCACAGGGAGATCAGCTCGGTGCTTTGTGACCGCCTGGAGGGGTGGGATAGGGAGGGTGGGAGGGAGGGAGACGCAATAGGGAAGGGATGTGGGAACAGATGTGTATGTATGACTGATTCACTTTGTTATAAAGCAGAAACTAATAAAAAAAAAAAAAAAAGAAAGAAATGTGCAAAACCAAGATGAAGAAAACTTTTTAAGTCACCCCTGAAGAACATAAAAAAGACACAAACGGAAAGGAATAGATGTTCTTTGATAGGAACCTCCAGGTTTACCTGGATGAATAACTTAACTGCATAGAGATGTCAATCCTCCCCAGGCTCATTCATAAATCTGACACAGTTTTCTCTAAAATACCAACAGTTCCCCAATACACAGCCCTCCCCAGAAAAAGACAGGGTAATTCTAAAGTTCATGGGGAGATAAAGCAGATAAGATAACCAAGAAAACTTTGAAAAAATAAGAGGAATGAGGGTATTTCAGCCTTACTAGATACTAGAATTTATTACTGAGCCTCAGTAGTTAAGAGCACAGTTCTGGCGTATGAACAGACAGCCTCATGGAACAGAAGAAAAAGTAGACCCCAAAACACATAGGCGGCACTCAACCAGTGGGTGAAAGGTGAGCTATGCCACGAAGAGTGTGGGGACAAACCTGAGGACAACATGAGAGCAGGGAAGCTCTTCTAACTATGATACAAAATTCAGGGGCCATATGAGAACAGACTGATAAATTTAACACAGAGATTAAAAATTTCTACACGGCAAACAAACAAAAATCCTATGCTATAACAAATCCTATCCTACCCTAATGTGGGATCCACGGACTCCTACAGATGCAAGAGTTCTTCCCCAAAACTGGCTCTCAAACCATCTGAACTATAAGCAAAATTTGTGCATCCAGGTCCACTACTCATGAGAAATTCAAAGAAATCTTCACCGCCCCAAAATAGTACGGTGCTTCAAAGTGTAGGCCCTGGAGCTAGAATATCTAGGTGTGGATCCTAGCTGTCCCGATTAGTAAACTGTGTGACTACAGGGAAGTTACTTAACCTTTCTGTGCCTTGGTTTCCTCATCTGTACAATGGGGATAATAATAGTATCTAACTCACAGAGTTGCTGTGAGAGTTGAAAAGGAAATACATGAAAAGTTCTTAGTAGAGAGACTGGCACACAGTAGCACTCAATAAATTTTGTTATTATTGTTATTAAAAAAAAAAAAAAAGAATTTAAATGTCTACCACCAGGTAAAAATCAAACAACCCAATATGATCTAAAGTTGAGACTGTTTCCGCATTTATATAAGCCTCTCTCAAGAAAGGGGGGTTATGACCAAGTGGCTCTCTTTCTTTCCCCTACATAATGCTTCTTCTCCCCCAGAAAAATAACTGTAATATCTGACAATGTTGAGATAGGACCTAGAGTATAAAGGTGCAAAAGAAGGGCATCAGTAAAAATTTCACTTAAGAAATCTCACCATGATGCACACAATCTCAGATTTAGCAGGTGACTAACTGGGTGTGTTGTATTGAGAGAAGTTGCCTTGTTCTGGGGATCTCATACCTGCAGTTTCCTGTAGAGCAAATTCCCACTGGATATTCCCTCAGTTCTCAGCACCCAGGAATCCTTTTAGATTCTCTCTGCTAAGCTCTATTTCACCCTCTTGGGCAAAACTTAAAATGATGCCTTTCTGGCTCTCTTTCTTGAGTTGATTCATATAACTCAAGAGAAATGCTCTCAAACGCTTTGCCTCACAAACTGTGAAATGTCGAACACCAAAAAATCACCTTTATTCTGCTTCAATAAACCACTTCATCAGTCTCTCCTCCTTTCTTATTTGTAAATCAGACAAGAGCTCAAGGTGTTCCCTCAAGTGCAGAGAAACACAACTTAAGCATTTCATGCTGTCTACTTAGAGCCTCTTTTTGTTGGTTTAGGGTTGGAATAACCACCACCACTCACGGTTGTGTTCCCCACTCCCTCCAAGGGACTCATGCACAGCTCCACAAGCCCTCAAGATACTTGGAAATCTCCAAATCTCAACCCAAGTTGTCTCTCAGTGTGAGTGATATGAGGAGTTGTGAGCCCTTTGTATCACTGCACTACTACTTTTAAAATTATAACCTAGCATACCACTTTAAAAATTTGCATCAAATTTTTTCAGCAAATATTTACTTTTAAAATTGAGTATATATGCCACTAGATAGAATGCAGAATACACCCACTGTAAGATGGAATCTTTAGAATTCTAAAGTTTTTAAATTAAATAAATGGATCCTAATTCACTAGAACAAAGAAGGTAATGAAGAAAACCTAAAAGTCTTTGAGTAGAAAGCAAAAAATAATACTGCATTAATGATGATTGGAATAACATAAAAAAAAAGTGTTAAAAAAATGAGTATTGTAGGACCAAGCATGTCATGCACCTCTCCATTATTTTAATTTGGTTTCCTCTTTGTCAATTCTCAGACGATCAATTATTATCCTTAGGACTTACCCCACTAATGAAGCACATTGTTTACTGACTCTTATGCTAATTCTTGAGGGTGTGATTTTTACTACTAAAATGTAAGAGCCATATGGCACAGATTCTTGGTAATTTTGCTCATGGGTGTTTTCATTGTGGTTAATGTTAATTGCCATTTTTTAATTGTGGTTAATGTTAAATGGTTAATTGCCATTTAATAGATAATATTTATTTGTTTGTTTTTGAATGGATGTAAAATAGAAAGATACCTGGCAATCTACTTATGCTATTGTCCCTTTAATATATTGCCATATAAGCAGAAATCTTTACTGAAACTTAGACTACATAAAATACCTTTTTAAAGTAAACTTTGTTCTGTGGAGCAGTTTTAGGTTCACAGAAATATTGAGCAGAAGGCACAGTGATTTCCCGTATAACTCTTACCCCGACACATGTGTAACTTCCAGCATATCAGCGTGCCTCATGAAAGTGGTGCGTTTGTTACAATTGATGAAACCTACGTTGGCATGTCATTATTACCTAAAGTCCATAGTTTAGATTAGGGTTCACTCTTAGTGCTGAGTATTCTAGGGGTTTGGACAAATGTATAATGACATATATCTATCATCATAGTATCATACAGAGTCATTTCACAGTCTTAAAAATCCTCTGTGTTCTGCCTATTCATCTCTCCCTTTCTCTCCAAATGCCTGGTAGTCACTAATCTTTTTACTGTCTTTCCAGTTTTGCCTTTGTCATAAAATTGGAATCATACAGCATGTAGCCTTTTCAGATTGGCTTCTTTCACTTAGTAATATACATTTGAATTTCATTCATGTGTTTTCATGACATGATATCTCCTTTCTTTTTAGCTCTGAATAATATTACATTACTGAAGTACCACAGTCATAAAATACCTTTTGATCCAGTGATAATATCTTTTTGTCTACTTTAAAAAAAATCCATGTGGATTTTCAAATAAGTAGTCTAATACATATCTAAAAATAAGTTTTCCACTTTGTGTCAAACCTCTTCCTCTTGTTTCCCTCACTCAACAAAGAGTATACCATACATACAGTTACTAAAGCCATCAGCAAGAGCATTAACCATGACCTCTGTCTCCCACCCTCCCCATAACAAATAATTTATTAAATCGTGTTAATTTTGGTTCCTCTCTATTGCTAGCACCTAACTTTTTGGTTCTGGATCCTTTGGCACTTATTTTATGTCACTCTCACTGATAAACTAGACTAATATAGTTTTCCAACTAATACCTCTTCTCTAATTTATTCAATTCTTTGGAGCTAGAGTAATCTTGGAAATACACAACACAAATATTTATGAATTCCTGTAATGGCTTCTTTTTGGCCATTTCCATCCTCTTAATAAAAAAAATACAAATCTCTTGGCAAAGTTGACAACACACTGAAAAAGCAGACTCCTGCTCACCTGTCCAGCCTTATTTCTGAACACACTACCTCCTCCCATAATATTCTCAGGCCATACAGAATGTCTTTCAGTTTCTAGTTCTTCTCTTAGAGTTTTTGCTGGTGCTACTTCCACTGCCTGGAACATACTTCCTTCTACGTAACAAACTTAAACTTGCTAAGAGCTGTTCACCATTCCTGCCTTAATGTGGAGGCTATTTTCTCCCAAGAGCCTTCCCTGGTCTTCCTTTAATTACACTAGATGGTAATTAGCAGTGTTCCAGGGCTTTACATATATTAACTTACTTAATCCTCATAAATAAGATTCCCACAAGGTAGGGTGACAGGTTTGGTTTATTCAAAAGGAAGCTGACTTTGCCATGCAGGAGCTTTATTAGTGATTTCTCCTATGAACAACACCTGAGGAAGAGAAAAGAAGGAAGTCAGGTTGAACAGAAAGAGGAATCAAGCTGTGATGTAATCTCAAGACAATCCTTAGCCAACTAGATGATGGTTGTGAAAATAGAATGACTGTGAGAACTGTCTGAGTTGAAGTGACAGAGACCTGGGACTTTATCACTTGTGTTGATCAGCCATTGGATGCCAGACACCCCAGGCTAGGGGGTTAGTGAGGCAGCTCTCTTCAGCTGAATTCCTCCCTAAAAGAAGTTGACAGATGAGGACTACGTGTTGACAACAATCCCAGCAGCTGTCATAACAATGTTAGATAGTATTCTTATCCCAACTTTACAGATGAAGAAATTTAGGGACAAATATGTTGAGTAACTTACCCTGTTTACACAGCAAAATTACTGGACCGAGGATTCAAACCAGGGAGTCTGGCCCCCACTTCGTAACATACACAAAAACAGTTCCTGATAGATTAGAGGTGTAAATACAAAGAGGAAAACAATAATGTTTTAAAATAAAATATAGGAAAACAACATATTGTACTTGGGGTATTCCAATATTTAAAAAAATAGGACTCTAAAGCAATAATCATGAAGGAAATACTTGATAATTTGGACTATATTGTATAAGCCATCATCAAAGAGAAACATCAAATGATTAAAAAAGACAAGCCACAGACATAATATTTAAAATAAATAGCTTACCAAAGTCCTTGCATCCAGAATACAAATAAAATTACTAAGAAAAAATATTGAAAAATCAATTTTTTAAAAATTGACAAAGGATTTAACAGGTTCTTCACAAAGAGAATGTCCAAATGGTCTATAAACCTCTTGAAAGGGCTCTGCTTACATAATCATGAGTAAAATACATAATAAAACTGCATTGAAATGCCAAAATATACCCTCAGAATGGTTAAAGTGGAAACAAAACAAAACAAAGTAGAAATAAAACAAATAAGTTGTGGTCGTAGAGCAATTGCAACTCTCATGCACCGCTGGCAGAGAGCAAACATCAGTAGAACTGCTTTGGAAAACTGTTCAGCAGTATCTACTAAAGATGAACATATTAAAATCAACAATTTTACTTCTAAGTAACCCAGCAAAAATGCATGTACATTCTCAAAAAAACATGTACTAGAATGCTGATAACAGCGTTATTAGAAATGGGCCCAAATAGAAATCTAACTGCTAACAGACAGCGGAATGGATGAATAAATCCTGGTGTATTTATACAATGATATTCTATTTGCCTGTGAGAACGCATGGATTGCTGTTATATTAAGCAATATGAATTGAACCATAAAATCCAGGCAGAAAAGAATACATGTTCTGTGATTCCAGTATTATAAAATTTATAAACAGGCAAAACTAATCTATGGAATTAGAAGTAAAGATACCAGTTATTCTGAAGGGATGGGAAAGTAATAGTGGAAAAGAACACAGGCAGAGACCCATGGATGTTCGTAATTTGGGGGTTCTTTATCTAGGTGCTTGTTATAAAGATAGGTTCAATTTATGAGAATTCATCAAGCTGTGCACTTACATTTGTGTGGTTTTCTAAGTGTACTTCAGTTGTGCATTTTAGTTAAAAGGAAAAGTAATCCCAGGCAGTCTGGCTCCAATGTTTATGATCTTAAGGACAAAGTAAATTTTTCATTTTCTATATATCTGGTAGGAAGATAAATCATTATAATCACTTTGTATCACAAGGTAAAATCATATAATAAAGTTGAAGGTTCAAATGTGATGCATTAGTTTTGTCCTAAGTGTGCATCTCAGAAAAATTCTTGAGCATATCCAACAAATGACATGTAAAAAAATGCCCAGATCTGCATTATTTGCTAAAAAAAGATTAAAGGCAAAATATGCCAACTATTCATCAACAGGTCAACAAGAAAATAAATTGTGGTATGTTAACATATTATATATCAGTGTCATACATCAGTGAACACAAATAAACTGCAGTTACCCACAACAGCATGGATTAATTTTAGCAATAAAATGTTGACTAAAAATCAAGTCCCAGAAGATTACACAAAGCACAATAAAATTTTAACAATCCCCCAAACAATAAAAACTAAACAGTATAATGTTTAGGCATGTATATAAGTACAACTAACTTTTAAAAAACAAAGGGTAAGCACTAATTCTAGATAGAGGTTTTTGTACCTCAGGGGAGGCAAGAGTGCAGGACATGAAAAGAGCACCTGGTAAATAAAACATATCAGTAATGTTCTACTTCATGAGTTGTGATACAGATTTACAATTGTTCATTTTCAATTATTCATTTAACATATTTATAACTTACATATATGTTTCATATATATTTGTATATATTTAATATTATATGTTGAAGATGTTGATGTAAAAAGTAGAATATCCCAAAACACTTTGGGCTGTGATGGGAAGGAGAGAGATGAAATAAGAAAATTTGAAAATATACTTTAAGGGGGCTTGTCTGCAACAAAAGAGCCAGTAGACAGGTAAAATAACAGAAGAGCCTTTTATATAAAAGTGGGACTAATTGTCAGAGGGAGATTTCTGGGTTTATCAGAGTGGGCTGTTAAGAATCTCACATGAACAGGACCAGGAAGACACGTTAGATTCCTTCTTCTCTGCGTCCCACTTGCAGGCTTCTCTTATTGGACCATAACTTATCCTTTCCCTTTTTTTGTGCTATATCTGAATATGTACAGAGTTATTATGATAATATAAATAAAAATAAACTTAAAACCTTTTTAGCATTATGACTTTGTTTATAGGACCATGTGTACTACATATCAGATGATTCTTCTTTTACCATGGTATTCTTAATATTTAGCAAAATTCTTGACAAATGCTACACGTTTTTAAAAACCAGTTAAGCTGATGAATTCATAGATACAAGGAGTAGAATAGGGAGTGGATGGTAAAAGGCTACCAACTTTCAGTTATAACATGAAGGAGGTCTGAGGATCTAATGTGTAACATAGGGACTATAACTGATAGCACTGCACTGTATAATTGAAATTTGTTAAGATAATAGAACTGCAATATCTCCCCCACCCCCCAAAAAAGTACACAATATATGAGGTGACGGATGTGTTAATTAACTTAATGGGAGATTCTTTAACAATATATATGTATATCAAATTATCACGTTGTGCACTTTAAATATTTTACAATTTTACTTGTCAATTGTACCTTAAAAAAGCTGAGAAAATTCTATTAAATTAATTCTATAATTATAATTATAATTCTATAATTTATCTGATCAATCTCATATATATCATTAGTTTACACCATAAGACATTATCGGGTTTAATAATTTTTGGTCCACAAAATGGCAATTTTTATATGAATCATCGATTATTAAGAGAATAGCATCTCTTCCTAAAAGGGTTGTTTAGCTTCCAAGGTAATGACTCCAGTTCTCTTACAATGAAGGGGAGAACTGATGATATTAAGTAAATATAGAAAGAAAGAGTGTCCAATGATGAAAATATAAGCAGTAGGGCTATATTATATTTTGGAATATTACAAATTAATCCTTCAAACACAATCTTGAACTCCTAACACTTGGTTATTATTGATACTCCTTCTTAGAGGGGAAACTTTTGGTGTAAGCTATGAAAAATTACCCAAAGGAGTCAAAATCTGACAAGAAGTTGCATAGTAAAATTTAAAAATCGTGATAGCATTTGAAGCATAATTTACTTCAAGAAAATATAGAAACATTAGTTTACTTTATTAATACATAGGCATAATTTCAACACAGAGGACCCTTGGATTAGAGTTCAAACTTCTACATTTTTACTGTTAAACTGTGAATAGAAGATCAATCAACCAATGAATTAATCAATGGATACAGAAATTAGCCTATTATTGCAAAAATGTTAAACGATACAAGCACTAAAACTAATAAAATCTCCATATATAATGGCATCTTTTTTTTTTTTGCAGCTTTATGACATTAACTCATAAGTAAAGTGATTGATATAATAGAAGTAACACAACTTAATGGGTGTCTTCTTTGGTTTAATAAATCGTTATAATGAAATAGAGTGACGTTATTAAATATTTCCTCTTCTTCAGATGCCATTGAATATTTCTAATTTCTATTTTGTTTAGAATTCAAGTTACTGTCCAGTGTTTGTGAAAGGGAATTGAAATCTTTTCACAAAGATGTGTAGTTCAGTAGCAGTATACCAAATTCTGATTAACAATCAACTACTAAACCAGGGACTCTAGCTGCACATCAATTTTGATGTTTTTAATTGCAAGATTTATACCTAAATAGCTGCTTAATGATCTGTGACCTCAGCTTCAAAAGAGAAAACATTTCAGTGATAACTGACTTCTGGTACTCATGAAATTTTCACGGATTCATGAATTATGACACCTTAGCTCAAACTCTGCTTATTCTATGAGATTGATGCCACATATAACATTTATTCAGAAAGTGCACATAGTGCTAGGCATTCAGATTTCGGCAGACAGATCATCTCTCTGATTATACTAGCTTGATTCCCTGCTATGGCCTTAGGTATTTCACTTTAATTCATGACGGTTAGTAGTAAGATACTCTGTATTTTGTGTTTTTTACTCTTTCATTACATTAGAGAAGGATTTTTTTTCATTCTTTTTTAAGTAAATCTTCACTCCCTCACAAGTCAGTGTTTGAGTGCTTTTTTCCACTTCTATTTTATCTTGTGTCCAAATCAATGGTCCATGATCAAGAAGTTCTGTCAGGAGTTCTTTTAAAACTTTAGGAACTACCTCAAGATCTCTATGGAAATGTGGTACTCAAAGCCAACAAAAATTAGATGCCTCACTCTTTCTCTGCCTTTTTTCATGTCAATGCATGATTATTGAACTAAAGTAACAAAAAACAGCATGAAAGTTATTCAGATTTTGTTGATCTCATTCCTGTATGTTGGATACAATTAATTAAATGCAATTCAATAAATAATTATATATCATTTATCATGCAAATCACTATTTATTCATTCAGAAGCTGTTCATTCATCATCAACAATGTACCAAACAACTTACTAAATGGCAAAAAAAAAAAAAAAAAAAAATTAGCATGCACCTGAATTATTTGGAGAAATTGTTAAAACACAGGTGTCTGGGACCCACCCCCAGAGTTTAGAATTCAGTAGGTCTCTTACCAGCTGATACTCATGCTGCTGGCCTGGGAACAACACTTGGTAAACCACCTATTAAATGAATGCATGTATCCCAAATGAATATTTGTCCATGCAATCCAGAGGCAACTTTGTCAAAGTATTCACTTCCTTTTTACCTTTATGGCTGCATTACCTAATCATACTGTTCACTTGCTGAAATGACTATGAGATGAGAGAATTCTTTCCAGGTTGCAGTGTTCAGCACTTCCCTGGGGATTCATCTGTAACTAAGATTATTAAAAATGCTTGCAAATTCCAATACTATCCACTTGCTATGTACTGTCAGGTGTAGTGTGTGTGTGTGCATGTGTTTCTTGTAAACTTTTTTGAAACATAACATACACACAGAAAGATGTAAAAATCACTAGTATATAGCTTGAGAAAGTTTCATAAAGAGAGCACACACGTTCTAACCAGCATCCAGATGAAGAGAAACATTACCAGTGTCCCAGAAAACTCCTTATGGCGCTTCCCCATCAGTATCTCCTCTAAGTAACCATCATCCCTACTTCTAACACTGTTTATGGAGGTCTGCCTCTGCACATTAGATAGAATCACACTGAAGGTACTTTTTGTGGCTGCTCCTCTTTTTGAGTTTTGGTTTTTGGTTTTTTGGTTTTTGCTGTTTTTTTCCCCTCGATATCATCTCTGCAAGATGTATCCTATCATGTGTTAAATGGTAGCTTGTTTTGTTTTCTATCTTCCATTATATTGTATGAATACACTGCAATATATCCATTCTATTGTTAATGCACAGTTGAGTTGTTTCCAATGTTTGGCTAATGCTGTTATAGAAATAATTCTTCATAATTTTCGGTAAACATGTATACAGATTTTGGTAAGGCATACACATATGCTGGAAATAGGAGTGTGCATTTGCAGCTTTAAGAGATGCTGCCAAGCAATTTTCCAGAGTGATTTTAACAATTTATACTCTCACCAGCAGTGCCCCAGGTTTCTGGCTGCTCTAAATTCTTGCCAACCCTTCTTTTACTTTATATGTTTTGTTTTGCTTGGTTTCTTTCTTTCTTTTTTTTTTTTAATTGAGCTATTCTGACGGGTTTGTATGAAGATTAGCACATTCACATGTGTACTGCAGTGTAGATAATAGATATCCTCTTTTATATAAAGTCGTTCAAAATCTTTCTTTTGTTCTTACATTTTGCTTTTAGAGTCCCTGCCTTCTTTTTTTATTGATTCATCCAACGGATCATTCATGATATTAAGATGTATCTTCTACTGTGTAGCTTGCTTTGCTCTCTTCTGTTTTGTTCAGAATTTTACTTTTGTTAAAATTTCTTAATTTCAATGTATTCTATATTATTTTTTTTTCCATTTTGGTTTATTGCTGTCTGGGTATTGTTTAAGAAAGTTTGGTCTAATCCCAGATCATGAATATATTCAGTCAATTTTTAAAAAAGATTTATTATTTAACTTTTACATTTAGAGCTATATATAATTTATAAAGATTTTGTGTGTATGTGTGAGGAAGAGTAAAAGATTCATTGTTTTTCCAAAGTAACATTTACTAAAAATGCTATCTTTTACCCACTGCACTATAGTGTTTCTTTGATCATGTCAGGTGACTGTATATATGTGATCTGCTTCTGGACATTCCCTTTTGTTCTATGAGTGTATTTTTATATACTTGTGCTAATACCACACATTATGATTGCTATAACTTGATAATAATCTATATCTACTAGTGTAAATCGTCCATCTTTATTCTTGTTCAAGGCAGCCTTGGCAGTTCTAAGTCCATTGGACTTGCATAAATATTTTAGGATCACCATATTCATTTCCACAAGCAAATACAAACAACAAACAAAAAACATGCTATGATTTTGACTGACAGAACACACAAAAATGCAAATGGTTTCTATTCAAATATCCTTGTTCAAACAATCTTACAAAATTTTTTGGAGGTTAACAGCTTATTATCAGTATCCCTTGTTCTTTATTTAAATGAAAAATCTTGTACTTTATTTATATTTTTCCCACCAATATTAATACTTTTATATTGTTTCTATTTTTTTCTTAACACCTTTATTGGCATATAATTGCTTTAAAATGTTATGTTAGTTTCTGTTCTATAACAAAGTGAATCAGCTATAAGTATACATATATCCACATATCCCCTCCTTACCCCACCTCTCTAGGTGGTCACAAAACACCAAGCTGATCTCCCTCTGCTATGCAGCTTCTTCCCTCTAGCTATCTATTTTACATTTGGTAGTGTCTATATGTCAATGTTACTCCCTCACTTCATCCCAGCTTACCCTTCCCCATCCCCGTGTCCTCAAGTCCATTCTCTACTTCTGCTTCTTTATTCCTGTCCTTCCCCTAGGTTCATCAGCACCTTTTTTTTTTCTAGATACTATATATATATGTATTAGCATATGGTATTTGTCTTTCTCTTTCTGACTTCACTCTGTATGACAGACTCTAGTTTCATCAACCTCACTACAAATATTTTAATTTCACTTCTTTTATGGCTGAATAATATTCCATTGTATATATATGCCACTTCTTCTTTTTCCATTCATCTGTTGATGGACACTTAGGTTGCTTCCATGTTCTGGCTATTGTAAATAGTGTTGCAGTGAACATTGTGGTACATGACTCTTTTTGAATTATGGTTTTCTCAGGGTGTATGCCCAGTAGTGGGATTGCTGGGTCATATGGTAGTTCTATTTTTAGTTTCTTAAGGAACCTCCACATTGTTCTCCATAGTGGCTCTATCAATTTACATTCCCACTGACAGTGCAAGAGGGTTACCTTTTCTCCACTCCCTCCCCGGCATTTATTGCTCGGAGATTTTTTAATGATGGCAATTCTGACTGGTATGAGGTGATACCTCATTGCAGTTTTGATTTGCATTTCTCCAATGATTAATGATGTTGAGCATCCTTTCATGTATTTGTTGGCAATCGGTATATCTTCTTTGGAGAAATGTCTACTGAGGTTTTCTGCCCATTTTTGGACTGGGTTGTTTGTATTTTTTATATTGAGCTGCATGAGCTGCTTGTATATTTTGGAGATTAATCGTTTGTCAGTTGTTTCTTTGCAAATATTTTCTCCCACTCTGAGCATTGTCTATTCATCTTGTTTATGGTTTCCTTTGCTGTGCATAAGATTTTGTTTCATTAGGTCCCATTTGTTCATTTTAGTTTTTTCTTTCCATTTCTCTAGGACGTGGGTCAAAAAGGATCTTGCTGTGATTTATGTCAAAGACTATTCTTCCTATGATTTCCTCTAAGAGTTTTATTTTTGGTTTTTAATCCATTTTGAGCTTATTTTTCTTTGTGGTGTTAGGAAGTGTTCTAATTTCAATCTTTTCCATATAGCTGTACAGTTTTCCCAGAAAGATTTATTGAAGAGGCTGTCTTTTCTCTATTGTATATTCTTGCCCCTTTATCAAAGATAAGGTGACCATATGTGCGTGGGTTTATCTCTGGGTTTTCTATCCTGTTCCACTGATCTATATTTCTGTTCTTGTGCCAGTACCATACTGTCTTGATTACTATAGCTTTGTAGTATAGTCTGAAGTCTGGGAGCCTGATTCCTCCAGCTCCATTTTTCTTCCTCAAGATTGCTTTGGCTATTCGGGGTCATTTGTGTTTCCATACAAATTGTGAAATTTTTTGTTCTAGTTCTGTTAAAAATGCCATTGGCAGCTTTACAGGGATTACACTGAATCTGTAGATGGCTTTGGGTAGTATAGTCATTTTCACAATGATGATTCTTCTAATCCAAGAACATGGTATATCTCTCCATCTGTTTGTATCTTTTATAATATCTTTCATCAATGTCTTATAGTTTTCTGCATACAAGTCTTTTGTCTCCTTAAGTAGGTTTATTCGTAGGTATTTTATTCTTTTTGTTGCAGTGGTAAATGGGAGTGTTTCCTTAATTTCTCCTTCTGATTTTTCATTGTTAGTGTGTAGGAATGCAAGAGATTTCTGTGCATTAATTTTGTATCATGCTATTTTACAAAATTCATTGATTAACACTAGCAGTTTTCTGGTAGCATCTTTAGGATTCTCTATGTATAGTATCATGTCAACTGCAAACGGTGACAGATTTACTTCTTTTCCAATTTGGATTTCTTTTATTTATTTTTCCTCTCTGATTGCTGTGGCTAAAACTTCTAAAGCTATGTTGAATAATAGTGGTGAGAGTGGGGAACCTTGTCTTGTTCCTGATCATAGCGGAAATTGTTTCACTGTTTCACCATTGAGAATGATGTTGGCTGTGGGTTTGTCATATATGGCCTTTATTATGTTGAGGTAGGTTCCCTCTATGCCTACTTTCTGAAGGGTTTTTATCATAAATTGGTGTTGAATTTTGTCAAAAGCTTTTTCTGCATCTATTGAGATTATCATATGGTTTTTATCCTTCTGTTTGTTAATATGGTGTATCACATTGATTGATTTGCATATATTGAAGAATCCTTGCATTCCTGGGATAAACGTCACTTGATCATGGTGTATGATCTTTTTACTGTACTGTTGGATTCTGCTTGCTAGAATTTTGTTGAAAAATTTTGCATATATTTTCTTCAGTATTACTGGTCTGTAGTTTTCTTTTTTTGTGACATCTTTGTCTGGGTTTGGTATCAGGGTAATGGTGGGCTTGTAGAATGAGTTTGTGAGTGTTCCTCCCTCTGCTATATTTTGGAAGTGTTGAGAAGGATAGGTGTTAGCTCTTCTCTAAATGTTTGATAGAATTCGCCTGTGAAGCCATCTGGTCCTGGGGTTTTTTTTTGTTGTTGTTGTTGGAAGATTTTTAATCACAGTTTCCATTTCAGTGCTTGTGATTGGTCTGTTTATATTTTCTATTTCTTTTTGGTTCAGTCTCAGAATGTTGTGCTTTTCTAAGAATTTATCCATTTGTTCCATGTTGTTCATTTTATTGGCATTTTGTTGCTTGTAGTAGTCCCTCATTGAGTTTAGTGTACGGTAGTCAGGTATGCCATAGATGCTATACTTTTTGTTTATAATGTGTACGAATGTTAATATGAAGGTTTTTTTCCTAAATAATTCTTAGTACTCTTTATTGGGTTCATGATATTTTAAAAATCTGTTTTATTGGAAAGAAGAATTATTGAATTTTTCCTGTTATAAAGTTTTATGGCTCATTTTTGAAAATGAAAACATATCCTTTTTGAACCATAGTAGAATGGAAGACTTTTTAAGCTAAATTACCTGTGATTCTGTGTTATTGTTTTTTTTCCTGCAAATTAGTTTTTGGCCTGAAATATAAAATAATTATTCTACTACAAAAGCAGCTACAAGTCTTCCCTGGTGGCACAGTGGTTGAGAGTCCACCTGCTGATGCAGGGGACATGGGTTCCTGCCCCGGTCCGGGAAGATCCCACATGCCGTGGAGTGGCTGGTCCTGTGAGCCATGGTTGCTGAGCCTGTGCATCCGGAGCCTGTGCTCTGCAACAGGAGAGACCACAACAGTTAGAGGCCCACGTACCACAAAAAAATAAAAAATAAAATAAATAAAAACAGCTACATAAATAGTACTGTTTTTTAAAAAGAAACTTTGTATTAAAATAGAAAGTTTTCCAAATTTTCTAAGATTATTACATTAATTCAATATTAGTTTCATGTCCTGGATCATGTATAGTTTCCATTCTATAACTTAATACTTTTATTTTGCATGTTTTATTATTAATTAGCTTTTAAACTTCATAAGCACTAATATTTCTTTAAGAGAAAATTAATAATACATTTTAAAAGACACTAATTTTTAAAAATTATTTATGATAAAAATGAGTAAAGCAAAGTTTTGCAAAATGAACACAAAGTCTACATTTCTAAAATCAATTGTTTGAGAAAAATTACTCAATTCTACTCTAATGAATAATAGGTAACAGAAAATAAGATAGATTTTCTGTTATTCTTACCACTCAGATGTTTATTATTTTCTTTTAACAGATTATCTAGTTCCACAAAAGAATCACATTATTCAGTAGTTTTCATTATCAAAAGAATGGCCACTCTGCAGAGTAAAGTGACAGACAATATATTTCTCAAGATGACAATTTACACTATGAGAGCAGAAATGAACTATGAATGTTCAAATGTGAACCTGTGCATACTAAGTTTATAAACACTTGAGCACACACAATGAATGAATAACAACAGTCTTGATTTGTTATGCAAGGAAAACCTTGTAAGCAGGAACATATTCATTCAGAGGCATTTATATGTAAGTATGTAGTATAAGTATGTAAGTAGGTGAGAGGGAAAGTTTACCATAGTATAGAAGTGATATGATTCACCAGTTTTTTCACTGTTGTTTAAGGAAAACATTTAAAGTTGTAACCATAGAGTGTGTGTAATGAATTCATAGCTTAATCAGGTATCATCAAATAAGAAAGAAGCCAGAAAAACTTTGCTTTTATAGTAAAGGAAAACAGTGGCATGACTGAGAACTGTTTATATTATTTTCTATTCCATGTTATATATGGGGTGTTTTAGTTTCAAAAGCTCCAGGTTTCTGAAATTTCCTTCCGAAGCTCCTTCTGAAACTCTCCTCTTTTTTTTTTTGTTTGTTTGTTTTTGGCTGCATCGCCTTGTGGGATCTTAGTTCCCTGAGTGGAGGTTGAACCTGGGGCTCTGGCAGTGGGAGCACAGATTCCCAACCACTGGACAAACAGGGAATTCCCTCTCCTCCTTTTGACTAGAAGATGGTGTTGAATTTGAAGGTAAGAAGAGCTTATTTAATGAGCTATACTATTTCCTAAAATATATCTTTGGTTTTGGTTTCAGTTAGTCTCCAGTAAACACACTTCCTTTTCTGCTTTAAGTTCCATTGAAATCACATTCAAATTAGAAAAGCTCCACATTAATGATTTTAGTACTCTGTGAAAATTACTTGGGTAAAAATATAAATTCAAATGATCTTGTGGGAGAATGAAAGATAATGTATCCTACTGCATTCATTTCAACCCCTTCCTGTGAAATACTTAATGAAATATATTAGTAAGGGTTCTTCAGAGAAACAGAACCAATAGGAGACAGATAGACAGATAGATAGATATAGATATAGGTATATATATAAATATAGATATAGATAAAAGGAGATTTATTGTAGGAATTGACTCATATGGTTATAGAGGCTGATAAGTCCCATGATCTATGAACTGGATAACCAGGAAAGCTGGTGATGTAATTCAGTCAGAGACTGAAAGCGTGAGAACCAGCAGCACCAATGTCAAGGGTAGAAATGGTTGTATTAGTTCAAGCAGTGAGATCAAATTCACCCTTCCTCCATTTTGTTCTACTCAGTCTCTCAGTGGATTGGATGAAGCCCTCTCGCTTTGGTGAGGGCAGCCTTCTCTACTCAGTTTACTGGTCCAAATGCTAATCTTTCATAGGCACCCACACAGACACACCCAGCGAAAATGTTTTACCAGCTATCTGAGCATCCCTTAGCCCAGCCAAGATGACACAAAAAATTAACCATCACACCAAACAAAATTCTATAAAATTCTGAAAAAAATTAAAACCCAGTTTTGATTAAATACAGTTACAATGAAGCATGTTAGATTTGTATGAGGAATTGGGAAAGTTGATAGTCAAAGCAAAACTTTGAGGATCCAAATAAAGCTAAATTCATTGGTTGCTTTTTTGTCTCATAATTACACATGAAGACATTTTCTCCATGACTTGCAACATCTGAGAGTTTCAGTGAGACATCAGGTATATGCATATACTACTTTATTCAGTGCATTATAACCCAGTAACATAGTGCTTTCTTGTGTGTCATTTCACAGGCAAGTGTGGCTTTTTCCAATTCAAGTTTAGTTGATATTTTTGCTTTGGGTTTGATTTTAACTTGTAAATTAATATTTTTCCTCTGTTTTATCCAAGCTCAGTTAGTAGTTTCTAGTACATAGTATATGTCTTTTGTTTTCCTCTTTTTCTATTTTTTTCTGGACACAAGAAACAAAAGGAAAAATAGGGAAGAGGACAAACAACTGCTGGGATCCCACTGCTGTGCTCTTCTGGTTTCTTTACTTTGACCCTTGACCTGGCTTAGCGATGGAAAACTCCCACTATGTAGAGTGGGACAGTCCTTGTTTATGCCTCATTTACTCTCAAAGAATCTGCGATTGGATGATATATTCTATGACCACTTTGCCTATGGATAGAACCTGTGCCCAGGAAATTTCTCAAATTCTTGCTAAATGGATGAAGAGTAAAAGTGTCTTTTCTGTGTTTTGTAGTCCATCTTTTTCCAACTTCAGATTGAAAACCATCAGGAGGTTATAAAATCAAGTTAATGGGCTATAATTAGATATTTATTTATTTATTTATTATTAATTTCAAAATACAGAGTTAGAGAAGCTAGAAGCAAAAGTTTGGATTATTGTTGTATCCAATTGCTGAACAGCCAGAATAAGTGTTTTATAATCCTTACCTCACTCAATGACCCTATATTTTTTCTATATTTTAGACCTTAGTCTTGGATAAAGATTTAAATGTCACTACTGCAGAAAAAGAGGTAATTATATTACAAAGTGTTCTGGATATTTACCAAGAAGTGGAGAATTTAGTAACTGAAAATTATCTCTCTAAGAACTTTCCTAACATTATCGTTTATCTGACATCTTAGTCCTTCTTCAGGAATTGCCTTAGGCTGTAATATATTGCCTTGAACAATGTTACACCCACTCCCTGGGCAGCCTATATCCAATGGTGGGCTAATAAAAGGGTACAGAGTTCCACTAATCGTATCTCAATTGCAACAATTTTCAAGATACATTCCAACTCCTTGTAGGATTCATTAGAATTATATCCCAATTCGATTGCCCTAGTCCCAATTCTGTTTCTCTAGAAATATTTTCAAATAAACCTCTTCTTGTATGCAGATCTCAGAGTTTGTTTCTCGAGCATCTAGAACAGAGTAGTTCTTTTTTTTCCCCCATGATTAGTGTGAAATGTGCCTTAGGAGGACAAGAAAAAGTAGAAAATCAAACAGACAAGGTCATCCCTATGATATGAGTTCAGTATCTTTTAAGAGGACTTCAAGCCTTTTTAAATTTATTCATCAGATCTTTAATGATGATATATGCAAGGTGCCTCACTAGACTCTGGGGAATGTACTAACTGATACCACATTAAATTCATGTCCACACACAGCTTAAGTGGACCGTTGGTTCTCCTTGCATTTATAGTATATCACAATATATTTTGCTAGTCTACTCATTTCTCTACTTTCTTAGACTGTTTCACATGGTCTATTCTGTCATCACATTTGACCAATAAGGGAATTCCTACCTTCAAAACATACACAGAATCTTACTAATTCTAACTATCACTACTTTTACCAACAAGGTTTGAGCTATCATCACCTCTCACCTGTATTATTACAATACCAAATATAGTCTATTCTCAAAAAAGTAGGCAGATCTTGTAGCACTTCTTTTTAGGTAATTGTATATGTTTCTCATTCTTGCTGTAAATTACCATAAACTTAAACAACACAGTGGCTTAAAACAACGCAGATGTACTATCTTACAGTCTGAAGGTCAGAGTCTAAAATGGGTTGGCAAGACTTCATTCTTCTGGATTCTCTAGGGATGAAACTATTTCCTTGTCCTTTCTGGCTTCTAGAGGTCACCACATTCTTTGGTTCTTGTCCCCGTTATCACTCCAACTTTTGCTACCATCATCACTTCTCCTTAGTTGACTTTGAGCCCCCTGCATCTCTCTTATAAGAACTCTTATGATTACATTTAACCTACTTGGGTAAACTACCCATTTCAAGACCCTTAACTTAAACATATCTGTAATGTCCCTCTTGACATGTAAGGAAATATATTCAAAGTTTTCAGTGATTGGGAATGACATTTTGGGGGGGGTGGTTATTCTACCTACCACAAACATTATATTACTTATGCTCTTCTTCCACACCTTCACCAACCCTTATTTATTTCCAATTATTTACTACATATGTTGTGATCCTCTATACAGTAAACTAGCAGGAGAGGGATTTTTGTCTCATTTTGGCCTTCAATGAATTCCAAGGATATGGAACCATGCTGGAAACATAGCAGTGCTTGTATTTATTACATTATAATGTCTTATTTGAAACACTCAAATATTAGTGGTTTAATAAAGCAGAAGTTTACTTTTTGCTCATGCAGCAAGTCCTACAAATGTGCTTATGCACAGGTTAATGTTGTATCCTGCTCTGCACAGTGACCTTTAGCTGCACCACCTGAAGTCCATGGCCATTTCCATTCTTGATATAAAGAATAGAGACTCTGTATAATTGTAAAACATATTTTTATAGTCTCAGAATAAAAGTGGCATTTTTCACTTTATGTCATATGTGATTGACCAGAACTAGCCACGTGACCCTGATTGATTTCAAATAAGCTACAAAATGTATTTTTCTGCTAGCCCAGATAGGAGAGAATAACTAGATATTGTGAACACAAGAACAGTCTATAAATATTTGTTAAATGTTGAATGTGATGAGAATAGGGAAAAGTAAAAAGAATACATACAGTTATCCCACAAAACATTCTTCTTCCCTAGACAGACAAATCCCAAACACATAAGTCAACCTGCTGTTTCTCAAACTGGAATTTATGGAGCTTGGGAGCATAAGATAATATTTCTTAGATATCACAAGATTTGTCTTAAGATTACACTGGGTTTTTGAGTCCTAATCCATAATGTATTGATGTCTGATTCAGTATAAAACTGGCTTTTATAATTCAAGTCCCCAGGAAATGCATTGTACTCTAAACTTTGTATGAGCACCTAGTCTTAAAAAGTGTAGACAGAATGAGAAGGAAAAGTGGGAAATTAATCATTATGGGCAGTGAATTTCCAGTCTAGATAATTTAGGACTCCAAGTTCAGAAGTGATATATATATATTTTATATAGAATGAGCTTTATTTAGTTTAAATTCACCAGAGATGGACTTTCATTTTTGCACTTTACCTACTTCCAGAGGTAACAGCTTACAGGCATCCCATCATTAAGTGTTAATGATACTTTCTTATACATCTGCTATAGATTTCAGTTCTCTCAATAGTCTCAAATAAAATCCATAGTCATTACTTTCTGTCCCTCTTTGTTGCAAGCTTACATCTACTGTTTTCCAAATATAAGACTTGAAAGGACTTTTAAGGTCGTGTAAAGCATTGATTCTTGCCTAGAAAGTATTTAGTATTCAATGAGTACCACCACCACCACTATCAAAACAAATTGTTCAAATTTCATATATAGGAGTCAGAAAACTAGGATGAGATGGCAAGTGAATGATTCTCACATCCCAGCTATTTTTGCTAAGCCAAATCTAATTTCTACTTACTCTGTCAAATTAGTATAATAGATATCAATCTGTTTATTGCTTTTATAGTGCCTTATACTCCAGATAAAAGTTTAAGTAAAATTGACCTATACATATTTAATTCAGTTCAGTCCTACATTTCCCATAAATACATTTCTTTCTTATTTTCTAGAATAATTGAAGCTATTCTCTACTTCCGAGATCCAAACCACTTCCTACACTCTTCTGTATTCTGTCTGTGTTTCTAAATCAAATCTTCTTGGGGCATCATCTCCCATCTTTCATCTCCTCTAAGACATCGCCCCACATAATAAGATTAAGTGTCATGCGAAAAGAAAATAGTCATTAATGCAACTAGGCTGAGGTGGATTTTAGCATATATTCTGTCTTACAAAAGAAATCTTGCTTTCAATTTGAAAAGATAAGACAAACATTTGACATGATGCCCAATGTGGCTGTGGAGTAAACTCTCAACACAGGTAAAGTTCTTGTTATATTTCCAGGTACTGAAGGCAGCAAAAATTCATATCAATTTAATCTATGTCACTTTGAGCTATAAATGTAAATACGTACACATATATATTTATGACTGAAGAATCACAGAAGTCAAATAAACACATATGCTTAAAATTTTATCATGATTATTGACATTTTATAGCACAAACTAATTAGAATATATTTTATATGTATACATATATTTGTAATTATCAATTTTTATAAATAAACATGGTAAAAATATATAGTATAAGTGACTTAAATTGCACATTTGTGAGTACTCATTTTTAACATGAAATATAAGGAGAAGAAAATGGAAAAATATCATTAACTCACTTACAATGCTTAACAATAAAGTTAGCATGTTAAAAGAATGCCAATAGTATTTCTTCTCTAAATTCATATAACAGACATAATTTACCCCAATTATATTTATGTCTTCAATAGATTCAATTAAGAAACTCATCAGTAAAGCAATTTATCTTTAACAATTTTCAACTGCTATCTTTGCTGTTCTAGGGATTTCTCCCAAAATTAGTCCAAAATAAGTTAATAACTAAGACCTGAAATCTGTGTACCTAACCACCAAAACAAGTAAATACAATTGCTTTTTTTAACAATAGAAAAATGTAGTGAAATATGATAAATTGATTTCCCTATATATATGTTGGTGTGCATAAACCTTGTCAATTATTAGATATTCCTTGATGAGAGTTTTAATATATTCTTACTAACTCTGAGAAGATGAATCTCTTTACTTTAGATTATACTGGAAAATTTCCTCCTTCATATTATTGGATCAGTGGTTCCATAGCTCCATTTCAAACCTTCTTTATTCCTTTTTCCCTTTTCTCACAACCACTTCTCTATAAATCCATTAAATCTGTAGCAAAGCTGAATTTCATCAATCTTCTATTTCTCCTGAACTAGACTGACGTGAAAGACAAGACTGGAGACATAAGGTGTTTCTTACAATGAGCTTCAGTTATAAAGTGATCAGTATTAATTTTTTTATATAATATACCATACTCAATATTTCACATTTATGAACAAATCACTTGAAATTATTTTAAAAATGTATTTACCATTCCTCCTGCCCTTCTATTTATTGCTACAAAAATTCATATATTCAAAATGCAAGTGCTAAGAAATATGGCTATTCTATTATGCATCCTTTATATACAAGTAACGTCCCAAATTTCAGCTACATGGCATGAATGCTTTCAGATTTTAATGTAATCTAGAATCTGGAGTCTCATTTTACTAATCTTGATTTATCACTTGGCCTTAAATATGGTCCACAGAGAAATGCAAGGAGACTGGAATTTATTATGAAAGAATACTTGATATCCTTGGTAAGTCAATGTCTTAAAGCCATGTATTATCTTTCATCATTATCCAGAATGATACATGGTGCTCACAAACTCCCATTTATGCACTATTTTTAGTGTTTCACAAGTTAATGACTGCTTTCATTTCTGTCTGATCAATAAAAAGTGCTCTAGAGATTCTCAGAAGATCAAGAAATCATCTTTAGGCCAAAATTCATAGCCCTGTACTCTTTCTGAAGTATAATTCATGTTTCTTTATGTATGTATTCTTTCCACTCTGATATTCCAGGCTGTGGTTAGTACTTTTTTGTTCAAGTTCCACAGAGGTGGACCTTGGCCACTAAGTTTTATTTCATGGTCTTAACCCCATGGAAACCGAGAAGAGCAAAGCTTTAAATCGAGAAATCACTATTCCTTTTAAATTGAAATGACTGAATTTTGTTTCTCTCATTCTGTAAGAAATACTGATATGCTGACTGAAGCAGTGATCTCCTAGAAATTGAACTGACCATATCTGGAGGAGACAGATTGCATTATGGGTCCTCAACTCTTCAGTCACTCCAAAACATTGAGGTGCACTTCTCTTTTGTGACAGTAATTGAAGATAACTGCATTTTTATAGTTCATGCTACCAGTAGAAATAAACTACAGACAAATACAGGGGGCTTTTTTTAAAGTATTTGAATTGTTATTCTATAAACAATTCAGAACAGCAACATATTAGGCATGGATCAGTAAATAGAAGTAAACTGTTCTTCTCTACAAATTCTGAGGAAGTGATATTTGATGGAAAATAATGTTTCAAGTCTAAAAAGTTTATTTATTTGTTTATCTGACCTTGAATCAAATTGTGCAATCAAAAGGTTATACACTTGAAATGTGTGATTTTGGCTGCTTAAAAATTGTCTTTGATTAAGTGTATTTTATATCATGAAGGAGGGGAAAATCTCCCATTCTATCTTTTTGAGGTTTTGTGGCTGGACTAATAATAAAATTGACACAAGACAGAGTAACAGGAGAAAAAGAAATCAATTTTAATCATGTTCAAAGAGGTCTCATGGGAATAGGACTTATGGCCAAAGCAGGCAGCTTTTATACTTTTTAGATAAAGAAACAGTAAATTTGTGAGGAATTCACAGGACAAAGAAACCCAGGTTTGGGGTGCTCAGAGACGAATCTAAACTGAGTTTGGGCTTGGGTAGTAAATTAAAGTAACAAGGTTTGTTTAAACAGAATTCTTGGTCTGAATTCATCTCTGGCAATAAAGGTATCCTACTCCCAGATGCAGGGAGTGCATCTTTCACATGAGAGGCTTATTTCCTGCTTTCAAGGAGGCAGATTGGAGGTTCATAGTATCTCTTTTCCCTTGGCTGTTTCTTAAATAACTTTAATTCAAAATAATCAACATGCCATTGAGGTTCATTTTGGGTCCCAACAATATCAATGATCTTACCTTTTAGCACAAGGTGCTATGAGAAGTAGATGTTAATCCTGATTCGGTGGATAAAACCCAGGTTCTGAAACATCAAATTCTTTTAAAAAAATTTTTATTTATCTTTATTGAAGTATAGTTGATTTATAATGTCATGTTAGTTTCAGGTGTACAGCACAGTGACATATATATGTATGTATATATATATATATATATATATTTTCAGGTTCTTTTCCCAATATTATTACAAAATATTGAGTATAATTCCTTGTGCTGTACAATAGGTCCTTGTTGATTATTTTATATATAGTGTGTGTATATGTTAATCCCAAACTCCTAATTTTGGCATCTACTAAGTGTGGTTTGGAAAGAATATTTGTAGAGGAGAAACTCCATGAAATGTAAAAAACCTACAATATTGAAAACTAACATATAGTGAATATAGGCTGCTTGCTATTTTTGTTTTTTTCAGTTGAGGATGCAAGCTCAGAAAGCTTATGAAAATTGTCTGAGGAAAGGTAATATCTGAATCGAGTCTTGAGCCATGATATAAAACTACACCCACCTGACCTCAGAGACAAATCTCATATCTCTTATACCATACTGCCTGTCATCTTGAACATGCATTTTTATTAGCTAAGACTGGTTCCAAAGCTCTATATAGGCACTATCCTAGTGTGACATGATACCCTCATCTAAAGAACACTTTCAAATGTCAATGCAATATATCCGTTTTTGTTTTAGGAATATTTAAGAATTGCTAAATTGTGTATTCAGCCAAATATAAATAGGGAAAATATATAAATTAAATTAGAAATTATTGTTCAAAATCAGTAAGTAAGGAGTTCATTTTAATCACTAATTAGTATCTAAATTAAATCTATAAAGTATGAAATGTGAAATAAAATGAAGTCACTTATGTCAAGGGATTTTAAAATTGAGCCCAGAAGTTATTAAGGAGGTGGACCTTATACACATCCTTGCTGGGTGGAACCATGAACTTTTGAACTGGGCCAAACCATAGATATTCAAAGGATTCTCCAAGAACACCTGTGACTTATTGTACTAATGGACTTGTCCTTCCTTTAGTGATAGCCTTAATTATGTTTATGTGATATTAGCCTTTATGTGATAGCTCTCAATTATGTTTAGTCAAGACTTGCTTCTACCTCCAACTCCAATTAAAATTCTTGTAATGCAAACCTCCCTTCTTTGCCTTTAAAACCTTCCTGGTACAGACCTCTTGTTTGTAAAGAGTTTAGTCTCTTAGACCTTCCCTGCATTCCAAAGAGTATATTCAAACAGTTGCTGATTAGGGAAATAAGGGAACACAGAAACAAAAGAAAAGTGAGCCCAACATAATCTTTTCCATGATTGTCAGCTTAAACTAATTGTCTTGATTTATGACCCCAGACTGTCCAGATGACCTTCTGTGGGTTCAACCAGTTGCACCATGTGGACTTGAAATTGGTGACACTGGGAGAGTCAATTAAGAGCTGAAACCCCTAACCATCCTGAAGGCTCTAAGTAAATAATAAAATGCCTCAACCATTGCTTTTGTTCTCTCCTACAAAAAAGTTGAGGGATCACATGACCATGATTTACTAGTTTGCACTGCAGGTACACATAAATCAATCACAATCACCAGTGACACATTGAGTCACAATATGGTGCCAAGAAGTTTGCAACTGAAATCTTATCAGGAAACTAAAGTCACAAAGACCACCTTGCACTCCTACCTTTTTTGCCTTTAAAAATTTTGTGCCCTGGTGATCTGACAAGATGGATTTGAAATGAGTCTAGGTCTCCCATCTTCCAGGTTGACACCTCCTCGACTAATAAATGTTTCTCTGCTCCAAACTTAAATGTTTTAGTTTGTTTGGCTTCACTGTGCATCAGGCACATGAACTTGGGTCCAACGATATTCTGAAACCACCAGCCAACTCAGTGGACTTCCTTATGAAGAATGTTAAATTAGTATAATTAAACTCAGTAAATTCATCAGTACAATAGTGCAGATCTATTATGAAAAGAATCAGTAAAGAGGTTGGAGCAGTGTGTCTGTATATACTGGCCTGCTCACAAATCTTGGGAAAGCTATCAGCATCAGATGTCTTCTGCTTCACTTCCTATTTAACTTTAATCTTAATTCTCCAGTTGGTTCAGAAGTCCAGTTGGGTTCTGGAGTCTTCTTTAAATGAGAAACATGAATCCAAGAATCAACACTTTTAAGCTTTGCAGCACAAGAATTAGTTAAGAGTACCTGACTTGGTCCTTTCCACCTAGGTTGTAAAGAATCTTTTTGAAGATGTCATTTCCAGTAGACAAAATTACTTCGTGTAGATTGTGATGTTTGTGGTCTTCCTCTCCTGGAAACACACTGTGGAAAGATGGTCCTACCAGGGTATGGCTTTTCGTCTAAGTTTCTGATTAGTTCTTTGCAATATTGAAGCTTGTCTCCTTTAATTAGTTTAATATCAAGAGCAGAGAGAACCAAATGCAGAGGTCTGCCAATAGTGATTTCAAATGGTGACTTATTGTGTTTCCCAAAGAGAGTAGCTCTCAGATTCAAAAGGACCAGAGGAAGTGCCTTAGGCCAAGTCAATTTCAAGGATAAATTCTGCCAATTGAATCTTAATAATGCTGTTGTTCTTTCTACCAGTCCTGAGGACTAGGGGTGATAGGCACAATAAAAATATTATAGAATAGGCCAAACCTCACAGATCTGCTTCATAACATGGCCAGTAACAATTTTGTAACTGCCAAAGTGTTAGGTAGTTAGTCAGACATTAGCAGCAAGGAGATGACAGGGGCAAAAAGACAGAGGAAGTGGTCAAGTTATGCTCCAACCATCTGGGGATCCTCCTCTGACACCACCCAGAACCGTGAAACTATGGTCGGGTGGTGTGCAACTTTTTCCTGATAAACAGGGAGCACAGTAACATGAGGGAACTCCCCAGGGCTGAGCATGCCCAGACTAGGCAGGCGTATAACCTAGAGTAAACCCAAACTCATGATACCATCACTATAATAAAATCTGCACATTGTTTTGCTCCCCACCCTGCCCCCCCATGTGGGCTGTTCTTAGCAAATCAAGGGTAAGGGCATGCACAATAATGAACTTGTTACATAGCTCAGGACTGTCAATCAAATAATGATCTCCTGTCCCTCACCCATGATCACACGCCCCCTCCTCCCTGAACGCTCCTTATAAACGAACGCTCCTTATAAACACCCTTAAGCCTGTACAGGAGCGCTGGTTTCACTCCGCAGAAACAGACCACTCTCACCCTGAGCCTGTAACTATGCTTTAATAAATTTTGCTTTGCGCTTAAGCACGAAGTGGTAGTCTACAATTCTTTGCTTGCTATCACAGGGACGGAGATTGCTGGTCCGGTTCTTCCTTTGACCTCCTCAGTTGAAGCTATTTGACACAAGGCACGCCAACCCAGTAACAAAAAGAGTAGCCCATTGGCAAGGAAATGCTTCAATACAATGAAAACACATACAAATCATAAGAAGAACAAATTTATAGACTTAGGAAGGAAGCAACTGGATACAATCCATTCCTCAAAGGTCAAAAGGCCCTTTAGGAAAGTTCAAGTGTCCAGGGGTGGTTTGAATAGTTTACCCTGGGTTGTATTTAGAACATACAACATAAGTTAATTGTGCCATCTTGGTGGCCTTAGAAATATTACCCCACCAGTTTCGTTTCATGAAACTTATAGGTTTATCTGCTGGCCAGTGGGTCATCTGATGACTCATTTCCATCAGGAGTCTTTACCGTGGACTCTGGCAAGACAGGTCTTTTATTTGGGCCATATCATAAGTTGGTTGATGGACTTAAAATACAACTGCTATCAGCTCAGTGAAGCCTCACTTTTTGCCGTACTTTATTTCCCTCACTCCTCACCCCTAACCCGCCAACCTCCACTCCAGGGTTATAGCTAATGTCCTGGTTTGGACACCTTGGTATTGAATTTGTTCCTCTTTCATTTATATCTGTCTGGAGATAGGTAGGCACAACCCCAACAGCCCCTGCCCCCCTTCTTGGTTCTCCCTTTCCCAAAGGAAAGAGGGAGAGGAAGTTTTTTTCCCTTGAAATTTTAATCACAAAATTATAACACACTCAAAGAGAAACTCACCATCATGAAAAAGTAGTGCCTTGTCAATGGGGTTTCACCTTTATGTGGTGTCTTAAATTGGTCTTTGATCACTGTTGATCAGAGATCAATTATCAATTGTCTTTGATCATTTTCATTAAATTCTATTTCTGAGTGTAGTCAAACTTTGCTGTAACAGTTTCAGGTTTGGTGGCTTTTAAGGCTGCTGTCCTTGTGGTCTGATCAGCTAAATTATTTCCCTTGATTTCTTCTGAATTTAATTTGGAATGCCCAGGCACCATAATAGTGTCTAGGACAGATGGAAGTTGGATTGATTCCAATGACTCATTGACTCAACTTCCATTCTTAATCTGGTTTCTTCCTGAGGTCAAGAATCCTCTTTGTTTCTAAAACATGCCAAAGTCATGCGACTATCCCCAGAGACATGGTGACTATCTGTATAGATGTTCATAGCTCTATCTTCTGCTAAGGTTCAACCTCTAGTTAAAGTATGGAGTTCTGCCTGCTGGGCTGAAGTAGTGGTAAACAGTGGAGCAGTCTCAGTTAGTTTAAGGGAGGAGGTGACTGCATACAAGACATGAAATTTTCCTTCTCCACTCTTTAAAAAAGAACTATCAGTAAACCATGAAATCTCAGCATTAGCAATAAGAGTTTCTTGTAAGTCAGCTCTAGGGATTAATATCTGATCAGTCACACAGTAATGAGGAGTTATGTCAATAGGTAAAGGTAGAGGGCTTACAGAGATAAGGTTGTTGTAGTTAGGAAAGGGTTATTTGAGGGGAAGTTAGTAACAAGGTATTATATGACATAAGACTGCTTACAGAAAGGTATTGAGTGTGATAAGAGTTGAGCAAGGCTTCTACTTCATGAGGAACATAGATATTGAATAGAGAGCCCATAACTATTTCTCAGTTGGTTTCATAAAGGCTGCTGCTGATGAAATAGCTCTCATGTTTGCGGGAAGACCTCTGGCTATAGGGTCTAATTGCTGCCTGTAGTAGCCAAGGTGGTCGGTGTTGACCTCCATGCCTCTCTTATAAGCACTCCCAAAGCATTCCTCTCCTTTTGGTAAACAAAAAAATAAAAGGGAAGCTCGTAATTAGGATGTCCTAAAGCAGGGGTACTGAGAAGTTGCTTTTCAGGTTCTGGAAAGCCACAAAGACATTTCTTCCCAATCAACAGGATCTGTTCTTTGCTTGATTATTGTCTCCTGTGTTTATTTAGGTTGACAAAAGAGAAATATCTGTGATCTGATATAGCCAAATTGCTGGGTACATAAATCATTTCTGATACAAACTGAAAGGTATAGGTTTTTGGCTTACATTTTTTATTTAAGCAAAATATTGTTTAAAGTAGAGATATAAAATAGGAATTATTTTAACCATTGTTGAATGGAAGCTTCCCTAAGAGACCCTGTGCTAATTTAATTGATCATTTATAATACTGGTACTATAAAAGTAAATTCTAGACGATCTTCTGAGATAGAGTAAATAATAAAGGCAGAACTGCATCTGTTTGTTCTGGTGCAAATTCAGAGTCATATTTCTTTTCCACCAAAATGACCTTATCTTTAAATAGTTTAATATGACTGTTAATACTTGAATAAACAATGCAGGTATTCATTTACTGTTTAGCCAACAGTCTCAAAAGGTGACTTATTTGTTGTCTCCAAAAGTATCTTCCAGAGACCTATTTTTGTCAATAATAGAATATTTTTTCCTTACCTAAAAAACATAACAAAATATTTCACTATTAATTTTTTTCTCTAGAATTTACTCAGGAAGCAATTAGCTTCATAGTTTCCTTGAACCTGGTGAAAGAAAACAAATCTTGGTTATAACAATTTTTAATTGCCAATGATCATCTCTCCAAATTTGTAAAAATACTTAGCATTTATATAGAGCTTTACAATTTTCCAAATGCATGTAGAGAGAAGTATGCACTGTTTTAGGATTTTAATAAGGAAACTAAGATAATAAGAGAAACTGAAACTGAGTTATGTGACAACAAACAAGAAATAAAAAGAAAATTTAAAGAAAAAAATTATCTTTTCTGGTTGAAGAATCAGTTTTCAAATGGTGGCATTATCTTCAAGAAACAGAAGAAATAAAGTAGAATAAAAGTTTGAAAAGTTTGTCCTTGTTTTAAAAGTTTAATGAAGTTTTAAACATTCCCAAGAGTGCTAATGAAACATTGATGAAGTGATAGGACAGGATCACATTTTAAGAACTAAATATATTCTTTGTGGAATAATAACTTTGTGGTGAATTAGCAAAGTTAGTGCATTTTCTATGATAACTTTTCTGTGTAGTCCCTGAAGCTTTGGTTTATTACAATTGTAATTACATGAACAACAAAACTCAAAGCATATTTTCATAATATTTTAATTATAACAAAGAAATTGATACACATTTTGAAAAGGAAACATTTTAAATTATAATTAAACCTGCTTAAAGTGGATGTTATAGCAGTAATTCAGATTACTATTTTTAACAAGTATTCATTTTTATTTGAAGATAGAGTTACTATTAAGGAACTGGTATTTTATTAGACATTTTTATAAATTTTCTCCCATATTAATTCTTCTGGAAGTTGAATTTCAGTTACTTTTCAATTCATTTTCTTAATTGTGTTTTATAGTTAATTACAGCAACAACATTAGGAAACCATTCATTCTTATTAGACCCAGTTGAAAGATTTGTGTAACACATTTAATAACTTGTAACGGACTCCACTAACTCTGATATAATTATAAATAATGTTTCAAATTTAAATTCAATAATCTTCTGTAGTTCAAAGTTGCATTGATAAATGATATATGCTACAGAAACTGAGATTTACATCTGAAAAGCTGAAGTAAAATTCAATGATTATGGTATTCCTGGGCAGCTTTATGAAAAACTAATTTATCTCCCAGGAGAATAAAATACCAATCCAAAGGCAGAGTCATTAAGATCAAGAGGTCTAGCATTTTCAGATGCTTTGCAATATTTCTGAATTGTGCTTACATTAGAGAAAACTGAGTAAGATCAGTTCAGCCAGTCTTTTTACTACAAATGTTAATGCTTTACCTGGGCCTCTTAATTCTAGATATTAAAGGTGAATGTTCCAGATTTCCACTTCAGGATATGATGGAGTAGCTGTTAACAAATGAATGTCTTCTGAGAACTAGAAAAGCTGGATAATATAAAACAAAAAAAATCATTGTGAGTTCATTAACAAGTTTCCAGGCCAGCCACAACTTGAGGAGCCAAGATACCAGAGAGAAGGGTGCCTCACTGAAAAGTGAGTCAATATTATATGCATTGTTTTGCCCTTGGAATATTATAAAGCACTATAACTTTTAGTGACACCCCCTAAATTTTGTGTTGTATTTTCATTAATATTTAGGTTTAAATATTTTCTAATTTCCCTTGAGATTTCTTTTTCTTTAATAATTAGCTAAATGTTTTGAAATATCTATTTATTTACAAATATATTATGAGAAGGTTTATCTTTGTACAGACAGCTTTGAAGAATGTAAAATAACCAAGGAAGAGTTACCACAACCTTTGCTACAAAGAGAGAATTTCCTACACATTGCTGGGTGCTCATTTCAGTCAATTGCACTGTTAAAAATTGGTGTGGAATCCACCTCCACTACCTGTATAAAGAGCACTAAAATACATCCCTATGTTGCATCCCCCAAGCTCACTTATGGAATGTTCTGCTCCTCCACTGAAGTACTGAGTTCTTGTATCTGAGGCAAAAGAGCCCCATATCTCTACTTCTGCATATCATACTCCTTTGTCTTCACTTGTCCACAGCTCAGAGGGAAGGCCTCCTGAAATTTTGTGCCTTAGGTGTCTTACTTTCCACACTCCCTTCCTGGTCCTGCTTAGTCAGTTTGCCAAAAAACCTGTTAGGCATAAAATAAACCATTTGTTTTATTTTATTGATATTTTCATTGCCCTTGGCTCTCTGGAGTGAAACCTTTCCAAATCAAACTTAATCTTCAGGTAGAACCTGCATATTAACACCTTATCACGGTCACGGTAAGCAGAAATATTCTAGACAAAGAGAACTATCAAATAGGGATAGATATTGTTACCCACTACTTTTAATTCGCTCCTTAATGATTTAAAACTATAGACTGTATATATATACCCCAGGTACTGAGAGTAAAAAAGTAAATGCTCTTAAGGTTACATGATATGTGAATTGGGGCATTAGGAATGGCCTTGACAGTTGAATCTGGCTTAAGGTCAAATACTCTAAAATCCTATCAATTTTTAATAAATTTTTGCTAACATCCAATCAAATCTCTCTGATTCTGTCAGAAAATATCCATTAATCTAGATATACTTTTTTTTATACTGCAGGTTCTTATTAGTCATCAATTTTATACACATCAGTGTATACATGTCAATCCTAATCTCCCAATTCATCACACCACTACCCCCACCCCACCCCCACTTTCCCCCCATGGTGTCCATATGTTTGTTCTCCACATCTGTGTCTCAATTTCTGCCCTTCAAACCAGTTCATCTGTACCATTTTTCTAGGTTCCACATATATGCTTTAATATACAATATTTGTTTTTCTCTTTCTAACTTAACTTCATTCTGTATGACAGTCTCTAGATCCATCCACGTCTCAACAAATGACCCAATTTCGTTCCTTTTTCTGGCTGAGTAATATTCCATTGTATATATGTACCACATCTTCTTTATCCATTTGTCTGTCGATGGGCATTTAGGTTGCTTCCATGATCTGGATATTGTAAATAGTGCTGCAATGAACATTGGGGTGCATATGTCTTTTTGAATTTTGGTTTTCTCTGGGCATATGCCCAGTAGTGGGATTGCTGGATCATATGGTAATTCTATATTTACTTTTTTAAGGAACCTCCATGCGGTTCTCCATAGTGGCTGTATCAATTTACATTCCCACCAAAAGTGCAAGAGGGTGCCCTTTTCTCCACATCTTCTCTAGCATTTGTTTTTTGTAGATTTTCTGATGATGTCTATTTTAACTGGTGTGAGGTGATACCACATTGTAGTTTTGATTTGTATTTCTCTAATAATTAGTGATGTTGAGCAGCTTTTCATGTGCTTCTTGGCCATCTGTATGTCTACTTTGGAGAAATGTCTATTTAGGTATTCTGCCCATTTTTGGATTGGGTTGTTTGTTTTATTAATATTGAGCTGAATGAGCTATTTATATATTTTGGAGGTTAATCGTTTGTCCATTGATACGTTTGCAAATATTTTCTCCCATTCTGAGGTTTGTCTTGTTTATGGTTTCCTTTGCTGTGCAGAAGCTTTGAAATTTCATTAGGTCCCATTTGTTTATTTTCGTTTTATTTCCATTACTTTAAGAGCTTGATCAAAAAAGATCTTGCTGTGATTTAGGTCAAAGAGTGTTCTTCCTATGTTTTCCTCTAAGAGTTTTACAGTGTCTGGTCCTACATTTAGGTCTCAAATCCATTTTGAGTTTATTTTTGTGTATGGTGTTAAGGAGTGTTCTAATTTCATTCTTTTACATGTAGCTGTCCAGTTTTCCCAGCACCACTTATTGAAGAGACTTTTCTCCATTGTATATCCTTGCCTCCTTTGCCATAGATTAGTTTACCATAGGTATGTGGGTTTATCTCTGGGCTTTCTATCTTGTTGCATTGATCTATGTTTCTGTTTTTGTGCAATTACCATATTGTCTTGATTACTGTAGCTTTGCAGTATAGTCTGAAGTCAGGGAGTCTGATTCCTCCAGCTCCGTTTTTTTCCCTCAAGACCGCTTTTGTTATTTGGGGTCTTTTTTGTCTCCATACAAATTTTAAGATTTTTTGTTCTAGTTCCATAAACAATGCCATCGGTAATTTGATAGGGATTGCATTGAATCTGTAGATTGCTTTGGGTAGTATAGTCATTTTCACAATATTGATTCTTCCAATCCAAGAACATGGTATATCTCTCCATCTGTTGGTATCATGTTTAATTTCTTTCATCAGTGTCTTATAGTTTTCTGCATACAGGTCTGTTGTTTCCCTAGGTAGGTTTATTGCTAGGTATTTTATTCTTTTTGTTGTAATGGTAAACGGGAGTGTTTACATAATTTCTCTTTCAGATTATTCATCATTAGAGTATAGGAATGCAAGAAATTTCTGTGCATTAATTTTGTATCCTGCAACTTTACCAATTTCATTGATAAACTCTAGAAATTTTCTGGTGGCATCTTTAGGATTCTCTATATATAGTATCATCTCATCTGCAAAGAGTGACAGTTTTACTTCTTCTTTTCCAATTTGTATTTGCTTTATTTCTTTTTCTTCTCTGATTGCAGTGGCTAGGACTTCCAATACTATGTTGACTAATACTGGTGAGAGTGGACATCCTTGTCTTGTTCCTGATCTTAGAGGAAATGCTTTCAGTTTTTCACCATTAAGTATGATGTTTCCTGTGGGTTTGTCATATATGGCCCGTATGACGTTGAGGTAGGTTCCCTCTATGCCCACTTTCTGGAGAGTTTTTATCATAAATGGGTGCTGAATTTTGTCAAAAGATTTTTCTTCATCTATTGAGATGATCATACGGTTTTTCCTCTTCAATTTGTTAATATGGTGTATCACACTGATTGATTTGTGTATATTGAAGAATCCTTGCATCACTGGGATAAATCCCCCTTGATCATGGTGTATGATCTTTTTAATGTGTTGTTGGGTTTTGTTTGCTAGTATTTAGTTGTGTATTTTTGCATCTGTATTCATCAGTGATATTGATCTGTAATTTTCTTTTTTGGTAGTGTCTTTTTCTGGTTTTGGTATCAGGGTTTTGGTAGCCTCATAGAATGAGTTTGGGAGTGTTCTTTCCTCTGAAATTTTTTGGAAGAGTTTGAGAAGGATGGGTGAGAGCTCTTCTCTTAATGTTTGATAGAATTCACCTGTGAAGGCATCTGGTCCTGGATTTTTGTTTGTTGGAAAATTTTAATCACAGTTTCAATTTCATTACTTGTGATTGGTCTGTTCATATTTTCTGTTTCTTCCTGGTTCAGTCTTGGAAGTTTTTACCTCTCTAAGAATTTTTCCATTTCTTCCAGGTTGTCCATTTTATTGGCATAGAGTTGCTTGTAGTAGTCTCTTAGGATGCTTTGTATTTCTGTGGTGTCATAACTTCTCCTTTTTCATTTCTAATTTTATTGATTTGAGTCATCTCCCTCTTTTTCTTGATGAGTCTGGCTAATGGTTTATCAATTTTGTTTATCTTCTCAAAGAATGAGCTTTTAGTTTTATTTATCTTGCTATTGTCTCCTTTATTTCTATTTCATTTATTTCTGCTCTGATCTTTATGCTTTCCTTCCTTCTGCTAACTTTGGGTTTTGTTTGTTCTTCTTTCTCTAGTTCCTTTAGGTGTAAGGTTAAATTGTTTATTTGAGATTTTTCTTGTTTTTTGAGGTAGGCTTGTATAGCTATTAACTTCCCTCTTATACCTGCTTTTGCTGCATCCCACAGGTATTGGATCATCGAGTTTTTATTGTCATTTGTCTCTAAGTATGTTCTTATTTCCTCTTTGATTTCTTCAGTAATCTCTTGGTTATTTAGTAACATAGTGTTTAGCCTACATGTGTTTGTCTTTTTTATGTTTTTGTCCATTCAATTCATTTTTAATCTCATAGCATTGTGGTCAGAAAAGATGCTTGATATAGTTTCAATTTTCTTAAATTTACTGAGGCTTGATTCATGACCCAATATGTGATCTATCCTGGAGAATGTTCCATGCCCGCTTGAGAAGAAAGTGTAATCTGATGTTTTTGGATGGAATGTCCTATAAATATCAATTAAATCTATCTAATCTATTGTGTCATTTAAAGCTTGTGTTTCCTTATTAATTTTCTGTTTGGATGATCTCTCCATTGGTGTAACTGAGGTGTTAAATTCCCCCACTAATATTGTGATACTGTCGATTTCCTCTTTTATAGCTATTAGCAGTTGCCTTATGTATTGTGGTGCTCCTATGTTCGGTGCATATATATTTATAATTGTTATATATTCCTCTTGGAATGATCCCTTGATCATTATGTTGTGTCCTTCCTTGTCTCTTGTAACATTATTTATTTTATTTATTTTACCTGTTATGAGTATTGTTACTCCAGCTTTCTTTTGATTTCCATTGGCATGGAGTATCTTTTTTCATCCCCTCACTTTCAGTCTGTATGTGTCCCTAGGTCTGAAGTGGGTCTCTTGTAGACAGCATATATATGGTTCTTATTTTTGTATCCCTTCAGCAAGCCTGTTTTTTTTTTTTTTTTTTTTTTTTTTGGTTGGAGCATTTAATGCATTCATGAGGTACTTATCGATATGTATTTTCCTATGACCATTTTCTTAATTGTTTTGGATTTGTTTTTGTAGGTCCTTTTCTTCTCTTTTGTTTCCCACTTAGAGAAGTTCCTTTAGCATTTGTTGTAGAGCTGGTCTTTTGGTGCTGAATTCTCTTAGCTTTTGCTTGTCTGTAAAGCTTTTGATTTCTCCATCGAATCTGAGTGAGATCCTTGCTGGGTAGAGTAATCTTGGTTGTAGGTTCTTCCTTTTCATCACTTTAATTATATCATGCCACTCCCTTCTGGCTTGTAGTGTTTCTGCTGAGAAATCACCTGTTAACCTTATGGGGGATCACTTGTATGTTATTTGTTGTTTTTCCCTTGCTACTTTCAATATTTTTTCTTTGTCTTTAATTTTTGCCAATTTGATTACTATGTGTCTCGGCATGTTTCTCCTTGGGTTTATCCTGTATGGAATTCTCTGTGCTTCCTGTACTTGGGTGACTATTTCCTTTCCCATGTTAGGGAATTTTTCAACTATAATCTCTTCAAGTATTTTCTCGGGTCCTTTCTCTCTCTCTTCTCCTTCTGGGATCCCTATAATGCGAATGTTGTTGTGTTTAATATTGTCCCAGATTTCTCCTAGGCTGTCTTCATTTCTTTTCATTATTTTTTCTTTATTCTGTTCCACAGCAGTGAATTCCACCATTCTGTCTTCCAGGTCACTTATCCGTTCTTCTGTCTCAGTTATTCTGAAATTGATTCCTTCTAGTGCAGTTTTCATTTCAGTTATTGTATTGTTCATCTTTGTTTGTTTCTTCTTAAATTCTTCTAGTTCTTTGTTAAACATTTCTTGCATCTTCTCAATCTTTGCCTCCGTTCCCTTTCTGAGGTCCTGGATCATCTTAACTATCATTATTCTGAATTCTTTTTCTGGAAGGTTGCCTATCTCCACTTCATTTAGTTGTTTTTCTGGGGTTTTATCTTTTTCCTTCATCTGGTACATAGCCCTCTACCTTTTCATCTTGTCTATCTTTCAGTGAATGTGGTTTTGTTCCACAGGCTGCAGGATTGTGGTTCTTCTTGCTTCTGATATCTGTCCTCTCCCTTGAGATTCTTCTTTGACAAATGTGTTATTTAGAAGTGTGTTGTTGTACTTCTAGATAGGTGTGAATAGCCTTAGTGAAAATTATTGTTATTGCTCAGTATCTACATCTATGTATGTATCTAACTGTTTTCTAGTAAATAGATGTTGTTGTACTTATAATTCAGTGCCCTACTAGTCTGAGGTCACATTTTGACATTTTGTATGATTTAAATAATTTTTAAATATATTGGGAATTGTTTTTGTTTTATGACCCAGCATATGTCTATCATAAATAAATCATATGAATTTGAAAATAACATGTTTTCTGCAGCTGTGGGGTAAAGTGTACTAAAGTAACTATTAGGCCAAAGTGATTGGTAACATTATTCAGATCTTCTAAGACAAATGACTTTTTTTTCCTCTAGTCATTTTATCAATTTCTGAGAGCTTTATTCATACTTAATAGTTGACACATTTGTCTGTCTACTGTTGATATATCTAACATTTATTTACATAATAAGCTTGAGCATTATGGGTTAAGGGAAAGGAAAGCACAGAGACACAGAGAAATAGTCAAGTTGGTAAATAAAAATATATTGATTAATAGTGATCATGCCTAATAACCTCCAGCAGTGAAAGAAATTCTAGAATCCTACATATATAACTCATCCTATGTAAAATTCCTGCAGGTTATAAGTATGATGACAACCATATTTCATATAAAATTAGAAAAGTGAGAGTTTAGGAGATACATTTTGCAATTCAATTTTAGGAGAGATAAAAAAACTAAACATTTTATAGAGCTTTGGTATTGTATTGTTTTTCCTCTATTGAGGGAGAAGAAAAAAAAATGTTAAGGGAAATGAGAATTTAGTTACTAAAGTCTGTAAATTGGTTCAAGGTTTTAGAGAAGCCCCCTTTGGCACTACTATTTCTCTTGAATTATGACAAAGTCAACTATATGATAAAGATTTTGGTATATGAGAAATATCTTTTGCTTTGAGGGAAATTGAGCACCTTAAGGTACTCTTGTTCTTTTCACTGTGACTTCTCATAGTACTCAGAACTAACAGAACAGGACTATTTTTAAATTAGTATGTGCCTAACATTTTTATTAACTCATTCATGAAGGAACCAGCAATATGGTGGAGTTGATTCAAAGTGAACTTGGGAAGCTGAGTATATATAGCAACTGAAAGAAGTTTATAGTAAAATTTTAGGTTAGATGTTAACCTGGTTAAAAAAAAAAGTAGAACTTTTGATGGGTCACTAGACACCTTCAGTTTGGGGAAATCAAAATAAATTTTCATTCACATTGATCTCTTCTCTTTAACATGCTGCCCCATGATGACATCTTCTCTTCTTGGGGAACTGCTGATTCCTGTTAGCTTTGTTAGCTTTCCTATTGCTGGAGTGAAGTCTTTCCAGCAGTGCTTACTCCCTTCTAAGGGAGAGAAAAGTCTGGTCTTCTATAAGCTCATGTCTATTCTTAATTTGAACTTTTATTTGAAAGGCTCTGATTAACTACTTCCTAACATGATGTACATATATCATAACAGCTCTAAATGCTATCCTTGGTAGAATATTAAAAAATTAATAAAATTTCAACCTTCTTATCTATGTATAAGGTGCTCTGCTTAGCAACAACTTTCTTCCTATTTTCAGAAGACTGGAGTAGTATAGATGAGGATGTATTAATTATTACAATTGTATGAATTATTTGTGTGTAAACACACATGCACACATATTCACAAACACACATAAAATTTCTTAATAGCTAAAAATTAAAAAACTTGGGCTTCCCTAGTGGCGCAGTGGTTGAGAGTCTGCCTGCCGATGCAGGGGACATGTGTTCGTGCCCCAGTCTGGGAAGATCCCACATGCCGTGGAGCAACTGGGCCCATGAGCCATGGCCACTGAGCCTGTGCATCCGGAGCCTGTGCTCTGCAACGGGAGAGGCCACAACAGTGAGAGGCCCACGTACCAGAAAAAAAAAAATTACAAAACTTGTAGACCTGAGACTAATTAAATTATATAACCCCCATCTGTATACAAATTATATAACCACTATCTGTGTATAAATTATATAACCACTATTCCAGTAGGCACATAAAATGGCTTAAATAATGAAAATAATGTTACCAATACTGACTAGGTTTACTGAGTTAAACTATGGAGCTATGCACTGTTACTATTCTCAGATGCATTTTATTTTAAGTAAAGTATCACACCGGCCCAAAGTGTATGAAGTTTGATGAACTCCACTTAAAATGAACTCTCCCATCTTGAGTCGTAGTCTAGGAGGTTAATTTTTTGTAATAAATATCATATGTTTTTCATTACCAGAATGGTCTGTAACAGATTTTAAGCTGTTGTGATGCAAGATATAATGCAAAATCTCACATGCTAAGAACTGAAAGTAGAAGAAACCATCTATAGTCATTCTTAGCTCCTTTGCAGGGAAGACTAGTAACAGAAATATCTGCTTTTATCCAACGTTCTTTTAACACATTTTGAGCCTGATGATTTCATTTGCTAAAAAGCATAGAATTTTCAAAATTACCTTCTAATTTAAACTGACTTTGTGGCTATTTTTATGAGAGTAAGCTTCCAACCTATTCTTTTACAGTGCATTCACATCCTAAATAGCAAATCACACTTATATGAATGTTCATAATGATGAACTGCCCAAGGTTATCCTCACTGCTGTCATTGGCCTCACTGCTGTCATTGGCATCATATATTATAGAAAGATTTGAAATATTTTGCCCTGTAATCCTCCACAGATGTTTATTCAAATAGGGATTTCTCCAGAAGTAAGTAGCATCTAGAAAGCAGAAGATATGAGGAACATGATACCCTTGAAATATCATTCAGTATGAGTAAATAGTGTGGCTCTGGACAGCCAAACTAGGGTTATGGGTTAGAAATTACTGTGAAGCAGATTCAGTTCTAAATTAACAGAATTTATTGGCGATTCAATTAGTCAACAACTGTGAAATAGGATGTCTGCAATGGCTGCAGCAGAGAAAGTCCTGCTCTGGTTAGTGCCTGCTGGCATTGATGATGCAAAGACAGGAATGAAACCTAAAATTCAGAAGAAACATTTAGGTCTGGTGTTTGTGAGTTATGTGATCTTTCAGAAGTTTCTTGACAACTCTTAGATATAATGTCCTCAGATAGTAAATGATTAGCAATACATGCCTCTCTCCAACAAAGAGATTGTCACATGACAATGATTTACATAAAATATTATGAAAACAAGATTTCTTTATTAGACTCTCAAGTTCTACTTCAAATCTTAGACACCAGGCCTCTAAGATGCTTATGTTCAAGTTATAGATAAAATGTTTTCTACCAACAGATTCTTATGAGTTACCTTAATCCCTCTAATACTGTAAACAATTCATTGTCATTTTATTTGGAGATTTGGAAAAAAAGAAGCTCATAGAGATTTTACCATTTGTCCAACATATCTTAGTCAGTGAGTATTTGAACTGGGATTTGAATCTAGTCCTTTTGATGGTAAAATTCATGTACATTTTCCTATGATGTTTGTTTGCAAAGTAATCCTTCTCAAGTTAAAAATAGAGGATAGAAGAGGGCACATACTTTTTTGTTAAAGGAAATATGTTTATTTTGCTGAAAAACTCATGTGATTAGAGATGGGAAACTAAGAGTGAAGTCTAAAATTTCAGAGTGGCTTTATAATAAAGGCATTGTAATGGCAAAACAGCTCTCCTAGGAGCCTTCCCATCACTTCTGGGCATCTTAGCACTGATCACAGGTAATTATAGCATTGCAAAATATTGGTGAAGAAATAGAGAAAGTGTAGGATGAATAGCAGCTAATTTCATATTATTAGGGAAAACTGGATTTTTCAGTTATTATATGTTCAGTTAATTATGGCACAGAGATAATAAGGTAGATTTATATCAGTGACCTTTGCAAGTAACACAAGGAAATCAGAATCATTATGTAATTATGTTTTACTTTTTACCTCAAACAAAATGAAGTCCTATTCACAAGCCAATGATATTTAACTCTTTCCAAAACTTAAATCCACATCTAAGTATCTCCGTTTTGCAAATTACTTTACCAATCAAGATTTGTGTAATATGCATATAAAACTGGTGCTTTTAGCAATAATGGAGACTTTGAGAAAGTTTAATTGGACATAGATAAGACTGGAAATTGGGAAACCAGTGAAAAATTAACCATGGGAGTTTACACAGAACCTGAGGAAGGCTTGAAACATAGGTAATGAGAATGGAGAGAAGAGAGAATTTAAGAGAGAGAAACAATAGAAATCAGTGATCTATTAGGTCAAAGGTGGGATCAAGTTAATAAGGTTAGGTGAATAAAATATATATTTTGGTAAAAAAAGAGAATTGTGCCATTTGCAAAAGAGAGAGAGTAGGTTATAAGAGAGGAAATTTGTATGTTGATGGAGCAGGTGTTGATGAAACAATGATATCAAATTTGCATATAGTATATTTGAGATACTTAGGAGAAATCCAGTTAGAAAAAAAAAAGAATGCATGTGTGTTCAAGAGCTCAGGAGACAAATATTGACTGGACATATATATATATATATATATATATATATATATATATATATATATATATATATATATATTTTAAAGAGAGCATCTAAACCAGCTTCAAAGTATTTTAAAATAATAAATGTCTCACTAGAATTAAGGTATAACCTAATAAAGTCTCTATTTTGAATTGATCGGAAACATTTAGTTCTGAGTGCTGTAAATTCACTATTAAAATATGATCCAGATGACATTACCTCCTTATATAATATTTGAGAGGTAGATACACATTTTTCTATACTTGTTTCCAAAATATTTTCTCTTCCCTCATTTTATTATATGCTGGTTTCATTTTTATATTTTGATATGTTTTTTAAAAGTAATAAAAATTAAATTATATTTAAAATACATTAGTATCAAATATTAACCAAAAATAAATATAAGAAGATAATTCCGAGATTTCTATAGAAAAAAATATACACTCTCTTTAAAATAATAGATGAAGGAGACTTCATCTCTGTTCTCAGTGACCTCAGATCATGCACTGGTCTCTTCCTTGGGTTGTACTTACTTGTCTTTTGACCTTGGCCATGCTCATGTTATATTTTATCCTGTGACATAACTGACTACCTAGTGAAAGTGTTCCAGGAGCTATCTTCAAACAACATCCTATGTGGAAATGTCCATCACAGGGTCACTTTCTAGGAAACTTGACCTAAAGCAGTTGTTGTGAAAAGTGGCCATAGGGTGCAGATTCTAAAATGAGATTCTGAAACTGGAGTACCTCTTAGCTGGATGAAAAAGTGAAATATTTCACTAGTGTCAGATGAACTACTGATAACCCCTCAAATGTTGAGGTAGCAAATTGTTAAAATTTCACTGATGGTAAATTGAAAAGGGATGTCATTGGAAGGAAATGCAGCCAGTGAAGTGCTTGGCCTGCGGAGGATAAAGGAATCTATAATTTATTCAAACTATAGTCAAAGTTATAGTCAACATGTCGCAGGATCAGGTGGTAGATAATTACATGGAATTGTGTCTTCAATGTTTACAATCAAGCAGGAGGTAATACAAAATTGGATAACTGAGAATTTATTAATATAGGTTCATTCCCCTGTGACAGCAGAATCTAATACACTGACAAATCCACCAGGACAGAATGCTATTAAGCTTCTCATTTGGCATTTGGAAGCATATAAATCGTGATGGCCCACACTAAGTGAAGAAGAAATGTTAAAACTGACATAGTAAATGGTAAAAGAAGAGATTAAAAGGATCAACATATTGGGTATGCAAGAGTGGGTATACTATGTAAGGCAGAAAACTGTCCCACAGGAGGGACTGGAGGGCATTCTATTTCACAAGTGATAGGAAATGCAATATTAAGATGAGCAACGTAATGTAGACCAGGATTGATGGTAGTGTAGAATAGGAATTGTTATTACAGAATTGGACTCCCTGAAAGCAATGGGAATATAGAAATAAAAGATAATAGAAGCCAGGTGTCTGTGTTTACCATTTAAGTATAATAAGTTGAAAAGTTTAAGTGACAGTCAGGGGGCCCTGGCTAACTCGCAGAGAGCTATGAAGATGGTTTTAGACACTGTGTTCCTAGGAGTAAAATAGATAAATAGCCAACAAGGGTATTACGTAATCTGTGCAACTAAAAGACATCAAGGAAAAATGATTTTATGGCTGTACTATCAAGATCTGTTGTCCAATTTTTCTTTGAGCCAATTCTCACAGGTAAACCCATTAACTGAAATCAAGACTGGGTTCCAGTGAGAAAGAGACCCTCAGAATACAATGACAATTGTAAAGTACAATGATTTCCCCAGTTCTTTGCCAATTTGACCTATGGCCGTTTACTGAGGTAATTCTAAACAGCTTCACTTTACCATGACTGTGGTTATGAGGGAATATTCTCCTAAAGGCAGTTCTTCAGGTGGCAAACCCATTTACCTACTTTTTTGTGTGCAAAGGGAAGTAATGTTAAGTGAACTGGCTAGTTGGTCAGTAGTCAGGAAATTCAAAAACTGGAAGCTAGGGGACATAAAAGTCTTTGGAATAATCATGCAGGTGGGCCTATGAGAGTGGATACAAAGTGTGAAGAACTTTGTTTTGTATAGCTTTGCCCAGCAGACACCGTCCACACAGTTATTGGAACTAAACACCCAAGTATACAGAATGGCTGAACCAACTGACATCATCCAGTCACTGTGACCAGTGATCTGCTACATGGGTACATGAATAGAGTAGGCACAATGGGAAGGACACTATGCTTTGAACCAAATAATGTGGGTTTCCCTCATCAAAGTTGGACCAGCTACTGTTGTTGCATTAAGTCCCACCATTGCTGGATTGCAATGGATTGGTGGGATGTTGATTACATTAGACCTTTCCCATCCTGGAATGGAAGTGATCCATCTTGACCTGAATTGATACGTATTCTGGGTAGGGTTCTACCTTTCCTATAAAGTGTTTGACTCATCAGGACACAATTCCACATAATATTACATTATAGAAGGTAAACAATCCACTTTACCAAATAGGAGAGAAGGATTATATACCTGTACATGGAATCCATTGCCTGTATCACATACTGTAATACCCAGAATCAGTTGGCCCCTTAGAGTACATGAATTAAAAACCAAGGAGTGAATGTGCAAGTGGGCCTAACAGTGACCCACATAGGGAATTTTGCTTCTCTTACACACAATTTTAGGCACTATTAATGTGGAGATCCAGGTTCCCAGAGAAGGATCACTCCTACCATACAAAAAGTTAAGTGTCTCATTCAGCTTAAAACTATGGCAAGCCACCTACTAACTTTTAGGGTCCTCTCGCCAAGAGGTGAGGTGGTAGTGGAAAGTATTACCATCCTGACAGTAATAATTAAACCTCATCACCAGGATGAAGTTGGGTAGCCATTATTCCATGGGACCAGGAAGGAATACTTTTGAAACACAGGTGATCTCCTTGTGTATCACTTAGTAATTCTCTGCTCAGGGTTAAAGGCAAATATGACAAAAGTATTTTTCATTATCTCACATACATAATCAATCATATACTCTACAGTTAAAAAGAAGTCCCCATTGGCCTATACAAATACATCCCTTACTCTGTTCTTTACACACACAAAAATGTATATAGGAACACATTGGACAGCAAAAAATAATCTTAACACACTGGGTGAGGATGGGAAAATGTGGGAGAAGAAGCTCTTATGCTCATATGGAAATACTTTTCCTTTTCACAAAAATATTAGTATGTGTGAGACCAGTGAAAGTCTTCCCATTTTGATATCTGAAAATATCTGGGATAGCAATGCTATTGTGTACTCAAGCAGGGTCCAAACACAATTCAGTGGGGATTCTTGATATGTCTTCTTCTGTGTCAGCACAGAGGACGGACAACGTGTCTGGCAGCTTTACCTAACTCAGTGAGTAACTGGCTACTCCCTTTGAAATGATGACTGCCTCAGCCAACCTTCTATCAGAGAGCAGTGATTATACTGTCAGGGAATTTGGCGTCAATAGTAGCATGTGGACCATCCAAGACAGAATCTGCAAGCAAGGATATTGCTGGGCCGTGCTGCCCTAACAGTGAGAAAGGATCACTGTCACACTGGGCTCAATGGGCTAATGGTATATGGTGGCATCTGGAGAATATTATTTTATATTTTAGTAGTCATATTTTAATGTTGAAATTATATTCCAGTTATTATTCAATTACTGCTGTACAAAATCTTAAAGAAAGTTTTTATTTAAAAGTCAAGAGCACTTTCAAAAAACTTTTCTGAAAGTAAAATAACTTCCATGTCAGGAAAGTATATGTCTTATATATTCTTGGTGAAATTTACATAGTGCAACACGTTTGCTACATGGATCTTCATAACTCGAATTACACACTTTTTTCAGCTTCTCTATTAAAATAAACATTAAAAAAAGAAATTACATTTCAGTTCTGGGTTGAATACTGGAAATCGATATTTTTTATTTAATATTTGTACAACTTTGATAATCTTTCATAATTTCACACTCAAGTGTCCTACCTTCTACTGTCTTGGTTCATTTATAGCAGCATGTGAGAAGAGAAAAATCCTGGCACCTAACAAAAGACCCATCCATGAAGCAGGGACCTGGACTGAATATGAACTTGTTCAGTCAGCCACTGAGAGAAACCTTAGAAACACTGATAGACAATAAAAGATGAATAAACAACAAAAATAGTTTAGGGTTGTAGAAAGATAATTTCATATAATGGGAAAGAACATGTGCTTTTGAATAAGAAAGAATTAGGTTTAAATCACTTTAAACATGATGTGTATGATGTAGGCAAATTATATAACCTCTTTAATCCTCCTTATGTGGAAAACTGAGACTAATCAAAACTCTCTATGGCTTATTGTGAGTATGAAATGAGACAATGCATGTATCAATGGTTAAGTAGTGCCCAGAAGCAATAAAAATACAGTAAAAGTTACAGTATTATTATATGTCAATATTTCTATTTGAGAATTAAGCCTCGTGAACCCTGCTTTACAACTTGACACTTAAGTGCCCTACCTTGAATTGTCTAAGTTCATTCATAGCAGAATTTGAGGGGGGGGGAATACTGGAAATTAACACAGGACACATATGGACATGTAAACCTCTCCCATTCTAATATTTAATTAGAAGGTGATTCCTGAAAAAGAACATAGTATCATTTGGAATGATCAAAGTGTATCTATTTAAGGAGACTAGTGACAAGGAAATGTGTTTTAAAGCTAGATCCTAGAGTTGTGTTTGTTATTTACCTTTGTTTCCATTTTTAATTAGAAAACAATCAAATGGGAAAGGTAGAAGCTACTCAACAAAATTGATCTTTGAAATTAATTAGGCACATGGGAAAAGATGAAAAATGGATCTGTTCCCCACAGTATACACAAAAATTAACCCAAACAGATTAAGGACAAATGGCAAAAACAACTTAAAAACTTTTTCTATAAAATATAGGTAAATATATGTTAAACTTTGGAGGAGGGAAAGAGGTCTAGAACAAGACACAAAAATGATAGACTTTAAAAGATTTGTTTCACTAAATTAAATTTAAGAACTTTTTTTCCTCAAAAGTCACTTTTAGAAAGTGAAAATGGCAAATTACAAACTAAAGGAATCATATTTAAAATTGTCATGTCAAAAATGTGTAAATAACAAAAATCAGTAAGAAGTGAACAAACTACCCAATACAAAAAATGAGCAAGAGACGTAAATAAGCATTTTAAGGAAGAGAAACACTATGACCAACAAACATATGAAAAGATATTCAACATCAATGATAATCAAAAAACTCAAGACCATTATGAAGTTCTGTTTACACCTAATTATTTGGGGAAAAAAACGAGAATGTGTGAAAATAGCTACGTGTTGAAGATGTTGGTCACAGGGTCTCTGTACATTGCTGGTGGTAGTGTAAATTGGTACAACTGCTTTGGAAAGAAGTCAGTTTCTCCAGTACCTGAATATTTCATGCCTAAGTATATATCAACAGCAGAACACATGTACAAGAATATTTATAGGAACAATTCATAAAACTTAGAAACAACTCTACCTCTGATCATTAGAATTGATTAATATACAGTAGTATATTCATGCAATGGAATATTTAACAGCAGTCAAAAATTGAACTGTAGCAATGTTTCCAAACATGAATGAATTTTAGGAATGTAATAGGAAGCTTAAAATTAAGTCCCCACATTTTTATAACTTGATGCCTTTTTCTATGATGCTAAAAGCATGTTTTATAAATAAATATATGGACACAAGATTATATAAAGAAGAGAACAAGAAAATGATAAACATAGAATTTAGGGTAGTAGTTATTTCTGGTGGAGGAAGGAGTTTAAATGGTTTGTGTTGGAACTATATACTTAGGTGTTGTTTATTGTCAAGGTTTTAGCCTTTGTTTGGGGTTTTGAACTCATTAAAAATAACTGATCAACTAATTAATTAGAGCAGACTCTTCATGATCAATAATTACCAGGTACCATGAACTAAAGTAAACCTAAGAAACACCAAGGATAATAAAACCTAAAGAGTAATCAAAGCTTATGGTGAAAAAAAAGATAGTAAAAGGGTATACAATTAAAACTAAAGAAATTTTTTAAAAGCATTGATAAATTCACAGTGAAGACTGAAGATTTCCCCATACTGTTTGCTCTTCTCTGAATACTCATCACTCCACTCCTGCATCCTGGGTTTAGCACAGCAATGATCACTCTTAATAACTTATTTATAATTCTAGGCAATGTTTATGAATACATATCTCTAAACTGAGACTATATAAAATGTATACATATACACATATAATATATATGAAATCTGTAATTTTTATGCAAATGATGATTGCTGAGCCAAAGAATACATGATTTTTATAATTTACAATATGTTCCAAATTGTGCTCCGCAACTATTTCATCAACATATAGTCCCAGAAACAATTTATGAGTGTTTTCCTCTCAAATACTATCATCAGTATATAAAATTGTATGCCATCATATGTGAAAAATTATCCTCATTTAATTTACATTTCTTCTATTGTGAAAAAAAGCATCATCTTAGATGTTTGTAAGTTCATGTATATGTGTTTCTGTGATTTCTCCTTTGGCAATAGAGTTCTTCTTCATTTTTAGTTTTTAAGAATTCTTTGATTTTATACTTTAATTTTCTATCTAGTAAAGTGTAATAAAATGTAATCAAAATTTGAATCTTTTGTGAGATTTATCATCTTCCTGAATAAGTTGTCATGTTTTAAAATGCTGTCTCCATTCCAAGTTTATCATTTTAAAATTCATGATTTTTCTTCTAATAACTTTCTGGTCCTATTTAGACATTTAGACATCTGGAATTATTTCTGACACAAGTAGTGAAGTAAAGTTACATGTTATTTTTCTACAAATGGCTGGCTAACTGTCACAATGAATACTCAATTTTCTCCCAAATGATTTAAAGTGTCTTCTTTTGCATCTATGGAATTGTCATATACATCTGCTCTCCCAATTATATCTAATTAATATATTTATACCTTCATTGTGTTAGTTTCAGCCTACATTAATTGCTACAACATTGTGTTTGAATAAACAGAAGGATTAATTTTTCCTCCTTACTCTACAGAAATTTTCTGAATATTGTCACATATTTCAAAATAATTATTTGCACTATTATTTTTTTCTACAGGAATTTTATATTATTTTGTTAAAAGTAGGCTGCAAGGAAGGGGTTGTGATTGCCATTGAAATGTCATTTGTGTATAAATGTATGTTCCCTGTATATGAAATATACCATAGAAGGTCTTCATATGAAAGAAAATTAACAAGTTCCATTTAAATCTTTCAATTTTTCATATTATGCTCTAGAGGTCCAAATAATTTTTGTTGAATACTTACCTAGGTTTTTTTGTTATGATTACTGTTAATAGAAAATGTTAGCCATTTTATTTGTTATTTTTAACTTATATAAAGCATTTGTTTTGTCATTTTTGTTTTAAAATTAGTAAATTTGCTAAATTGTTTGTTTCTAGTATAGATCATCCTCAATTATGATAAGGTTACGTCCTGATAAACCCATTATAAGTTGAAAATATCATAAGTTGAAAATGCATTTAATACACCTAACCTAGTGAACATCATGACTTAGCCTAGCCTACCTTAAATGTGCTCAGAACACTTAATGTTAGTTTACAGTTGACCAAAATTATCTAACACAAAGCTTATTTTATAATAAAGTGTTGAATATCTCATGTAACTTATTGAATACTGTACTGAAAGTAAAAAAACAGTTATGGTCGTATGGGTACAGAATGGTTGTAAGTGTATTGATTGTTTACCTTTATAGTGATGTGGTTGTGTGATCACATGGCTTACTGGGAGCTGTGGCTTGCTGCCTTGCCCAGCATCACAAGAGATTATGGTACTACATATCGCTGGCCTCAGAAAAGATCAAAATTCAATATAATAGAACGGTTTCTACTGAATGCATATTGCTTTTGTACCATAATAAAGTCCAGAGAAAAATTGTTAAGTTGAACCATCATTTAGGTTTTCTAAGTAATTAATCTTGAAATACAAGAATTTATTTTTTTCCTTCCTCCTACCCAATATTTATAAATCTAATTTTTTCCCACATGTATAAGTATTCTGAGGCAATGTTAATTTGTTAAATAACAATGGTTATTTAACTCACGTTAAAGTTAGTGCTAGTTACATGGCAGAAATAATGTGCATTTTACTATATACAGAGTATCTATCTGATTCTACTTGGATTTTGTCAAAATTTACATTAAACTTTCATGTTCCAATATTTAAAATGGTAAATTACAATAGTGAATTTTCTAGCTTGATTTTTCTTATATTCTTGAAATCAATGCCATTTTTAATATTATAATATGTATTTATATATTTCCTCATTTTATTTTCCAACATTTAATTTTTTTGCATTTAAATTCATGAGTGAATTTAGATAATAGTTTTTAAACTGCTAGTTTTATCATGTGAAGCAGTCTTAGGGTAGCATCAAAAATGTATTTGGGAAACTTTTCTTCTATTGTGCACTGTGGCATTTTAAATTGAACCAGAATTTATCTCCTTCCTGGAGTGATAATTCATTGAAATAATTCACTAACAAATACTTCTTGTCCTGGTGCTTAAGGAATGTCATGCCTTAAGATTTCTCAATGTTTTCAGACACATGGACTGTGAATATTTTATGTCTTTTAAGATAGAGTTTAGAAATGCATGTGTTTCTAAAATATAATACATCATCAGATCATTCAAGTTTCTTTGCATAGCATTGAACAAATGATATTTAAATTTACTTTAACTTTATCTATATATATTTACTAATTTTTATAGTTCTTTTTCAATGTTCTTGGCTCCTTTTTTTAGAATAGAAACCCTATAGTTTATATATCCTTCTTCTTCAAATGATCGCTTCATTCATTCATCCGTCTACCTCCTTGTTTAACAAATCTATTGTCTATTTGCTATGGTTCTAGTTTTTGTGTTTGAGATATATCAATAAACAAAGCACACCAAGATCCCTGCCCAGTTAAATTATACTTTAGCAGGGCTGGGGAGATAAGGGTAAAAACATAGTAAATAAGTACATAATATAGAACCTTTGAATATAATAATTGCTATGGAAGAAAGAAGAAATAGAGCATGGAAAGGAAGGTGAATGTGTGAAAGTAGTGTGGGGGAAATGTGCAGCATTTAATAGGATGACATTAGTCTCCCTGAGAAGGCGACAATGAGCAGAAACTAGGAAATAGTGAAGGAGTTGGTCATGGAACCACCTCGGAAAGGGCAGAAGGAAATTCCAGTGTAAGGCCCCAAGGGGAAGGCATGATGGAATATCAGAAAACATCAGAAGGCCAGTGTGTCTAGGACTGTATGATCAAGGAGAAAAGTAGAAGAGGATTAGGTCAGAGAATTAATGAGATCAAGTGATGTCAGGCTTTGTATGTCAGTCCAAGATTTTTTTTTTCCTCTGAGTGAACTGGAGAGCCAATGGAAAGTTTGAAGAGTAGTATAATCTGACCTATTTTTTTTTAGAAAGTCCATTTCATATTAATTTTGTGAAGACATGGAAGATTGTGTGTTTGAGAAGTTTTTCTATTGAGAAATATTTTAATTTTCCTTTTGCTTTTGACATTTTGTTACTACTTTTAAAGTTTCAGTAATTTGGCTTAAGAACCACACCACTTCTTCACTGCCTGTGATGATTAAATTTTTGTATCAACTTGGCTGAGCCACAGTGCCCAGATATTTAGTCAAGCATTATTCTGAATGTTTCTGTGAAGGTATTTTTGGTATGAGATTAGCATTCACATTAATGTACTTTGAATAAAGTCAAAGTCCTCCATAATGTAGGTGGGTCACATCCAATCAGCTGAAGGCCTAAACAGAACAAGGACTAACCTCTCCTGACCAAGAAGGAATTCTGCCACATGACTGTCTTTGAACAAGAACTCTTCCCTGAGTCTCTAGCCCATCCACCTATCCCATCAGATTTTGGAAAACTCAAGTCAACTGTGAAAGCAAATTTCTTAAAATAAATCTCTCTATATATTTATATGCTATTGGTTGGTTCTGTTTATCTGGAAAACCCTCACTAATACACTAATATGTTAAACACACACACACACACACACATACACACTTCTCCTCCCCTTAGCTCCCAAATTGTGAATGCTAAAATAAGTATGTACAAGATGAAAACAAAAATCTTGTTTCTTAAATATAAAATATAAATAAACAAATCGTTATTTAATACCTTCTAAATAAGAGAGAGACCGTATAGGTGTTTGTCCCATTTCACTAAATATTCATCCAAAAACTACATTATAGCTAAGGCAATAGGAATGTAGGATGTAATTTGGAAAGAGGGGAAAGAGCATGTGTCAAAAATAACATTTCAGCCACCTTCATACATATCATGTAACAAATCTTTAAGGTATTTAATTATCAAGTTTAGTGGTATTATTTTAATGTTTGAAGTGTCTGCTTATATTCCCACTTATTCTGAATATAGCTGTTCATGACTGCTTAATTTTTATTTCTTATTTCTTCCTTATTTCAGTTTTCTTTCTCCCTTCCTTCTTCCCACCCCCTATTCTTTTCTTCCTTCCCTTTCTCTTTCTCTTTCTTTCTCTCCCAGAAACACTGAATGACTATATTCCATTCTAAAAAGACTTAATATGTTGAAGAAACAGCATTGAGCTTGCATCACATACCACAAGAACCATGTTATTGGAAACTGAAAATGTTTAATAACTTATATTGTATCTTTAAAATATTCAATAAAATTCTAAATAATCTCACCCAGGAAAAGCACACCAAAGAAAGTGTTTAGAATTTTCTGAGCAGCAGTGCATTTAGACATGTCTAATAGTCTCTATCTGAAAACTTATGCTACAACAGCTATGGGATAGAAACTGCTTTTGTATCCAATTTAAAAGCATGAATGTTCTTTTCTGTACCCTAGAGCTTAAAGACAATTTACAAAGTAGGTCAGTATGAAGTATTGCCACAATAAATTGTTGTTTTACTTCCCTTTTGTAGCAAAAATTAGAAAAACACTGAAATGCTGTTGAGTCATAAAATATGTTAGCAATAAAACAAATATAAGCTATCAAGTTTATTTAACTTCTACTGTTACCTTCAATATTCAGAGAACTCTTTAAAGTTTTTCATATATTTGAAAGTAATTTATTTTGAAAAAATATTTCAAAGTTGGGATAACAGATTTTTTTCAAAATGTTCAGTTATGAACAAAATCATCCTTTATAAAACAAAATATCAGAAAATTATTTTACTTGTTTAATTGCAGGAAATATTTGAAAATAATTTTATTTCAAAAGATTTTTGCCAGAGGACATGCTGTGACAATATACTTGGTATTTTAAAAAATAATTATCTACATTTTGACTCTATCAGATCATGACCAATTATATAGAATAATCTGTGTTAAGTAAGGAAGTGTACAGGAATAAAATCATTATTACATTTTCCAACATTCAAACTACACATTTCTTAGGAATAAAATCATTATTACATTTTCCAACATTCAAACTACACATTTCTTAGAATACCAAAAATCAAACCTTAATTATTGATAGTTTTGCCTAATATACACTAATTTTCCTATTCTAAATGTTAATAATTACAATAAAATATATTATAGATAAACATATTTTTTGTAATTGACCCAAGTTACAAGGGTTATAATTAGTGGAAATGACACAGAAAAGTAAAACTGTAACAACAATCTTATAAATTTTAGCAATTGTTTTAAAATTATTAAAATGTCATTATCCAAATAGTTTCATAAGAGACACATTAGTATTCTATGCACTTGTTTCTAATTAGCAAATAAAAAAGTTTTTGTAAATTTACCAATGAATATGTAAAGAGTATTTGAATACTTTATATTGTATATCACCTGGTTTTATTTAAAAGAGAAATTATCTCAAAATAAATGTCATTCTGTATCAATTTTATTTTGCAAATTTGTTATATCAGAAATTATTTCTGAATTTCTCCAGAGAATTAAATTATTTGACAAACATACTCAAGTCTATCAAATGGGATCAAGGTGGAGAACACATACTCTAAAGAATCAGCAGGTATGAAGAATGATCCAGTGCAATGGTAGTAAACTTCACCCCATTTTAAGGAGAAAGGGAAGGTTAGTAGGCTTAAAGTAACTTCTAGCTTCCCCAGAAATTTTGAAGTTCATGAACAATAGTCAAGACAGAGCACACAAAATCAGAAGTGAGATAGCCCTTCCTACAAGAGTTTATAATAGAAAACCACAAGGAACAGTATGGAGGTTCCTCATAAAGTTAAAAATAGAAATACCATGGGCTTCCCTGATTGTCCAGTGGTTAAGACTCTGTGTTTCCATTGCAGGGAACACGGGTTTCATCCTTGATTGGGGATGTTCCATGTGCCGTGAGGTGGGGCAAAAAGAAAAAAAAAAGGAACATCTAAAAATAGAACTACCATATGGTGCAGCAATTCTACTTCTGGTTACATATCCAAAGAAAATGAAGTCACTATCTCAAAGAGATATCTGTACCCCCATGTTCATTGCAGCATTATTTACAATAGCTAAAATATGGAAACAACAGGAGTGTTTGTCAATGGATGAATAAATAAAGAAAATGGAAATATGAAGTCATGGATGTGTTAACCTTACTGAGGTAGTAATTTTTCAGTATACATATATCAAGTCATTACATTATACACCTTGAACTTACACAATGTTACATGTCAATTATATCTCAATAAAGCTAAAAAAGAGAGAAAAAATACATTCTAAATTGTTAAAGAAATAAAGAAAAATTGCAAGAATGGTATAAGAAATGCCTATATACTGTATAATCAGCTTCACCAATTGTTTATATTTTGCCCCATTTGTTCTCTCCTTTCTATCTTTTTCTCTCTTTATATACACACACAGGCAGTCTTTACTTTGCATGGTGTAATATTCACAAATTTCAGTTACTATGATTTAGTTACATAACAACAATCCTCCAAGAGCATGTGTTATGGTCTGAATGTTTGTGTTCTCCCAAATGCATATGTTGAAGCCCTAATCTCCAAAATGATGGCATTTGGAGATGGGACCTTTGGGAGGTAATTAGGGTCATGAGGATAGAGCCCCTCATTATGGGATTAGTGCCCTTGTAAGAAAAGATGTGAGAAAGATGTCTCTCTACCATGTGAGGATTCAGTAAGAAGGCCAGATGTCTGCAAACCAGGAAGAGGGCCTTAACCAGACACCAAGTGTGCTGGAACCTTGATTTTGGTTTTTCCAGACTCCAGAACTGTGAGAAATAAATGTTTATTGTTTTAGCCTTTCAGTTTATGGTATTTGTTATAGCAGCTGTAACTGACTAAGACAGCTGAATTCAGCTTATGATGGAATATTAAATATTATTATTTGTATAAAGCACAAATTTTACTACTAGGCCTTCATTCCATAATCACTATGTAAATAACAGATGTATATCATAATCAGTGACCAATCAGATCACTTCTCTCAAAGTGTGCTGGTGATTGGTTACTGTACATCTTTTATATATAGTTCATGCATAGACAGCAGAGTGAGCAATTATGTTGCTTCCTGGCTTACCAGTAATAAGCCAACTTGACATTTTCAAAAATGGATAATCAAAAGAGGTAGTTAGCCAACAAAAATGAAAGTCTAACAAAGAAATAAACAGTGAAGGGGTTGAATATGAAATTGGATATGGTTAGAAGATAAATGCCTGTGGGAATGTTGATAAGGCTACTGTTTGAGAGACTCAATATGCAGCAGGAGGAATTTAGTGAAGACAAACCTATCACCATAAAAAAAGATAGTGACTGTGTTTAAAAGGATATAGATATCTTAGAGGAAGTGACAATACCAAGTAATTTCACATTAGAGTAACTCCTGGAAATATTTCACAACGTTGAAAATACAAAGAAAAAATGTTGGAAGCTGATCCACATTTAGAAAAGAGTATGAAATTTCTCAACATAATAAAAGTGCTCACTCCATATTTTATTGCATATTACAATAACATATTATAATATTGTAAGACCAGAAGAAGGCAAGTACTTTTCAAATATTTGATAAGATTTTTACAAAGAAATAAGACACTAATCTCTATGTTTCTTAAAAAAATAATGATTTTATTTTTTCCCTTCTCTGTATATTTATAATCAACAGCAAGAGAGTTTTTAGTATTTTGACAAAACATTTTAAAGGTCAAGGAACAATGCAGTTTTACCCATTGAATATTAAGTATGTTTAGTGCAGTTTCAGCTTGCACATTTTTATGATCCTAATATGTATATGTATGTGTATATGTACATATACATATAATTGTGACATGCTAATTTAGCTTGCAAGTGGGCTAAAATCTCAGATCCTGAACACTTCTTGATAGTTTTAGTAATGAAGATGGGATATGACATACATGATTTTCTAGAAGAGAATAAATGAAGGCCTCATAAGCCAATTGGAATTACTTGAGAGGAGTCAATCTAACTAGCAATGAAAATGATGACCAAACTTTATGGCTTTCTGAGCAACGCATTTTCTTCACTTTATAAGGAGTAGGTGCTTATAGGCTGAGTATTAGGATAGGTTCAAAAATAGCCTCCCTGGTTTGTTTCTCACTCTCTTCTCGGCAGCGGGACTTCCTCGTCAAGCCGGCAGTCAACCTTGGTTTGCTCCATTGTAATAACTAGTACTGAGATTTGTCTTCAGTTGACAGAGGGTTCTAACCTTTCTCAGATAACAGAGATGTATATCTACACTGCATGTAAAAGGAGAACAAGTGTCAATTGCTATAGGCAGAAACTAGGAGAATCGTTAGGAAATGTCTGATTCAATTGAGAGAGGAGGTTGCAAGATGCTCAAAGCTCCTTAAGGAAGAATGTCAATAGCTGGACAATCTTATAGCTCAGCCATTTCTGCAGCCCATCAAGCCAACATTAGATCCATTTGGACATGACAATAAAATGTCTCCTTGTTTTTTAGGTTTTTTCAGTGATTCCTGGGCTACTATAAGGGGTTTTGGCTCTCTACGTGAAAAACAAACAAACAAACTCCTGTGGTAAATCAAGCATAAAGCATTGACTTGAATTTGAGCTCTTATTTCCTAGATTTGTCTTTTAATTCTGATGCAGGTAACATATTGGAGAAACTGACTCAAAAAATCTGCATAAATATTTTCAGACAGCCTTGCCCCCTTAGAAAATTCCCTTAGCTCTTACATTAAACCAGGCCAAAAAGCAGCAGATGCCCCAGATTAAAGTGGATTGTTCAAAGCATTTTTTTGCTGTACAAGCCAAGCCTGAGCCAGACAGAGGGCTCAAACCTCATAGTCCCACCCGGAAAACAAAGCAACTAAGGCTGTACAGTCAAGGGACTGTAATAAAAGTTGGCATCAGAGATGATATGGAACATTGGGTAAGCTGAAAATATTAGAAGTTCATTTGGTTGAGACATATGACATTGCCATGGCACTTGCAGCAGAAAATAAAGGTGAAGACTTGCTTGATGGTATGGAGCTACTCTTTCAATCCAGGCCCCATGCCCCCATCCCTATAGCTCTCTCCCCCAACCACAGTTACTTTGAGGAGAAGGAAAATTGGAGGTGGAGCCGAGGTTTCTCCATCCCCAAGGGAAACTGAAGGCTATACTTACCCATCTGAAAATGTCCTAGAACTCTGGAGAAGGAGGAAACTGAAACTACTGCTCTGTTGGTAAAGCTGTCCAAGCCACTATCCTACACAGATCCTGTGGAAGGAAAAGGTGTTGGATTTAGTTAATGGAGTTTGGGGCAGTATTTACATTTATAGAGGAAATGGGCTGCTAATCAGGTGTCATAGGTGGGACCTTAAGATCAAATAAATATACTGATTTTTTTTCCACATCTGAATTAACAGTACTTACTTTCCTCTCCCATAAGTGCCAGAGAAGATTCTCCGAATTAGGCACAATTGCAGATAGAGAAGAGTTACTAGGACAGGTAAATCTCTTCCCAACACTCATCACAGCCTTAAAAATCCCTTTGAGCTTTAAGTTTCTGTGGTTGATGATTTAGTCAAAACCTCAGGGCTTTGATACTTACCATTCCTTCTACCTGGAATATTCTTCTTCAATATTTTCATAGGGGTTCTTGTCAATCTGATCTTAGCTCAAATGTCACTTTTTCAAAAATGGGTGCCATGATCTCCAGCAAATAATAAGCTCTCCATATCCCCCATCTGTGATGTCAGTCATTTTCTATCATATCCTGGGGAATTATTTTTATGATAACATATGAACAAGGAGCTTACCTGCAATGTTTACTTCTGTAGTCACATTTCCTTGAGCAGTGTCCCACACATGATAGTTATTCAGTAAGTATTTATTTAAAAGCTGAATGACAGAACTAATAAACTAAGATCAACACAACTTAGTCAAAAATGGAAGTATCTCATTTGGGTTACATAATGTGGAGAAAATCACTGAAGTAGTAATAACCATAAATAGACTAATTACTGAAGAGTGCATTTTCCAAAGGTGGTGGTAACAAAAGATCTCCCAGGCACCTCTGCAGGGTGACCTTGCCAAGCCTCACCAAGAAACTCAGCCTATTTCTGAATCCCACCAAATCTGATTGAGTCCTGTGATTGCTGGTCAGATGCAGGCTTAACTTTTAAACTGGCCTGAAAGTTTCCACAGAAAGTTTCTTGGAAGCTAACAACCATGTTAGAAGTGAGACTACCATGGGATCACCAGCCTAGGAGAAAAAGCTCCAGAGAAAGGACCAAGGATGGGATGGCACATGAAAAAAGGGAGAAAGGATGTCAAGGTGCCAGACATGTGAGTGAAGAAGGAAACTTAGGGCACCCTCTGGCCTCATCTACTCCAGCTGATACCATGTGGAATGAGGCCATCCCATGCAACTGAGACCTTCCCAAATTCCTAATACAGAAAATCATGAACAATAGGAATGATGGTTTTAAGCTCATAAGTTTGTGAGAGTTTGTTATATCATAACTGATAAACAAAACTAAAACTAACATTTAGTAGGATGAGACACGGTGTTAAGTGCTTTACAAGGTTACATGGTTTGTCCTTTTCAACCTTCCTAAATGTTTAGCACTATAATTTCTCCATTTTACCTAAGAGCAGAAGACTCAGTGTTTGAACTTGGGGAGCTTCACTACATATCATGCTTTTAACTCTGCCCTTTACAAAACAACAGTCAGTGAATAATGGGCAAGAAGATGTCTAGTAATGGTGCCAAATGCATTTAGATGATTTATTTGTCCTCTATCCCCAAGTCTCGATAAGTGTTGAAACCACACATTCTGCTGATGTACTTCCACAGCTCTTTAACCAGCAGAAGGAAAGTGTTGGGAAAGAGTAAGGAGGAACATTCAAAAGAATGGAAAATGAGGCATAAGTGGTTTCTACTCTCCATCTTGCAAAAAACCCCAGAATCCTGCACTCTTGTTTTTCATAATATAATATTCTCCTTTACTTGCTATAGTTTTCTTTGTATAAAAAACTCCTGACTCTAGTACAAAGTACTAGAGTTGATATGTTAGCACAAAAATCCTCAACAAAATATTAGCAAATCAAATTCAACAATATATAAAAAGGGTCATACACCATGAACAAGTGGGATTTGTTCCAGGGATGATAAAATGTTTCAATATTTGCAAGTCAATCAATATGATACAGCATATCAACAAAAGGAAGGATAAAAATCACATGATTAACTCAATAGATGCAGAAAAAACATTTGGCAAAATTCAACATCCATTTATGATAAAAACTCGCATCAAAATTGACATAGAGAGAACATGTCTCAACATATGGGGTAAATATCCAAAATATATAAATAACTGGTACAACTCAATATCAAAAAAAAAAAAAAAAAATCTGATTTTAAAAATAAGCAGAAAATCTGAATATACATTTTTCCAAAGAAGATATACAGATGACAAACAGGCATATGAAAAAATTCTCAACATCATTAGTCATCAGATAAATGCAAATCAAAACCACAATGAAATATCACCTCACACATGTCAGAATGGCTATCAACAAAGTGTCTTCAAATAACTTATGTTGGCCAGCATGTGGAGAAAAGGGAACTCTTGTACACTGTTGGTGAGATTGTAAATTGGTGCAACCACTATGGAAAACAGCATGGAGGTTCCTCAAAAGAATGAAAAATAGAACTACCATTAGGGCCAGCAGTTCCACTCCTGGGTTTATATCCAAAGAAAACAAAAACATTTATTTGCAAAGATACATGCATCCTAATGTTCATAGCTGCATTATTTACAATAACCAAGATATGGATGCAACCCAAATGCCCACCAACCAACGAATGGATAAAGAAGATATGGCATATGTATAAAATGGAATATTGCTCAGCCATAAAAATATGAAATTCTGCTATACACAACAACATAGATGGACCTAGAGAGTATTATGCTTAGTGAAGTAAGTCAGACAGAGAAAGACAAATACTCTATTTTATCACTTACATGTGGAATCTAAAAACCAAAATTAATGTGTAGAACAAAACAGAAACAGACTCACAGATATAGAAAGCAAACTAGTGACCAGTGAGGAGAGGGAAGTGGGGACGGGCGAGATAGGGGTATAGGATTAAGAGGTACAAACTTCTATGTATAAAATAAATAAGCAACAAGGATATATTCTACAGCACAGGGAATTTTGTCCATTAGTTTATAATAGCTTTAAATGGAGTGTAATCTGTAAAGGCATGTTTAAAGATAACTAGCAAAAAGACATTTGGTATAATAGTTTATAGGCTAGTCATTCAATTACCGAATTATAGAATTTAAATTTTGATGAGTCTCTGTTATTTTTCAGCTGCCTTCAATTGTTGATTTTCTTGTCATTTTCTTTGGGAAGAAAATAAATAAACTAAAAATAATAAAACATAATTCAAGAGTGAGGTTTGGAGATATTGAAGTCTTCAAAGTCCTTTTGCCCACTGACTTTCTTTAACCCAAAGTCACAAGATTTAATTTGGTATATATCATAAATATTTACATATTTCATACATGAATGCAGAAACCCTCTAAAACAAATGAAAAATTATGGGTCTCCACAGAAAAGTATTTTGAATAATGTCAAAGAAAAATTTCACTGAGTGAAATTAAACAGTCAAGGAGGACTTTGTCTAAGACTATTGTAGTGGGGAAAAGAGACTACTCTTTGACCCCAGTGAAACAAAGGGCTAGAGATTCTTACCAGTTGAGATGGGGGAAACCTTAGGTCACCTGTGTTTGCTGATTGGCCTTACTCATAGGAAAATTAAACTTTCTCATATTCTTAGGACAGGAGGTATAAGATGTACCCACTAAAATTAGGTTTCTATCCTCCCCCCACACACACACTCAGACACAGAGACTGGGAGATAGGAGAGCTATCTTCCTTGATGATTATGTTTCAAAAGGATTGCTCCCAGGTCCTTGAGGAAGACATTCCCTGAGTCATAAAAGTGTCAAGAGACTTTTAAGGGGATTTATGTACATTTCAAACAGGGCAGAGAAAGAATTTGTAATTACAAGTTTTCTAAAGTAAATCTCCAAGAAAAGGGAAGTGGTGGTACTATAGACAAGAATAAATTGGTCTAAACTTTAGTCAAGCTGAGGGAAATATTAAGGCCATTGTGATTAGTAATATACTGATTTATAATCTTCATAACAGAAAAACTAAATTATTCCTTGTTCTCTTTCATAAAATAAAGAAAATATCTGTGTGTGTCTGTGCCCTGTATGTGTGAAATGAAGAAACTTTAAGGAGGGGATTTCACTGACTTAAAGAGTTTGCAGCTATAACTAGGCAAACTTGGTTTTAATTAAGGACCATCTGTATTTGGAATATAAGCCCATTGTAAACTTAACTGCTGTAATGATGATACAGATACCCTGAAAGTTTTGGATCCCTTAAGAGCAATTAAACCTCATTTTAGTTGGTCAGTGAGCTGATGGATCAGAATACAGAAATTTTAAAGCCATTTTATGTAGTTGAAAGTACATTTAATAACTTTACTTCCTTTTTCTTTCTTTCTTCCTTCCTTTCTTTCTTTCTTTCTTTCTTTCTCTTTCCTTCTTTTCTTCTCCCTCTTCTTCTGACCTGTGTGGCTGACAGGGCCTTGGTGCTCAAGCCAGGTGTCAGACATGTGCTTCTGAGGGGGGAGAGCTGAGATCAGGACATTGGTCCACCAGAGACATCCCGGCAACATGTAATATCAAATGGCAAAAGTTCTCCCAGCAATCTCCATCTAAACGCTAAGACCCAGCTCCACTCAATGACCAGCAAGTTACAGTACTGGATACCCTACACCAAGCAACTAGCAAGACAGGAGCACAACTCCACCCATTAGCAGAGACGCTGCCTAAAAACATAATAAGGTCAAAGATACCCCCAAAATTAAGAATGGATGCGGTCCTGCCCAACAGAAAGACAAGATCCAGCCTCACCCACCAGAGCACAAGCACTAGCCCCCTTCACCAGGAAGCCTATACAAACCATTGAACCAACCTTAGCCACTAGGGGTTGACACCAAAAACAATGGGAACTATGAACCTGCCACCTGCAAAAAAGAGACCCCAAACACAGTAAGTTAAGCAAAATGAGAAGAGAGTGAAACACACAGCAGATGAAGGAGCAACATAAAAACCCACCAGACCAAACAAATGAAGAGGTAATCGGCAGTCTACCTGAAAAAGAATTCAGAGTAGTGATAGTAAAGATGATCCAAAATCTTGGAAATAGAATAGAAAAAATGCAAGAAACATTTAACAAGGACCTAGAAGAACTAAAGAGCAAACAATGATGAACAACACAATATATTAAATTAAAATTTTTCTAGAAGGAATCAATAGCAGAATAACTGAGATAGAAGAAGTGATAAGTGACCTGGAAGATAAAATAGTAGAAATAACTACCACAGAGTAGAATAAATAAAAAAGGATGAAAATAATTGAGGACAGTCTCAGAGGTCTCCAGGACAACATTAAACGTACCAACATTCGAATTATAGGGGTCCCAGAAGAAGATGAGAAAATGACAGGGACTGAGAAAATATTTGAGGAGACTATAGTTGAAAACTACCCTAATATGGGATAGGAAATACTCAATAAAGTCCAGGAAGCACAGAGAGTCCCGTACAGGATAAATCCAAAGAGAAACATGCCAAGACACATATTACTCAAACTATCAAAACTTAAATACAAAGAAAAAAAATATTAAAAGTAGCAAGGGAAAAGCAACAAATAATATACAAGGAAATCCCCATAAGGTTAACAGCTTACTTTTCAGCAGAAACTCTGCAAGGCAGAAGGGACTGGCAAGACATATTTAAACTGATGAAAGGGGAAAACCTACAATCAAGATGACTCTACCTAGCAAGGATCTCATTCAGATTTGAAGGAGAAATTAAAATCTTTACAGAAAAGCAAAAGCAAAGAGAATTCAGCACTACTAAACCAGCTTTACAACAAATGGTAAAGGAACTTCTTTAGGCAGGAAACACAAGAGGAGGAAAAACCCTACAATAACAAATCCAAAGCAATAAAGAAAATAGTAATAGGAACATACATATCAATAATTACCTTAAAAGTAAATGGTTTAAATGCTCCCACCAAAAGACATAAACTGGCTGAATGGATACAAAAACAAAACCTGTGTATATGCTATCTACAAGAGACCGATTTCAGACCTAGGGAAACATACAGACTGAAAGTGAGCGGATGGAAAAATATATTTCATGCAAACAGAAATCAAAAGAAAGCTGGAGTGGCAATTCTCATATCAGAAAAAATAGACTTTAAAATAAAGACTATAACAAGAGACAAAGAAGGACACTACATAATGATCAAGGGATCAATCCAAAAAGATATAACAATTGTAAATATTTATGCACCCAACATAGGAGCACCTCAATACATAAGACAAATGCTAAGAGCCATAAAAGGAGAAATCAACAGTAACACAATCAGAGTAGGGGATTTTAACACCCCACTTTCATCAATGGACAGATCATCCAAAATTAAAATAAATAAGGAAACACAAGCTTTAAATGATACATTAAACAACATGGACTTAATTGATAATTATAGGACATTCCATCCAAAAACAACAGAATACACTTTCTTCTCAAGTGCTCATGGAACTTTCTCCAGGATAGATCATATCTTGGTTCACAAACCTGGTTTCAGTAAATTTAAGAAAATTGAAAATGTATCAGGTATCTTTTCTGACCACAATGCTATGAGACTAGATATCAATTACAGGAAAAATCTGTAAAAAATACAAACACAGGGAGGCCAAGCAATATGCTACTAAATAACCAAGAGATCACTGAAGAAATCAAACAGGAAATCAAAAAAAAAATACTTAGAAACAAATGACAATGAAAACACAATGACCCAAAACCTATGGGATGTAGCAAAAACAGTTCTAAGAGGGAAGTTTATAGCAATACAATCCTACCTCAAGAAACAAGAAACATCTCAAATAAACAAGCTAACCTTACACCTCAAGCACTTAGAGAAAGAACAACAACAACAAAAAAAACAAAGTTAGCAGAAGGAAAAACATCATAAAGATCACATCAGAAATAAATGAAAAAGAAATAAAGGAAGCCATAGCAAAGGTCAATTAAACTAAAAGCTGGTTCTTTGAGAATATAAACAAAAGTGATAAAACATTAGCCAGACTCATCAAGAAAAAAAGGGAGAAGACTCAAATCAATAGAATTAGACATGAAAAGGAGAAGTAATAACTGACACTGCAGAAATACAAAGATCATGAGAGATTACTACAAGCAACTTTATGCCAATAAAATGGACAACCTGGATGAAATTGACACATTCTTAGAGAAGCACAACCTTCTGAGACTGAACCACGAAGAAATAGAAAATATAAACAGACCAATCACAAGCACTGAAATTTAGACTGTGAATAAAAATCTTCCAGCAAACAAAAGCCCAGGACCAGATGTCTTCACAGGTGATTTTTACCAAACATTTAGAGAAGAGTTAATACCTATCCTTTGCAAACTCTTCCAAAATATAGCAGAGGGAGGAACACTCCCAAACTCATTCTTTGAGGCCACCATCACCCTGATACCAAAACCAGGCAATGATGTCACAAAGAAAGAAAACTACAGGCCAATATATCTGATGAACATAGATGCAAAAATCCTGAACAGAATATTAGCAATTCTTATCAAATTAAAAATGGCATTTTCCACAGAACTAGAACCAAACAAAAAATCACAATTTGTATGGAAATACAAAAGACCCCAAATAGCTAAAGCAATCTTGAGAAAGAATAATGGAGCTGGAGAAATCAGGCTCCTGGACTTCAGACTATACTACAAAGCTATAGTAATCAAGACAGTATTGTACTGGCACAAAAACAGAAATATAGATCAATGGAACAGGATAGAAAGCCCAGAGATAAACCCACACACATATAGTCACCTTATTTTTGATAAAGGAGGCAAGAATATACAATGGAGAAAAGACAGGCTCTTCAATAAGTGGTGCTGGGAAAGCTGGACAGCTACATGTAAAAGAATGAAATTAGAACACTCCCTAACACCATGCACAATAATAAACTTAAAATGGTTTAAGGACCTAAATGTAAGGCCAGACACTATAAAACTCTTAGAGGAAAATATAGGCAGAACACTCTATGACATAAGTCACAGGAAGATCCTTTTCTAACCCACTTCCTATAGAAATGGAAGTAAAAACAAAAATACACAAATGGGACCTAATGAAACTTAAAAGCTTTTTCACAACAAAGGAAACCATAAATAAGACCAAAAGACCACCCTCAGAATTGGATAGAATATTTGCAAATGAAGCAATTGAAAAAGGATTACTCCAAAATTTACAAGCAGCTCATGCAGCTCAATATAAAAAAAACCAAACAACCCAATCCAAAAATGGTCAGGAGACCTAAATAGACAATTCTCCAAAGAAGATATACAGATTGCCAAAAAACACATGAAAGGATTCTCACCACTAACCATTAGAGAAATGCAAATCACAACTACAATGAGGTATCACCTCCCACCAGTCAGAATGGCCATCACTAAAAAATCTACAAACAATAAATGCTGGAGAGGGTGTGGAGAAAAGGGAATCCTCCTGCACTGTTGGTGGGAATATAAATTGATACAGCCTCTATGGAGAACAGTATGGATGTTCCTTAGAAAACTAAAAATAGAACTACCATATGATCCAGCAATCCCACTACTGGACATATACCTTGAGAAAACCATAATTCAAAAAGAGTCATGTACCACAATGTTCATTGCAGCTCTACTTACAATAGCCAGGACATGGAAGCAACCTAAGTGTCCATTGACAGATGAATGGATAAAGAAGATGTGACACATATATATGATGGAATATTACTCAGCCATAAAAAGAAATGAAATTGAGTTTTTTTAGTGAGGTGTATGGACCTAGACCCTGTCATACAGAGTGAAGCAAGTCAGAAAGAGAAAAATAAATACCGTATGCTAACACATATATATGGAATCTAAAATAATAATAACAATAAGGTTCTGAAGACCCTAGGGGCAGGACAGGAATAAAGACACAGATGTAGAGAATGGACTTGAGGGCACGGGGAAGGGGAAGGGTAAGCTGGACAAAGTGAGAGAGTGGCATGGACTTATACTACCAAATGTAAAATAGATAGCTAGCAGGAAGCAGCTGTATAGCACTGATAGATCAGCTCTGTGCTTTGTGACCACCTAGAGGGGTGGGATAGGGAGGGTGAGAGGGAGACACAAGAGGGAGGAGATATGGGGATATATGTATATGTATAGCTGATTCACTTTGTTATAAAGAAGAAACTAACGCACTATTGTAAAGCAATTATACATTAATAAAGGTGTTAAAAAAAGTATCTGAGTTTGGGAAAAAATGTAATACAAAGAAGGAGAGCAGTTGAGGTCACCTTCTGGGTGGCCAATGAATTCAATTTTAATTAGAGTCAGCACCAGGGAAACATTCAAAACAGTTTTCTGGTGAGGTGGGCTGATTTCTTGTTTACCTATCTTTTAATAAATTCCATTTCTATTACATTAATGAGAAGTGGTTTCTTATTCTGGCAGCTAAATCCCTTGACTAGTATATTATTCTTAAAGTATTTTATTTATAAAATCATGGTTGCTTGATCTATGAATAGCAAATAAATTTTATTATGCAATCTCTCTACATTAACTCCTACATTAAGCATAATTTAAGCTATTAACTTGAACAATTCTGATGATTATTAATTTTTGGTAAAGAAAAATAATGACTTATTTTAGCATTTTGATAATTAAATGCATTAAATTTTGATACAATAAGAAACTGAATTAGTCATAATTATTATTTATACTTATTTTTATTGTATTATATATTTATTGTTATTTAGTAATTTAAAATTTTAAAGAAAAATAAAATAACAATTAACTCACCAATTTGAAGTAGCCATACTCACATTTACATAGCCATCAAACACTCTGTCAACAATTTTCAATTTTACTCTTTCTCTATGAGTAATTTACAAAAAATATATGCATTATAATCTCCCATTAAATACACTCAAATTGTATTGAATCATACAAGTAATTACCTTAGGAGTTTTAAATGAATTAACAAGGTAGTTCAAAATATCAAAACAGAAAATGACTCACATAGAAAACAAACTTATAGTTACCAAAGGGGAAGCAGAGGGAAGGATAAATTAGGAGTATGAAATTAACAGTTACAAACTACTATATATAAAATAGATAAACAACAAGGACCTACCATAGCACAGAGAACTACATTCAATATCTTATAATAACTTATAATGGAAAAGAGTTTTTGAAAAGCATATATATCAACATATAAATAAATAAATATATATATGTGTGTGTGTATGTGTATATATATATATATATATATATAATGTATACATAACCAAATCACTTTGCTGTACACCTGAATCTAACACAAGCTGTAAATCAACTATACTTCAACAATAACAAAAATCAACAGAATATTGCTAATAGGGAAAAGCTCATTTTTAGACAGAGCTATTAGAACTTTATAGGTCACATTTATGAGGAAATAAAGTTATTCCAGTTTTTTGCTATTTTTCTGAAAACCGTTGGAATTTCTTTCTTGGGAGTTAGTTCAAGGTCAGTTATGTGAGCTGACCATGAAGTTTAGTCTTATTTCTTCAGTTATTTTGTTTTTCTTTCATTTAAACAGTATTTCCCAACTTAATCACTCTCTTATTCAGCAAACTTGGCTCAAAATTGGTTGTGTGGTTACCAAAAACTGAATCCACCTTTAAATGATAAACATTTTCCTTGACAGAGAGAGTATGAAGGAATGCACTGTAGCCTCCAAGAACAATCCCAAGAGAAGATCCAGAAATACTTTGAACAATGTCAGCATATTTAGGAAAATGTATGGCCTTGCATTGTCACTATTCACTGTTCTCTCTACTATGTGTGTGTTTGATTATTTTAAGGATAAATCTTATAGCACGTCCTTCACAAGCACTACCTAGAAAAGGCAAATTTTTTCAGCCTTATATTTAATATTAATTTTAAAGGAATTTTTTATCTTTGTAAATTTCATGAAATTAACAAATATATACTTTATATTTTTCTTGGCAATTTTCACATATGGAAACAAGAATATGTGATTTTAAAAATAAATTTCATTCATTTTGAGTCTGAGCTGATAGTTTGCTAGTTGTTTGCTTACTGGCTTAAACCCCAATGAATTCCCAGGAAATTAACCCACACTTGATATTTTATTTTATGTTTTCAATCCATAAATATTTAGTCTGTGTGGGCTTCCCTGGTTGCACACTGGTTGAGAATCTGCCTGCCAATGCAGAGGACACGGGTTTGAGCCCTGGTCTGGGAAGATCCCACAAGCCGTGGAGCAACAAGGCCCATTAGCCACAATTACTGAGCCTGCACGTCTGGAGCCTGTGCTCCACAACACGAGAGGCCATGATAGTGAGAGGTCCGTGCACCACGATGAAGAGTGACCCCTGCTTGCCGCAACTAGAGAAAGCCCTCGGACAGAAACGAAGACTCAACACAGCCAAAAATAAATAAATTAATTAATTAATTAAAAATTTTAAAAAAAAGTCCTTGCTCTTAAAAAAAAAAAATTAGTCTGTGACTTCTAATGTCAATCATTCTGCAAGGCAAATATAATAGTCACAATCTTTTCCTTATTGGAGCTTGTCATTTACTGTAGGAGAAAGAAGAAAAATAAAATAAAAATTATTCTTCATGCTAAGGAGTGCTCCAAAGGAAATAAACAGGATTCAGAATGAGGTTTCTATCCTAGAAATCTTAGTGATCAAGGAGGGAATCTATCTGATTCTTGGAGAACAAGAAGAAACCAATCAAGCTTTCTAGGCAACAGGATAAGAATGGTACTGTAGGATTTGAGACAAGGCCTATATGGATTGATTACAGAGAGCTGGTGTTTGGGAATTAAAATGGAGTGATTCTGAAGTAATAAGCAGAATTCAGACCATGAAGCACCCTGTAGGATAGGAAAGAGCCAAGATGATTCAGAGTTCTCTATTTTATATGACTAAGCACATTGGTGACTTTTAATAAAATTGCTAATAAGGGTGAAGACATTGTGTGGAGAAAAAAAATAATTTGTTTTATTTTTAACCTGTTAGGCTTTAGAGATTAAGTGTGGGTACCTGTGTGTATGGTGTGTGTAGACCTACAGATATAAACACATATGCATATGAATACATCCTAATGAATAACAGAACCTAAAAATAATTATTTAAAAAAGAATTCAACAGTAAGATCACAACATTCTAGCATATATCATTTACCTTGATGAAAACTATAAAATCAGTTGCACCTTGGCACACAGATAATTGAATAATTTTTGTTTGATGCTGTATACCTTCCACGTGGAGATTTTAGCAATTTCCCATTCAACACTTAATTCTCTGTATGGTTCCAATTCATATCTTGCATGGAATCTCTTTGAGACAAATAAGAAAAAAAATCAATAGCTTATTTTCCCATAACAAATCCATATGGCTCTCTCATAGGTGAGTAAAATTAAAAATTTCTCTCTGAAATATACATTAATGCCCATTTTTTCTTCAAATTTCAGAACTCTCCATGAAAAACAAAAGGAATTTATTTATTTTTTAAATATGAAGGAATAAGAATCCAATAAGTGTTTTAAGATCTATTTCTGCTGAATTTCTAAACCAAAATCATTACTATTATCTTATAAAAAAATTACACTTAGTCCAACAATTCCACTCCTAGGTATATGTATAAATACAAGAGGAATGAAAACATGCATCCACACAAAAACTTGTACATAAGTATCCATAGCAATATTATTCATAAAGTGCAAAAAGTGGAAACAGCTCAAATGTCCATTAGATGAATGGCTGAAAAATATTTGATATATCCATACAACAGAATATTATTCAGCCAAAAAAGTAATAGGTATTGATGCATGCTACAATAAAAATAAACCTTGAAAATATGATACTAAATGTAAAAAGCCAGGGGCAGAAAGCCATAAATTATATTATTCCATTTATATGAAATATCCATAAGAGGCAAATCTATAAAGATAAAAAGTAGAGATTAGAGGTTGACTCGGCCTGGTGGTGGTAGAGGAATGGAGAGTGACTGCTGATTTTGTACTGGGTTTTCTTTTGGAGTGATGAAAATGTTATAAAATGAAATTGTGGTGGTGGTTGTACAACTTTGTGAATATACTAAAAACCATTGAATTACTCTTTAAATGGAAGAACTGTATGCTATGTGAATTATATGTCAATCAAGTTGTTAAAGGATTAAAATTCAAATGCACAAAAAAATTAAATAAAAGAACTCAGACAGATATAATTTCATACAATATTACAAAATAAATTTGTATGTTTAGATGAAATGCTAGCTTTCTAAGAAAATACAAACTTTCAAAATGGACTTTAGAAAATTTAGGAAAACTGAAGAATCCAATAACATCTGAGTAAAATGAGCATATTTCAGATTGAAAAATTAATAAATACACATGCTATTCAAAATATTCTACTACATAGGGAAAAAAGATAAGCAAGATGAACAAAGCAAGCAAAACAACAGCAAAAAAGGTGATGAATATAGAATAAACACAAATTCATTTATGAGTAGTGCACAAATTATAAAGTATTATTAAATTTGATCTAATAATATACCATTACCAAGTAAGCATTACACTGGGAATTCATGGGTACATCACAGTACACTTAGGAAATTGATAATGCAATAGATACATGGGGGAGAAAGCTTATAATCTATATAATAAAAGATTAAATGACAGATATGTATCAACACTGAATTTTTTATACCTTCTCTAAATATCTAATAAAACAAGTAATATTTGTTCCTATGATAATATCTATATACATATCATTATGTAATATATCAACATCAATCCAAATTAGCAGCCAACATCATCCTCTATAAACAATGAAAAACAATGAAGACATTCACAATAAAAACAAGAGCAGGAGTGTAATGCTCTAACTCCATATTACTTAATATGGCTCTTGACATTTCAACAACAAATTTTGACAAGAGTGTGAAATAGAAGATTTAAGTGTTAGAAACAAAGAAGAAAAAAAAAGAGTAGTCATTAAAACACTGGCTCTAGAGTCATATTTTCTATATTAGAATCCTAACTTCTGCTTTATCTCATCAAATACTAGTTAAAAATATGTGACATTTATGTTTTGAAAGACATAAATATTTGCACACACAGAGGGAAGGGGATGAGGAGGATAACAGAAAAAAATGTCAAGTTGATGTTTCAATTTGCCTGGTGAATGCCTGCTGCAATTTTTCTCAATCTCTTGGTCCCAGAAATGTTTACTATGTGAGCTGACTGTTCTCACTGCTTTAGAGATCCATGTACTTGAGGTAAGCTTGGGGTAGGACAATCAATATAGCGTTCTTCAAACATTTCTGACATGTATTCCTATCACTTAAAGACTTGAATGTGTCTCCTAATAAAAGTGTGTTCATTTTTTTGAAAAGTTTATCTATGTATTATTGTATTAAACAACACAAAAACAAAATTTTCACAAAGAAAAATTTTCACAAAGAAAAATAAACATTTAAGAGGTTTTACAGGCATACCTCTTTGATACTGAGGGTTCAGTTCCAGACCTCAGCAATAAAGCAAGTCACACAGATATTTTTGGTTTCTCAGTGCATATAAAAGTTACACTTAGGGGCTTCCCTGGTGGCACAGTGGTTGAGAGTCCGCCTGCCGATGCAGGGGACACGGGTTCATGCCCCGGCCCGGGAATATCCCACATGCTGCAGAGCGTCTGGGCCCGTGAGCCATGGCTGCTGAGCCTGCACGTCCGGAGCCTGTGCTCCGCAACGGGAGAGGCCACAACAGTGAGAGGCCCGCGTACCAAAAAAAAAAAAAAAGTTACTCTTACACTATAGTGTAGTCTATTAAGTGTGAAATAACATTATGTCTACAACACATCATACATACATACATTAATTAAAAAATACTTCACTGCTAAAAAATACTAACTATCAACTGAACCTTCAGAAAGTTGTAATCTTTTTGCTGGTGGAGGGTCTTGCCTCCATGATGGCTGCTGATTGATCAGGGTGGTGGTTGCTGAAGGCTGGGATGGCTGTGGCCTTTTTTTAAAAGAAGACAGCAATGAAGTTTGCCACATTGATTGACTCTTCCTTTTGCAATGGATTTCTCTCTAGCATAGCACTTTACCCATACTAGAACTTCTTCAAAATTGGAGTCAATCCTCTCAAAACCTGCTGCTGCTTTATCTATTTAACTAAGTTTATATAATATTCTAGGTTCTTTGCTGTCATTTCAACAATCTTCATCAGGAGTAGATTCCACCTCAAGAAACACTTTCTTTGCTCAGCCATAAGAAGTTACTCAGCTACTGAGCTATCTCAGTAATGAGAATATTTCTAGACATCTATTTTCAAAAAGTTTTGTCACTTTGAAATTAATCTTTTGTCTTAAAAAGTATTTGGTTATTTCTTAATATCTTCCTGGTAAACTACTATAGACAACATTTTAGCTTTGTGATATCAAGGAAATTGTCATAAAATTTGGAACATTTGGGTTTCTGTTACCAAAATTATGTGATTTGAAATCTCCTTTTTGAGTATTTCATTATGAGAAAACATGTAAATTTCTGGGTGATTTAAAAGAAATTGTTTTGGTACTTCTGCATTCCTTCCACTCTATTATAAATATTCTACCATTAGAAAACATGTTCATATGAAATTTACTGTTCATGGTTTTGGGTAATAGTGAACTATCTACCAAGTTAGAATACACTAAAAGGGAAGGAGTGAATGTGGGTACTCTTCAGAGTTATTTGAAGATACTTTATATACTACACTGACAAATGGCAGTCCATTTAAGAAAGAACTTGTAATAGCATATTTTAATAGAAGTTAGAATATGCATACTCCAACTTTGGGAACCACTGACCTTAGTAGTCTTTCTAATGAGCTGAATTTCTACTTGAGTCTCCTTCTGAATGTATCTAGTACAGACAGACATCCATTGAGCAGAATCCTGTTTCCCAAACCCAGGTTCCACTCAGGTATAAAATGAACTTAGCTCATAGAAAAGAGGATAATAATTAACTATGCACATTTTTAAGTCACCTACTCCCTTTCTCATAATGAAAGTTAAATAACTTGGCTTCTGCAAAGTATTACTGGCAAGTACTCCCTGAGATATACATTGCAATAACTTCTTTTGCATAATCTCAAATATGCATTCAGAAATTCATGTAACAAACACTTACTGAGTACCTCATTTATAAGCATCACTATTTTAGACACTGTAAATTTACCATAGGTAATCCCAGACAAAGCCCAATCACCAATGAAATGTATAGCCTCTGGCATATTCTACAATTTCTAATTCCATTCTTTAATACAAAATCAGCCCAATTACACTATCTTGATCATCAGTCTTTTGAAAATGATATTCATTCATTCAAAGATGAGTGAACACTGGTAAGAAATAGTTACAACTCTTTATTATTACAAAAGTTATTTTTTTTTATCGTGTCATTCTTGGAATAGCGTTTTTTCCTGAGCAAACTTTTGGAGATGCTAAATTCAGAAACAAAATAGTGGATGAAATGAAATAAACTTTTCTCAGCACCATCCTTAATCACCTTATCCCTTTGTATTTGTCTGGGTAAGGCACTAGACTTCAGTTCCAGGGCTCAGCTGAGTCTCTCTGGATACATCATAAAACCATGACACCAGTAATCTCATGGTGCTCTATTTTTTTCCCTAAAAATATGGTCCTTTATTACTATAAAACTAAGCCTGGTTAACTCCATTCTGAAACACAGCAGAAAACAAGTAAACACACACACACACACACACACACACACACACACACACATATACACCCCACAGGAGGGTATTAATCTCTATAGTTGTAAAATGAACTAACATTTAATAATTTCAAGTCCACATTTTGAATAGGGTCAAGAAAAATTCAGAAATACAGAAATGGCTTAAATTTTTGTTCTCTGGAATTTTTTTCTGAGCTAGTAATTTTTTCTTGCTTCACACCACATGAACTAAATACAATATTTGTGACATATACAAGAAGGGGGGGGGGCTGCCCTGGTGGTGCAGTGGTTGAGAGTCCACCTGCTGATTCAGGGGACATGGGTTCATGCCCCAGTCCGCGAAGGTCCCACATGCCATGGAGCAGCTGGTCCCATGAGCCATGTCCACTGAGCCTGTGCTCCGCAACAGGAGAGGCCACAGTGGTGAGAGGCCCGCATACTGCAAAAAAAAAAAAAAAAAAAAAAAGGGCTAGCATGCACACATGTTGGCATGTATATCTGTACAAAGAATTTTCTATATTTATCTCCAAGGTCTAGAATAAGTGTATTCTGCTGTCTTATTTTTTTTCATTTTTATTTTATATTGGAATATAGTTGATTTACAATGTTGTGTTAGTTTCAGGTATACAGCAAAGTGATTTAATTATACATATAAATATATCTATTCTTTTTCAGATTCTTTTCCCATATAGTTTATTACAGAGTACTGTAGATTTTCCTGTGCTATACAGTAGGTCCTTGTTGATTATTTTATATATAGTAGTGTGTACATGTTAGTCCCAACTTCCTAATTTATCCCTCCTCTACACATTTCCCCTTTGGTAACCATATCTTTTTTTAAATATCAGAAATGGTGGTGGGGAGGAGGTAGAGGCTATAGTCCCTAATGCATTAAATTAGAACTCCTGAGATTCTCTGCTTATTAATTCTTTTTCTGCTCCTTCTTTTATAAAAGACCTTCCTCTCAGGTACATTTTGCAACACAAAATTACAAGTGGTATGA